>NC_083734.1:57373828-58000328 GCF_028564815.1 Eubalaena glacialis | reverse complement strand
AACTGCAGGGGGGAGAAGTGTCCGGGAGACGCAAGGAACACCACCTGAAGAAAGTCACACCAGCGCGGTCTTAAAGAAGAACGGAAAGGCCAGCAAAGGAGAGAAATGAGTGTGGTGCAACTGGGGAACAGGAAGTGGTTTTTATGGGGCTGGAGGTCAGGGGACCCAGAGATGAGGAGATGCTAAAGGTTTATCCCGTGAGGATGGTCACCTGCCTTTACGGAGGCTTTCCACCTCCTTTGCTTTCGGTGAACTCATTGAAATTCTCACAACAAACTTCGAAGCTTGCCTGGCACCCTCGTCCTTCAGGTGGCAGCTCCGGGGACTTCCTTCGGGAATCCTTCCTTGATACTCCCCAGTGGATGGGCTGGGGCCTGTCCTGTGTGTCCTCATAGCTCCCTCTCTTCACAGGTCACTGGGTCATCGCCAGAGTCTGCAGCAGGATCTGGCATGTAGCAGGTGCTTCATCTGTTAGACGGATGGATGGATGGATGGATGGATGGATGGATGGATGGATGGATGGACAGGTGTGTGGGTAGATGGAAGAACAGGCACACAGATGGACAGATGGAAAGATGGATGGATAGATGAATGTATGTATGTATGGATGGACAGATGAATGGATAAATGGGTAGATGGATGGATGGATGGATATAAGGACAGATGGATAGATGGACAGCTGTGTGGGTAGATGGAAGGACAGGTGAATGGATGGACAGATTAATGGATGTATGTATGGATGGACAGATGAATGGAGGGGCGATGGATGATGTATGGATGGATACATAGATGGATGGATGGATGGATGGATAGATGGAAGAACAAACGGCTGCGATACCATGAAGTCCCAGGATCCTGCCATATCACGCCAAGAATCATGCCATGAACCACCTCAGATATCATCAAACCCAACCCCTTCATCTCCCAGGTAGGACACAGAGACTCATGAAGGGGAAATGCTCACATGAGACCTCTGAGGAGAGCAGGGGCATGGCCAGAGTCAGAGCCCAGGTCTATAGCCCCTATGCCAGGGCGGGTCACTTGCCCAGAATGCTGGGCAGCAGGTCCTCAGCAGACAGAAGTCAATCACTGATGGCGGTCCCCAAGACCTCCTCCATCCTCTTTGCCTGTCCCCCTGCAGAGAAGGGTCTTTGGACCCTCACATTCTCTTCTCAAGGCTGGATGTCTCACCCTCTATGTCCTGTTGGGGTTCCCCTCCCCCAGGACACCCCTGCCTCTGGGAGGGAGACACCGGGAGCTCAGCCCCCCCGGACCCCCCAAACCTCCTGCCCTTTCCTCCCCAGCTGCCCATCCCCACCCCCATCGTACATAGGTCAACCCAGCAGCAGGAGGGGGCCCTGCGGAGAGCTAACTGTGTCATCTTCTCAGTAAGACTTTCTCCTTAATTAATTAATGTATGTGCCTGAGAGACAATGGGGGGGACAATTGGGGACAAGGGGGGTCAAGACCAAGGACCAGGGACGGGAGAGAGAGGGCACCAGGACATTTGAGCCAAACGGGCCCTGCTTCAAGTGGGAAAAGGACCAGACACAGAAGGATTCCCCCCACCCTCCCACCCCCAAGTCTCAGGCCCCAGAAGGCTGACGAATGTGACACTGGGAGGTGATTAGGGGACAGCAGTGCCACCTCCCACTGCTTGCCCAGGCTGATTAAGGCCAATTAATGGCAGGCCCCAGTGGCGGGATGATGCAGCCACCAGCTGTTCTCAGCGGGGGTTTCTCCTCTACATGAGGCTGCCCGGGGACATCCAGCCCAGCTGTCTGGATGGCTCTGGCCACCTTCTTCCAGAACCTCATGGTGTGCCCTGGGGCACGACCCTTCTTTCTGGAGGGTCTCTGCCGCCCCCAGCCCACCCCCATCCCTCCCACAGAGCTGGGGCTTTCATAAAACCACACCTGGGAGAGGCCCGGAAGGGATTCCCACCCGGTGAACAGGAGAGAGCGGGGGGAACAGCCTTGGGGCTGGGAGAGGGTCTCTGAGGGGGCCTGGGGGGGTCGCATCACTCAACCTCTCGGAATAGGGTTCGTCGGACGAGCTGGGGGCCCGTGGTTCTGGAAAAGGCAGGCTGCAGTGGACGAAGCCTTCTGTAACCCAGAGCTTAGACGAGGCCAAGCCCCACCAAACACTCGGACCGCACCTCAAAAGATGATGACTGTCAAGGGAATGGACAGACAAACCGCAGACTGGGAGAAAGTGTTTGCAAAAACACGTCTGATAAAGGACGGTTATCCAAAGTATACAAGCAACTCTCAAAACCCAACAACGAGAAAACAAACAGCGCAATTAAAAAATGGGCCAAAGACCTCAACAGACACCTCGGAGAAGAAGAAAGACAGATGGTAAAAAAGCATATGAAAGGATGCTCCACATCCTATGCCATCATGGAAATACAAATTAAGGCAACAAGGTACTACCTCACGCCTATGAGAATGGCCAAAATCTGAAACACTGACAACATCAAGTGCTGGCAAGGATGTGGAGCAACAGGAACTCTCATTCATTGCTGGTGGGGAGGCAAAATGGTACAGCCACTCTGGAAGACAGTTCGGCAGTTACTTACTAAACTAAACATACTCTTACCATGTGACCCAGCAACTGTGGTATCTTACCCAAAGGAGTTGAAAACTTGAGATTACACAAAAACCTGCAGGCAATATTTATAGCAGCTTTATTCACAATTGCCAAAACTTGGAAGCAACCAGGCTGACCTTCAGTAGGTGAATGGATAAATAAACTGTGGTCCCTCCAGACAATGGAATATTATTCAGCACTAAAAAGAAATGAGCTACCAAGCCATGAAAAGACATGGAGGAACCGTAAATGCAGAGTGAATTACTATGCATTGACTTAATAAACAGAAGCCAATCTGAAAAAGCTACATGCTGTATGATTCCAACTGCATGACATTCTGGAGAAGGCAAAACTATGTAGGCAGTAAAAAGATCAGTGGTTGCCAGGGGGGGAGGCAGGAGGGAGGGATGACTAGGCAGAGCACAGAGGATTTTGAGGGCAGTGAAACTAGCCTGCATGATACAGTAATGGTGGATAAATGTCACCATACATTTGTCCAAACCCATAGACTGTACAACACTGCGAGTACGCTGTAAGGTGAACTCTGCGCTCTGGGTGGTAATGATGTGTCGATGTAGGGTCATCGATTGTAACACGCGGGGGCAGCGGGTCTACGGGAAATCTCTGTACTTCCTGCACAATGTTGATGGGAACCTAAAAATGTAACGTCTTAATTTTAAAAAGAAGACAATTGGAGAGAGGTGGGGAAAAGGAGCCCCAAGGGGGTTACAGGCGAGGGTGGGGGAAGATGGGCGGGGAGGGAGAGGGAGGAGATGGGGAGGGAAGCCTGGATCAGCCACGCTGCCCCCTCTGCCCTCTCCCCTCCCCAGCCTGGTGGCGGGGTCGGGGGAGGTGGCAGACTGAGGTGCAGAATTCAGCCCTGCTTTCCCTCTCCTGGCAGGCGGGGGGAGGAAAGGATCAATTAATTCAATTAAGTCGTTAGGCTGACATGTCTGCGGACATCGCTCCCGGGACTCAACGGGCCTGGCAGCCGATGGTGGTTTAATGGGCACTTTAGCTCTGAGATGCTACCTGGGCCCGCTGCTCCTTCTGGCGTGACACTCACCTCAAGAGGTGGGGAGCCGTTGGAGGGCTGACGCCCTGAAGCGGAGGGGAAAGTCCTTGGGCCGGGAAGGGACGGCCCCCTCCCGATCACTGCTCAGACCACACCTCCTCCATCCCTGGGTGACCAGAGGACAGCAGGACAGGGTTGGCGGGGAGACCTGACTTCCCGTCTCCGGGCCTCGGGGTCCTTGTGGGTCCGTGGAGGGGCCAGGCCAGGTGGCCCCTAACCCCTTTCAGTTCTGACATTCTAGGATCTGTGGTCTGGAGGGGAATTTACATTTCAGAAGCTGTGGATGGTTTCCAAATGCCCGACCACTCTGGTGTCAGAGATCAGAGAACAGGGCTGCTCCGAGAGGTGCAGGCATGTCTCTGGCCACAAAGCTCCTCAGGGCAGAGCTGGACGCAGACCCAGGTGCTGGTCCCACAGCCTGCACCCTTCGTGGCTTCCCCGTGCTGTCCCCCTGGGAGCGGGGAAGCTGGGCCCAGGGTCCAGGTAGCCACCTTCGGGCCCCCCGGCGTGCATCTCCCGGAGAGTCGGCTGTGCTGGTCCTACTGTCCGTATAGGGAGCTGAGGGCAGGTCTGCAGCAGGCGGAGGGCGGCGGTGAGAGTGCAGCTAGTCGCTGCATCCCCTCCCCTCCTGTCAGGGCCTGCCTGTCCCACCCCAGAAGGGCAGACGCCGTGAAGACGTCCCTAAAGGCTCCCACTGGCCTCCATCAGCCTCCTGGTCAGTAGCGGGGGACAGGCAAGAAGAAATGTGTTTGGAGAGTTCAGGATGCCGGGCATGGTGCTGTCTGCTGTTCACATTTTTCATCTAACTTAATCGTATCAGCTGAGTTTTATCAGCCCATTTTAGACTGTCCTCAGTTGAGGCGGACAGGGGTTAAGTCACAATGTCTCAGAGCTAGGAGGTGGCAGTGGTGGAATTCAAGCCCGGGACCCATGCCCTTTCTGCTCCCCCCAAGCTTGGAGGATCCAGGGATGCCCCTGCTGGGAGGGAAAGGCCCCTGCTGTTCACCGCCAGCCTGTCACCCCCCCGCCCCAGCAGAATGCCCTGCCAGTGCAGCAGCAAACCCGGCTTCCTTGTTTCCTCTCCAAGCCCTTCCCTTCAAATCCCTGGGCACAGGGCGATGGCTTCTCCCGGGGTGGGCACACAAATAATCCCGATCCTGTTTCAGGGATATTGATACTGATGCCCACGGTCCGTCTGGTACAGAAGCCAGGTGTGCTGTGCTCTCTCTTGACCGGCCTCCCGTCCACCCTTCGCATCCCAAGCTTGCTGGGGTTCCCCGTGGCTGGCTCTTGGTGCCCACTGGGCAGCGTGGCCTGCTCCCAGGGAGGCCCTGGACAGCCTGTCTCCCCCCTGAGGACGTGGCCATGGACGCTGCCCATGCCCAGCCCTGTCCAGGGGAACCAGCGTGGGGGGAAAATCAGGCCTCCCTCTCACCAACCAAAGGTTCAGCCTCTGTGTGACTGAAGGCTTTGACCATACACTCAGGTCTGCTGCTGTCCCAAGGAGGGGATGACACCTGGCCCCAGTCACAGGCTCAGACACCCTGAGATGTGTCATCCACGCCAGCAGCTGCTGCTGTCAGCTTTCTCCTTCTCAGCGCTCTGAGTTTCGGGATGACCCCGGTTGCCTCCTAAAGAGGCACGTCAAGGACTCCTGTCACCATGCCACCATCAGCCTTCTCACTGTTCGCTGAGACACTGGGCATCAGCAGTCCCCGCCCTGGCCCTGCTGCCGGCTGATAAAAAAATGATTTCGCTGCCAAAGGCAGAAACCAGCAAGTCTTTCCTTGTGAGGAAGCTCTTAGGCTGATGGGAGAAGCCAGAGTGGGGAGCAGAGAGGGGGCGAAGGAGAGAGGAGTGGGAAGAGAGGAGGCGGCTTCCTCTTCCAGGCAGCCTTCCTTGATTGCTGTGGAGCAGGTGGCCAGCCACCTGGGGCTGCTCTCTGTTGAAGAAATCTTCCCACAACTACATCACTCAGGGTTCTGTAGGTACTCTTTGCCCTTTAGCTTCTACTTGATTAATTAATTTTTATTAAGTAATTTGATCCTTCATTCATTCACCCAGAAACCATTCTCCGAGAGCCTGGCATGTCCAAGGCACTGTCAACAAAGGTTCAATCCCTGCTCTCGAATTGTTCACAGACCAGGGGCTCGGACAAGGCACCATGAAGTGCTATGGGGGGAGAGAAGCGGGTTAATCCAGGCTGGAAGCATCAGGGAAGGCTTCTTGGAGGAGGAGGTGTCTCAGTCAAGACTTGAAGGACAGATGGGAGTCAGCCAAGCAGAAATGTGGGCGTGCTCTAGAGAGCGGGGACACATGTGCAAAGACCCATAGGCCAGAGGGAATGTGGCAGGTCCCACCTGACTGCGTTTGACTGGCTGGAAGTGGCCAGGATTCTGGCTTGGACAATGGCTGTTGATGCCATAGACTGAGACTAGGAACCCTGGAAAAGGTTCCAGCTTGAGGAGGGAGATGGCAAGTTCCTGTGGTCTTGTGGGGTGTGTGCTGGAGCCGCCTTGTACCACCTCGTGAAAGGTCACATGCATATCTCTTCCCAGTTCTCCGTTCAGTAATGTCAGGTTGGTGGCCCAAAACGGCCATGGTGGGAGCACTTACTCCACGGAAACTGGCAAATGCTATGAGCCCAGAGCAGCCCAGAGCCAGTTGTCAGACACTCCTAGCGCGGCACTGCTCCCCTCCACTCTCAGGTACATTCAACTGGAGAAAGTCAGCAGGATGTTGGAGGATGCTCTGTGCTCAGGAGAGTAATCTGGGGTGGACCTGGATTTAGAGATGACCAGTGTAGTGACAGCAAGTGATGAGCCACTCAGGGAGTGGCAGGGTGGAGGGATAGGGCAGAGGAGAGTCTGAGGGTTGAGCGCTACAGGACCCCAACCTTCACAAGGAACCAACCAGCAGACTGTTGGAAATGGTCCCCTCTGAGCATCACTCCTCATGACCCTCACCATGCTTTATTGTCATTACTTCCTGGGCACGTGTCTTCCTAGAGTGAGTTTTCCTTGCTCAACTGTAAGCTCAGTGAGGGTGAAAACAGATACCTGACAAATTCACAACTCTAATCCCAGTGCCTGGATGGTGCTGGGCAAAGAGTAACTACTCAGTGAATATCTGGTGAATGAACAAACAAACCAATGGATGAGTGACATGTCCGTGCATGCACCTGTGCCCCTCTCTGGCATCCTCAGGTCCAGGGCAGGTACTTAGTAAGTCTTGTGGGAAGTGATAAGGAAGAGAATTAGTGAAGAGAGGCAGGATGAGAGTGGGCAGTAAGTGGTCCTGTCTGTGTGACCTTGGACCAGCCACTGACTATCTCTGAGCCTCAGACTCCTCTATCTATAAAATAAGAATAATGATTCCTACTTCATAAAATACAGTGAGAATTCAATAAGATGATGAAAGTGAGAGTACCTGGCACATAGTAGGTGCTCAACTAACGTTCACCCTCCCCCTCTCTGCTGTGGACTAAGCCCTGTGTTTCCCAGGCTCCAAGTCAGCTGGCGTCTAGCTGCATCACCCAGCCTCTCTCCCTACCTGCTCCCTTCCTCCACGACTCTCCCTGCTCTTTTCTGGTCTAGTGCCCTGGTTATTTCTAGATCAAGGTGAACTGGCCTTGCTCAGAAATATGCCTGATGGAGTTCTGGCTAAGAGGACTCAAGCTGAACCTGATGCGGTACGGGGGCAGACGGAAGTAGGGGGGCCGGAAGGGGCAGGGGGCATGGCTCCCCCTGGCCTCCCCAGCCGCTCTGCTCCAGGGTTAATGGCTCTGTAATTTATTCTGCTGGATGCTACATTCCCAGGAAAGGGCCCTAACCTGCTAACCCTTTGCCCAACTGGGAAAATAGCTCAATTACTGCGAAATGAGACACTGTCCCGTGTGGATGGATCAACATAAAATGATCAGTAGCGAGGGCTGGACAGGAGTGGCCACCTGTCTGGACACAGCAACCTCCCCTGGGCAGTGGGAGAGCCAGGAGGGGCAGCAGGGAGGCTCTCCCACCCCCACCCCTGCCAGGGCAGCCCTGCTGCCCCCATGTCTCTCCCTGCGATGTTCACAGAGCAGCAGGTGTTAGCCGGAGTCCAACCAGGAAGAGGAACGACTTGATGTATTAAAACGCAAGGAATTTGCTACAGGAAACTGGTTACAGGAGAGCTGAGAAGGCAAATGGGGGGCAGCGAACAACACAGAGACGAGCGACACGGGAAAGCTCTACCACCCTTAGGCTGGAAGGGTCCAGGAGGAAGGCGGGTTACTGGAACCCAAGGCAGGTCACTGGGGGCAGCTAGAACAGGGCCACCTGTCTACTAGGAGCTGGAGTCATGAACAAAGCACAGCAGCTGCGAGGAATGCCAGTGGAGACACAGAGAGAGGGGGACACCCCAGCTTCTCTCCCTTTCCCACCTGCTGGTGCCTCCCACTGGCCACACCCAGCCTGAGGCCAGCTGACCCGGAGCCTGGGAAACCAGGAAGACGGGCCCCTGCGATACAGGACAGTAGCCTTAAGCCACAAAGCATGTAAGCCAGGGCCTCGGAGACCCTCGCCCCGCTTTCCTTCCTGCCCAGCGCCGAGGGCTCAGCTGACAGTGCTGGACAGTGGCACTTGGCTCCTACCAGCTTCTGGTGCCTCGTTGATAAATGCCCAGGACCTCCCATGCCCAGCCCGATTCATCAAGCTCACAGTGGCAGGTTGCACGGCCAGAGACCTTGCCCATCAGGAGCTTAATCTCCCAGACAAAGAACAGAAATGCAGTTCGAGCCATGGAGACATATAACACATCAAGGGCAGTTACCAACCGTGTGAGTCAGCCTAGGAGCCTTGCAGCTCCTGCCAGGAATGAAGAGGGAGCCTGTCTTTGGTTTTCCGTCCTCCTAACATCTCTGGAGGGGATGCAGGGAGGCCTGGAAAGGAAATCCAGAGCTTTTCCAGGCCATTTTCTGCTCTCCTGTCTCAGTACTCTCTGCCTAACCCATCCTGGACCAAGCAGGCTCTACTAATAGCCTTTTCTCTCTCCCTCCCACCCTTCCTTCCTCGACAAGAATCAAAAGCCTCCGCTATATCACTTATGATGCCGGGAGCTGTGGATTCAGTAGGCAAGCTCCCTGCCCTCACGGTGCCTGCACACAGAGCTTCCAGAACCTTCCTCAATTGCCCCCACAAGGGCAGGGAGAACTTCAGGTCTGCCCCACCCACCCCGCCCTGCTGCCTTCCAAAATGAGCTGAGACCCAGGCACCCAGAGACCCAACTCCGGGCTTCCCTTCTCCCTCCAAGCCCTTTCCTGTAAGGAGAAGGACAGAGAGGAGGGTGGGGAGGGAGGCACTGGATTCAGAGGGCTGTGATTGGCTGCCACCAAGCTGATAGATGGCTGAAGAGACCAATCAAGACGGGTGGGCGGCCAGAGTGACAGTCAACCTGGCATCAGGGGCAGATGCCGCCCCAGTTCCCTGCTGCCCGCCCCCCACCCCTCGGCCAGCTTCTCCCTCCCATCCGGAGCACAGCTCTAAATCTCTGTGACATAAAATATCGTCGGAGGGCCGCAGCACAGAGAGATTAAAAAACAATAAAGAGAAAGCAAAACTCTCGGCTATAATTACCAGCCTCTAGCTGGCAGCAGCAAAAACGCACTAAAATTTTAATAGGAACCACTGCATTTAATTTAATGACACATTTTTTCAATTACCAGAATAATTGTTTTATTCATAAAATGAGTTTCAATAAAGAGGGTCATTTTCCTTTGTTTTTATTATTCATTTGTGCAACATATTTGAGATAGAATTCTCTCATGTTAAGGCAGCTTGGAGGGGACTCATGACATCTGTGTCATGAGTGAAAATCGGAGGGGGCAGGGCACCCGAGGAGGTGGGCGTCCACACGCCCAGGTGATGACTGAGAGCGCTCTGCCAGGGCATCAACCCCCGCCCTCCCCGGAGAACCTTCCAGAGCACACTTCAGTTCACTTCGCCAGGCTCATCCGATCTCTCCAGCCGCATCCTCCACTCACACTTTGCTGAGCGCGCCGTGGCCACTGGGAAGGGGAGACAAGAAATGCAGCTCCTTCTCCACTGGAGGAGGGAAGCAGGAGCTCAGATCCTCCAAAAAATCACCCTGCTAAACTGTAAGACAGCCAAAGCCCGGGGCCACTTGGAGGAGCAAAGAAAAGTGAGCAAAGATAATACCTAAAAAAGACAGCCTGTTGCTAGGAAATTGAAGGCTGGCTGCACTCAAGGACCCCTGAGCCTCTGTCCCTGCCCTCCCAGAGTCCAATCAGACGATCATCATGACCATCACTTACTGGGTGCCGATCCTGTCCCAGCCGGATTAACTTCCCAGCACTGAACAGAGTGCTGTTGTCACACCCACTTTAGATACGAGAAACTATGGCTCAAATAGATTAAGCTACTTGTCCCAGATCTCCCTGGGAGGATGTGGGAACAGGATCTGAACCCGGCCAGGCTGACCGCAGAGCTTGCAGAGGATGCTACGTACGACGGTGCCAGGTGGCCTCGCGGTAGGCTGCTTCTCGGAGTGCCTTCTGCGACTTCATCTTTGAATCAACTCATTTGCACTTCTTGCTCTGGCTTCATTTACACTGCACTCTAAGCTCTCTCCCTGGCAAGCTCTCAACTCAAGAGCCCTCACCCTGAGGCTCTGGCTGGCACTCAGAGATGCGCCAGCTCCCAGGCCAGGGCAGACGGTCCCAGCCTCATGCCGCTCCCAGGGATGGACGGATGGATGCAGATCAGAGCGGAGGCTGGTGTGAGGGCTGGGAGCAAAGGGCCAGGAGGGAGCTCTGGGGTCCCCCACTCTGGGCGTGGATGTGATGCTGAGCATGGAAACACACTTGGGTGTCTGCCCATTCTGAACTCCATTAGAGCCAAGAGTGGGGAGAACCCTAGGCTGCCTCCGGTAGGGAAATTGACATTGATGAACCAATTGCAGTGTCAAGGCCTTTGGGCACACATTACCTATTTAGTCCCCACGGCTACCCTGAAAGGTGGATATTATTCCTGGGCTAAAGATGAAGAAACTGAGGCCCCAAGCGGTCAAACAAGTTCTGTCCATGATCACTGAGTTAGTAAGCATCCTAGCGGGGGGGTCACCCATAAGCCTTTGCTGGGTGCACCCCCATATGATGGAGTCCCCCCCTCCCCATGCAGGGAGCTGCCCTTTGAAAAGATAGGATGGCACGAGGCTGGACAGGTGAGGATGGAGAGGAGGAAGGTCTGAGCCTCAGCCCTGACCCCTGCACTGGCCACACTGGCCACTCCACCTGTGACCTTCTTCCTCTGGCCTGTGAGCCCGGCTTGCCGCCCTCCTGCAGGTGAAGGGCCTCAACCTCTGACTCCGTACAGCACAGGCCTGGCCCAGGGACACAAATCACTCCCTTCCTGGGTGGGTGCAGGAGGGGTGAGTCCAGCTCTGGGCTGAAGCCTCGGCTTTCCTCGAGCCCTTTTGGAAGTTCCTGATGCAGGGAGAGTGGGCAGGGGGAGATGGGATACAGGGGTGGGAGCATCTCAGGACGGTTCCCACCCCAGGTGCAAGTCTGGTCCCCAGAAGTCCTCTTTGGGGCGAGACATTTGGTGGCCCCAACACATCCTCTTGGAAGCCTGGCTCCTTCCCACTGAGGTCCGTCTCTCCCAGTGAGGGAGAGGATGAGAGGACAGAGGGAGGGTTACGAGGAATGCTGGGGCCCTAAGCCTCACGTGGGGCTTAGCCTCTGTCCTTACCAGCTCACACCACCTGACTGTCTCTGACTCCAGGCCCCCTGCTCTGGGGGCTTCCCCCAGCCTCGGGCTTAGGGAACTCCAAAAACGCCCAGGGCACTCACACACCCGGCCACCTCCTCCAACTCTGACCAGGCTGGTCTTGCTGACACCCCCTCCCAGGTCTTTTGCTCCTTCCAGAGGGGCTCTCCCCATGACCTTGGGCTCCTGAAGACAGGGACAAGATGTCCCTGCCCTTGGAAGCCCAGTGCTTTGCACAATGCCAGGCACGTAGGAGAAGGGAATAACATTCTACATAGCAGCACGGCACCTAGACTACATGGGACACCTTCCACTCTGGGATGGGCTGAACTAGGCTCCCCCTCCAATTCAAGTGGTGAAGCTCTAATCCACCCCCCCCCCCCCGCCCCGTTTATCTCAGACTGAGACTATTTGGAGATAGAAACTTTAAAACAGTGATTAAGGTTACATGAGGTCATTGGCATGGGCCCTAATCCAATATGACCAGTGTCCTTATAAGAAGAGATCAGGACACAGACACGCGTGGAGGGACGACCATGGGAAGACATGGGGAGAAGATGGCCATCTCTGAGCCAAAGAGAGAGGCCTGGAACAGAGCCTTCCCTCCTGGTCTTCAGAAGAAACAAACCCTGTCAACGCCTTGATCTTGGACTCTGAGCCTCCAGAGTTGTGAGAAAAGAAAATTCTGTTTTTACCACTCAGTCTGTGGTATTTGTTACAGCATCTCTAACAAACAAATACACTTTTATACATATCTCTTCCCTTCCCTGGAATTCATCGTCTTCCTTCTCTGCAAATGTGAGTTCTCTTCGTCCAGTCCTGCCTCAAAGCCCACCTTCTCCAGGAAGCCTGCTTTGATTTAACCTGCTCTTTCCCTTTTAACTTGGTGGCGCTCTCGGCTGTCCTATTTGAAGAGTATAGATTTATACTCCCTTCGTGGGTTGTTCTATACCTGTCACTAAGTCAATCTGGTGTGGGTTTTATGACAGGATTGAAGCTGAGAGCTTCTTCCTGCCAGGGTCTGTGTCTCTTCCATCTTCAGAAGCCGTTCTATGTGCTCTGAACTCAGCCAGGGGCTTGGTCCCCAGGCAGCCTGGGGAAGCAGGCTGGGAAGAAGGAGGAATGGGGAGCTTTTCTGGGTTTGTCCCTCTGACAGCGCAAATTCCCATTGTCCCCACTCCTAGTTAATCCAGGAGCACTTGTTTTCTAGCCGCACACCCAGCCCTGAGCTACGGGCTGCGGGCACACCGTCCAGCTCCCAAGAAGAGTCACATCCAGCGGGTGAGATCGTGGGGACCAGAGAGAGAGAAGAAGGAGAGGCAGAGGCACCCTCTGTGCGGATGAGCCAGGGAGAGCCACATGGAGGACACGAGCCTTGACTTGGCCTTGAAGGCTGCTAGGACTTGAACTGGTCGAGGGCGGAGCGAAGCTCCTCCCCGGTGGGGACAGCAGCTCATGCAAAGGTGTGGCACGTGAATGGAGCCCACGGCCTGGAGGAGGTGCACGCTGGGAGCTTGATGTTAGATCCTGGACGCATGCAGCCTGTCCCCTCCTCTGTCCACTGAGCTAAAGCCCATGAGAGGGAGAAGTCTGCCCAGGGTGGCTCGTCTTGGCCAGGTCCTTGCCCTGGGCCTCAGAGGGGACTTGGAGGTCCTGATTCCCGCCCCCGCCATGGGGTGAGCACGCTTGGCTGGCCCGATCATCCTCTCGTTTTCCGTCTCAAGGCCCTGGAGCTCAGCGGGGGTGGGGGGCCAGGGGGAGTGAGGCAGCTAGGCGCCAAGATCACATAAGTAGCAGATGTCGGCGGGTTAGTAGCCGGCCTCCCAGAGACACCCGAGCCACTTAATATTCTGCAGACGGATCGCCTCCCTTTCATAAAAAGCAAGCATGGAATTGAAATGCTGCAGATTCCAAACACCTGGGGAGGGTTGGCGTCTCCAAGCCGCGCACCTTGGGAAAGGGGTCCTGGGAATGAGACAAAAGGATGAGAGGGACGGGGGAGCAGACCTCCCTGCTGGCTGGAAGCAGTGACAGGCCCCGCTGGGAGCGGGGCTGTCGGGGGTGCAGAGGGCCCTGGGAAACGCCCAGGGCTTTGGGAGACACGAGGGCATTGCCCAGGGGGCGCGGGCTGGGGGTGGACAGTTGGCAAAGCCCTGTCGCGTGCTGGAAGTCGCCACCAGGAAATGAGACGTTCAGGGACCGTTCCGCTCCCTTTTCGTGACACCAGACACTGGGATGGAGGCCCAGCCACCGAAATGGGAAGCAGCAGGTTCTTTCCAAACAAACAGATCAACAGAGCAAAACAGCAAACAGCTTTCGTTAAATGTGAAGAATTCCGAGAGCCCAGCGAGCTTTTACCTTATGAGCTTTTTCTTAAATACTGGAAGATGACTTCCATGGATTACACAGAGCTCACCTTATCCAGACAGGACAGAAGCAGAAGAGCTAGCTCTCTCCCCCAGCCTCATATAAGACCAGGAGTGGCTGGGCACAGGCCGTAACAGGTGGCATTCTCTTGGGTGTTGGTTGGACAGAGGCCGTTTGCAGCCAGGTATTTACAAACCATGAATCATCTTCAGTTGGGGCACTCATGTTTGACCTGCACGGGACTTTATTTGTAAGCACACATTTTGTGAAAAAAATCTGTTAATTCTCGTGCCGTGTTGTCCTGTGGTTGTTCCATTTCTGTCCCCTTTGGAAATCCGTTCCCAGTTTTAAAAGGAATGTGGTCAGAGGAATAACCCAGCTTGCCTGGGAAGAAGTACAGCACGGAGGCCCGACCGCCTGGGTTCACATCTGAGCTCTGCCGTCTACTGCCTTTGAGACTTTGGGGGATTTTCTGAGCCTCAGTTTCCTTATCTGTAAAAGGGGGGTGTTGATTATCATGGAAACTCCCTCACAGGGCCTTTGTGAAGATCATGAGTTAAAACATGCCAGGAATTTAGACAGGACTCAGTGGATAAAGCTACTATCGAGATGGGAACTAAATCTCCATTACTGTCTTCTCTTAGAATCTAGGAAAGGCCATGCAGCACTTAGGAAGGGCAGACACTCAGCCTGCCGTGCATGCGTTTGAATTCCTCAGAATGTTCCAGCTGTGAAACTGAGCAAGTCACTTAACTTCTCTGAGCCTCAGCTTCCTTATCTGTAAAATGGGACTAGCAGTAACACAATACTCCTAAGTGACTGAAGCTCGCGGAATAACGCAACACATAGTACGTGCTCAATAAACGTGACTGGCCTGGTTGACTGAGGCCGGACCTTGCTGAGGTTTAGACCAAAGGCCTTGTACGGGTTGCTGGACCTGAAAAGAAGTTTCCCTCTTTCCCCCTCCCTCCCTTCCTCCTTCCTCCCTCTTTCCTTTCCTTTCCTCTTCTTCCTTCCTTATCTTATTATTATTAATCAGAAGCTCCTCTTTCAACAGAGGATGTAGAGTACTGGACCCTTGAGAGCCCAAAGCTCAAAGCCCTGCCATTCTCATTTCTTATCCCATTAAGAGGGGTCCCTTGAATTCTGTGAGTCCAAATGTCCCGCCCTCTCTATGATCTGCTTGCAGCCTCTACACGTAGTGATGTGATGGGCAACTCTGGACCCAGCAGCAGAAATGGCAGCCAGAGTGAAGCCGCCTTCTCCATCCTCTCTCACCCCCTCACCACCAGGGTTCCCTGGAAAGCCAAGCCCTCTTCTTCCTTCCGAGGAGACCCCGTCCCCCTGACACTCTGTCCATCTGCTTCAGGCCCCATCCCCAACACCGGGAGGCTGGCAGCCTTAGGGGCGCGGAGCAGCGCCAGCTCCAAGCGTGTGAGTGAAGCGCTTTCTGATGAAGCAGGAAGGACGCCGGTTAGTGAAAGGGCAGAAAAGCCTAAGGTTCTGCCAGCGAACTGACAGAGAATACAGACTCTCAGCCCATAGCTCCACGGGGCAAATGCCGGAGGAGCCAGCCAACCTGCGAATGTGCGCCTGTGCTCAGCTCTGCATATGGTTCTGCCGGGTTTCCTCTGGAACCTTCCAGAATTCCTCCATTAATGACAATGACTCTACCCAGGCTGCCATGGAAAGGCACATGGATGCTTTGCTCTGAAACTAACTTCAGTTGGAAGAAAGAAAGGGAGGGAGGAAGGGAGGGAAGGAAGGGGAAAAAAAAAGGAAGGAAAGAACAGAACAATAATCAAGCCTGTTTCTAATACCTGTGTGGCACTTTCAAATGTCCCAGCACGTTTACATGGACTGTGTCTCCTTTTATCATCCAGCCAGTGACGGTCACAGCTTGGGCATTATTAGCCCATTAGACAGATGAAGAAACCAAGGTCCACAGAGTCTTCCACAGGCACATGCTGACTCAGGGACCAAGCTAACGGGACTTCCCCCAGGAGCCCCGAGGGAAAGCTGCCGCCTGGGGTCTTGACCTTCCCCCCATGGGGGTTCCTGGCCCTGACTCCTGGGGTTGTGGGTCACCCCAGATGGGAGGGACTCCCACCCACTGCAGCCTCAGACCTGTCTGCTTCCAGCCTCTTCCAGCCAGTGGTCCGGCTCCCAGGATGGGGTCTCATTTCAAAGGATGAAAAGTCAACCAAGAAACAAAGTGAGGGCTTCCCTGGTGGCGCAGTGGTTGAGAATCCGCCTGCCAATGCAGGGGACATGGGTTCGAGCCCTGGTCTGGGAGGATCCCACATGCCGCGGAGCAACTAGGCCCGTGAGCCACAACTGCTGAGCCTGCGCGTCTGGAGCCTGTGCTCCGCAACAAGAGAGGCCGCGACAGTGAGAGGCCCGCGCACCGCGATGAAGAGTGGCCCCCGCTTGCCGCAACTAGAGAAAGCCCTCGCACAGAAACGAAGACCCAACACAGCCATAAATAAATAAATAAATAAAAATTAAAATGGAGATTTCTAAAAAAAAAAAAAAGGAACAAAGTGAGATAGGAAAACACATGAGAGAAGGAAAACTGAGAGCCTTCTCTGTGGGGAGAAAGAGAAAACTAAACGCTGCTTTCCTTTGCTGCCCAACTGGAATCTCCCGCCTGCACCAGGGCCCCCCATGCGCAAGGGCTAAGCCCCGAAAGTATGTCTCAGTCCAAAGGGGACTTGGCGGGCACAGGGGCTGGGAGAGGAGACCAAGTCCCACCCAGACAGAGGAACCCTGACACGAAGACAGCACACCACCTGAGCGCACACACTGACAGTGCAACTCTGGGAAAATTACTTAACCTCTCTGAGCCCTGGGTTTTCTCACTAGTAACGGAGAGATGACAGAAATACATATACCACAGAGTGGGTTACATGGCATGATGCAGATCAAACAGTTGGCACGGTGTCTGGCGCAGAGCAAGGAGTGGATAAATAGAATGTAATATAATAAAGTATAGTAATTATAATATAATATAAATTACATTAGAATGTGTGTTCTTTTTGAGGGCTCTTGACATTGAGAACTTTCTGCTGACATGGGAGAAGAAAAAGGGGGTTGGGAAGGATACGCAGGTGAGGGCGATACGCTCCCAGCCAGGATGCAGGACAGTATGGGGGGCAGGTCCCCTCCCATCTGCCAGCACCCCTTCGTCCCCTCCCCTCCCCCCTTTCTCCTGCTCTACGATAAACTACACCTCAGGGTGGCTGCTTTGCAGCTTGCGAAGGGCCTCCGCACGGCCAGGTGGGCAGACTCAGCTGCACGGGCAGGTAAGGTGAGCCCCTCTTCCGTCTTTTCGTTCACACCTTCCTGTCCTAACATGGACACGGCCCTAAAAGTCTGTGCTCCCGGGTCCTGATGCCACAAAGGCCTTGCCAAGACAGGACCTGAGAGAGGGCGAGACAGCTCAGAGCCTTTAGTCCCCAAAGCCAGGGCGCCTCCGGTCGCTGTGGCCCCTTTAAAGTATTTGCTCTTGACCTCTGGTCAGCATGCAGGGCTGGGGGTCCTCTAGGCTGTCACGCAGGGGAGGTGGGTCTGTGCCCCAGAGTCCTGCCTCGGCCCCGTCTAGAAGTAGTGTAATCGAGAGAACAGTGCAGAGGCTCCAGACCCCCAGAGAGCCAAGTTCAAATCTAGCCTTGATCAAATGGCTCAGCCCCGAGAGCCTCAGTGTCCTTCTCTGTGGGATGCAGTCACTTCCAGTGCCACTACCTTAAATCCTGAGAAGAAACTGCAGACAGGTGGCATTAAAATATTTAATAAGCAGGAACACACGTGCCACTTGACTGGGATGACACCCGGGCTATGGGGTCAGAGCAGGGCTGGGCATCCTGGCTGCAGAGGCTGTGCCTGGCATCCACCCTCCAGCGGCTGGAACACGGAATGTTCCAGAGATGTCAGGACAGCGCTATTTCCTCAACAGCCGAACATCCTGCATGATGATGGCGGATTCGGGGGGACCCTGCGCCCCGCCTAACAGGTTACTGGGAAGTGGCCTAAGATCACGGGCGCACGGACCCTGCCTGGTACAGAGCAGCTGCTCCAGAAATGCCGGGTCCCACACCTTCCCCCGGGCCTGACTCAGGAACACCCGGCCTCGCCCACTGGGGGACGGGCCAAAGCTCCCACGTGCAGGCAAGGACCGTCACAGAAGCTAGGACACCCGTGGGGGTCAGGAAGCAGAGAGGGTGGGACGACGCCAATAGGCCGGACTGGCTCCCTGCAGGATGTCAGGGGCCCCCTTCTCCCCCGTAGGTACAGGAAGAGGGGACACGCCTGCCCTGTTCCTAGCCGCCCTGCCCAGGCTTTGGGGGATCTGGCGAGCGCCCTGCCCCGGACACCCACAGCTTGGGCATCTCTAGCGGCGCCAAGGGTGGGGCTGGGGGAGCTATTTTGGGTCTGGAGAGAGGGCTGTGGGGAGCGTGCAATGGGAGACAATGACAGGGCTGGGGCCCCTCCTCTGGCCTCTGTCCACAGACACCACCCACCCTTGCCTGCGGCCAGCCCTCGGTGCGGCCTCCCCCAAGTGATGGAGAGGCCGAGGGGGAGGGGGGAGGTGGAGGAGGAGACCAAGACAGGGGCCTGGTTAGGGAGAGGAGCAGTCATGACGCCCAGGGCCTGGGAGATCCCCAGTAGGGAGGTGGCCGCAGAGAGGCGGCCAAGGAGACACACCTCCACAGGCTGCCTCGGAGAAGAGTTGGCTTCCTTCTTCAGGCCATACCCTGCGGTTGCCTTCGCGGGCCCTAAAGGTACACGGTACAGGGGTCATTTAGGGGCACTCGAGATCACCGTGCTTCTTCCTTTTTCCTTCTTCCTGTGGCTCAGGGCTGCCCCTGTCCAGCCTCTAGTGGCCACGAGGCTGGACAAGGAACAAGTGGCCCAAGAGGGCCCCCTGGGGACTGTTGGGACCCTCCCCCCTCTGCCCCCGAGCTGGCTTCCCCTAGAATGAGCCTCTGCTCACAAGGACTCTGTTCCAGGGCCAGGATCAGGGTGAGGAGAGAGAGGCATCGGGGCAAAATTTCAGGGAGGGGTGCCCAAAATCCGAGTCATCAAGATAAATCCCTTAGTGCAATGTTTCAAAAAATACAAGTTAACGTAAGACATTCCACGATGAGGAAAACAGCAAAATGTTAAGTCAAGTCAGGCCCCAACAGGGCTGGTGCTGGGGGCGGGGCTGGGGTGAGCCACGCAAGGGCAGGGTCAGATCTGGTCTTTTGTGAACATTTTGATATTTTGTTCATCATGTAACTTTTGCATTAATTTGGATTTTTAAAAATATTGCATTGAAACGTTATTTATCTTGATTACCGAATTTCTTGGGCAGCCATTCAATGTTGTACTTGAAGTGAGGGTCTCACTCGTTTGACCCTTGTTCCGGTCTTGCTCGATTCTCTTTTTATATCCAATTCGCCCACCCCTTCCTCCCACGTCCCCTGAAAGAATGAGGGCAGGTGGAAATATGGTAGAACGAGAGCCACACGGAATCTGAACGGAACACGAGGTCAGATGCTTCTCAGAGGACAAGGAGGGGGTGGGAAGCAGGCAGGCAGGGGAGGAGGGGGTGGAGGCAGTTCTACTGTCTGTCCAGGGTGATGCATGAAGGCTGGGGAGACAAGGGGTGAGCCGTGGGGTTTGGGGACAGTCAGAAAGACGGGGGAGAGGGAGACAGAACATGGGCATGGAGGAGGGGTAAGTAAGAAAGAGAAATACCAGCAAGACGTACTGAGCATTTTATCACGTGCCAAGTGCTGTTGTAAATGATGTGTCTGTGTTCTACATGCTTCAACACATGCTTACACATTCCATCCTAAACAGCCTTAGGAAGTGGGCTGACTTATTGTCCCCATTTTACAGATGTGTACGTTGAGGCACACAGAAGCAACCAAGCCCAGAGCGCTGTGTTGAAGCTGGAATACCATCTCAGGCAGTCTGGCTGGAACCTCAGCACTCTTACTACTCCCGGGCAGGCGCCCACCACCCAGGAACTGCATGGCTTCTGGGCAAGGCTGGGCTGAGACAAAGCCAGAGATGGATAACTTCACTTCAAGTTAGAGATACGCTCCCCCAGAAGTAACAGGCAAATCTAATTTTTATAAATCATGTCCTATCTCGAATATCTTTGGGGAATTAATAACTTAAAAACACTCTTTTGTGTCCCTTTGTAACTGCTCCCTAATATAGCTCTCAGTGTGAAATGCCATGAGCAACTCTGCAGGGCAACAAGACCCTGAAAGGGTCTATTCTAGGTATACGTACTGTTTTGGGGGAAGGGAATAAATGAAATCCTATTTCAAACGCCCTAGCTGAGTTTTATTTTCTTCTTCTTTCTTACAGTAAATCTTTTTGTAATTCTTTTTTACAGTTACCCTGTTTTCTGTTTTTCTGTCAATGCAGACAGATTTCTTGAATTTGCTTAGACCTGTACTAATACAGCAGCCACTAGCCACATGAAGCTACTGAAATTTTAACTTATCCTTGAAATGACATAAACATTTTTTATTGAAGTATGGTTGATTTACAATGTTGTGTTAATTTCTGCTGTGTAGCAAAGTGATTCAGTTATACATATATATACATTCTTTTTTTAACTATTCCTTTCCATTATGGTTAGAGGATATTGAATATAGTTCCCTGTGCTATACAGTAGGACCTTGTTGTTCACTAAAATGAAATAAAATTTAAAATTTAGTTTCTCAGTCACACTGACCACATGTGGCTAGTGGCTGCCAAGCTGGGCTGTGCAGAATATAGCACATGCCTATCGCCATAGAAAGTTCGACTGGACAGGGCTGGCTTAGAGTATGAAGTCCCCTTTCTCTTAAAAGTGAGTCTCATCTGCATTTCTGCATTCTCTCCTGGGTCTGAGCCTCTGGAATGTTTGGCTCTATGTTATGAACAACTGTTGTAACGAACGCCACTGGGTGCAGGTATAACCCAGAGAGATGCCTGGTGTCCTCCCTGCCTACTCCCTATGACCTTGAGACACCAAACAGCTGGGCCTGCCTGGGCTTCTGGTAAAGGTGGCTGCTATCAGACCAAGCCCCCTCCAGCAGATAACAACTATAAACCAGTGCCTGAAGGCATTGGAGAGCAGCCAAAAGCAGGTGACAAGGGAGGGGAGTCAATACTTAGAAAATAGGAATGGCACTTGGGTGAGTTTCCCATATGTACGGGGTTCTGTTGAGGGCAGGCTCCAGCCTCTGCCAAGGGGGGCAACTAAAATCCAGATAGAAACCCCCAAATCTTACTGACTTAAAGAGCTAGAGGACAGAGTTTGGAGTGACTACAGTAACTGGAAAGTGAAGGTGGGAATCCCAGAAAGAAAAGAGCCAGAGCGAGGAGGGTCAAATTCCGTGTATAAACTCTACCCAAATCTTAGGCCAACCTTCTTTTTTTAAAAATTTATTATTTATTTATTATTTATTTTTGGCTGTGTTGGGTCTTCGTTTCTGTGCGAGGGCTTTCTCTAGTTGCGGCAAGCGGGGGCCACTCTTCATCGCGATGCGCGGGCCTCTCACTATCGCGGCCTCTCTTGTTGCGGAGCACAGGCTCCAGACGCGCAGGCTCAGCAGTTGTGGCTCATGGGCCTAGTTGCTCCGCGGCATGTGGGATCCTCGCAGACCAGGGCTCGAACCCGTGTCCCCTGTATTGGCAGGCAGATTCTCAACCACTGCGCCACCAGGGAAGCCCCAACCTTTGAAATATCCACACAAGGGCTGCTGTAAGCAGCCCAACCAAGGCTACAAGAACTGAACAGAGAGTTCTGCTACTGGCCACCACAGGAGAGACAAAGTTCGGAGTTTTGAGTCCAGCCAAATTAACTGCTTCTGTTTGTTTTTAATCAATGCACTTCAGGGTAACGCAACAAAATCCAGAGTTTTCACCACCTGTCATTCACAGTGTCCAGGATATAGCCCCAAACTTCTAGGCACACAAAGAAAGAGAAAAATGTGATCCCTACATAGGAGAAATCAATACAGACTGTTTTAAAACAGCTATTCTAACTGTCCCCAAGGACATAAAGGAAAATATACCTGCAGTGAGCATCCAAATAGGGAATCTCAGTAGAGAAATAAAAACTATTAAAAAGAATCAAGTAAAAATTCTAGAATTGAAAAATGCAGGATCTGAAATTAAAAATTGACTGGATAGGCTTAACAATTCATTGAAGAGAACAGAAGAGTCAGTGAATGTGAAGATAGATCAATAGAAAATATCTAATCTGAAGAACAGCCAAAAAAAAAAAAAAAAAGGACTAAAAAAACATAAAACAAAACACCAAACCCAGGGCCTCAGGAACTGTATCTAAACATCTAACATCTATATAAATGAAGTCCTAGACAGAGAGGAGAGAAAATAGGGGCAGAAAAAGTATTTGAAGAAATAAGGGCTGAATAGCCCCCAATTTGGAGAAAGACAAATTGCAGATTCAAGGTGCTCAATGAGCCCCAAGTAGAATAAATACAAAGAGTAAGAGCCATTAACCCAGCGACCCACAGAAAGCGTGACCATCACTCCTACTTTACCTGAAAACCCACTGGACAGCAGAGTCTACCTCTCTGCAGGCTGCAGGCACACTCTGTGATAGATTATATGACAATATCCTGTCCTCTCGCTACAGAGGGGGCTGAAGCTACAAAAGCACCTGGCAGGTGTTAAGTGCTTTTGCACGCATTTTCTTAATTGACACTCAACAGTTATCTCCTGAAGAACCGGGAACTCTTGTCTCCATTGTGATTTGCCTATTCATTCATTTTTGAAAAATGGAAATCATCACTAAGGTTCAGAGATGTTGAGCAACTCACCTAAGATCACACAGTAAGTGGGGGAGCCAGGGTTGCACGCCCAACTCCAAAGCCCATTTTCTTTCCTTTATATTCATGCCTGTTAACCCTGGTTGCACATTGGATTCATCTGTGTAGGGGGCATTCAAAAAAACAATCCCCACCCCACATGAATTAAATCAAAATCAGCGGGGTGGGGGGAGCGGGGCTCAGGTCCAGGTATTAGAAATTTTTAAAGCCCCTCCAGGTGATTTTAAGGTGTGGCCTGGGTTGAGAAGCACTGCGGACATTATGCTGCAGTCTGGAAAATTCCAGACAAAGGAAGACAACTGGGTCAATCCGGCTCACACAGGTGGGCAGTGAGAACCCTCAGTAAAGGCCCTTGGGACAAAGATGCAAGCCCAGCCCTGTGAGTTTGTAACCTTCCACCTCTCATCTTTTTCCTGGATTTCTAGGAAATGCATAGCCATCCCCCGCTCTCAGCTCCAGAAGACATGGGGGTGATAGAAGTGTCGGAGGAGCCTCTCTGCAGCAGGGCTTGAGTTACAGGAGGCTACAGAACTGGACGCAGGACACTTACTCTGGGCGAGGAATGAGCAGTGAGACCTCAGAGCCCTAACCCTCCCAGCTTTGGCTGGGGGAGGGCAGAGAGTCAGACAGCCCCCATTACTCTCTCAGAGCCCTTGGGACTGGCCCACAGTCCTGGAGAGAAAGCGAGCCTGCGCTGGGCAAGGCGGATGCGGGGCAAACGCTGCATGGGCACAGCCCTGACACATCCCCGTCCCCTCCGTGCCACGCTCACATGCCTGCCTCCTAAACCCAGCCCGGCCTCAGGACAGTACTCCCACCACCCCCTGCACCCAGCCCAGAATACAATTATGAGCTCCTTGCTCTGTCTCTCCAAAGCCCAACACAGAGTAGACGCTCAATAAATAGTTTCTGAATGCATGTGAGGGTGCGTGAGGCTGGCTCCCACTGCTGGCTGGGTCAGCTTTGCCTTTTGATGCTGGATTAGCCAAACCGCCCAACCAGCAACAACAAAAACCAAAAACAAGACAGTGAGACCCACTGAGCATCCCTCTTAGAATGGTGGTGATGATGAGATGATGATGATACTGACTGTGATGCTGACGGTGATGATGATGATGATGGTGATGATGATGAGACGACAATGACAGTGATGTAGCCACCACCCTCCGCTGAGCCCTGACTACACGCTAGCACTTCACATGCATCACCTCGCTGCATCCTCAGAACCACCCTGCCAACGGTGCTGTTCTAGCTCCATTTTACAGATGGGGAGACTGAGGTTCAGAGAGGGACTATCGCTTGCCTGTGGCACAACCGAGATCAAAGCCAGGTCTGTCTCTAATGGAGGAGCCCTCAGGGGCGGCCCTACTCTCCCATTCCCATGTTCCCCCAACCCTCACTGGACTGAATCAGATTTAATCCTAAAAGGGCCCCCTGGCCAAGCCCAGGCCTCCAGCAGCGTAGCCAACCCCACATGTTCTGTGTCCACTTTGGGGTTCCTGCTCTGGGGAGCTCTCCACTCCGGGCCAGCTCGTGGCCTGGGGTCAAGGGTGGCTGCTGTGAGCCCCGGCGTGGTCCCCAGGGACCGCCTGTGCTCGGGGAGGCGGTGGCCCACCGAGGCCCACTCCTGGCTTATCGATCTGGGTCTGGGGGGAGCAGACAGGAGCCCAGCCCGGCGGCCTGGCAGGCGCTCCCAATGGCCTGTGTCTAACGACCGCAGAAAGCCATTAGAGCCCACTTAGCTGTGAACAGCTCTCCACAGCACTCATTAGGGCCGCTGAGGAGCAGAGAGAGCCCTGCTCCTAGAGCGCGGGGCGTGCCAAGCTAGCAGGGGCTGAGCCTTCTTCTTACTGGAAGTGCTGCTTCCCGCCCGGCCTGGCTTCCAGGAAAGGTGAACCCAGCTGGGTCCGGCCAGCCCGCCTGCCCGCCCTGCCCTCTGAGACCAGGGTCCCCCACGGCAGCAGCTCTGTGCCCCCCGTGACAGCATGGGCCAGGCTCTCCACATCCCAGCCTGGCCTGACATCCAACCTGAAGGACAGCCAGCTGGACAGACCCCCCTGGGGTGTGCCCGGCGCCCCAGAAACACTGGCTGGGCCGGTCCCCACACAGACTCCCTCCTTTCTACAGTGGGGACGTTCTGCCTGTCGTTAGAGAGGATGTGCATTTCTGGGGTCTAAACTCCAGGCAGGTGAGACCCCTGCAGCTTGGACCAGATATAGTCTCCCCCCAGATCAGAGCTTTCAAACAGCCTTAAGCCTTGATCCTAATAAAATCCCATAAGGGTCCCAACAGATAAAACAGAGCAAAGGGCAGATGCCCTCCTGCAAAGAGGGGTTAGGGTGCCGGGTCCAAGGTCTATCCGTGATGCTGTCCCCTCACTCCCCACCCTGACCCATCCCCACTTGCCACGATGGCTGAAGCACCTGTGAATTCTGGGGTCCTCAGGACACGGTGTAATAACCACTGACCCGGCCCACATGCTGTTTTCTCTGCCTGGAGCCCTCGAACCCATCACCCTTCAGGCCTTGCGGGTCCCCCTCTGAAGCCCCCCTCTCTGCCGTGCTGGTTCTTCTTATCGCCCGGGTCTCATTCTTCTTAGCATACACCATATTTTCTAACCACATATTTCTTTGTGTTGTGATTTGCTTACTATCTGCCTTCCCTACTGTTCTCTGAGTTCCACAGGGATGGGGACCATGTCTGTTTCGTCTCCTTATCTCCAGCGAGAGCCCAGTGCTTGCACACGGACGGCGCTTGGTAAAGATCTGATTGATGAATGAATGAATGAGTGAATGATCGATCCAAGCAGGTGCTGTCCAGCTTGCTTTGAAGCCTTCTGGGGAAGGGGTATCTACATCTTACTGCCACTGACCTTTCCCATGACTCCAATCCTCATGGCTGACATTTCTCCCGTCTGTGTTCACCTCTCGCTCATCTGATTAACTCCCGTTTGTCCTCCACCTTTCAGCTGAGACACTTTCCCCAAGGAAGCTGCCGAGCCCCATCAAATACCCAACACGCTCTCTTGTCATGGCTCCTCGCTTCTTTCTCTCTGTACTATGAGCCCCTTGGGGGGAGGGACGGGCATCTCTAGTGTCAACACGTGCCTAGGTGCCTGATGTAGGTGGGCTGAATGAATGAATGAAGGGGTGGCTACCATATGGCCCTGCAGCTACAGGTCAGCACCACCTCCCTGGCTGGCTCCCAGGGACACGAAGGCAGTAAGCTTACACAGCCCCTGCCCTCAAAAAGCTACGAGAGTGGGGAAGAGACGGCCCCCCAGCTGGTATGCAGACTGGAGGGTGTGGTCCCCACCCTACAGGACCGTTTATCAAAGGGTCAGGTACCCCTGGGAGATCCAGGCATCCCTCATCCCTCCCTAAGAGAGGCAAGGGGGTGGGCGTTAGTGCACAACTTGGCAGCCAGCCTGCCCGGGGCGTGAATCCTGGCTCCTCTCCTGCTAGCTGAGGACACTGGGTAACTCCTTGACCTTCTTATGCCTCAGCGTCCTCATTTGTAAAAATAGGGATGGTGATCATATGTAGTCAGCAGGATAATGCCCCCGAAGATGTTCACGTCCTAAGCCCCGGAACCTGCGAATATGGTATGTTACATTGGAAAGATGGAATTAATGTTGCTAATCAGCTGACTTTAAATTAGGGAGATGATCCTGGGTTACCAGGGTCCTTAATTGCAGAAGAGGGAGGCAGAAAGGGAGTCAGTGTCAGAGGCATACAGCATGAAGAGACCAAACGGCCCAGTGCTGGCGTGGAAGATGAAATGCAGGAGCCCTCGAGAAACGGAAAAGGCAAATGGATTCTCCCCTCGAGTTTTGAGCCCTACAGATACCTTGATTTTAGTCCAGTGAGACCCGTTTTGGACTTCTCATCTCCAAAACTGTAAGAAAATTAATTTGTGTTGTTTCAAGCTACCAAGGTTATGGTAATTTGTTACAGCAGCCATTGGAAACTAATACATCACAGTACCGACCTCATGTAGCTTGTTGTGGAGATTAATGACTTGATGACACATAGCAAGTGCTGTTGCTGGGTAATATTATTTGAGGAACTGTGAGGGCAAGATTCCGTGGGCCAGGCCTGGGTAGGGGTTCCTCCTGAGACAGCAGAAGGTCCAGGAGCCCTTGGGACAGTGGGGCACCCAGGTCAAAGGGCCAGGGGCAGGGATTGGGGTTGGCCCAAGTGCATGAGGAGCTGGGCTAGCTGGAGCAGGTCGGACAGGTAAGGGTGGGCTCACCCTCCTCTGCCCAGCCACTAATGCTGGCCCGTCTCAAGGCACAGTCGAGGCCAACTCCTCTTTCCATTCTGTGCCTTGCCCCTGGGTCATCACAGCCTGCCCAGGTCTGTACCTTCATTCATCTCGGCTGCTTGGTGTCTCCAAACCTCCTTGGAATTACCATGTCCCAAACCAAGCTCTCCCCCTCTTCCCACCTTCCTGCCCCATCTCCATCTCAGACTTCCTCTCCAGTTGGGCTCCCTCAGGGCGTGGCACCCCTAGCTGGCCAGGTCAGGGTCCTAAGGGCCATCTCAACACCTCCCTGCCCATCACTGCCCTTGTCCCGTTCCTCCCCAAGCTGTGTCACTTCTTCCTCTTCTCTCGGGCATTCTTTCACATCTCTCCATCCTGGCTGCCACAGCCCCAGCCCTTGCTGCCACCATCTCTTGCCTGCCCCCTTCAAGAGTCTTACTTGTCCCCTTCATCCTCCTGTAGCCTTTCCAGTCTGTGATGGTTAATTCCATGTGTCAACTTGACTGGACCACGGGGTGCCCAGATTAAACATCATTTCTGGGTGTGTCCGTTAGGGTGTCTCCAGAATTGGTGGACTCAGTAAATCGCCCTCCTCAGTGTGAGTGGACATCATCCAATCTGCCGAGGGCCTGAACAGAACAAAAGGAGGAATTTGCCTCCTTTTCTTCTTTTCCTCTGGAGCATCCAGACTAATATACAGTCCATTCTCCTCACCAGAGTCAAAGGCATCTTTTCAAGAGCAGCTCACATCAGGTCCTGAGAATAGAGACCACCGTTCTTATTGGGGCCTGTGGGGTCAGGCCCCTGCCACCCTCTGCAAACTCATCAGGTGTCACTCACCGGAATCTTCCCCAGTGCCCTCGCCCACCGCACAGCGCCTGCCTCAGCAGCACCCTGCAGCTGCTCACCCAGGCCTTCTCAGATGATGTTCCCTGTCTGGAGAAGCACCCCCTTTCCCCTTCCCTAAATAACCCTCTATTCACTGTTTAGATCTGAGCTCAGATAGCACTTCCTCCGGGAAGCTGTTATGAGCTGAACTGTGTCCCCCTTGGAATTCAGACGTTGAAGTCCTAACCTCCCCCCCACCCCGCCCCCGACCCCAGTACTTCAGAATGTGACTGCATTTAGAGACAGGGTCTTGCAGAGGTAATGAAGGTAAAATGAGGTCCTATGGGTGGGCTCTAATCCAGCATGGCTGGTGTCCTTGTAAGAAGAGATTAGGACACAGACACACAGAGGGAAGACCATGTGAAGCCACAGGGAGAAGACGGCCGTCTGCAAGCCATGGACAGAGGCCTCGGAAGAAACCAACCCTGCTGACACCTTGATCCTGGACTTCCAGCCTCCAGGACCCTGAGACCTGAGACAATAAATGGCTGTTGTTAAGCTGCCCAGTGGGTGGTTCTTTGTTACAGCAGCCCAAGCAGCCTTCCCTGACCATCGGGGGTGGGTTCCCCTCCCTGTAACACTCCCATCTCATCCTGTGCTTCTCCTTCTTGGCTCGTGCAGATTTATCAGCATACATTCCTCTTTGCGGGACCACAGAGTCCGTTCCTCCCATCGCTCGGTCTGTGACACGGTTTGCCCTCCGTGTTGAAATCTGTTACACCCGCTCCAGGCTGTCAGCGTCCCTCTGATGTGTGGCCCCCAGCATCCTGTCCCATACCCTGAGCAGGGAACCGTGGGCTGTCCCCTCCCTCGTGGGGACAGTCTTCTTGCCCACAAGCGCACTTGCTTCTCTGTGACACAGTGGCTCACACCGAACCAGGGCCGGTTTTGCGGGCGGTGAGACCCATGCAGTCACTTGAGCCCCATGCTCAGAAGAGGCCGTGCCTAGTTTAGTGCTCTGTGGTCGCCGTCTTGAAATTCTCAGTAATTGTATCTTGGAACTCGTGTTTTGTAAGTGAAGTACGGAGCTTCCTCGATTTACGATGGGGTCACATCCCAGTAAGCTCATCGTGAGTTGAATGTGCATCTAATACACCTAACCTACATCATAGCTTAGCCTCGCCGACCTCGAACGTGCTCGGAACACTTACATTAGCCTACAGTTGGGCAAAATCATCTAACACAAAGCCTATTTCATAATTAAGTGTCGAATATCTCACATCATCGATTGATTACTATACTAAAAGTGAAAAACGGAATGGTCGTCTGGGTACAGAATGGCTTTAAGTGCATTGGTTTTTGACTCTCATGACAGCGGGGCTGCCTGGGAGCTGCGGTCACTGCCACTGCCCAACATCACGAGAGAGGACTGGACAGCATGTTGCCAGCTGGGAAAAGATCAAAGTTCAAAATCTGAAGTACGGTTTCTACTGACTGCACATCACTTTCGTGCCAGTGACCAAAGTCGAAAAATTCTAAGTCGAGCCATCGTAAGTCGGGGACCCTCTGTGCACTGGAACGATGGCCCGTGCACGTGAGAAGAAGAGACACGTAGAAGAAAGGAAAAAACTGGCTATTTTAGGAGCTTTAACAGCACTTTTTGGTCTGCTTTTCAAACAAGGGTCCCACATGTTCATTCTGTCCCAGGTCTTGCAAATTATACAGCTAGTCCCACAGCAAATTTAGGAAAACCTCCTAAGCCCCCAAGGCATTTCCCTCAAAGTGCTAGTAAGGTGAGTCTGTGCTCTTAAGGATTTCCTGAGCCTCCCTGAGGGGACCTGCATGCATTCCTATGCCCTGTGACTACCTTGGCTAATCCTGGTCTGTAATCCAACTGCCAAGGGCCCAGCTCAGCTCTGACAGCCCGCCTGCCATGTGCCCCTCTGTCACTGATGGAAATGATGACCGGGCAGAGCCAAGGACATCGCCCCCGCCACCACACCGAGACTCCCTCCCACCAGACTGACATCCGTCCCTGGATGAGCCGCCATGGCCCGCTGGAAGAGGAACGCTCCCGAGTGCCAGGTTTGCCAAACGCCTCTCCTGGTATCCCATGGGAAAACCGCCCTTCCAGCCCGGCCCCAGCCTGACTCAGGACCTCTGGGATTGCACCGGGGCTGGGAGCTGGGGTGAGGGAGTCATGTTCTTGGGGAGGGGGATATTTGGGAGGCTGCACGGCTCACACTATGGAACCCTGACCTGGGGCTCCGATGGGTAGGGTGGGGACAACCCCTCTTCTCTACTACCCAGCACCCCACTTCCGGCTAAGCCCCAGAAGTGTCTGATCTCTTGGGGGAGGGGAGAAACAAAGCAGAGAGTGGGGCCCACAGGCGCGAGCGTTTGGGGGTGTGCACCACGCAGGCAGGAGCGTCTTGCCTTCTTTTTCATGCTGGCAACAGCTGGCGCTGCATCTCGGAGCCTGCGGCTGTGACGATTACCAAAATGTTTACTGTGTGTCACTATTAATAATGCAGAAGCTCCGCCAGCCTCTTACTCAGAAAAAGAGGGCGAGGCAACGGTGGAGCTGGGCGCCCGGGAAGGGTCCCGCTCTCCTGCCCATTCACCCTTGACCCTGCGTGGGCGGCCTCGGTGTAAGGACACGTGCCTCTCCTCCTACTCAGCCGGCCCCTCCAGACCAGCACAGAGCTCTCCCCCCGCCTGGGTATCTCCCTTGCCCTTCTGATAAAGGCTTTAGAGCCACCCACCCAGGAAGCCTTCCAGAAGATTCCACCCCCTGCCCCTGCCACGGCACTGCACCCTCACCTCTGTGTGTAGAAGTGTGTGTGTGGGGGGAGGCTCGTGTCTCACCAGCCTGCCTCCTACCCCATCCGCTCTGTGAGCTCCTTGGGGCTGAGACCTTCTCTTCCCTCCCACCCGTGCCAGGAGCTCTACATGCGCTCCCAGGAGACTCATCCCTCACCTCTTTGCCTACTAACTCCTACACATCCTTTGAGGATCAGCTTAACTGTCACCTCCTTCAGGAAGCCTTCCTGGACCCCCCCTTCTAGATCATAGATCCCCTTTTGAGTATTTTTACAGAATCCTGTAACTTGCCTTACCAGGCCAATCACTAGAGCAATGAGATAATTTTCATCTAACATTGGCTTCTCCTCTAGACTGTATGCTCCCTGAGAGCAAACAGTGGTTTTTGCCCCCTGCTGTGTTCTTGCATCCAGTAGTCACTTAATGAATGCGTGATCGCCCAAGGACCAGGCATGATTCATGCAGACTTTATAACGTGCAGCACTAGTGGCCCTGCCGTCTTCTCGCCTGCTCGAGTGAGCATTTTGGGCTGCTGGTGAGAGCTGGGGGGTCTGACATGGGGGTGCAGGTACCCCCTTCTTCTGGAACAGTCCCTGCATCTCTGTAATGCACCCCATCCCCATTGTAAGACAGTCAGCTCCCCAGAGCTAAGAGGAAGGAGGGCTCTGAACAACTGCCTCCACCCAGCAAGTCGCTGTTCCAGCCCCTGCCCCGCCTGCCCGGGACCTCAAAGGCTGGGGGGAAAAGTTAGATGCGACCCCCCGGGCGGGATGTCTTGCCTGTGCCGACAGTCCCCGGTCCCCACACCTGCCCACAGACAAATGAGTTCCTGGGCTTGTGCGGACGCCTCCGGGTGGGAGAGCGCCCCTGCCCATTCACAGCTCCGTCTGGGACTCCGCCCTCAGCTCAGGAGTCCTGGCGGATGAGTGGGCACACGGGCTGAGGGCAGGCTTGCCCACAGCCGCTGTGCCGGTCTGCCTGCCACCGGGGATCTGTCTCCACCTCAATGCAGATTCTGACTTCGAATGACAGGGCGCCGGGGACAGAGTCTACCCGGGATGGCTGCATCAGCGGAGGAGGCTTGGGGTGGGGGAGGAGCCCTCTAGGGAAGGGGGTTCCCTACCCAGCGGCCCCCCCAGGCATGCCAGCCCCACCTCCCGGTTGTGTCCCGCACAGGGGCCAGCCTGCAGAGCTGGGCACGGGGATGCAGCCTCACCCAGGCTTCTCCGGGTGGAGGCAGGTGGCTGGAAGCCCCCGAGGAGGGTGTGGATGGGGGCGGAGGTGGGCGTGGCTGACCAGGGCTAGGGAGGTAGCCAGCCTCCTCATAGCTCTACTCGGTGTCATCTCTTCCAAAGAGGTTCGTGTCCTCGGGAGAAAAGGGCAGCACTTTGCAGACCTGAATATCCAGAGAACCTGCCCTCCCTCCTCCCAAACGAGGGCAACGGCCTGCGCCCAGGAGGGCCAACGCCACCTCTGTCCTGTCCCGCCCTCCCTCCTCCCAAAAGAGGGCAACGCCTGCGCCCAGGAGGGCCAACGCCACCTCTGTCCTGTTCCGCCCTCCCTCCTTCTGCCGCTGACTTGCAGAGCAAGCTTGGGCAGGGTGCGTGCCCGTCTGAGCCTCGACCTCCCCAACGCTAAAATGCGAGGGGCAGACTCCATATGCCAACAGGGTCTCCCAGCTCTGACCTTCCGGGCGTTTCTCGCCCTCTGACTCCCTCTGCCCGAGGGGTTTCCCTGCCCCTCCTGCCACCCCAGCCCTCGGGTCTCCATAGCAGAAGAGGCGAGGGTGATTTATAAGAGGAAGGGTCAAAGGTCGCAGAGCCTGTTGATTTGTTACAGGTGATGGATGCTGGTAGCTACTCCTCTGTCCTTACGGCTGATTAGAAACAGTCTCTGATGGAAGATTAAAGGGGGCAGGGGTGAAGGGGGCGGAGGCGGATCCAGCGTAGCCAGAGAGCTCGCTGCACCGCAAGTCCACCCTCTGCTCAGGTGGTCCTGCTCTCCGTCACGGGGAGGTCAGGGAGCTGTGACCCAACACTGGTTTCTCACTGTCACACTGCCTGGCACCAATTCACTGAGTCTGCTCAGCCACCCAGCAAGGAAGGTGGTGCTGTTCCTGTTGGAGACGTGAAGAATGGAAGCTCAGAGAGGTTAAGTAACTTGCCCAAGGTTACACAGCTAGAGACAAGAGACAATATATGAACGTAGATCTGTCCGATTTAGAATGCATACTCTTTCCCCCAGGCCATGCACTTCCTGCCATGGGTGCCAGGGTCTAGGGTGATTCAGTAAAAAGACCATGGGAATCAGGAGCCTGTCCAAGACCAGCCTTCCACCCCCTACAATCGCCATAAATAAGCTGTGTGCCCTTGGACAACTCAGGATCCCTTTTGGGGCCTCAGTGTCACTATCTGTAAAATGGATGATGCAGTAACTTCTCAACTAATGTGACTAGGTATCACCTAGGGGGGATTAAATACAGATTCCTGGGGCCACCCCCAAATATTCTGACTCAGTTGGTCAAGATAGGATGATGCTAATGCTGCTGATCTGCGGACCATGGTCTGAGCTGCAATTCACTCCTGCGTTCCTTTCGAATCTCAAAATGTGTGACTGTTAGAAGCCTAGGATAAGGAGAGGGCAAGTAGGGATCCAAGACACTGGATCAGGGCGAGCTCTGGACAAAACCCCCAAGTCTCCCATCAATCCCGCAGAGGACGTGCTGGCTGTATCCCTGTGGTGTTCCTTTCTCACCATCTCCCACCCTCCACCAGGCCTGGCTACTCCCCATACTCAGAACCTACCCACCTCCTGTCCATGGGGAGCAACCCCACCCCATGGGAAGCCCCCCAACTCCGTCTGTCACACCTTGAACACAAGTGCTCAGTGCAAGCCATAATGATGAGAAAGGGGCTCAGGAGCCATGCACTGAGGTTTGGCAACAGGGCTCCTCCCCTTAGGAGCTGTGTGACCCTGGGAAAGTTACTAGACCTCTCTGAGACCCCCAGTTACCTTGTCTCTACAATAAGAATAAGACTGGAGCAACATATAGAATGATACCATCCACATTCAAAGCATACACTCACGTGTATTGATACAGGCTCATATGTGTAGATGTACATGGGATGCTTCTGGAAAGGTACAAGAAATGGACAGTTGGATCTTTAGCGGGAAGGTAGGTCAATGGCAGGGAGGGGAGACTCAGCGGTCACCTAATACCCTTTTGGAATGTTTGCATTTCTTCCTGCACGCTCATAGTAGGCTTCCAGAAATGACTGTCTACCTGCTTACAGGGCTGCGGGAAGATGATCCACACAAAGGGTTTAGCATGATGCCTGGCATATAGTAAGCGCTCGGTACATTGTCAGCGCTTCTTCTGGGTCCTTTCCTCTTCCTGATCCCTCTCCGGCCAGCTGGCTCTCCCAGCCCACCTGCCAGTATCCTGAGCTGGAATGCCTCTCTTCTTCCTGCTGCCCTTTACGTATGTGTATGTATATTCCCTTCAAAAGAAAGGCCTGTGTGTGGTTGGATCAATCCATCCACATCATTCACTTTGCTCCACTGCCCCTCTCCGTCCACCCTTCTCCCCCTCGCTGAGACCAAGAGTGTAAATTCCTTCTGGCTATTAATTAAAAGCAGCCTCTTCCTTAGAGCGAGTGTACTTGCCATAAATTAATAGCAGTCTTCTTAATCAAATCTTATCTCCTCCTCGAGCCATAAACACATGGAGCTCGAGTTGCTATCTCTGTGCACCCAGCCGTGAAATTTAATTTCTGATGCTTCAGCAGACTGCGTGGGGTGGGGTGGGGGGGTACCTATTTGGGGGGCAGCCCCACCTTGAGTTCCCGCACCAGACCCCTGGCCGACCAAGTGGGTAGACTGAACCATCGCCCCTGATGTTCAGAGCGGAGCATGCCTGGCTCTTAAAACCTGACGGTGCAGAAGTTTAATCGTCATGAATATAATCTCTGGCATTCATATCGTTTATATTTTCATACATTTTTATCCCATCTGATTCCCATGACAGCTCTAGGAGGGAATGGGTTGGGAGTATGAACCTCATTTTAGAGGTAGAAAAATGAAGTTGAACATGTTCTTTAGAGTCAGATCTGGATGGAATTCTTGCTCTGCCACATTCTAGCTGCCACTCTGACCCTCAGTCTCTTCATCTCTCCAAGGGGATTTGTCCTGTAGTTCTGATGTGAAAATGGGATAAATGTAATATGTAAAAGGCCCGGTAGGTGCCACACAGGGTAAAGATCTTTCACTAAGTGACCCCACCCAAGATCATCTATCTAGCTCCAAATAGAGGAACCTGGACACAGACCTTGACTTAAATTCCACACCCTTGGAATTCCATCTTGAGACTCTGGAGTCCAGGGTCACTGGGCTGGTCCCTGAGCCAGTTCCATTCAGCCTGCTTTCTACTCCTGGTCAGCTGAATGCCCTCCCTTGTGTGAGTCCACCAGCCACAGGACAGAGGTGGAGCCAGGAGCTGCCTGGAAGTGACCACGGATGGGCCAAGGCAGAGCCTGGATGGAAGATGCTCCTGCCAGCTGCTAAGTTACTCTGAGCTGCCACCACCACAGGGTGCCCCCTCGACACCGCCCTCCCCCTGGGTCACGCTGGCATCACCATTCTGCCGAGTAGGTGAGTATTTCCCGCGATTTCCCCTGGGCCGTGGGAAGCCTCGTGGCCGTCTCTGTACATTATCTCCGTTACTCTCGCAGGGACTCATGTCATCCTGACGCAGGTTCATTCACAGATGAGACAGGAGTCCACGGCCACTTCTGGAGCTGCTTTTCCCATCCAGAGCTGAGTGTCACTGTCTCTCCGGGCTCTTCTGGCCCTTCAGGAAATGAGCCTTTCTGTCTGGGTCCAGGCATCCCCACCCTCGGCTCCTGGGCAGACAGCCCTCCTCACGCCCATCAGGCCCTCTGTCAGGCTCCTCTGGAGCTGGCTCACAGAAATCTCCCTGAATTAGCTTCTCCTTGCCTAAGCGTGCAGCCGCTCTCCTTTCAAAGTCTCCTCACTGATTCTGAGTCTGTTGTTACTGTTTTTGTTTGTTTGTTTTTTTTCAGTGAAATCTACACGTTTGTTCCTAATGCTTCCCACCTGCAGGGAGGTACCTCTCCCGGAAACTCCTCTCCTGTCCTCTCTCTTCTCAGTACCATGTTCACTAACTTCAATATCTCTACAGCTTGACCATCTTACTCTTGTTTGGTGGTTCCCAAAGTGGGGGTCCCTGGCACAGCTGAAGCAGCAGCACCTGGGAACTTGTGAGAGGTGCAGATTCTGGGGCCTTCCCAGACCCCAGGAATCAGCAACTCTGAGGGTGGGGCTACGCAGTCTGTGTTTTAGCCAGCCATCCAGGTGAGTCTGATGCACTCTCCAGTTGGAGAATGTTGTCACCCAGCCCGAGCCCCCAGGGCAAATGTCCGGAGGCATTTTTGGTTGTTATAATTGGCATCTAGCTGGTAGAGTCCAGGGATGCTGCTAAACATCCTACAAGGCACAGGACAGCTCCCTTCCCTTCCCCCATTACACAGAATGAGCCCGTCCCAAGTGCCGAGGTGCCGAGGCTGAGAAATCTTGCTCCCGATCCACCCAGGCTAGGATTACCTTGCAATTCACATCTGAGGAGGGTGAGGAGATGTCACAGTGCCCTGAGTTCCCGAGGGCCAGGGTGGCACAATCCCAGGCTTTGGATGTAACGGGGCACCTTTCCCCGCACTGTAGGTGCCGTAGACACACGAAGCCACTTCACTCCCACAGCAAACCTCGGAGAAGGGGGGGGGGCCCTTCTGGTGGCCCATTTTACAGACCGCGAACCTGTGGCACAGAGAAGCCCAAGGTCTCACAGCGAGTGCACAGTGGGGATGGAAACCCAGAGTAACTAAAGCCAGAGCTGGCTTCCTCACCGCGATGGCACGCACGACTTTCTCAAGGGGAGATGTTCACTTGTTAGTCAATGATCTATTTAAGCAAGAACGAAAAACTGCAGGCATTGCAACCACTCACTCTGTCTAGGAGTGGTTATTTAGTGTCGACTACAAGCTCCTCTCTAAGCCAGCGGCTTTACGGTGTGACGGTGTTTTTCCAGGCCACCAGAAATACACAGTCCAGCTGGGAGAGATTCAGATTAGCGCACACACATAGATACAACCCTGGAGCATCAGGCAGCGTCTCTTTCGATCTCTTTCGAGGTGCACAGTTATAGGTGCTCAACGCATTTAGAGACATAGAACAGGAGTGAGGGAGGCCCCGAGGGAGAGCTGAGCCTCGAGGTGTGGCTCGGATTTGCAGAGCTGGGGAAGTGAAACAGAAGGAAGAGCGTGGGGCAATGAACGTGGCCTTGGAACCAGACAGAGGTGGCTCTGGATCCCGCTCTCCCACTTACCAGTGGTGTGAATCTTGAGCAAGTCCCTTATTCCTCAAGCCTCAGCTTCCTAATCTGCTAAGTGGGGACACTGCCACCTGCCACACAGCATTGGGTGGGGATGAAACAGGAAGTCACGGGGCAGCGCTCAGCCCTGTTCACAGTGCTGTTCGTATGTCAGCACTGCTTGGCCCTGAAGCAGGGTTAACTCCGGTCTGGTCATTGGAAACTGGAGCCCCACTTGGGGTGTGAGATGGGGTAAGGGGGACAAGAGTGCGTGTGTTTGGGCAGTAACGGAGCCCCATCCCCGGCCAGCAGGGCAGAGCAGTTGGTTCATCCTGAACAGCCCTGTAGAGCCACTGCGATTTGCAGGTGTCACAGAGGTGCTAAGTGCCATTAGCATCTAATTATGCCTTTGTCCTTGCTGTAATCAGGTGAACTGAAAAGGGCTGGAAAGGGGACAGTCTTCAAGAGAAAGCAGGCAGCTACTGGCCGAAAATACCTGCAAACATGCCCATTCCTCTCTGGAATGTGGCCTCTTGCAAATGGCCAAGGGCCTGGGGGCAGCCTAGTGGGCAGACAGGAGGCTGCCAATTACAGACGCTTAAAAGGTGGGGCTGGTCAACGTCCTGGCTCAATAGCAAACGGGGAGCCAGTGGGTCCTTTGAGAAGCAGAAGGCATTTGATGAAAGAGGACATTTAGCAAGAAGGCTCAGACAGCTGTCTGCGGGATGGAAGGAAAGGAAAGGCCAGATCAGAGGGGTCGGTTAGGAGGCTGTTAGTGGAATCCAGGCGTGAGCAGATGTGGGAGGCTACCAGGGAGGCGTGAGAATTGACAGCCCTGGCAAGTGATACCTCCTTCCCAGGCATCTGCTTCCCCCGTTGGAGATGATGCCCCAACGCCTGCGGGTCCCACAGATACATGCCAAAAACTCAACACCACCCTTCCATGGTAGAGAACAGCCCACTCTGCCCCTTGAGACCCTGGACTCTTGGAATTTACAACAGTCCAAATTTACACTTGGAATTTTCAACACTCCAAACCTTCAGAAACTAAGGATCAAAGGTGCTAAATCTCAGGAGCTAGAGGGCCCAGATAAATCTGCCCTTCCTCGGCGTGCCCACCTTGCTAGGTGATTCATTGCCTGGCGGCAGCTGGTCCCCATTGCTCCTGCTCTGGGTGGGGGTCACATCCAGAGGGCAGGGCAGGGGTCTGCTGAGGTCAGGGGAGTCCACAGGTGACTAGTGATGGTTGGGGCATTGTGCCTGGGGAGAAGGAGCCAGGGCTTCTGGTTACCCAGTCCTGCCTCTGCTCCCCTGGTTCCCAGTACACTCCTCCTGGGCCCCATTCTGGGTTAACAGGACACCCGGTTAAATGTCAACCCCAGACTGTTAGAGCTGGGGTTTTCAACAGTCCAAACCTGCAGGAAATGCAGCATATACACCTGATACTTGGGACATACTTATACTAAGAGATGAGTCCTTGTTTAGCTGAAATTGACATTTACCTGCGCGTCCTGTATCTTACCCGGTAGCCTATGCACCTGGAGAGACCAGGTGGGCAAGAACAGACAATAGCAAGGAAAAGAACTAGAAAAGTGCACTGGACGCCAGGACACCTGGGGGCCCCTCCTGCTCTCCACGTGGCTGAGACTGCTCACCTGTGACATGGGGACAGAGCCAGAGGGCAGCGATCACACAGCTGTTAGGAAACCTTACAGGTGAAAAGTACCAAGCACTAGAAAGGTAAGCGGGGCCGGGGGCAATGCAGTTGATGTTCAACTAGAGATCAAAGGCCTCCAGCAGCACACTTGGCCCCTCTGGGGACACAGGGTGGGCGCCTGGGAGAGGAGGGAGTTGATTTCCGTGGCCACGTTCAACTTAAAAATCTGATGATGACTCTAGGTGCCTGCCTTCATCTGTCAATAAAGACGCAGTCAGGGAATTGCAACTTGTATTCCACCAATAGCCCCTCAACACCTAGAGAAAGGTAATCCACAGCCAGAAAAAAGTCCACAGACAAGCCTCCGTGACCTTGGCACCATCTACCACTTGGAACGATCAAGGCCACGGTGTCCCCTCATTGGGGAATTAGAGGCTGGCTACAAGTCGCTGCCCCATACCTGCCGGCAGGATTACACCTGTACTATGTGTAAGAGCAGATTTTATTGGGATAATAAAAATGATTGAAATGGAAGCGGAACCCAATCAAAGGGGGAGCATTGGAGGGAAAGAGACGGAGGCTTTTTGATTTTTTAGGCAGGCTAGCGGGTAGAGGATGTGACAGCCTCTCTCTGTGTCCCTGCCAACGCCCCCAGCCATCTGTCCCCGTCAGCGTCCTGCCTGGTTAGCCCACTTACACAACTGTGGCTGTCTGGAGTCTAACCAGGACACGCCGGGAGCCAAGCTCGGAGGGAAGAAGGGCGGAGAGGGCAGGGAGAGGCGGCCTGGACCGAGGGCGGCTCGCCAGGGATGCACAGGTAAGAAGGGGTGACTGGACGGGCAGGCAGGCCCTGGTGGCTTCCGGCCTGTCCCCCTCTCCAGAATGAGGGCCCTGGGTGACACCACGCATTTTGGGGAAGGTACGGAATAAAGGGCCATGGATTCGTGGCCCATCCGCATGGCCTTCTTCCAATATTCTGGGGTGTTGGAAACCTCTGTTCACCCAGGAACAGTGTTTGCAGCACACAGAGCAGGGTGATGCGGGGAGAGGGCGCAGAGCCCAGCCGGTCAACCTGTTCATTCTACAGGTGGTGAGTGAGAGGCCCAGGTGGCCTCCCCTAACCTCTCAGCATCCCAGCATCCAGCACGGCCTTCCCCTCCCCCGCCCCCCTCCTTCCCCGAGGGACATAACTGGCTCCTGCTCCAGGCCTTCCCTCAACAGCCTTCCCTGGCTCCATCCTCGTCCTCCACCAGGTGTATGTCACCTGGAGCAGAGGGGAGGGTCTCTGCAGGTCCCTCAGCAGCCTGGATTCACAGCTGCTCCCAAGCGTCCACGCAGGGCAGGGGCCCAAACACCTCTGTTCTTCAAGTCGCTGGCCGACTCTGAACACCCATCCCTTCACCCTCCCCACCCGCCCCTGCCCACACTCGTTGCCACAGTTGCAACTTTCCTCCTTACTAAGCAGGCACGCCCCACCCAAGGGAGCAAGGATGGTGGGCCAGGGTGAGGGGAAGGCTTCCCCTCCAAGGCCAGGGGGCTCGAGGTAGCCGGACAGCACCTGCTTTCCCGGGCACCAGGGGAGGACGGTGGTGGCACAGGACTCTGCACCCGGCACCTGCCGGGCCTGCCAGAGGCAGGACACCCAGCTTGGAAGGGCCAGAGGCCTCGGGGAGGAGCAGATGGCAGCCGAAGTGGAACCCCTTCTCTGCAGTGCCCCCCACCGCCACCCCGTGCCACTCACATGATGCCTTCCGATCAGATCTGGGGTTTCTTTCATGGCGTAATCGGATCACAGGGGGTGTTAACTAGATTAGGCAGAAGTCTTCTAAGAGACACAGGTGGGAAGTGGCTGTTGCACCGCACGGGGGCCTGGGCATGAGACGAGGGCTGGTTTCCAGCCCTGCTCTTTCCTCTCCTTCCCTCCTGGGACGGGGCAGGGCGAAGGGGCACGCGAAGGGGGCTTGGAGCCGGCCCTGGTTCCTCAGCCCTCTATTTAAGGTGTCCCTGGTCCCCTCACTTACCCACCCAGGTCCTGACTCAATGCTTTTCCCTTTTGGAGCACAGACCACAGAGATTCTTTGCTTTGTCTCCTTTAATCTCCACAGGGAATGTACAAGGTAGGTTTCAGCCTGCCCACTGAACAGAAGGAAAAACAGAGGCTCAGAGGTTAAAAAAATTACTCCGTAACTCACGGTTAATCAACGATAAGTCTGGGATTCCAATCCAGGTCTGTCTGCTCTTACTTCCATCTCAAGAACCATCTCCCCAAACCTAGTCATGGCCAAACCCCTTAACGTCTGGGGCCCAGCCATGGACCATCCACCCTCGCCAGCCTCTGAGGCCGAATGTTGGGCGGGGAGGAGGTGGCGTTGGTGCGGATTTATGGGCTCCAGAGAGAGGCCAGACACCGGACCACTGCCCGGACGCCCAACCACCTCTGGCTGGAGTGTTGCCTTCCTGATCAGGGTACCAGAGGGCCCGAGTCACGTGTCGTCAGGCTGTCCTAGATCAGACGCCTCAGGCCGACACACACACACACACATACACACACCCATATACACGTGCACACACAGATACACAGACACACCCACAGACACACACACATACACACATGCACACATATACACATGCACACACAGACATACACACACAGACACACCCACACCCCCTCCCACACACACCCCAAAAGGCCCTCTCTTCCTTCCTGCTTTATTCCCCCTCCTCCCCCCTCCCCATAGCAACTTATCAGCATCTAATACATATAAATTGTACTTATCCTCCTATTATACAACTTATGTTACTTTAGGTTGTCTTTCATCTGAGGCCCCAGGACGAGGGGTGTTCTGGGTATAGGCGGGCCACATCAATAGATTTCAGCATCCTATAACTGTATATATAAGATGGTCTCAAAATATAAGGACTTTATATTACTTAAAATACTGATCACTTTAGAATCCAAACTTCTTTTACGTTATACTGAAAATGTTGTCTTGACGTACTTTCTCTCTTTTGTTTTTATTAGAGTTGATTTATAATATCCTATTAATTTCAGGTGTACAACATAGATGCAAGAAGCCTCTAGAAGCGGGAAAAGGCAAGAAAACAGGCTCTCCCCACAGCCTCCAAAAAGGAAGAGACCTGCTAACACCTTGATTTTACTCAGTGAGACCCATGTCATATTTCTAACCACCAGAATTGTAAGATAATAAATTTGTGTTGTTTAAACTAAAAAAAAAAAAAAAAAAAAATTGACTTATCTATTCTGTTGGTTATCTCCCAACCAGAAGGTAAATGTCAGGAGAACAAAGATGTTTGCCTGTTTCTTTTTTTCCAATGACCTTATGGTCAGCTCCTAGAACAGAGCCTGAGATACGGTGGGTGTTCAATTAGCATTTGTTAATGCTAATGAATGAATTCGTGGGGGAGGGAAGGGGCACGAGAAGGAAAGGTGGCGGGCAAGTGGGGAGGATATGCCTGCATTTGCGCGAAGGGGCGAGAAGATGGTGAGATGAACACGTGGGAAACAGGCCTGGGGGCCGCAGAAGGGCTGTGTAAAGGGGGTAGTTTGTGTGTATGTGTGGGGGGCCTGGGTGGTGGTCCTGGGAAGAGCGTGGATGAGATGCCCCAGCCGTGTGACGGTCAGACGTGGAAAGGGCGCGGCAGAGGGTGTGCGTGGGGCGGTTGGAACAGCAGGTGCAGTGGGCCCAGGTCGGGGGCAGCGTGTCCCCGCTGTTTGCTGTGTGATTCTCTTGCTCCCTGGCTCCCGATGGAGGGTGGGCCCAGAGGACAGCCGAGCATGGCGTCAGAGCCCCCATGAAGCTCCCGGGAGTGGGGGACAAGGCTCAGAAAGGGGGCCCCCCATGCTGCCCGGATGCCCGCCCTGCAGCCGCATGAGTGGCGCTCAGCTCTGCATGTGACTGGACGCTCCCTGCCACAAGGACATCGCAGGGCAACCTCAAGAGGCTCAGCAGCGTGGCCAGTGCCACAGGCTGCTTCCTAATGAGGTATGCAGTCATGGGAAGGCGGCCTGAGGTCCAGGCCAGCCCCAGATGGCCCCAGCTGCTCACCACAGCCCCAGAGATGGGCAGGAAGCGGGAGTTGCCACTGATGGGGGAATGAGAGGCAGTCGGGAGAAGGGCCGGGGCGGGGGCAGCGTCAGTGCAGGCCTGACGTCACCCACCACCCCTCCCTACCCAGGCCCCAGCCAGGGCCCATCCTCCTGGAATGCACGGAGGCAGCCAGGAGGGCAGCGAGGGGCCAGGGGACTGAGGGGGGGTGAGGGAGGAACAGGCCCCACCCTGTCGGGCTCTCTGCCCCTTAGGACCAGCCGCCCAGCAGCCTGAGGGCGTCATGAACACGGACCAGGTGTGCTGACCAGGAAACCCTTGAGACACGATATTACAGAAATCAGAGACGCCGGCCTTGGGCGGGGGGTATGCAGGGAGCCCACTGACCCTGAGGCCCTGCCAGCTTCACATCCCAGGCAGGCCTCCCCACCACCACCCGCTGCCCGTCCTAACGTGCTTGGCCTGTTCCGGGCACAGACGCACAGATCGAGCGTCCTGGCCAGAGGCAGTGGGAGGTCTGCAAGACGGGGGTCCTGGGCAGCTCTGGAACGGAACCGCTGGGCAATGTGGAGCGCCAGGCAGACTGGAGCGAGGGCCTATGCGTGGGTGTGGAGGCCACGGGGCCTCCGTGGAAAAGCAGCCTTACAGAGTGATCTATTGATCAGTACGCGGTTGGGCACATCTGGGTCCCGTCCTTACTCTGACTCCTAGCTGGGCGACCTGGAGAGGATGCAGGGCATGGCATCAAAGTCCAATGGGGCTCCACACCTGGCCCAGAGACCGGGGACAGGTCACTTCACTCACCCTAGTAAGCCTTGGTTTCGTTATCTGTAAAATGGGTTGGCAGGACTATGAACTGAGGTGACCCGTACAAAAGCACCTATCCCGATGCACTGTTTACACCACCACACATTTGTGTATTTATTCATTCTGTCCTCCTCCCTTCCCCAGCCTTTGAAGGGACGGCGCTGGTCGGCTGATGGCAGGTCTGCTGCCTGCAATGCAGCATCCAGAGCCCATGGCCACCTTCCCTCCCAGCAGGCCCCAACTTTCAGTGAGGCCACATTACTCTGATGCCCCCCCCAACCCAGGAGATGAGGAAGGACAGGGACAGGGCACACAGGCCAGGGTGGCAGGTACCAGCCTCTACTGACCCTCCTGCCACCACTCTCATCTGGTGGCGCCTTCAGCCCTCAGCCTCCATAGGCTCCCCATGGCAGGCCCCGGTCACAGCCCGGCAGTGGCTCAGCAGAGGGGGGAGATGAGCAGGGTGGAGGAGAGGGGTGACCTTGGCATCAGAGGCTGGCACCTGCCTCCCCCCACCCTCAGCCCAGGAAGGCACGGCGGGACCCTGACAACTTCCTTCTGGGACCCTGGTTCTCAGCCAGGGGCCCAGGGACCGTCTCCTAACTCCATTCGGTACTAAGTCCACGCCCGGGTGCCTGGTCCAGTGCACCTGGACTCAGCTCACCTGCATCGCACCTGTGCTCATTCCTGCCAATAGCTGGGCTGCTCCTAGGCTCACCTGTATTTCCTTTACCTTGAACACTCCTGACTTTTGAATACTTTCTGCTCTTCCCTATCTCACCGGGGGCAGCAGGGCGCAGACTCTCCCTCACTTCTGGCCACCCAGTAAGTACCTCCCTGCCTGGCACGGGCTTCTGGCCACTCCCACTGCTGACTTAGGAGGAGCTGACGTGGTGGAAGATGAGAGCCGGATGCTGTAAGATTTCTGGATCGGGACACAGGAGACCCAAGGTCAAATCTCAGCCCCGCCATTTACAACTGTCTGACTGTGGGCAAAGTATATAACTTCTGCGATGTCCGTTTTGTAAAACGGGGGGAACTTAATATTTGCTTACGGGACTTTCTGGGATTATGTATGGAACCGGCTGGTAGAGAGAAGGCGTAGAATTCCTGGAACCACAGACAGCACGGTCCATGCCATTCATTCTGGCTCTCAGCTCTCATCCAGTGAGAGCCACGTATATTTATATATACAGATCTATCTACCAATATCTATAAAGATGATGTTGGGAATCCTTATACATTCACAGGAGCGTTCACCTTGTACTTTGTGCTTACTGTTTTATTTAACATCGGGGCTATCCCTGCAGGCTAAATATCCTCCTTCCAGTTTTAGCACATGAGAAAAAGGAGGCTCAGAGGGCTTGGGTCACTGCGCTGAGGTCACACGGCCAGTTGGTGGCCGAGTGAAGAGCTGCTGGCAGGTGCCCTAAATCTCAGCGCATCTCCCCCGGGGGAGGTGCCAGGGGTCCCCCTGCCCCAAAGCTGGTCACCACCAAGCCGCACACCATTTGCCCCCATCGCTATCTGGGAACCATCTGAGCACGTGCGGAATGCAAAGGTCTGCAGGAGCTCAGGGGCAGCTGCTGGGGCTGGGGGTCGGGGTCAGGGGTCAGTCCTAGCACCTAACCCCCTGCCCTCCCGGGGTCAGGCCACTCGGCCGGCGCTGGACGGCCCGGGCGGCACAGGCCCTCCTGCCAGCCGGCTGGCCGAGGCAACGTTGTGCGCCAGCCAGTTTTAACTGTTCATTCTCCAGCCTTGTTTATGACTCCATAAAACCCGTAACACAGACGGTGCCTGTCCTCCTGGGCTCCCTGCCCCCCCCGCCCCCCCCCCCCCGGCTCTAGCCCCCTGGGGACATGGCTCTGCTCTTTATAGTAACCACTTGCTAAACTGGACCCACTTTAAACCCGTAATTGTCAGTAAATGACCCTCCCAGAAGAGAAGCTGCAAGTTAAGTGTGACGCTCTGGGCAAAACATGGGTCAATGGCCTCTGCCTTTATCAGGGACATGAACGGTCCTCCCGGGAACAGCAGACTCCCTTCCAGGCCAGCCCCCAAGCCTCCATCTGAGCCACCGGCCGGGGAAGGAAGGAGGGGCGTGGACGGGGTGGTGAGGGCACACGGGTGCTGGCCTAGGCCTGTCACTGACACTGAGCCTCTGGGTGAGTCCCAGCACCTCTCTGGCCTCCTGGTAATACTTACACAGCAAGTAAGTGGGTTCGGCATCAGAGGCTTCAGCCTCCTTTTTAATTTTTTTAAGTGGTGAACCCCTTCTTTAAGTGAAATTTTAAAACAGATCCCCCAAAGATAAGACAACTGAAAACAGACTTTTCTTGTTAAGGGGCAAGTGGGAAACCGAGCCCCCGCCTTGGAGGAACCACCCCCTTTTTTTTGCTTCTCCAACTTAAGTCCAGGAGGCTTCTGGAAGGCTAAGAGGGGGCCTTTTTCACTGTTGTGTCCTGCACATTGGGCCTGTCTCAGCACTGTGTCCCCAGCATGGCTGAACACATGTGTGCAGAAGGAGAGGGGAGATGAGGGACGGAGGCAGGAAGGGAAGAGGGGGAGAGGGAGGCAAACACATGAATCCACTTTTTTTTTCCCCTCACAGAGCCCAAATGCGCTCCTCCATCCTGAGCCATCCTCGCCTTCCCGGGACTCAGGATACAATCGGAGGCCCTCCACAGTCCCTGAGCAACCAACCCAGCCTGCTCCCGGGATCCACAGAGGTAAGCCGGTGGTCCCCAACACGGGGGCCAGGGCAGTGCACGTGCAGCCCACACCATCTGCCGACAGAGTTGATGCGTCTCACACACCTATGGCCATTTGTCAAAAGCGAAAGGCTGCTGTTGCGACTAAAAAGGTAAAAACCCATTTAAAGGCGGTACTGCATTCACAGCAGCCACATGTCACGTGTCTTCACAAACAGCGACTGCTACGTGAACAACCACTTGCGCGTGGAGATGCCCGAGTTTCTCTGGAAGGGGGTCCCTGTGCTGGGAAAGGAGGGATGCTGGTCCCACGTGGCCTGAGCCTCGGGCAGCCCGACCCCCCTCCTGCCATCTGCACGCCCACCTCCTCCTCCTTCCCGGCCAGGAGCTCCGGGTTCCCCCCCAGGAGGCCAAGGCTGCTGTCTGCTGAGCCAGAGGCCACATCTGGAACGCATCCTCTTCATTACATTAGTGGCTGTTTCCCAAGCCCCGGTTCCCTTGATCCCTCAAAGCCCTGTTCGTGCTGTTAACAAGGACAGTAATTTGTTCATTAAAAATAGGCTGCCTTCCCAACAGGCCTCCTGGCTGCTGCCGGTTCTGGGGGACGGAGGAGTCGCAGGGTCAGAACCGTCCCACCCAAGGCCTCTCCAGGGCAGAGCCCCACCGGCTCTGGTCACTCGACCCGTAACTCCCCGAGTGACTCGGAGGAGGCCTGGGACAGTGTGGGGACAGGCCATCAGGCAGCTCCCTCCTGCTGCATGACGGCTTTGTGGCCACCCAATCAATGCGCACAACTCGATACGGCATCAAGTCCCCATGCGAACCACAGCCCATCCACAGGCATTTACTGTCGTGAAAACATACAGGCCCCCTCCGCCCCACGCCTGCCGGTCCCACCTCCACCCCGCCTGCCTGGGTATCCTTGGCCTGTCCTTGGAGCTGCTCAGACCCACACTAATCCAGGGCCGCTCGCTCCTGTGCTGTCCGATCTCTGCCCAAGCCGGGCTGGTCCACCAGGAGACAGGAACCAGGGCCTGGGCGGCAGGTCCCCGCACAAGGTAACCCACCAGAGAGGGGCCTCCAGGCCTTTAGTCCCTGCACCGTTAGTAACGAGCTGAGTTTAACCACATCGACCCCTCGAGGTGGGGAACTGGGCTAAAGAGTGTCCCCCAAAGTCTTGTCCGTCCAGCACCTCAGAATACGACCTTATTTGGAAATAGCGTGGTTGTATCTGTAATCCAGTTCAGATGAGGTCATCCTGGATCAGGCCGTAATCCAGTCATGGTGTCCTTCTGAGAAGAGGGGAATCTGGACACAGAGACACACCCAGAGAGAAGGTGGCGAGAGACAGAGATTCAGGGAAGACGGCCATGTAGCCATGGAAGCAGAGGTTGGAGTGACGCGTCTTACAAGCCAAGGATTGCCGGGGAGCCACGGACTGGCTTCTCCCTCAGGGCCTCCAGAAGGAACCAGCCCTGCCGGTGCCTTGATTTTGGACCTCTGGCCTCCTGAACTGGTTTCAGCTGCCCAGTTTGTGGTCCTCTGTGGTGGCAGCCACAGGAAACTCACACAGATGGGTAGTGGGTGGGCAGTGTGATGGTTAGTTTTATGTGTTCACTTGGCTGGGCTAAGGGGTGCCCAGATAGCTAGTAAAATGTCATTTCTGGGCATGTCTGGGAGGGTGTTTCCGGAAGAGATTAGTATTTGAATTGGTGAGCTGAGCAAAGCAGAGGGCCCTTGCCCATATGGGTGGACATCTACAAATCTATTGAGGGTCCCAAGAGCCAAAAAGGCAGAGGAAGGGTGGATGCCCTCGGTTGAGCTGGGACGTCCATCTCCTGCTCTTGGACATCGGGCTCCTGGTTCTCAGACCTTTGGCCTTGACCGGGGACTTACACCACTGGCTTCCCAGGCTCCCCCAGACTAGAACAACACCAGTGGCTTTCCCCGGTCTGCAGCTTGCGGACGGCAGATCATGGGACTTCTCGGCTTCCATAATAACAGGAGGCAATTCCTCACACAAAGCTCTTTCTATATGTCTCTATATGGTCTCTGGGTTTTTCTTTCTCTGGAGAACCCTGACTGGTACGGGCAGGTTTGGGAAACTGAGGCCCAAAAGTTGGAGCGGTTCACCCGGAGGTCACAGGAAGAGAGCAGGGACGGCGCTGAGCCTGGAGTTTCCAGCCCTTCTCCCCTAAGAATCCCTCCATGAGTCCCGGAGGCTGAGAAGAAACACAGGCCCCTCACTCCAGCCACGCTGTGAAGAAGGCAGCCGGGGCTGGAAGGCCTGAGCATCCGAAGGGCAGAGACCATCTTCCTCCACGGCATCCCCAGCTTCAAGCCCAGCCCTGAAATAGGGCCTCCACAAAAGGCCCTAGTCTCGGACCCAGTGTCTCTGATTCTCCAGCCCATGCACGGGGTGCCTAGTAGATGCCAATAAGTGAATACACAGGAGGAAGAAAAAAATCTAAGCACTTTGTATGGAGTTCCTTTGCAAAATTCTCCTTTTGGATGCCAGATGGAAATGAAGTTGGATGAGTTTTCTTCCATTTTCAGTCTTTTAAATCTCAGGAAACCCACACAAGTCGTTCTGTGTTCAGGTCTGGGCACGGCTCTTAAAGTGGGATGTTGATTTAAGGCGGAGTTTCTCACCCTCGGCACGACTGACAGTTTGGGCCGGATCATTCTTAATCACGGCGTGTGTCCTACGTATCCTTGGCCTCTACCCACTAGAGGCCAGGAGTACCCACGGCCTCCCAGGTTGGGACATCCAAAAATGTCTGCAGAAATGGTCACAAGTCCTTGGGGGGTAAGTCACCCCCCGCCCCCGAGACCACCATGTGCTGGCCTATGTGGGTGCAGAGACGAAGACAGCCCAGGCCCTGCCCTCAGAGGGCTTCCCTTTCGTGAAGAGTAGGGGTTGACAAAACAAGGGATGTGCATCTGGGAAGAGGGGAGACCATGCTGCCCGGGATCCAGGAGGCTGCCTGGCAAAGGAGAAGCTTCCAGTCCGAGGGAGTGTCCAGGCAGAGGCTGGTCCCCCCCTGTGCTGGAGAAGAATTCCTGTTCTGGAGGGAGGATCCACTCTTCCCCTAGAAGATTCTAAAATACTCTGTGTTCCTACCACACTGATGAGATGGCAGATGACTCCTTTCTCCTCTGAAATATAGCCACCACTGGGCCCCAAGACGGCCAACGCCCTGGGATGCCTGTGATACCACACCAGGCAGGACGGCCTTCCCAGAGTGCCTGGGAGCTTGGGCCCCCAATGCTCCCCCACGCCCACCTCCCTGCCAACCTGAATCTATAAATAGAGTAGCAGCGACTGGTATTTTATAGTTCTGTGCTAGGTACTCTTCAGACATTATTTCGCTATCTCTACTCTTTGAAACTACCCTATTGGAGAAGTATTATTAGTCCCACTTTAAAGAAGAGGAAACCAAGGCTCAGAGAGGTTAAGGAAGTTGCCAGAGGTCACACAGCTTGTGAGTGGCAGGGATTCCAACCCAGGTCTGTCTGGCTCCTACTAACACAGGCCCTGGCATACCTGGACCCTCTATGACATCCCCCACCTGGGCCACTTCCTGGGAGAACAGAAGCCAGTAATCATCAATGAGCCTCCTTTCCATAGGAGCCCCAGGAAAGAGGTGTCAATGGGAGGAGGACGGGGACTAGGAGGGAGGCCCAGCAGCCTACCGGCAACGTCACTTGGCAGGAGGACAATGGCTGTCTCAGAACCCAGGCCCAAGTGGGCAGCAGGTCCCCTGAGATGCCACCCAGGGGGAATGCCCGCCCCGGCCAGCTCCTGGCCATGGGAGTGTTGGTTTCCAGGGCGAGGCCGGGGGTGGTTTCCAGGTGGGGGTCTGTGGAAATAACGCGCTCACACACACTCTGTCTCAAGCTGCCCTTGACCGTTGCTCAGGAACACAGCCCCATTCAGCCCGTGCAGCGGGGCCGCCTGTGTGGCTGGCGGCCCACGTTCCCGGGAGGGTGGAAAAGTCAACTCAGAGACGAATGCCGTCTCCACCTTCGCCACATCCTTCACAGCCTCTCCCGAGAGGACAGAGCGCGTGCAGGGCATGGGAAAGGACTGGTGCTTGTGGCACCCCAGGCTGCCCCGGGGGGAGTCACTGGCCCCCCCCACACAGCACCCTGACAACACCCAGCACACCCCGAGAGCCCAGTGGGCGGTGGGCTGGAAGCAACAAGCGGTGGCTCTGGGAGTCCCACGGACATCTCCTTTCCTAGCCCTGCCGAGTCCTGGGGCTGAAGGCCGGGGACAGCCAGGGGTTGTTGCAGAAGTCCAGGAGGATGGGCAAGACTTGCTGAGCTATTCAAACGGAGGGGCCAGGGGAGAGGAGAGAGAAGGGACAGCGCCAGGTCTAAGCCACTGGGTGACAGGTGGGTCTCTCTCGGGGACAGCAGGCACATGGGTGTAGAAAACTTGGGGGCTCAGTTTGGGGTGGTACTAAGGGCAGGAGACATTCAAACAGAGACGTCCCGCCATCACAGACATTCTGGCAGGAAGTGTGGGCAAGGGTGATGCTGGCACAGCGATGGCAACCGAAACCATGGGGGTGGCGGGGGGGGAGGTGTGGAACACTGGCAAACACCCACATTTAGGGGACCGATGCAGGAAGAGGAGGCCCCAAAATGGGCCTGGGAAGGAAACTCCGAGAGGCAGGCGGACTCCAAGAAGCCAAGAAGAAGGGAGAGGTCACCACTGGGCAACGATGGGCAAGAGGCCAAGGCCACTGAAGGGTCCATTGGATTTAGCAACACGAGATCACAGGCAACCTTGACTGGGAAGCTTCAAGGAGGGGCGGGGGCAGGGGTGATGGTGGGCGGGCAGGGAGGGACGTGGGCAAACGCAGGTGGTACCAGCAACAAGGCTTGGCATGAAGGGGCCGAATCAGCCAAGAGAAGTCTCTGTGAAGATGCAAGGCACTCAGCAGGTGTGCGCTGATGGGAGGGACCCAGCAGAGAGAGAGAGAAAGGATGCAGGTACAGATGCCAGGGGCACCTGAGCAGGTGAGCAGGGCGGGATACGGGCTCATGTGGAGGGCCCGGCCTTGACCATAGGAAGTGGGAGCGGAAGAGAAAACACAGGAGGAGAAAAGGTTTGCTAGAAGTCAAGGGGGTTCTCTTCTCTTTGAGAAGGCAGGTGGGGCCATCGGCGAAGGGATGGAGGAGGTGGCAGAGGTGAGTGACCCATGACTCCTGTCCCAGAGTTCCCCGCGCTCCTTTCCTCAATCAGCCCAGCATCACCTCCCCCAGTAGTTCTTCCTCGCTACCTAGTCCTGGATGGGTTTCCCGTCACTCCTCTAAATCCCAGCGCTACCCGGCACACCTCCGTGCAGCAACAGCCAATGCACCAGAACCCAGTTCTGTGTGGGTGTCTGGGTTCCTCACTAACTCTGAGCCCGTGCTGACAGGTCACATCCACGTGTATGTCACCAGTCCCTCGGGGCGTGCCTGGCACACGACAGATGCTCCAAATGTTTGTTGAGCGACTTACAGATCTTCACCCCACCTACAGACTCAGCCTCATGGGATCAGCCGAGTCTGAGAAAGCTGACACCCCACTTCCCTGCCAATCCAGTGAGACCACGGTAAATTGCGGAGTTTGCTTTTTTTCTTCCTGTGTTTTCAGGAAAAGAAGAAAAAAGCCATCCACTCACGTCGAGCAAACAAAACGAGGTGGCCTTGTTGAAGCGCTGATGAATCTAATTAGCAGAGATGGGGCTGTGTTGGTTTTCCTTTGCAAACATCCTGTTTATTTGTGGGGTGCTTGGCGGGGGCCCGTCATGCTTGTTCCTTATTATTACTTTGCTTCACGCCGCGACTCCCACGGACGGACTCATGATGAAAGACTGTGGGGTCAGGAGGGGTCCAGGGAGCTGGTGGATGCAGCCCCCTGGGGACATGGGACGTGGCAGGGGGCAAAGGGTGGTCTGCGGAGCCCCTCTTCTGAGGCGGGGCAGGGAGCAGACAGCTGGGAGGGGCTCCCGGGGAGATGATGACTATACCAGCTTCCATCTGTTCGGTGCCTGCCGTGCTCCAGACCCTCTGCTGTTTTCCATACATCATCCCTAACCCTTACAACAAACTGTGCAGGCAGGGGTGGCTATTTCCATTTTGCAGACGAGGCTCAATGAGGTTTCGTAAACTGAGCAACGTGACGTGGCTAGTAAATGGTCACATTAGGTTCCCAACCCCGGTTTGGCTCACTCCGGAGTGCATTTCCTTTTGGAAAGCCACTATCGAAATCCATGGGGAATCCAGATTTTCAGTCTGGAGAATGGGGAGGGGAAGAGAAAAATCAAAGACAGAGGCAATAGATTCTCTTAGTCATGGAAACTGGTATATTTCATTCTGGAAGCACCCAGGCTGAGGGTCCAGGAAGGAGCTGGGGGAAGACCAGGCCAAGGGGAAGATTCCCAAGGCCAAGTCCAACGGAGAGGTCCCAGATGGGAGTATAGAAACAACTTTCCAGGCTGCCACGACAGGAAGCAGTGGAACGGCCCAACAGCCAACGTCTGTGAGGGTCTCCAATATTTAAGGCTCCGAGCCAGAGCCTGGGGCTAGACAGTGACAGAGGACGGTCCCTTCCTCCCTGATTCATTCAATACCCTTCCCAGGAGTGGCCTCTTGTCCCACATTCTCTGGGAGATAAGATGTGTCCCTAAGAGGCAACTACTGACTCAAGTGCCAAATGAGAGGTGTGGATGGCAAGCGATCAAGAATGCTTTGTAGAATCTTCCAGATCTCCAAGAGGGAGGAGAGGATTCGTGCTTCCTGCCAGGACAGTCTTGACATGAACAAGCCCAAATCAGAAGGCAGTGCTGGGCATGAGCATACGTGAGGTACCCGCTCTGAATGGCTGGTCCCCTTGTTAACTATTTTAACTATTACCTGCCCCGAAAGCAGGGGGAGGCCCTCATTCATTCATTCATTCATTCACTCAAAGATATGTACGTGTCCAGCGCCTACCGCATACCAGGCACTGTTCTGGGCATTTGATTCACCCATAAACATTGAGACAAAGATCCCCGCCCTTGGGGAGGTGACACTCTGAGGAGGGGGATGACAGTAAACAATAAACACGATAAATAGGTACGTGCTCTGGTATGTTAGAAGGTGATACGTGATGTGGAGAGAGAAGGGTCTCAAGCAGGGTGAGGGGTCTGGGGGTGTGGATAGCAGATGCTGGGGGTAGATTACAGTCGGGCTAGACCCCACTGAGGAGGTGACACCTGAGCAGACGCTTAGAATCAAACCAAACAGCTTTCTGTGGGAGGAGCGTTCAGAGCAGCCAGACCAGCCGGCCCAAAGGTTCTCCAGGGGTGCTGCGTGGCGCATGTCAGGGGCAGAGTAGCGGCCGCCTGGCTGAGCTGGGAGAGAGAAGCAGGGGGGCTCAAAGAAGCAGCAGAGAGTCTGATCAACGTGGCCTCATAAGCCACTGTGAGGACAGTGCCATTTACTCTGGGGTTTTTACACTGCTGGCTTTTGAGCAGAGGACAGAGGCTCTGATTCCTGGGTTTGAAAAATAGTATTTTCCATTAGAACAGTTGTAGATTACAGAAAAGTTGCAAAAATAGAACAACGAGTTCCCATCTACCCCAGTCACCCGGCTTCTCTTATTGTTACCATCTTACATCCTATGGGACGTTTGTCACAGCTAAGGAGCCAGGCTGGTACATGACTAGGAACTACACTCCACGGGGTGTGAAGATTTCACTAGTTTTTCCCTCATGTCCCTTGTTGGTTCCAGGATCCCATCCAGGATTTAGTCGTCATGTCTCCTTGGGCTCCTCTGGGCTGTGTCAGTTTCAGACGTTCCTTGTTTCTGATGGTCTGGACACTTTAGAGGACTCCTGGTCAGGTATTTTGTAGAAAGTCCCTCCATGTGGGTTTGTCTGATGTTTTTCTCCTGGTCAGGCTGTGGTTATGGATATGGGGGAGGGAGACCCCCAAGATGAAGTGCCTTGCTCATCATGTCACATCAGGGGTACACACCCTCGATGTGACTTATCATTGATGATGTGGACCTTGGTCATCTGGCTGAGGTGGGCTGTGTCAGGTTCCCCCACTGTAAAGTCACTTTTTCAGTTCCTCTTTCCAGACCCTACTCTTCAGAAGCAACTGCACCAAGCACAACCCAGAAGAAACGGGTCACTTCTATTTGGAAAGGGCCGCCGTAGCTACTGACTGGTCTTAAGAGGCTATTACACCAGCCCAGGGCAAGATGATGGTGGCTGGGACCTGTGTGGCAGCAGAGAAGGTGGTGAGAAGCAGCTAGATTCCTCATATATTAATAAAAGATACTAATTTAATTAGATTATTCTACTGGATGAGACGTGGGCCTAAGACAGAGAGTGAAGTCAAGGGTGGCCTGAGGGTTTTGGCTGTAGACAACTGCACCTGGGCATTGCCCTCCACGGAGCTGCCAGAGGAGGGCAGGTTGGGGGAAGATAAGGAGTTTGATCTTGGGTGTGTTAGTTTGGGGTTCAGGCAGAGCCAGACAGAGGAGTCTGGAGTTTGAGAGACAGGTCTGGGCTGGAGGGATACACGTGGGCATCGCAGGCGCAGGGACCGGATGAGATCACCAAGGTGATGGGGACACACGGGGAAAGGATGAGAGCCTGAGTTCCAGGATGCCCTGACGTCAGAGGCTGGACCAGGAGCCAGCGAGGGAGGCGCCTCACAGAGGTCGAGTCCTGACCACCGAGTGTAAGGACCAGGAAGCCACCCCATAAGAGTGGCGGAGGAGCAGGCTTCAGAGTAAACGGGGTTGGGGGGCAACTGGAGATGCGGAGCATGAATAACTTTTCCGTGACCTTTTGCTGCAAAAGGAGCAAAGAATTGGGGTGGAAGCTGACAGGGGAAGTGGACTCAAGAGGTTTATTTTTCAAGATGGGAGAAATCAGGAATGGCCCCAGAGGGAGGTGACAGGGCCCTCTGATCTATGTGCCAGAGGCTCTCCAAGCCCCCAACGGGCACACCGTGGGGAGGAGTTGCAGGAGATGCTCTGGAAATGGAGATCCCCGAGGGCACCGGAGACAAAGCCCCCGCCGTCTGGGCACCCCCCACCTGCCCTGGTAAAGCATCAAGAGGCAGCTGTTAGGAGATGAGAACAGCTCCCAGGGCCCAGAGCAGGGCTGGGGCTGGTGGGACAGCAGGCCCAGAGTGCGGACATGCAGCCTCACTGGAAACAACTATCATGGCACCAGAGAAAGGGGATGGATGACGCACATCAGCCCTGAGAAGACGTGGGGAGGCCCCCATCTCCCTCTTCCAAGTCCCGGGGGGATGACACTGACCTCTGGAGGCACTGAAAGCTTAGGATGCTTTGGAGCCACTGCCCCCCAGGGGTCCCCAGACATGGTGCTGAACCCCCTGAAATTATACCCCAAACGCTGCCTGCTCAGGCATACGCAAGTATTTTTCTGGAGAGAGGCATCCATGGGGTTCATTGGCTCTTCAAAGGGGTCCACGTCCTCCGGACAGGAGCTCAGGAAACCTCGAAATGCACCCTGTCCCCCCACTCCAAGTCCCAAAGCTGCTTGCCCCATCCTAGACAATGCAGAAAGGGGGGAAATAATCAATTAGCTATTCTGCTGCCGGCCCCAATTTTGTCCCATCACACATCCTAAGCAGCTGCAAATCCCAGGGACGGTGTGATTCTCAGTATCTGGGTCACTCTCTGGGTCTCTGACTCACAGGGCTGCTTCGCTGCAGTTAGGACACTGATGGCCAGGAGAGTTGATGGCATTGCTGATTTCCCCAGAGCGGCTGGAGGGAAGCGGGGAGCACTTATGTGTGTTCACACACAAATGTGTGTAAGCGTGCAACTGGTGTGGGTTTGCATGTATATGAGATATGTTTGTGTGTGTAAGGGCATATGCGTACCTAGTGTGTGTTATGTGTGTCCAGAAAGGACGGGGAGGGCGCGTGTGCATACAGGCATGTGTGTGTTGGAGGTGGAAGGGGATGGGACATCGACAGGGCGTGGAGGGGAGACGTGCCCCGCACCCTCTCAGGATGAACATGAGGATCTGTCAGAAACGTGGAAATACTCTCCAAAGAATGTGAGATCAGCTACGGGTCTCAAGTCTCTATTTTCTGCACAGAGGGAGATTACATTTTACTAGAAATCGTGCCCAACAAATGCCACGGTCCTGCTGTGCTCACGCACGAGTCTGCCCAGGCGCTCAGAGCAGCTATGATGTGGCCAAGGTCACAGCCCTGAGGTGGATGTGTGGGGACACAGATGAGCTTCTGATTCTCCTCCAGCCCCTTCCCCTCGGAGTCAGAGCCCAGGGAGCGGGATTTGGATCATCTTGCTCTCTCTCTGCCCCCTGACACCGCTGAGGGGCAAGGACTCCTCCCCCCGGTTCAGGCTTCTGGGTTCTGTCCCTCTCCTTCCTGGCAGTGGGGCTGTGGCAGAGGGCAGGCTGTCCCCGGAAGCCTCTCTCTGGGCAGGACCACCCCTCGGAAGGCCCGCCCAGCCTGGCACCCAACACTTTCCAGAGGACCACGATGGAGCCAGCATCTCTCTCTGGCTTGGTCAGGCCTGCTCTGAGCCGCCTGGACCAGCTCCAAGCAGAAAGGGCTGGGGCCGGGTGCCCCTCCCTGCTGGACCCCAGGAACCCTGGGACAGGTGCCTTCGGGAGACCCAACACCAGGCCCTCCATGGTTCCTGCTCACGTGGGCAGTGGATGGAGGCCTGAGTTTGCGATCAGGCTCTGTCGTGTGCGACAGACTCACGACAGCTTGAGTGAACTGCCGAAGCTGTCTGAGTCTCAGTTTCCCCATCAGTAAACTGGTGGTCCTGACACCATCCCCCACTGGGCTGTCTTGCTGCTTCCCCGGAGGGGAGGACCGGAAAGACCCCAGCAAGGGTCTGCACGTCATCGGGGCTCAGAAAGGGTGTCCCCTGTGCCCATTTCACTTTGGGGTCCACCACTCACCACCCCTCCTGTTGCGACCACGTCCTGGCCAGCTCTGAAGGGGGGCAGGCCCGCCCAGCCTCCCCCCTGCTTCCATCCCCCGAAGCCCACTTGGAGGGAGATACCCCAGGGTCCCGGGGGCAGATGAAGGCGGCTCTGGGGCAGCACCTGCCGGACAAGGCGCCCGCTGCCCTTCCCAGGTTTCTGGACCCTGCGTGGGGAAAGGGGGGAGCAAGTCCCCACCCCGCGCTGCTGGTCACGGAGAGTTTAAACACCACAGACACTCCCCCCATCTCAGGAGGGAGCCCGTCTCACCCATCAGCCACGAGGGAAGTCTCCCCACGGTACAGTTGTGAATTAAACATGCGGCCTAATGAGTTGATTTTATTAGTTTGCAAACGCACTGAGCACTCGTTATCAAAATAAACATCCATTCCTCTCACCCCTGCCGCAGCCTCTTCAAGCAGGCAAGATCAACACAAGGGTACAATAGCCGTGACCCAGTAGCCCGTGTGGCTCCAAGTTGGCCCAGGTGGGGTCCCACCATCTCTCCGGGACCCTGTGGCCCTGCTGGGGTGCGGACAGAGGAGGAGGCCAGGGAAGGGGGTTCTGCTGCTGATGACAAGACCAGGGTGGGGGTCTGAAGTCTGTCCCAGGTCAGGCCCCTCACTCCAGCTGGACTCCCAGAGTGGGGTATGGGCAAGAACTGGGGCCCAGAGGACTAGCCAGCCAAATAATAATAATAATTAATAATAGCAATAGTAACAGCAGCAGCGTTTCTTACGCACCAGGCTCTGTGCTATGCGTTCTTCTACTAACCCTATGGGGGGAGGAAATATGATCCCATTTTATAGATGAAAACACCGAGGCACGGAGAGTTCTTTCTCCGGCTCAAGGTCGGGGGTGGGGGGGAAGCTGGGGATGCAAGCCGGGGCTGATCCTACCATCCTGGCTCCCAGGCTCTGCCTCTATGGACACCCCCCAGCTCCACTCAGTCCTGAATGTGGCTTTCTGGTGGCATGGGAGATTTTAGTTACTCAGGAGACTTTCTCCTTGCCGAATTAAATAAGGGCTGGGTTAAAAACAGCAAAGCTCGTTTTCCCTGAAAAAGATCCCCATAATCCTGTGGTTGGGCAGGGGGCCGGGAGATGGACAAGTTGACCTTTGGAGGAACCTACTCCCCCCACCAGCTCTGGCCTTCTCTGGCTCCAAGCCTGTCTCCCTGGAGACGCCAGTGAGTCGCTGGCTTCCCTCCCCCTTCCCCTGGCCCCAGGCCCCTGGAGAGAGATGGTTCCAGGCTGGCGGAATTAGCCACAAAGCCAGCAGGACAGGGGACCGTATTGTCACGCTCTGCGGTCCGTGCTCTCTCTTTGGAAAAGGATGTTCTAATCCCATCTCATCCGCTTTCCATGGCTGTCAGCTGTTTGGAGGCATTTGGGAGGCAGGTTTCTGAAATCAGAGCTATGGTGTGGTCCCACCCCCATGGCCGGGCCCCTCCCCCGCTGGCCTGTGCTCATCCATCCATCATGCTGTCCCAGACCTCTCTGTTGGCCAGCCAACCCCCATCCAATGGCATCTCGGGCCTCACCCCCCTGCCAGCTGCCCACCTTCCCTTCTATTTTGGGCTCACAGCAGGACAGGGCTGGGATGCATTAGCCAAGCCCCCTGCAAAGAGGAGGTTGGGCACATGGAGGGGGGAAACCTCCTGGATTCCACAGGGAAGGAATCAACTAAGTTTGGGGATTTTCTGCAAGCAAGGTTAGATGAGGGCGATCTCTGAGAAGTGAAGGGAACTGAACTTCTTAACTAGAGTTCTTCTCCTAGTGCAGCAGAGAGATCAGCTACTAAAACAAAAACAAAAACAAAAGAAAAACCCTCGCCCCCCCCCTCCCCCAGCCCCGAGGCACACAAGCTACAGAAGATACAATCCAGTGCCCCCAGCACCCCGAATGCTGCCCTCGCCCTTCCCCACCCTTCCCTCCCTCCCCTGGGCCCCTATACTTTAAACTCGACTGCTTTTAGTCTCCCAAGCTTGCCAGGCATGGCATTTCCAGCCTCTAGGCCTTCGCTCAGCCTGGAATGCCCTCCCAGCCTCCTCTGCCAGCTTGGTTCCCACCCTGCTTCACAACTCAGCACAGGTGGGCCCCTCCAGAAAGCTTTCCCTAACCCCAGGATGGACCACGGGCCTGCCTCTGTTCTCCCGAAGGACCCTATGACGCATCCTTCTTAGCACTTGATTTAAATATCCTATGGGATCTGTCTGGGCGTGTCTTGTCTTGCCCTGGACTAGACTATGAGTCCAGGCTACACTTGAGGTCAGGGACCATAAAACACGTCAAAGTAGGCATCGTGCAAAGACAGTTCATAGAGGTCTTGACTGTCGTATGAATCTGCCTGGCACGGGGTAGGTGCTCTGTAAGTATCAGCCGCCTCTACTGTTGTCATTATTCTTGTTCTCATTTTTATTTCCCCAGCTCCCAGTACCGTGCCTGGCACACAGTGAGTGCATACTCGATAAACGTTAAAACAGGTGACTCGATCGTGTGGGATTCTATTCAGGGTCTTAGAAAAGGTACAGCAAGAACACAACTTGAAAAATCACTGCTTTGAACACTCTCCGTTGTAAATGATGAATCTGAGGCCCCAGAAGTAAAGTAAGTTGTTTGAGGCCCCCCGAGTAGGTCTCTGGCTGAGCTGAGCCTGGAACCAGATCCCCTGGCATCCTGCCGATGTACTGCCCACTGCCCAAGGCCCTCCCCACTGCAAGCTGGGGTTCACTCCAGGCTATGTGCTCCTGAAGGCAAAGTAAGTCTGCACTGGCGTCTTTGTAGAAGCCAGTTCTTTGCATAACGCTTAGAGGACGTGGGGTTAGGGGCTGAGGCAGACCCACTGTATGCGTTACTCGCCAAAGGAATAGGAAACACACACACCTTCCCAAGCTCTGCTCCTTTCTCCATCCCCAGTCTCGTTCTGACCACTACACGTGGTCCCAGGGCCTGAGTGGTCACTGGGGGGATTGGTCTAGAATAAAGCTCCCAGGGTGGGGATGCCCAGGATGGGGGCGTGGGAAGACAGGGTAGTGGGGAAGGTGGTCAGGCAGCCCTTCAGAAGCCACGTTTCTGGGCCGCGGTCATGTGAAATAAGCAAGCGTACACATACACATACAAACACACACATACGCGTGCACAAACACACGTACACATGCATTCACCTACGCACATACACACGTGCACACAAATGCATGCACCCATATACCTATGCACACATATACACACACCCAGACAGTGCACACACACACACACACACACACTTTTGACCCCTGCGTCCCAGCTCGCCAGGCTGCACAGAGCAGGGACCCCGTCCAGTTTGTGGAAACAGTACCGCCTCTTTCCCAGGATGCCGTGAAGGGACCAGAAAGGCTATTCCTTTGCAAACTGGCCTCAGGACACTGCAAAACCAGTGCTCGGCTGCCCCAGCCTTCCCAGGGCCCCTTCCCCTCCCCATGCAGCCCCTCCTCGGGCAGCCCCTCCTCTCCTGAGCTGGGCAAATTCCTCTATCCCCTGCCCCACACCCCATCCAGCCCTAGCTCTGAGCAGCACGTGCAGACAGACACCCGATCAGGAGGGGGAAAAGGAGGCCAGCCACCATGATTTCATTTCACTTGGGCAGCCTGACCAACTGCCTCTAGGGCCACTGCCTGTAATTTTTTGCGCTGGGTATCTGTCTTTGTTTTGTTTTGTTCTCGGGGCTGAGTTACCACGTGGCAGCAAATTCTTTTTCTGGAGTGATGGAGTCTTAGTCCCGGGTGTTTGGGGCTGGGAAAAATGAACGTTCCAAAATGGTACAAAAGAAGGAAGATAAGAAACGAACGAGCCTTGGAGTACAGCTACTTTCTGCAGAAAAATTATGAGTCACGAGGCTGTGAAGGCACTTTCTTCCGCAGCCCAGTACTTAAAAAGGTGCCTGAGAGATGGAAGCGGGGCGGGGGAGCAGAGTGGTCTGCTCAGCGGAGTCGCAGGCCCGGCGTGGTGTCCTTCCAGGTCTCCGCTGGATGGGCTGCCTGGGGAAGGGGTCAGATTCCAGGGCGCCAGGCAGAGGGGGGGGGGGCCCTTCTCAAGTGGGGACAGCTGAGCCTGGACGGGGCGGGCGGGGCGGGCTGAGAAGCACGCTTTCCTCGGAAGAGAGGATGAGGCCAAGGGGTTTCACAGGCTCACCCAGCACACGGGAGGTGCCGGACAAATAGTTATTGAAGGAGGAAGGGAAGGAAAGAAAGGCCGTGGCAGTGAACACACTTGTGGGTGGCGGTGGGGAGGGTAAGAGAGCTGCCCTCCACCTAGTGAGGGAGGTATAGAGGGCTGCCGAGGGGAGGGGAGGGGGCCCGGGGTGCCTTTTAGCAGCAGCAAGAAGAACCCACATCACCTTTCTGATTCTAGACCTCGGAGCTGCTGGAGGGGCCTTTCTCAGGGAATCCTCTGGAGAGTTTTCAGGGGAAAAGAGTCACCCCATCTCTTTGGGTCTGAACACAGTCTTGCTCTGAGGCAAGTGGATGAATTTGGAGATGCACCGCCCCCCCCCCCACCCTTTCTGGTCCCTGGCTCTGGTTTCGAACTCCAGGCACCTCGTCCACCTGGCTGCAGAGGACTCTCCCCGTGCAGTTTAACCAGTAGCATCCCCCAGGGATACAGAGCTTCAGGGGGACGGGGGTCCCTGCTGTTTGCACGGTTCTCCTGAATGATTTACCGTCCCTGCCAATATAACCCCCTCTCCTGGTGAATTAACTGGCTCTTCTGAAATCATAAATAGTGAGTCCAGCCGGATGCCACTTAACAGTTTGTGTTTTCAAAGCACTTTATAGCCCATTATCTAAAGAATTCTAGAGGCATCTCCAGAAGCAAAGGACAATCATGAGAGGGAGGTTGAAAAGACCTCTCTGGAAGTCATCTCCTCCAGCCCCCTGCCTCTGGGCAGCACTGTACCAAAGAAGAGACAAAACATACAAACAATCCCCCTTTTAAGAAGACACCAAGATGGAAATACCCAAGACGAAACGGAGCAAAGTAAAACAAGTCATAACCAGGGCAAGCTGCTCTCGGATGAGTTCACCACCAGACAGAGCCCAGGCTGCCAGGAGGCCAGGGAGGCCCGTGGAATGTAGTGGGTCAGAGGGGAAAGCCCATTAAGGAACCGGGGGTGGTTAATTTAATCCAAGGCAAACCAGAGAGACCTTGATCCAATAAGCAGGTTTCCTCACCTGCAAGTAAGGAAAACGGTAATTTTCTAGGCAAGACCCGTTCATTAGTCTGCAAATGACACAGTTCTGATACTTAGGAATGTCCCTCTTAATTAGGCCCCCTGCCTTGGCCCAGCAACATTTAAAGTGTTGCTTCTGGCTTGGGGTATAAATGGCCATTCATGCCAATTTGCCTCTCCCTGTGGAAAGGGAGGGCTCAATGTCTGTGTTGATTCTTGTGTAATTTGCCCAAACAGGATCTTCCTGGGGGGCAGCAATTGGCCAACCCTGGAGGACAGCAGAGCCAGAAGGAAACATCACTCCTCTGCCTTTGCTAGTCACAACCACTTTATTTTTCAATGAGGAGCTACTGGAAGCCTACCATGTGCCCAGCACAGTACTGAGAAGTGAAAAAAAAAAAGGAGGAAAAGAGTGAAAAAAGGAGGACACTTCAGCTCTGTCCTATGAACACAAGGGCATTTCTCTCTGGAATCTCCATCCACTTAGAGCCCAGGAATGATACAGGAGGAAAGCATCCTCCTCCCCGCACCGCCGTATTCGTGGTTCAGGGGAACATGGGCCAAGCAAGAAGTCTTCTGCAGGGAAAGTACCTGGGCAGGGAACTTCCCATCCCATCACTTCTGCTATCCTCACTAAAAACATTCTCACTTAAAGCCAAGGAAAGCAATGGCAGGAGGAAGGGGAGAGTCAAGAGGAGATTCTGCTTCTGGCTCAGCCCAGTAAACTCCTGCCAGAGCAAGCAACCCCCAGTTAACGGCCCACAAACTCTGGACAGAGTACAAAGAAAGCAACAACCTGAAGGCACTGGAGAGTGAACCAAAGCAGGCAGCTTCTGGAGAGGACTTGAAGAAGCCCATGGCACAAGGTGAGTTTCCTGTTTTATATGGCTCCCCACCGCTTTTTGTGGCTTTGCTGCTGTTGCTGTTTTATTTTTATTTTTAAATTTTATTGAAGTTTAGTTGATTTACAATGGTGTGTTTAATTTCTGCTGGACAGCAAAGTGACTCAGTTATCCATATATATATTCTTTTCTCTTACGGTCTATCACAGGATATTGAATATAGTTCCCTGTGCTATACAGTAGGGCCTTGTTGTTTATCCATCCTATATCTAGTAGTTTGCATCTGCTAACCCCAAACTCCCAGTCCTTCCCTTCCCCACCTCCCTCCCCCTCGGCAACCACAAGTCTGTTCTCTATGTCTGTAAGTCTGTTTTTGTTTCACAGATATGTTCATTTGTGTCATATTTTAGATTCCACATATAAGCGATATAATATGGTATTTGTCTTTCTCTTTCTGACTTACTTTGCTTAGTATGATAGTCTCTAGGTCAATCCATGTTGCTGCAAATGGCATTATTTCATTCTTTTTAATGGCTGAGTAATATTCCATTGCATATATATACACCACATCTTCTTTATTCCATATGGCTTTTAACTTGAGGGCTGGCTGAAGTCAGCACAGCACAGAGAGCTAATCTCTCAACAGAACAAAGCTACAGTCATCAAAACAGTGTGGTACCACCAGAAGGACAGACACAGAGACCAATGGAATACAACTGAGAGGCAAGAATTAGACCCATATATCTATGGCCCACTGATTTTTGACAAGCCTGTCAAGAACACTCAATGGGGAAAAATTGTCTCTTCAACAAATGCTGCCAGGACAACTGGATCTTCATATGCAAAAAAATGAAGATGAACCCCTACATCATACCACCTATAATAATTAACACAAAATGGATCAATGACCTAAATATAAGAACAAAACCATAAAACTCTTAGGAAAAAAACACAGAGTTAAATCTTCATGACTTTGGATTTAGCAATGGATTCTCAGATATGACACCAAAGGAAAAAATAGTTAAGGTGGACTTCATCAAAATTAAAATCTTTTGTGCATCAAAGGGCATTATCAAGAAAGTGGAAATGCAATCTACAGAATGGGAGAAAATATTTGCAACCCATATATCTGACGACGGTCTAGTGTCCAGAATATATAAAGAACTCTTACCACGCAACAACAAAAAGATGAGCAACATGATTAAAAAAATGAACAAAGGACTTGAAGAGAAATTTCTCCAGAGAAGATATACAAATGGCCAACAAGCAGGTAAAAAGATGGTCGTCATTGTTACTCATTAGGGAAATGCAAAATCAAAGCCACAATGAGGTGCCACTTCACTAAGACAGCCATAATTTAACAAATGAATTAAACAAGTGAATTAATTAATTCAAAGATAATTGTTGGTGAAGATGTGAAGAAATTGGAACTCTTGTACATTACTGGTGAGAATGTAAAATGGTTCAGGAACTGTGGAAAACAGTGTGTCAGTTCCTGAAAAAGTGAAGCACAGAATTACCATATGATTCAGCAATTCCACTCCTAGGTATACACCCCAAAGAACCGAGAACAGATACCCAAACAAATGCAGATACACACATGTTCACAGAAGCACTAGTCACAACAGCCAAAAGGTGGAAAGGGCCCACGTGTCCATCAACAAATGAATGGATATGGGACTTCCCTGGTAGTGCAGTCATTAAGAATCCGCCTGCCAATTCAGGGGACATGGGTTCGAGCCCTGGTCTGGGAAGATCCCACAGGCCGCGGAGCAACTAAGCCCGTGCGCCACAACTACTGAGACTGCGCTCTAGAGCCCACGAGCCACAACTACTGAGCCCGTGTGCCACAACTACTGAAGCCTGTGCACCTAGAGCCCATGCTCCACAACAAAGAGAAGCCACTGCAATGAGAAGCCCACACACCGCAATGAAGAGTAGCCCCTGCTCACTGCAACTAGAGAAAGCCCGCGCACAGCAACGAAGACCCAATGCAGCCAAAAAATAAATTAATTAACTAAAAAAACACACAAATGAATGGATAAACAAATTGTGGAACATACATGCAGTGGAATATTATTCAGACATAAAAAAAGAACAAAGTACTGAGACATGCTACAACATGGATGAACCTCAAAAACGTCACGCCCCATGAAAGAAGCCAGACACAAAAGGTCACATATGGTATGGTTTCGTTTATATGAAATATCTGGAATAAGGAGATCTATAGATACGGATTGCAGATTGGTGGTTTTCATCATTCCCTTTCGGGGTGATGAAAATCTTTTGAAACTAGATAGAAGTGGTGGCTGTACAACATTATGAATGTACTAAAGTGAATACTGATTGTTCACTTTAAAATGGTTAATTTTATGTCATGTGAACTTTAACATAATAATAGTAATAATAATAATAATAATAATAAAACTCCAGTAGAAAACTCAGAGTCTTTCTGGCCTGAAGAAGTAGAGAATATGGGGCAACCACAGCCACTGGAAAAGTGAGGGGTGAATACTGGAAAGGAGAGAGCCAAAGGGAGAAACACCAAATTCTGTATCTAGTGTCTGCCCAAATCTCTGGCTGACCCTCTAACCATGCAAGCTCAGGGCAGACTGGAAGTAACCCAGCTGAAGATAAAAGAACTGAACTGAGATTTGAGCTAACTGTTCCAAGAGACAGCATTTGCAGTTTGATTCAACTAAGTGAATTCCCATTAAAACAGAAATAAAATCAACACTCTTTGAAGAAATATAACAGAATTCAGGTTCTCCATAACATACCAATCACAATGCCCAGGATACATTCCAAAGTTACTCCACATACAACAAACCAGGAAAATATGAAATATTCCCAAGGTTAAAGACAACCAATGGAGAATGACCCTGAAATGAAGATGCTGCAGTTAGCTGGCACCGACTGTAAAGTAGCTCTTATAACTATACTCAATGAGATAAATGACAGTATGCTCTTAATGAAAGAAAAGACAATACATCTTTAGCAAGCTAGAAAAAATACATATAATCTATATAGCCATATGGAAATTTTAGAACTGAAAACTAAAGTATGTGAAATTTTGAAATTCAGTAGATGGGCTTAACCACAGAATGGAGAAAACAGAGGAAATAGTGAACTTGAAAATATACCTATAGAAACTATTTAATCTGAAGAACACAGAGAAAAAACTTTAAAAAGTTAACAGAGCCTCAGGGACCTGTGGGGCAATATCAACACATCTGATATAGGTGACAGTAAAGTTCCAGAAGGAGAGGAAAGAGAGAATGGGGCAGAAAAAATATTTGAAGAAATAATGGCTGACATCTTCCCAAATTTCTGGTGAAAGACAAAGTCCTTCCTGATTCCCCAGGGGAAGGCATCTCTCCCCCACTGGATTACTGCTTCCTATTTCAACTTATTTAACAAATACTCATGTAGGGTTAACTATATGGCAGAAGCTCTTCTAAGACATAATAATGTTTAATTCTCAAGAAGCAAGTACTACCATCCCCAACTTACAGATGGGGAAACTGAGGTTCAGAGAGGCTAGGTTGCTTGTCCACAGCCACAGAGGCAGTCTGGCCCCAGGGTGCTAGCTCTTATCCATGACCTTAGTTGGTTGAGTCAAGAAGTAGGGAAGGGCTTCCCTGGTGGCGCAGTGGTTGAGAATCTGCCTGCCAATGCAGGGGACACGGGTTCGAGCCCTCGTCTGGGAAGATCCCACATGCCGCGGAGCAACTAGGCCCGTGAGCCACAACTACTGAGCCTGCGTGTCTGGAGCCTGTGCTCCACAACAAGAGAGGCCGCGATAGTGAGAGGCCCGCGCACCGCGATGAAGAGTGGCCCCCGCTTGCCGCAACTGGAGAAAGCCCTCGCACAGAAACGAAGACCCAACACAGCCAAAAATAAAAAAAATAAAAAAAAAAAAGAAGTAGGGAATATCGCACTCGGTCCAGAGCCCTGAGTGGGAGGGAGGAGGCCTTCCCATCCCCCTCCAGGCCCCCCAGAGCTTGAATGGGAAGAGAGACTGGGGAACTGAGACTGCACCCCAACCTAGTTCAGTTCCCTCTTTGCAAAAGTGGGATGGGCAGGGAGGGTATCACAGATCTAGCCTAACGCCGCCTTGGGGACTCGGACCCCATCGGGTCAACTCCACTGCACCCCACCCCCTCTCAGACCCCCCGACACACTCAGCTCCCTCCTGCCTGTGGGTCCGGCTGGGCTGCTCTGTGCTTTTCCCTGATATTTAATGGATCCACACTGTTTGGGGAACTGCACTTAAATAAGTGATGAGTTCTCACAAGTGCGCTCCTGTGCTTGTCCCCTGGAGAATTTTCCATTTTGTTTATTTAAAGGGGTGATTCCTTTTCATGTTCCTGAATCAAAGATGGCACTGCAGAGAGACCATTAACAAAGCAGGGCCTCTGGGTTGTTTTTCCAGGAGGAGGAATAGGGGGGACAGCTCAGGTCCCACACTCCCTCCTCCCAGTCGGGGCTGGGGCTGGGAAGAGGGCTGTCCTCAGCAAAGAGAACTGGGATTCAACAGACCGGGTTTAGGCAACCACCAGCCCCTCCAAACCACTCCATGAAAGCTGACGGCACCGACAGCACGTATTTTAGGAAGGCCTCTGCCCTCTTAAAATATATCTTAAGATAGCAACAGCAGCAAACGAACTCCAGTGTTTCCCAAACTTTAATGTACATACACATCACCTAAGGATCTTCAAATGCAGATTCTGATTCATCAGCTGTGGGGCTGAGCCCGAGAGTCTGCATTTCTAGCAAACCCTGAGTGGTGCTGATGCTGCAAGCACCGCTCTCAGCCACTCAAAGCACGGGTGCATCCCAAAGCCCCGAATTCACCTGGCTGAACCTGGGGAAGACACAACCGTAACAATGGTGGTAGCGGTACTGCTGTGAATAGTCACCAGTATTTACTGAGCATCTACTGTGTGCCAGATGCTCCACGCCACCGCCGACTGTAGAAGGAGAATCTATCCAATGTTGCTGAAGGATCTTCCTGATTTCCCTCAAAGAGTCAGCCAGTCACAGGGAAGGAGGAATCCGGATACAGGAGGATTAACATTTTCTGAGCAATGCATATTGCTGCCCCATTCGACAGATGGGATAATGGAGGCTGGGAGGGTATCTTACTGAGGTCCTACAGCTAGCAAGCAGCAGGGCCCGGATCCCAGCCGAGGTATGCTCTGGCTTCGAAGACAGAGGCGTTTTGTACACGGCTTCTCATGGGATGAGGAGACAGGCAGTGCATTCCAGACAGGACCAGACAAGCAGGCCCCCCAGACACGGGGCTGAATTCCAGATCCTTCCCCTCCATTCTCCTGCTCACAGTGATCCAGACGATTCACTGGACAAAACTGGCGAACTTCATGGAGAAGTGTCTACCCTTGCTCACCCTTCTGCCTCCTCTTCTCTTACCCCGAGAGCCTGAGACAGGAGAGCGCCTTGCCTTCTCAGCCCAAGGACAGGTAGGGGGGGCCCAGGGACGACGGCAGGAGGAAAACAGGATCCTGGATGGGTCAACTCTCTGCTTTTACAGACCAGGAAATGAAGGCCAGGAGAGGGGAGGGGAATCCCTGAAGGGTCTCACCAGTGGGCGGGGCTGGCCTCAGGGGCCGGGACCCACGCTCAGGGGTCCTGTTCTTAGTTTAATGTTTTGCTGTCACCATCTTGAAATTCTTAATAATTATCAAGAGGCCTGCGTTTTCATTTTGCACAGGGCCCTGCAGATTATTTTGCAGGTCCTGCCAGTGGGTTAGAGGTCTTGCTGGAGCTGGACCCTCTTTCGGAGGTGTCCCACTGGCGTGGTCAACGAGCATCACTGAGCTGGGCAGAACTGCGTCCAATGGGCAGGCCAGTGCTGGCCCACACCTCCACACATGGAAACTTCTGGACAGTCAAGGCATGAGGAAGGACCTTCTGAGGGCCGGGGAGGGAACACCCCAGAATGGTGCCTCAGGGGGGGCCTAGAACAGACTAATGGGTTGGCCAAGGCTGGGGAGGGGTGGAGCGAGGCCAGCTGTCTTCTGGGCCTCGGCCTCTCCATGGAAACCACCAGCAACACCACCCAACACCCAAGGGCTGGGCGGATGCAGGGTGCTCAGCTGTGCCAGCCTATCTCAGGGATTCGTGTAATTAGAGCCGAGCCCTCCACTGGGCTTTCGGGATTGGCCACAGGGGGTGAGAGAGCCAAGAGGAGTTGATTCAGAAGCTCTGGCCCGGCCTGGAAGTCCCAGCTCAGAGGGGAGGCCTGGGGAGGAACCGAAGCCAGACATTCATTCCTCTGGGGCCACTGTCCCCCAGGAGACAGGTGTTGGCAGCAGGCGGAGCTTCGGGAGGAATGCGGAGCCCGGGGCAGGACGGGGAGAGACTTCATCAGGCCCAGCATGTGCCAGGAAGATGGTGATGGGGGAGGGGAGAGTGTTCTAGAGCCCTGGAGGCAAACCCAGGGGTCTGAGCCTGGGGAACCTGGCCCATCGTGGGTCCCCAGAGTTTTCTGATGCACACATGAGTTTGCAGAGGGCAGCATTCAGTCCACTGGGGTGGCCTCTTAACCCTGCAGCCCTTCTCCACTGTGGCCTTCCTGGGCCCAATTGACAGAGTTGAGTGCTGGCTGGGGCCCAGGATCCCAGGGGAATCTCCACGATGTGGGCCAATCCGTGAGCACCACCAAGATGAGCATCTTAAATTTTCTGAATCGATTCTATTGGCCTGTTTTGTGGTTGAGAGGATGGTCGAATCCCAACGAAGGGGCTTGCTGTGAGGGTTAAATGCGTTAATACACGTAGGACCCTCAGAACGCAACCTGGCAGGGGGTAGGGCAGCATTATATAAATCATGGCTGTTATCCAATTTCAGGGATTCCAAATGCATTTTTACATCTCTGTAGTCAGAATGCATCTTACTGCAGATGAAATGGCCGCATTTTTTCTTTCTCAGCGGCACATAAAATGATGTGTCTTACAAGTGACGTCTTAGGTTCAACCAAATACAGGATGATGGCAATGGTGACTGTACATCCCGACTGCATGTTTTCAGCGATGCCTCCTTCCATATGAGTTGAGGTCTGGGGTGCTCCAGTGCCCTGTTCCATGTGGAAACAGGCCTGGAGATCCCAGGTTGCTGGAGAGGGCTGGTGCCTGGGGTCCCCAGGGGCAGGGGTTGCTCTTGGGGGAAATGAACACAAAGTCATGGGCAGAGGCTGTGACAGGCTGGCAGAGTCCTTGGCAGGTGGGTCAGGAGCACGGTGGGCACGGGGTGAACCCTCAGTTCCTTAATCCATACAATGGGGAAAGTATGCTTCCTCACAGGCTTGTCGAGAGGACCAGACAATCCGTGTCTGGTTCGCGGCAAAGGCTCGGTCTGTGGGACCTCTTGTTATCACGCCCTGACTCCAAAAGCTAATTGTCTGGGAGATAAGCTGCCTTGTGTGTCTGGGGCTGAGAGCTGGGGTAGCAGAGGGGAGCCTAGGCTGAACGTCTGGGCAGGGGGCTCTAAGAGCTGACTCTCAACCCTATAAAGGGCTATTCAAGCCCATACACCCCAGGAGACCCTGGGGCTTATGGGAGGAAATGTGAGAGGCTGGCCCCTCTTCCAAATCCACACCTGTGGCTGATTCTTTTTTTTTTTTTAATAAGTTTATTCATTTTATTTATTTATTTTTGGCTGCATTGGGTCTTTGTTGCTGTGCGCAGGCTTTCTCTAGTTGTGGCGAGCGGGGGCTACTCTCCGTTGCGTGGGCTTCTCATTGCGGTGGCTTCTTTTGTTGCGGAGCACGGGCTCTAGAGCACAGGCTCAGTAGTTGTGGCGCACGGGCTTAGTTGCTCTGCGGCATGTGGGATCTTCCCAGACCAGGGCTCGAACCCGTGTCCCCTGCGTTGGCAGGCGGATTCTTAACCACTGTACCACCAGGGAAGCCCCCCCAGCAGGATTTCTAAAAATCTGATTCTAAAATTCATATGTAATATAAAGAAAAATATAAAATGCACATGGCAATGGAAAGGACCTAGAATAGCCAAAACAACTCTGAAAAAGAACAAAGTCAGAGAACTAACACTACCTGCTTTCAAGGCTTATTACAAAGCAACAGTAGCCAAGACAATGTGCTATCGGAATAAAGACAGACAAATAGATAAATGAAGCACAACGGTGTCCAGAAGTAGACCCACACCTATAGGGACAACTGATTTTCAACAAAGGTGAAGAGATAATTCAGTGGTGAAAAGAAAGTTTTCAAAAAACGAGGCTAGAACAACTGGATATCCATTGAAAAAAAAAGAAGGAAAAGAAAAAGATCTATACACCAGCCAGAGAGGGGTGACCAAGGGCACAAGAAAACTTTTGGTGGTGATGAGTGTCATCAAGATTTTGGTGATGATTTACGGTGTTATACGTGTGTCAAGAAAAATCAAGTTGTACCCTTTAAATAGGTACAGTTTATTATGTCAAAACAAAAACAAAGCCCCCAATGTTCCCTAAGGATGTTGGGGGCCCCTCCCATCCTAGAAGCCCTCAGCTTCAAGGTCACCTCCTCCAGGAAGCCTCCGCTGGGGCAGGATTCTCAGGTTACCCCTCTGCACCCCCCATCACCTGGTTCCCACCTGCACTAGCGTCCTTCACACTGTCCTCTATTACTGACCACATGCTTGATGCCCACACTTGACCATGCACAATTTGAGAGGCAGGACCTGCCTTAACCTGTGCTGGAGCCCAGGCCCTGTGCTTGGCACCCAGTAGGTGCTGAGAAAGCGCTCAAAGAGCAAAGAGAGGTTTTGTTATCCACGGACGCATTAGGGTTACCTTGGCGCTTCTAGCAAAACCTGTTTCAGCCGGTGAGGACGTCACCCCCTGCCCTTCCCTTCCCAGGAAGGAGGCCTCTGGGCTGGGGTTTTTTTTTCTTTCTCTTTTAAGGAAGGACTTTGGGAGCAAGAGCTTCTGATGATGAGAAAAGAAGAAGGAAGGGGAGGTGGTCCCGCTTCCCACGTGCAACACGTATTTCACGGGTCCTGCTAACGGAGCTTCACCACCGTCCTCTGCAGCGGGGAGCGGGCAGAGCCCATCGCAGCAGAAGTGGCTCAGCATGGCCACCAGTGTGGCACCTCGGATTCTCAAACCTCTCGGCTCATTCTTCTCAAAGTGTGGCCCCCGGACCAGTGGCAGCACATCACCTGGGAACCTGTTTAGACACTCACACTCCTGGGCCCCGCCCCCAGATCAGATGCTCTGGGGGCAGGGCCCAGGAATCTGCATCCTAGCGAGCCCTTCAGGGGATCCGATGCAGGTTCAGGTGTGAGCCCCACCGCTCCGGGCCACCTTCTCACTTCCCATAACGAGGCAGGTTACATCTGGGCTCCAAGAATGTGCTCCTGAGGCTGCAGATGCAAGGGTACCCCTCCTTCGTTCGGCCTCTCTTCAGTCCCCGGGTGTCCCAAGGCCTAGCACGACGAAGGGGCTGCTCCCTTGCCCCCAGCTGTGTGTCAGCATCTCAGAGGCATGCCTTTGCTGCGGCTCGGACGCTTAGGCTGGGCTCAGCGGGTCCAGGGCCCCAGAGCTCTCACACAGCAGAGGCACAAGAGAAGCTGTAGTCAGAGGCCTGCTCCCCGCACCCCGGGGCTGGACATTCCAAGTTCCTGGAGAGACAATGGGTCCTAACATTGCAGGCGACGTGGCAGGCAGGGGGGCGCAGACAATGGGCCTGTGTTTCTCCCCATGCCTTCCTGCGGCCGCTCTCAGCCAGGGCTCTGTGAGGGAGGCTGAACCATCAAAAGCACAGCGGTTCACCCAGCAGATCCCCACTGCCTCTGCCCAGGGCCCAGGCTGAGGCTGGGGCCCCCTCATCACACCCTCCCTCGCTCCCTGGGGCCAAACAATGTTCCTTTTTCCTGAAGGCTTCCGGCATCTTCTAGGCTCTTCAGCCGCTAAGGCCTCGGGAGAAAGCGGTTAAATGCCAACACCTCTCTCCTTCTCCCTGACGCCCTGGCCTCTGTCTTCCTGGGGCAGGGAGAATGGGCAGTGGACAGAGTTCTGCAGCTCCCCCGGAGCCGCAGCCAGAAGCACCTCCTCTCGCCCTGGCTGATTTCTCTTCATTAGCGCAATCACATCAACCCTGACAGCAGCGTATTTATTACCGCCCTGACGACAACCATTTTTCACCCAGTGATGCACAGCCCGGTAATGAGCTTGGGGCAGAGCGAATGAGGAACTCCCCCCAGGCCTCCTGGGCAGCTCCGGCCCCTCGATGGCCTGCCCGCCGACCCGCCCACCCCCTGCCTACAGCCGCTCCACCAGGGCAGGGAGATGGGGTTCCAAACTGGGAGGTCAAGGGCCACTGGGCCGAGCCTGCCGGGAGCTGTGCAAAGTCAGTGAGCATCCGCTCGAGTGGGGAGACTTCAAGGTTGACCGAGCAAGAAGGCGTGAGCGCTGGGCACTGTCTCAGGGCAGGAGAGGGACAAACAGCCGTGATGGGGAAGGCTGGCTGCCCCAGGGGAGCCTGGGAGGGTATGGATGTGCTGGGCTTTGCTTCCAGGAGCCCAAGAGCTTCCAGAGGATTCGGGAGGGGGTGGCTGAAGTTGACCTGGAACATTTAGTTAGTGCTGCAAGGGCCGGGCGTGGAGCTGCTGCTGGGATGCAGATTACACTAAGGCCCTGCTTTGCTGGAGGATGGGCTTCTGGTCACCTCGGCTCTCCTGGAAGCCACCTATGCATGTCAGTGAGAAAGACCCCTGGGCGGTGGGCACAGTTATTATGGAGCCCAGCACCTCTTACTAGGGAGAGTCTTCAGGCCCTCATTCAGTGCCCTGCCCCCAGCTCTTTTTCAGTCACAGCTACAGTGGTAGAGTTGATGATATCTGATGCATCTGGTGGCTTGTCCAGTGCAAATTAAAAGGGGAAGGAGGGAGGGCCCAGGGAGAGACCAGGAGACAGGCCCCCTAACGGTATGGAAGCTAAGGGAATACCCAGCAAACACCAAGCATCCAAGCAGCAGGGGCTTCTAGGGACCTAGAAGGCACCAGACCACTCCGGCAGAAGGTTAGGGTGGCCCGGGGTCGATTACATTTGGGACACAACTACTTTAGGAAGTGGATATGTAGATAAAACGTTACAGAAACATTTAAATACAAATGCTTGAAATATATATGTGTAAAGCATCTTAGAATCTTACAGATGATGTGACCCAAGAGATCACCTCATTCAAATTTTTCAAAGCCAAGTTTTGCCCTCTATCCCGGGGGTTCAGGAAGCCAGGGGGCAGACATACCACATCTTCCAGCAACATCAATGGGCTTTAAAATCTCCTTTGTGTGTTAAAATAGAACTCAGGGAGACTGTGGAACGGAATGCAAAATTTCACGCATTTAAAAAGTAAAATATTAAAAAGGAAAAGGTTGTGAGGATGGCGGGCAGCTTCAGGCTGCATGGTCAGATCTCCCAGGGCACATGTCCACCTCCTCCACTGCTAGAGCCCTTCACGGAAGCGCTTGGAAATGCTGTACTTATGCACCCACCTTTTCCCACGGAGGACATGGGGGCCAAGAGGGACCCAGTGAGAATGGGTTGTGGCCTCTGAGGCCCACAGGCCTATTACCTTCTCTCTGATGTTAGCATTACCCTACAGCACCCTGCTTTAAAGGGTTAACTTCATTAATGGCGAACAATAATTTATGTCTAATACCTCTCTCCTTGTTGATGAAGGGTTATTATCTAAACTCAAGGAGTTTGTAATTAAAGAAATCAGTCACACACACGAAAAGATAATTCAGAATCAACAAGGCCAAGTGCCAAAGGAGACATCTAGACCACTGGCATCCCGACGGCTCGGAGGCATCTGGGAGGATGCGTTCCAGCCATGGGACCCAGGGGAGGATGGGAAGATGGGGTGCAGAGGGCAGGCAGGAGGGAAAGGCGCTGATGGCTTGTGGGGGTGGGCAGTGAGCATGGTGGAGGGTGAGAGTGGGGGAAGGGAGAGGTGAGATGGCAGCCGTGCACAGGGCCAGACTGGGGAGGGCTTGGCGGTGGTACCCAGTGGGGGAAGCCATGAGGGTAAAGGCCTATCAGTGGGGTGGGGAGGGGGAGATGCAAGAGGTCTCAGCGTTCAGATCCTACCGCTAAGACCCTGTGGGAGAGCAGACGGGGCATCTTGAAAGGGTTCTGAGTTCTTTACAGAGAGGAGAGGCCATTCCAGCCTACAGCCCGTGCCCTACCCCTGCACCCACCCAAGCTGGGGTAGAGCCTGTGGTCCAATGAGACAGCTCCCAAATTCCCAAGCAGCATGGTCAGCCTTTACTGAATGTGGATACCTTGACCAGATCAAAAGCAATGACCTAAGAGGCAGCTGACCTGCCCTCATTGTCTCTTTCTTACAAGTCAAGGGACCCTGGCAAGTTTCTTCATGTTTCTGAACTTCAATGCTAACAAGGTTAATAACAACACCTTCTGGCCAAAATCCTTCATAGGTTGGGGTGAAGAGAAACATGAGATGTCTGTGAACGCTACCCTCAGAAATTTGAGTTTTTAGGAAAGCATCCAGTAAAAACATTCACCTCAAGGCCTGAACAGCTGATAATAGCTTAATATGTGGGTTCTCAGTGACGTATTTGCATTTTAAGTTGGAGGCAGGGAATGTCTCAACCAAATAAATAAATCCCTAATAATGGAAGTTTAGATGCTACTGGCAGGTCTGTGAAAGAGAAAGAGAGCAGCGGCATTTGGGGACAGAGCGCATGACAAATTGTAGGCCCAAAGCTGACCTTGCTTTGCTGACACCAAGATGACACTAATGACAATGATGAACACTTACTCAGTGTTTGCTAGACACTGAGCTCTGTCCTAAGAGCTTAGCATATCTCATTAAATCTTGTCACAACCCTGTGAGGTAAGGACAACTGCTATCTCCATTTTACAGATGGAAAAACCGTGGCACAGATAGGCTATGTAACTGATCTAAGGTCATCCAAGCAGTAAATGATGGGTAAATGAATTCAGGGAGTCGTGTATGTTTCAGGCCCCTTAGAGGCCTGTTCTGTCCCACCTGGACCCTCTGATGGCACACTCTGGATTGGCCCTCATAGTTCAAAGCAAGGAATGGGGCATCTGTACCAGATTCAGACCCGGCTCACATGATATGGGACAAGGCAGTCGTGCAGGTGCCATTGCTCAGACTTTAGACTACACACCTCCCTCCCCATTTGCACGTTTGCACCCCCGTGGAGGAGTCCAGGTGTGGGGGGCCCGGGCCCGGGCTCCAGCAGGCCCTGGAGAGTCACCGTGTCCACCCCAGAAGCCGAACTCACTGAATGGGCTGCATTACGGCCAATAATATTTTCTCCTTTCAGGATTAGCACATCATCAAAATTTCATCACCCCTCTGGGTCACTAATAGCTTCCTAAATGGCATCAAAGTTTAATTGCTGCTTTTCTCCACCCCATTCAGCTTAGAAGACTCTCTGGAGGTCGGTCACTGGCCAGCCAGTCATGAACGCCCCAGGTGACCCTAGGGAGACTCCCCAGACAGCTCCAGGGAGGGGACAGGGGAAAGCAGGAGAGGAGGCAAGGGAGGAAGGGGTTCCCCTCCTGACCGCTCATGTTCTGCCAGCTTAAGGCCCACTGAGGACACAACTGGGGCAGAGGCAAGAACCAGGAGGGTCAGGAGGAGAAGGAGGAATTCCCAGGGCGACTTCCAAACTCCACTCTCGCTGCTGGGCCTCACAGCACAACAGGCTGGGCATCTCTCATTGGCAAGATATCAGTGAAGGATGTCGTGCAGGTGCAGGGCAGCCCAGGGCAGTGGAAAGATGCCCCATAGAGCCCTGGGTTCAAATCCTGACTTCTTTTTTTTTATTATTGGGGTACAGTTGTTTTACAATATTGTGTTAGTTTCTACTGTACAGCAAAGTGAAGTAGTGTTCCCTGTGCTATAGAGCAGGTTCTCATTAGTTATCTATTTTATACATATTAGTGTATATATGTCAATCCCAATCTCCCAATTCATCCCACCCCCCTCCCTTCCCCCCTTGGTGTCCATACGTTTGTTCTCTACATCTGTATCTCTAGTTCTGCTCTGTAAACCAGTTCATCTGTACCATTTTTCTAGATTCCACATGTATGTGTTAATATATGATATTTGTTTTTCTCTTTCTGACTTACTTCACTCTGTATGACATCTCTAGGTCCATCCACGTCTCTACAAATGACCCAGTTTCATTCCTTTTTATGGCTGAGTAATATTCCACTGTATATACGTACCACACCTTCCTTACCCATTTGTCTGTCGATGGACATTTACGTTGCTTCCATGACCTGGCTATTGTACAAATCCTGACTTCCTAGCTGTGGGGCCTTGGGCAGGCAATAGCTCTGAGCCTCAGGTTACCCACACGTTGGAGGTGAAGGAGGTCAGAGGCGGGTAACGACTGTAATGCACTTGTCACAAAGAACTGGGTGACAGTTGTGAGCTGGCTTCCCCTCTTTAGATCCCTAGGATGGGGAGAGGAGGCCAAATCATTCTACACTGGGGAAGAAGCAAAAGAAACTGAAGCAAGAGGAAGATACGGGGGAAATATGGAGAAAAGATACCGGGGGGAAAAATCTGGAAACAAAATGCAACCTGAGATCCAATCTTAAGACCCTTTGGTGGGGCAAATACCGAAGCACAAATATAGTTACATTAGCTTATTAAGTGCTTCTGATATGCCAGGCTCCATACCGAGTGCTCTGCCTGTGTCATCTCATTTACTTCTCCTTGTATTACAAACAAGCCAACGGGGCTTGAGCATATAAGTGATGGAATGCAAAGTGGCAGAGATGAACCCAAACTGACAGAGCTTGAACCCAGGTTGGCCCAGTTCCAAGGCACTGGCCCCTCTACATGCCACTTCTCGACAGCTTAAGGAAAAAAAAAAACCTCAAAAGGCAGGAAAGTAAGAGCACAGACAGGGGTATGCTTTAGGGATGGCCCTGTCTTGGGTAAAGTGATTCTCTGTATGAAATGCTCTTCTGGAGACCACAGTATCATCTCTGCAGTTATTAGGAATGCTCGACATCACCAGTGCGCGTCGAGATGCTCTTTTTCCAGCACACAGAAGACCGCACTTCCCAGCTCCCTTGCCTGGGAAGGACCACTGGGTGGACCACGTGATCAGCTCTGGCCAATGGGCTGCCAGGGGAATTGAGCCAGGCTAGAGTATTTAATTGTAAATGCATGTCTTCCCCTCTCATGTATTTCAAAAGGTGCCTCCATGCCTGGATGGGCATTACCTAAGCCCCCTACCAGTCCTCCCAATTTCCTCCCCATCGAAAGATGGAGCTCAGCTGATAGAGATTCAGCAAGGACCCAACTCAGAGGCCATACCGCTAGAGGCAGCTTCCCCTGCCGGGCCAGAGGTGGGAAAAGCTGGGAACAGGGGCGAGAAAGTCTGAGCAAGGGCTCCTGGCTCAGTAGAAACGCTATTCTGGATTGACATGTACACACTGCTATATTTAAAATGGATAACCAGCAAGGATCTACTATATAGCACAGGGAACTCTACTCAATATTATCAATATGTAACAACCTAAATGGGAAAAGAATTTGAAAAAGAATCGATACATGTATATGTAGAACTGAATCACTTCGCTGTACACCTGAAACTAACACAACATTGTTAATCAACTATACTCCAATGTAAAATAAAAAGTTAAAAAAAATAAACACTATTCCACGGAAGCCCAGGCTGGAGGGCAGGGCTCCCATCCCTGAGGGGCTTGGCTGTTCATTGCAGTGGGGGCTCCACGGCACGGGGCGTAGGTGATGTGCAGAGGGGCCCGTGAGAGTGGGTGAGCGGCTGGAGAAGCAGGTAGAGACCAGATGACAGAGGGCTTTTATGCCGTAGTTAAGTGTTCATTCATTCACGCATTCATTGATGTATTCTTTGTTCACTAATTCATACTTGTTGAGCTCCTTCTATCTGCCAGGCACTCTCCTAGCAGCTGGGGATACAGCAGGGGATAATATAAAGCCCCGCCCACATGACAGAGACCAGCAATAAACAAGCCAATATATGTCAGATAGAGCTGAGGGCTGTGGAGAGAGGAAAGCAGGCTCAGGGGTGGGTGCTTGGAGATGCCACGTTACAGGGTGTTTAGGGACGGATCAGGGACATCAGAGGAAAGGCCCGATTAAATAAGGACTGAGCTGTGCAGACATCTGGGAGGAGTGGGCACGGCTGCAGGGACCACAGGACCCTCCAGCGCCAGTTCAGAGGCCAGAGCACAGTGGTGAAGTCTAGGAACACAAGGGCGGTCAGTGCGGTGGACAGCAGTGAGCGAAGGTGAGGCTGGAGAGGAGGATGTGTGTGGGGAGCGAGGGGTGTGGGTTATGACATCCTTATACCTGGTGGCCCACACATTATAAGCACTTAACACTTACTAAGGGCATTTTTAAAGTGATGGAGATAATCTCACTTAACATTAACAAAAAAAAAAAATCCTACGAGGTAGATAACAAGACTTATTTTTAACTCCGTTTCCTCATTTTACAGATGAGGAAACTGGGCCTCAGCTCCGGGTGGCTCAGTGACAGAGGAAGGCCAGGACCAGGCTGGAAGCCATCACCATTGCCATGTTGGCACCTCCAGTATCGGCAGGAGAGGGGCCTCAGTGGGGCTCCCGGGGCTCGGAGAGGGGCTTTCTGGACCAGACACCTGGCTCGGGGAGTCTGATGAGACAAGCTGTGCAGCCCCTCCCTCCCCTCCCTCCAGGACCCTGAGCAGTCCCGGTGGGTCCCTGGCTCAGCATTGCTCAATGGCCCCGCCTTCTGTCCCCGGAGGACAGGAGTGGGTGGGAGGACGAAGAGTGGTGGGGTTGGTAGCGGGGATGTCTCAGCAACCCGGCTTGTTTTCCTTTCCATTACAGGCAGTTGGGGCTGCTGCTGGCCCATTTGTTGCTATTGGCATCCCAAGGCCCCAAATTTATGATGACTAATTCCCACCGCTTCAGGCAGCTCCAGGGCTGTCTGCGGCAACGTGCTCCAGGCGGGGCCAGGGTGGAAATCCCGCAGGCAGCACCCTAACACCCTGCATCAATTCCAACTCAGTTTCCTGACTCCCTGAGGGGCCAGGAGTCAGAGGGCAGGGAGGGCGAGGTTCCAGCCAATCAGAGGACTCCTTCACCCACAGCCAAATCCTAGGATAACCAGCCACAGGGAGCTTCAGCAACATAAAGCACGACTGTCTAACAACCAGCCTGTTTTGTAAGGTAGTGAGTCCCCCATCGCCAGGGGTATGCAAGCAGAGACCACATGGCCACTTGCCCCAGGCTTGTAGGCAGGGGACAGCACTAGATGATTTTTCATGTTTCTTTCAAGTCAAATGTACTGATCACGTTAGTCCTCAGGACAGAGAACAAGCTCATTCTCTATTACCGTTTAGCTTACAGCCCAATTGTGTCCTGTGGTACAAGATGCAGTGCATACCAATATGCAGTTTAACACACTATTTTAAAGTCGGCCGTTCAGGCACTGTTTAAACAGAAAACTGCTGTAAAGGACTTGGCCTCTTTCCCAGCCTCCCTTCCCTGATGGAACAAGGTTCCTGGCCCCTACTTTGGCCTTCCAGCAGAGGACATAAAGGAGAGGCGGTCGATAAATATTTGCCGAACAAATGCACGAAAGGGAGAGTTTCTGAGGCAGGTATCAGGCTGCCAGCATGATTTGGTCTCTGGGCGGGGGGTCCTGAGTCTGTCCGCCCCAGGCAGGGGTGATCTTCTGCGGCCAATACAAGCACCAAACGGTGTCACTCATCAATCCACAGCCAGAATGTTCCAGACTGCCCAGCTGAAGCCCAGGGGTGCACAGGGCGAGGGCGAGGGGTGTGCGGGGCCCAGAGCCACCTCTCTGGCCCTGGGAGAAGGGGAGGTAGGGGACAGGGACACCCCCAGGGCCACCCTCGCGTGGGGCGGGGGCTCTTGACACATACCAGCTGAGCCGCAGGCAAGCACGCCAGTCGGCCTTGTGGTAATGAGTATGAAGCCCTGATCAATAAGTTATTTTTTGCTGTCAGTAATTAATAATAATAGCTTAGCCACAGCATGTAATTAAACTTTCATCCCACTCCCTTGAGTGCTGTTTGGCTTTTATTGTGATTACCTCCCAGCAGTAAACTTTCTCCCTTTGAGGCCTTCGGGATCCTCCGGGGCCGGGCTTCCCAATCCCCGTTCAGGGTTTTCCCACTGCCTGGTTCCCTCAGCTCAGACTCCCCTCTGTTCCTCCCCCAGGCACCGTTCACTTGAAAGAAGCTTCTGGACCAGCTGGCTGGGCTCTGCCGCCCTCCTTCCAGCCTCCCGGCCTCTGAGAGATGTCCACCAGCAGTGATCAAGCTTTGAGGCACGTGAAACATCTTGCGAGGTGCTTATTAAAATGCAGACACCCTCCAATCCGAGTGCCTGGGAGTCTGGATCGGGACCGCTGGAGGGCCCCTTTGGGTCATGGTGATGCGGCCACAGAAGGAAGTCAGAGAAGGGTCTTGGGTGAGGAAAAGGCATTCAAGGCCTTTTCAGTGGGTGGCCAGGAACTCATGGTCCCCTGGCTAATAGTGTACAAACAATCATAATAACAACAATAATCACAATTACCCTTTATTGAGCACCTTCTATGTGCCAGGCACTTGCTAGGCACCCCCTGATTACCTGGTGTCCTCATACGTACTCTGCTCTTTTTACAACACCCCTGCGCTGAGTTTGGGGAAAGAGTGGGAATCACGTGACATCACATTTCGGGGGCAACGATCAAATGGTAGCTTTCAGTATAAACAGGTAGTGTTGCCCAGGTTCTGCACCTGAAAAAAACTAGGTTAAGTCTAGATAAATCCAGCAGCCAATGTGAGGTTTGTCCCAAGACAGGAAGACGGCTTGGTCCCTCGCTCTGTATCACGATTAGAGAATGGGGCTCGTGGGCTCAGAAGTGACACACAGCGCCAGTGGCTCTAACCAGCCCAAAGGGTTAATGGCATGGCCTCAAACTCAAAAGCAAAGCAAAAGGAGAAAAAAGCAAAGGAGAGACTCCACTCTCTAACCCCAAAGCAGAGGAGAAGCAACCCCCTGGAACCCCATGCTTGACCCTGTTCCCCCGACACACAACGCAGCAGTGCCCCCAGACCTGGGCCGAGACCAAGTTCCCATAATCCTCGGCATGGTTTGCCGCCCTGGAGACAAATGGAGGGAGAGTACCCGATGGATGCTGGAAAACACTCTCTCGGAGCCAGAGAACACAAACGGAGCAGCAGGGAACCTGGGCAGCCACACTCAAGCCGGCAGCAAACAAGAGAAGCGGGAGAGAGAGGGAATCAATCAAAGAGACCTTCGCCACTTCTGACAGGGCGAGCCCCTTCCGCTGTAAGCACAAGGACATGAGGTGGCCTGGCCTGAACTTCAGCAGGACGGACGCGCGGAATCTTGGACTTAGGTGGATGGGACAGGTGTGGAAGTGGGACGTGGAAACGACTTGCCCACCCAGAAGGAAGGACCTTCAGGTGCCCTGGGGACTCCTTACAAGCCTGGTTTTGGATGGGACAAGAACGAGCCGCCTGCCCAGGGAAATCGTGGGGTTACTGGAGTCTGTGCAGTGATTAAGTCAGAAGCATCCAGATAGAGACGGACACCCCTCAGAGTCCTCCCAGCCCCCTGGCTTTCAGCTAGTAACCCCATGGACATCTCAGAACAAATCTGTGAGGTGCCCCAGGACTAACCTGTTCTATTCTGCCAGCCTCCCATTCCCCCTGGACCCTTAGAAGAAGGGCCTCGTCCCAGCAAGCCCACCCCAGCTGCAGATGGTCCTGGTTCCAGGGAGAGAGGGGCTTAGAACTCACCTGGTCCCAGTCCAGACTCCTGCCCCCAGATCACCCAGCAGCCTTCGCCAAGTCACCTAATGCCCCTAGACCTCAGTTTTCCCATCTGTTAAACGGCTACTAGAATAAGATGACCTCTGAAGTCCCTGCCTGCTAGAAGATTTTATGATGATCATAAAAATAATAACTTTTATTACCTTACATGTACAGGGCCCCGTTACAAAATTTCTAAGTGCTTTAACGCAAATTATGTTGTAAAATCCTTCCCTCCACCCTGTGAGTGAGAGTTGATTATTTTTATCTGTTTGATCTTGCCTCTCTGGGCTGCCTGATGCTGGGCTCACTGGAGTCCCTTCTTCCCTGCGACTCCGGGACTCCAGAGATGGGGTGGGGCCCTTTCGAGGTTGCAGCCTCCGCAGACCGGCGCCCCCTGGGTGGGTCCAGGCCCCCTCCCGAGCCTGGAAGAAGGAAGGCCAAGCCCTGGGAGTCCTGGAGCTCAGTCCAGGCTTCGTCTCCCGCCGCCCCCAGCAGGCGCCGCTCGGACACCGCTGGCACTGCTGTCTGGATCTGCGAAAACCAAAGGCAAGGAGGCACGGGTGCAGCCGCCCTCCCCCGCTGGGACCTGCTCGAGGACTGGCGGTCTGTCTGGGCATCCGCCCTCTGGAGGGGGGCAGGGCGGATCGATCACGCCTCCTCCTCCTTCCCAACACTCCCACCCCAAACCCACCAGCCCTTCTCCACCCTGAGGCTGCTCCAGGCAGCTACAGGTCAGAGCGGCGGCTGCAGGCACTTGAGCGGCCAGTGGAGCTGGAGGCAAAGGCGGGACGCTGAGTGCGTCTGGGGGCGGGCGCGAGAGGAGAGGGCCTCAGACCCTCAGACCTCGCCTCCGGCGAGCACCGCGAAGCACCCCAGCCCTGGCGGCCGGCCAGGCAGCCAGGCGCGGGCTCCGAGACTTGGCCAGGCCCCGAGACTGCCCTCCCGGGGCGACCATCCAGGAACCCAGCGCTCTACTCCGGCTCCTTCCCGCCGCGCTCCCGCCCCACTGCCTCGCCCCGGGGCGGCCAGCGCGTGCCCGGCAGGGCCTTGCCCTTCCTCGCGGACACCGAGCGGGGACCCAGAAGCCCGGCCTGAGGAGCTGGGTGCAGCCGGGCGCTGAGCCCGGCACGGAATGGCGCGCCCCTCCCACACCAGCCCGAGGGCACTCACAGCCCGGGTGGGGGGGTAGAGACCCCCCCCGACTCCTCTTAGCCTCCACGAGCGACGCCTCCCTGCACGGACCCCCACCTTCCCTTATTCGGAAGCCACAAGTCTCAGCAAGACCGCTCCAGCCCCCCAAAGAGAGCCCCCAAACTCGGGGAAAGGGGCCTGAAACTCCCGGGAGAGGGCTCTGCCCAGGCCAAGCCTGGGGTCCCGGAGGCGACCGTGAGGCCAGCGAGCTCCCGCGCCCCTCCCCGCGCCCCTCCCGCGCCCCTTCCCCAGCCCCACTGGCGGTGGCACTGTACCTTGGGCTCCGGCCGCGCGGATCTGGTGCAGGGCCAGCAGAGTCCAGATCAGTAGTCCCCACATGGCAACCAGCCTTTTCTTCGGGGGGTTGGTCTTCCGTACAGTTTTATAATCCTGGTGAGGTCCGGTACCCCGTGGCTACGTCCCGGGAGGCTGTCTACGCGGCTCCGGCCCGGAGCGGTATCCGCCGGGGAGGGGAGGCGCTGGCGACCCCAACCCTTCCTCCTCTTCTTTAGTACGAGTCCAATCCCCGCGGCGCTCCGGGAAGGCGAGCGGCGAGCAAAGAGGAGGAGGATGAAGCCGCTCTCGGTCTCGGGGCGCCTCTCCGCTTAGCAGCCCAACTCCGACTTCTTCTCCCGGGCAGGGCGGCCTCACTGATCTGACCGGGTCGCGGGCCGGGCTCCGGAATAAAGCGACAACTTCAGGAAACTTCCTCCCGTGGCCACGTTGCCCGCCCCTTCCCCGCCCCCTGCCCGCCCCCTGGTTGGGTGCTCCGCGCGGACGCAGTCACCGCCGATCCGGGCGCCGGGCCCCCGGGGCCGCGCGGGAGGCGAGCGCGGCGGCAGACGCGGGTGCGGGGCTTCTTTCAGAGGCGCCGGGTTCGGGAGGCGCGGTGAGCATAGCGGTCCGAATCTCCCTGGAGCTGAAGTTTTCTTCTCTCTAACTTTGCAGGCGGCATCTGGCGGGGCCGAACCACCTCTCTCGGCTCCACCGCCCCGGCGCCTAATCCGAGGACTCTCGGTCCCTCCTGGGGACGCCGGGCCCGTGCGCGCCCTCGGCTCCGCGCCCAGCGGGCTAGCAAACTTTGCGGGTCCCGCGGCCCGGCGCGCCGCCCCGCGAGCCCATGTCCGCTCCGGCTGCGGGGCGGCGGGGACGTCTGCTGGGCTCGGCGACCCGGGCTTGTCGCCGGCGCCCGGGCGCGGAGCCTCCTGCTGGCCCGAGGCTGGAGCCGGGCGGCTCTGCCCTCCGCCGCTCCCCGGCCGGAGCTCTCGGCGAGGCGCGCGGAGAGCCTGGCGGGCGGCCCCGGCTCCGGGGGCGCGGCGCCTCCTCGGACGCCCGGCGCGCGCCGACCTCCCGGGCAGGAGAAGCAGCGGCCGCCGCGCCCGCCCCAGCGCCTCGGCCGCGCCGCCGGCCGCCTCGGCCGCTCGCTCGCCGAACCCGCCGCCCTCGGCTTCCCGGGCTCGGCGTCCGGAGAGCCACTCCTGCCTGCGCCGAGCGGGAGCTGCGCGGGCCGCGTGAGCCGGGGACGAGCGCGGCGGAGGCGGAGGCGGAGACGCGGCGAGGGGGGCCGAGCGCTACCCCGTGGCCGCGACTGAAGAGCAGCCTGCGCCCGGGGAGGGGGGCGGCGGCGGCGGCGGCGGCGGCGGCGGCCCCGAGCCAGGCCCGGGAGCGAGCCCCGTGGAAACACGAGCCGTTTGCGCGGCCGCGGGCGCCCAGCCTCTCCGGGAGCCGCGGGAGAGCAGCAGTGCTAACCTCGAACCTGGCCGGGGCGGGATGCGCCCAGAGCCCCTCGGCTCTCTCGGCCAGCCTTCCCTTCCAGCCTCGGCCCCGCACCCCGCTCTCAAAGGCCTCATCGGACCTCTCTCCCCGAGCCGGGAACCCCGACACCCTTCGCGGACGTTGAGTAATAGGGGTGGGGGGGTACTGGAAAGAGGGGTTCGGGCAACTGGTTGATTCCAGTTTCCCCTTCCCAGGTCAGGCTTTCAAAAGAACCGCTCAGGGCGGAGAGCAAGACAAAGGAGAGGCCTGGGACTTACAGACGGCTGAGAAAGTGAAGTTGGTGCCAAGGCATATGCATTCTTCGTTTCTTCTTTTTTTTTTTCCTTTTGAGCTCTGCTTGCAAAGGGTAGAAGAATGGGAAATTAGCGAGGAAGCTATGAAAAGGAAGCTCGGAGGCTTCCTTGCTTGTAGACCACAGGAGTTAGCAGCCCTGCTGAGGGGGAAGGCCAGCTCGGGTTTGGAGGACCCAGTTAAACATTCCTGGGTACTAGACAGCTTTGCTTCCATGGATCCCTTCCTCCATTAAAAAAAAAAAAAGAAATCTATCTATATATATTTAAAATAATATTTATGACTGCATTGGCACAAATATATTAACATTACATATTAAAACAATTTTCTTCAACCTAAAAGTTCATTGATTTCTTCTGATTTTAAAAGAAACGAAAACATTTCCATTTCATGCTCCCCGACACTGCGCCTGAGGAGCCACGTGGAGTCTCCCTGTCCCTTTGGTGTTTCTGCTGGGAGCAGAGAGCCACTAGATTCCACCTGTGGGCACAGCGCTTTTCTCCTCTCTCTCCCTGGCGGCCCACTCCAGCCCAGAGGGCACCCCTTCTGCTTGCTCTGGAGCAGACACAGCCCTGCAGACGTTTCATTACTTTTATATTCCCATCTCACCTGCCTTGGAAAAAGAACCATGGACATTTTCTGAAAACAGCTGAGAAGCCAGCCCACTTTCCCTGCATGCTTCCATCGCCTAATCCAAACATCACTTTGCAACTTTTTCCCCTGGCAACCTGAGCTCCATCCCAGACCAAAGCCCTTCTGGCTGGCTGACTGGTAAAGGGGAGGGCTCTGGGGGCAGGTGGCCCAAGTGTGGCCAGCCCTCCTTCGTCTTACTGGCCATGCCATTGCCAGTTGCTTAGGGATGCCCAGCTGGGGCCTTGCACACTCCCTGCCTGCTCTAACTGCCCCCTCCCAGAGCGCAGGCCCTTCCCAGACCTCGGAGAACAGCTGGGCATCCAGCTATTACACTGGTGCTATTACACTCTTGGCTCACAGAGGGGGCCTGAGAGCCAACTTTGCCAGCGACCTCTCCTCAGCCAGCAAAGGACCAGCAGAAAGGCTGTATCTCTGTTCTCTGAGGGCGGGAGCTCACATCCACCCAAACGTCTACCCTCTTCATGTCCAGTCCCAGACTTCAGTAGCAGGAGTCTGAACTGGAGGCTCCGAACAGCATTTGTTCTCTTTGTAGAAAGAGACATGTTTGCACAACCGTGTGTAACCCCATACACCTTCTCCTGGGAGTTTAATCCCCAAAGGCCAGGGCAGGGCACCAACCAGTGGCTGCGGTGAGGGAGGAGGTTGTCCCTTTGTGTAGGACATCTCCAGACATGCCTGCTTGTTAGAGAGCTACGAGGATGGTACCCTTCCAGCAAGTCTTCATCTCTATCCATCTTAGGCTGTTTCTGGCCTCGGCCTGCGTGCATACACACACACACACACACACACACACACACACAGAGAGAGAGAGAGAGAGAGAGAGAAAGGAGCTATCTGATTTTGCTTCTTAGAGTTTCGCCAGCCCAGGAGGAGGCTGAACAGGGAGACTGCCACTTTGAGAGGGGCTCGTTACTGAGAAAGTCACTTGCAGACACCATGACCTCATTCTTGCCAGCAGCGGTGTAATTAGAGGTTGCAAACGGTGCAGTTACAGTGGGTGCCACACCGGGAGGGGCCGCGTGGCTTTCCCAGGCCCTCTTCTGCCGCCCTCGTGCAATCCAGCCCCTTTAAATTTGAATCTGTGGGTACAGCTCTCCCAGAAAACTCGGGACAGGATCTGGGGCTTCTCCCTCCTTTCCATCCCATCTCCCTCCATCCCCAGAGCTGGCGCGTGGAAGGCTCGTCATCTTGGAGATGCTCTCTCCATCCATTCCAGTCTGTAAATTTGAGGCGGGGGGTATGCAGATGAGCACAGTTCATTTCAAAAGAGAAGGAAAGGCCTGGGTCCCTCTGCTTCCCCTGCCCCTTCTCCCTTTCCAAGTGGATGAAGTGCGTTTAAAGCATCACCCTTCCTGTAGAAAAACCTTTGCTAAGCCCCAAACAGGACCACTTCCTTAGCCTCCCATCCCACACATAGAGCCAGTGAGAGAGCATTACTGCAGAACTTTGCCAGGGAGACTTTGGAGTGGGAGGTGGATTACACACTGTGCCAGCCAAGAGCGAGGAGACAAACCCCAGGACAGTCAGATGGACCTGTTCAATATCACAGAAGGCCGAGCGCCTCCCTCCCCACCATCCCTTGGCCTCCGACCCATCTTCCGCCCCATTTTACACACAGAAACCAAAGGGGAGGCCAGGCGGGGTCCGCTTTTCAATCTGATTATTGTATAGTTTTTTTCTATTTTCCATCTCAAATGTAACAGCAACGAGAACAGACTGTTCGTTTGCAGGGCTGGGCACGTTCTCCACCAGCGGGGACCAGGCAGGCGGCAGTGATAGCGGAGAGACAGACACGTGTGCCCGCTCCCTTGTCCCCACCCCCTCATCCCCGGTTCCCTGCTTCCCAAGGTGCTCCAGGTGCCGCCCGCAGCCAGGAAGCCCACTCCGGTGCTTAATTTGCTGAGGATGAGAAGGCAGAAAGAGTGAGCCTTGAGAGCAGGGGAAAAGGATTGGGCACGACTCAATCTAGAAGGAAGATGAAAGCGAGACCAGAAGGAGAGTCGGGGTTGAAGTGGTCTTTTAACTATGGGTTTCAGGGCAAAAATACTTCCCACACCTGTCTCTTCCTCCCCAGCATCTCATTCCAGGCTGCTCTCAGGGCTGCCGTGGGTGGGGCTGGGAAAGGGCCCCCCTGAGTAGGAACGCTCAGCAGAGCCATCTCTGCTCCACCTGAAGGGAACTCAGACAACTAATTGCCTTGAAACACGGCTTCTAGTAAATAATTAATAGCATTCTTTTTCCGTTTTGTTCTGTTTTGAGGTTGGAGAAAAGGATGGAGGAGAGTTGATGGAAGTGGTTTATTAATCTCCATCGGAAAAGAGGGAGGCTCTGGGGCCCTGTCTCAGTCAGCTCGGGCTGCCGTAACCAAATACCACAGATTGGGGGCTGGGAAGTCCAAGATCAAGGTGCTGGTATATTTGATTCTTGGTGAAGGCTTGTAGATGGCCACTTTCTTGCTGTGTCCTCACATGGGAGAGAGAGAAGGGGTAGGGGGGAGAGGCTGGAGGGAGAGAGAGAGCTCTGGTCTCACTTCTTTTCATAAGGACACTAATCCCACCTTTGGTGTCCCATCCTTATGAGCCCATCTAAACCCAATTACCTTCCAAAGACCCCATCACCTTCCAAAGACCCCATCTCCAAATATTGTCACATTTGGGGAAGGTTAGGGCTTCAACATGTGAACTTGGGGAGGATACAGTTTACCCAAAGCAATCCCCTAATGCAAGATCTACCTCCATCCTCAATTACCCGCTGTAACTTACTTTCACTCCCTTAGGAGAAAGGACCTAAGAGCACAGTGCATGTTCATGGCTGGGCTCGGAGCAGCCTGCTTCTCTGGCTTTTCTGTGCTAAGGTCCAAACCACCGTTGGTGTAGCTCTTGGACTCCAAGCCCCAGGATCTGATTGGCTAGGAATTTACCTAAACAGACTGGGGTTCGTCTTCCATGCCCACCAAGAAGAGGAAAAGAGACACAGAGAGATGGAGCAGAAACCCACCAATACCGGTGCAGAAATGAAATGCACACGGCTTGCTGGTCAGGAGCCAGATGCAAGCCAGAGAGAATAGAGGTTAACAGACCACAGGAGACAGCATTTTTAGACAATAGAACTGCTAAATGTAGGCTAAGCTGGGAAAGGAAGTGAACGCATGAGGAAACATAGGCATGTATTATGTCTAAGCCATTTTCAGCCACTCTGAGCCCCCGGCTCAGCATGTGGTGGGTGGTGGGTGGGTGTGCAGCCAAGTCTTGTGGAGAAGCGTAGTGCTGATGCCAGACAGGAGAGGGCGCTATAAACACACACTGCTGGAAGGTCCAGGAAGGAGGAAGTTGGTTGGGGCAAAATGTGTACTTTGTGGTCGTTTCAGAAGTAAAACCAGCACACATTTTACTCAAGAATGTCCTTAAAGTGTCTACAATACGGTCTAGAGCACCACAGAGAAGACTGCCTCTGGGTGGCCGGGACATTGATCTTTAAATTAGACAAGGATTTAGAATCATTGAAGGCCATTCAAAATCCCAGAGCAATGAACTTGAACTTGAGCAGGGTTTATTTCATCTGCCTAGTACAAGAGGAAACTGTGACTGCCTTTCAGAGCCATCAAAGGTGAGGTCTCACAACTTAAAGGGTGAGTGCCTTTGATTGGGCGCCGTCTGCTTCAGGAACACTCACCTCCTGGCTGTTCTGAAGCCACGCCACACACGGGCCTGCCTTAGGGCTGGGGCTCGCTGATCCCTGGGCCTGAAATGCCCTTCCTCCAAATGTCCGCCTGACTCACCCCTCCAGCTTCACTGTGTCTCTGTTTAAATGGTACCCGGCCAGTGAGGCCTCCCTGCCAATCACTTTGAAAAAGCAGTCCCACCTGAAGGGTGATGTTCAAGACAGTCACCAGTGGTAAGGCAGAGGCACTGACCGGTCAGCACAGTTGCTGCCTGGGCCATTCCACGAGCACATAATGCCTTGCATACACACATACGTGCACGCACGAACACACACACACACACACACACACACACACACTCCCTATGTCTCCTCCGACTTCCTTTCCCTTTAACACTTTTACCGCCATCTGATATACCTTAGATTTTACTTGTTAGTGTATTTATTGCCCATACTCCCCCACTGGAATATAAGCATCTTAAAGGCAGGGATTTTTACCAGTTTTACTCTGGGCATGTAAAATAATCACAATCAGACCAAGCGATAATATATGCTCAATGAAATCAAAACAACCGGAAAATGTATATGAAGTGTGAACAGCCTTTCAGTTTCATTACGGTGTCTTTCCTTCTACTGACCTTGCAAATTAAGCTATTTACACCTCAAGTGTGTGTTTTCCGATATTTGTATTTACAGCAAACATTACTACTGCCTGAAAATTAATCCAATCTCCAACTAACATCTGTAACTTATACAATCCCATACATTCCTTTAATTTCTAAGTAAGGTTTTGCAGAACTAAGTAAGTTGAAAGGTGGTGTGGATTTTAGGCACGAGGATACTTCTCATTACAATGCAGTTAATATTCCAAGTTGTGCTATGGCGGAGTTAGGCCTCCTAACTTGGTTTCTAAAGAGGACTCTTCTCTTTGTAAACGTTTACATTACAGAATTCTTAAAAGTTGCTGCATATAAAATATGATTCAGTTTGTGTTCTAAGATCAAAGTCCACCCATGCTTGGGATAAGAGGGAGGCATTTTTTTGGAATGCAAAAGGCAAGAGTGGCCAGAGCTGGAATGGGGTCTCAGAGATCTGAGTTCAAATTCCAGCTCTACCAGCTCTAGTGGAAGATGCTACCTTTCTAAGCCTTCATTTCCTCATAGGTAAAATGAGACTGATAAAAGTACTCGCCTTATAATGTTGTAAAGATTAAATGAGATAATACATAGAAGCTCTGGCATCTAACAAGCAGTGATATTAACTATTCTTTTTTTAAATAAATACTTTATTAGTTATTTATTTATTTGGTTGCACCAGGTCTTAGTTGCGGCTGGCAGGCTCCTTAGTTGCAGCTCGAGGGCTCCTTAATTGAGGCTTGCCAGCTCCTTAGTTGTGGCATGCAAACTCTTAGTTGCGGCATGCATGTGGGACATAGTTCCTGGATCAGGGATCGAACCCAGGCTCCCTGCATTGGGAGCGTGGAGTCTTAACCACTGCACCACCAGGGAAGTCCCATGATATTAACTATTCTTAATGAAAATCATTCCTCAGTGTTCTCTTAGAGATTTGGAACAATCCTGCAGTTACTTCTCCAGGTAATAGAACTAGGCTTTGCTCTAGGGCAGGCTGGTAAACTACAGCCTGGGGGCCAAATCCCATCTGTCGGCAATTTTTGTAAATGAGGTTTTATTCGCGCAGCCACGCCCATTCACTTACGTATTGTCTGTGGTTACTTGCAGTTAACACAGTAGCAGAGTTGAGTAGTTGCCACAGAGACTTTATGGCCTGCAAATGTTCAATATTAGCTATCTGGCCCTTTACAGAAAAAATGTGCCAACTCTTGCTCAAAAAGAAAATGTGGGCGGGTAGTCCCATACATGTCCTAGACTTTTGGATTCTGAGATTGTCCGTTCTGCCCTTAGCATTTTCTTGCAGGCCCGAGTATCAGCCTGCCCTTCCATACTTGCCTGAAGTCATCTGAGGGCAGCAGTTCAGTGATGTGAGATGCTCCTAGCTTTCCTGCATCTGACTTTTATCTGGCTAAACAATCGCATCCAGCAGGAATTTATACAATATAAAGAGTGGAACAGAGAACATGTGCCAGCAGGCACATGAAAAGATGCTCAACATCGCTAATTATTAGAGAAAAGCAAATCAAAACTACAATGAGGGATCACTTCACTCTGGTCAGAATGACCAACATCAAAAAGTCTACAAATAATATATGCTGGAGAGGGTGTGGAGAAAAGGGAACCCTCTTGCACTGTTGGTGGGAATGTAAATTGATACAGCCACTATGAAGAACAGTATGGAGGTTCCTTAAAAAACTAGAAATAGAGTTAACGTATGATCCAGCAATCCCACTCCTGGGCATGTACCCAGGGAAAACTCTAATTCGAAAAAATACACGCACCCCAATGTTCATTGCAGCACTATTTACAATAGCCAAGACATGGAAACAACCTAAATATCCATCGACAGAGGAATGGATCGACCTCTTTGTTTCAAGTCTCTGCCATCGACCTCTCCTTGCCTCTCCTGGATGACACGACCTACTCCCTCATTCCTAAATGACTGTACCTCATTTTTTTTTTCCTGTATCTCATTCAATTCTTGACTTCCTCTAGATAAATTCAGAAAATCAGATCAGTATATCTGGACTTCCTTACTTTTACTGCCTTGTTTTTACTGAATTTCAGATTACCATCTTTCCAGTAGACTCATGGAAACATGAAATGAGAAACAGCCCTGAGAAAGCAAATCCATAGGTTCTTGTTGAGCAAGTCGTGCTTTTGATCTGAGTATCCTCTTGGAGTGATAGTTGGGCTGGGTATATTACATTCCAGGTTCAGAATAATCCTCCCTCAGAACATCGTATATGTTGGAGCCCCTGCATTTCTGATGAAACATATGATACTAGTTTTATTCTCCTAGCTTTGCAGCCAACCTGTTGGTTATCTCTGGAGAGAAGTTCTTGTGGTCCTTGTTCTGAAATTAACCAGGATGTCTTGTTTCCTTCTGGGCTGTCTTGTTTCATTCATCCTGCTTAGGGAGCCCTTTCATTCTGGAGACCTTCCTTCTCCTCAAGGAAGTTTCCTTCGATTAGGCTTTTGATAATTTCCTCTTTTCCATGTTGTTCTCTGTTCCTGCATCCTAAGACTCTTAGTAGTTGGATCTTGTACATGAAGGCCAGCAGCACAGGTACCACCTGGGAACTTGTTGGAAATGCAGATGCTCAGGCCTCGCCCCAGACCTACTGAATCAGAATTTGTATTTTCACAAGATCCCTAGATGATGTGTACGTACATCACGTTTTGAGATGTGCCGCTTTAAATCATTCTCACTTCATATTTGATTGGAACCATTAAGGCTACACACCTGAAGAACCATTGCATACCACTACCTCTGTCCCTGGAGCCATCCTCTCATCTTTCCAGCCTTAGAAATTCGGTGTCCCTCTTCTTTGAGGTGAGAAACTTTCTAACTCCCAAGGGATCCTCCTCCTTTATGTACTTGTTCCTCTCTGATGTGTTCAGTCTTTTTCTTTTTACTGAATCTTTTCATAACACCTTTAAATAGAAGCAAGTATTCCCAATGTGAAAAAGTTTCACTTGACCCTTTTCCCTCTTCCAGTTACCTTCCCATTTCTCAATTGCCTTTTCCTGCCAAATTTCCTGAATTCATACAAAACAGGCTCTAGTTTCTTTCTGTATCTCCTTTCCTTAACCCCTTGAAATCTGGTTTTTGACTCACTGCTTTTAAAAACTTTTCTAAACATTCTTTTTGGCTGTGGCTGATTACTGTAGCCTTTCTGGATCGTGCCTTTCCCTTGACTTTCATGACACCTTGGTGTTGTCTTATCCCATGGAAGGAGTAGGAAAAACGTCACCTGGGTGAACTCCCTCTGCCTTCCCTCCGTGCTCAGTTCCAATATGGCCGCTTCTCAGAGGCTTTTTCTGACTGTTCTCTTCCATGTTGATCTGCTGAATCCACCCCGTTCCTGCCTGAGTCTCTCCTGTTGGTGCACCCACACATAAAGCCAAGAAGAAACATAACATCATATAGCTACTGCAGTCGCTCCTCGTCGCACCAACCTGATTAAAAGCTGTTAGGGGCAAGGACAAAGTCGAGCACCCCTGTGAATGGTTGCTTTGGTTTTTTCCACTGCCCAAGGACAGCTGGACAAGGGGGTGCACCGCGCCCCAAAGAAACGCTTTTCCTTCATTTTCACGCAGATAATGTCCACCTTCAGAATCGCATGCCTGGGGCCACCATCTGCCCAGAGGAGACATTTCCTAATTCACCCAAAGGCACAGCGTGGCCTGCGGTGTCCCTGGCATGGGTCATGCCTCGCCTACATTCTCTCGAGTATTTATGCCCGTTTGGGGCCATCTTGTCAATGCGATTGTTTTAATGTCTGGAAAGCTCTTCATTCTCCTTTCTCACTCAGGACATGAAACTGTGTCAGAGGTGACCGCTCAGGGCCGGGGTGTGGAGGTGCCCTGAAGCTGAGAGGGCAGAACTCGCTCCTCAGATGAGGATGAAGCCCCCAGCTGCTCACAGACAGTTAGTGGCCCTTCTGGAAAGCCAGAGGGCTCCTGTGCTCCCTTGGTGTAAAGCCTCAGCCCACACAGCATTTACACAAAGCCTCCTGCTCCTAGGGCGTGTTGCAAGTGTGGGGGAGAGGGAGAGGGAGGGGGAGGAGGAGGAGGAAGGGCAGTGGAGGTCAGGGACTATGGCAGGCACCTCTTTCATCACCCCCTGAGCAAACTCATAGGAGCAGAGAGGATCCGTAAAGCCGAACTCTTCATCTCCCTTCTGCCCACACCCCACCCCTGCTCACCCAGTGTCCTCATCTCAGTAAGCGGCACCTCCGCTCTCCCTGATTCTTGGGACGGAGCCTAAGGGGCATCCTGGGCATCTCCCCGTCTCATCCTCTGTATTCCATCCATCGCCAGGTCTGTGCATCCACCTCCCAAGTGGACCCACGTTTGCACTTCCCTCCATGTCCTCTTTCACTGCCCCGGTCCGTCCTCCACTAAGTGTTGTCTGGACCACTACCATGGCCTCCTAATGCTCTGCCTCCATTTCTCCAGCCCCAAGTCTGACCTGCACAGGGCACCCATGATGGTTATTAGAAGTAAATCACATAATGTGATTCTCCTGCTTAAAACCCTTCAAAGCTTTGATATTATTCAGAAATTATTATTCAGTTTTTAGGTATGATATTGTATTTTGGTTATTATTCCCAAAAGAAAGTCCTTCTCTTTTAGAGGTACATACTGTAATATTTCTATGTGAAATGATGTGGTGTATTGGATTCTCTCCAAAACACTACCCTGTGGATCAGGGAGGTGAGATTGGTCGTGTTGAAGCTGAGTACCCAGGGTTTCGTTACGCTCTTCTACTTTTGTGTGTTTGAACATTATTTTTTAAAATTAATTAATTAATTAATTTTATTTTTGGCTGCATTAGGTCTTCATTGCTGTGCACGGGCTTTCTCTAGCTGCGGCGAGCGGGGGCTACTCTTCGTTGCGGTGTGCGGGCTTCTCATTGCGGTGGCTTCTCCTGTTGCAGAGCACGGGCTCTAGGCACACGGGCTTCAGTAGTTGCAGCACGCGGTCTCAGTAGTTGTGGCTCACGGGCTCTAGAGTGCAGGCTCAGTAGTTGTGGCGCACGGGCTTAGTTGCTCCGCGGCATGTGGGATCTTCCCGGACCAGGCCGCGAACCTCTGTCCCCTGCATTGGCAGGCGGAGTCTCAACCACTGCGCCACCAGGGAAGTCCCTGTTTGAACATTTTTATAATGAAAAAATTAAAAAAACAAATTGCAAGGATACTTCGTTACTCATAAGATGAAAAAAAAAAAAATCCGACTTGTGAAGATACTCCATTACTCATAAAATTAAAACAAAAACCAAAAATATCCTCCAGGGACTTCCCTGGTGGCGCAGTGGTTAGGAATCCGCCTGCCAATGCAGGGGACATGGGTTCGAGCCCTGGTCCGGGCAGATCCCACATGCCGCGGAGCAACTGGGCCCGTGCGCTACAACTACTGAACCCACGCGCCTAGAGCCTGTGCTCCGTAACGAGAGAAGCCACTGCGGTGAGAGGCCCGCGCACCGCAACGAAGAGTAGCCCCTGCTCGCCGCAGCTGGAGAAAGCCCGCGCATAGCAACGAAGACCCAATGCAGCCAAAAACAAACAAACAAACAAATATCCTCCAGCCTGCACTTGCCCTGCCAATGCTTCTGGCCTCATCTCTTGCCATTAACATCCTTCTGTGAGGCTCTGCCCTGCACCCCTCCCCAGTGAGCTCCTCCTTTTCCTTCCCCTCAAGGAAGTCATCTCTGACCTGCCTGGAAGCTTCTCCCGTATCATTCCCAAGACCCCCAATCCAGCCCACCCCTACCCCAATCCCCACTGGCTACTTCCTGCTAACCCCCCAGGCCTCGATTTAAGACCAGTCTTTCAGAAATGCCCTAATGCCCCAATTTAAATTTAACGTCCCTAATTTACTGTATCTCTGCACCCTATAATTTCCCATCTTTGCACTTAGCACAGTTTTATTGTGCTTTCCCCACCAGGCCGTGCACTCCACGAGGGCCAAGTTCATGACTTTCTTTTTTCACTTGTGTGTCCACCAGCACCCAGCACAACATTGCAGAATGAAGTGAGGTGGTCACCACACCCTCGGTCCCCTTCTGAAGAAATCTCCCCTCAGCCATTAAAACAATAATTAAAATGAAAAACACAGTAGCAAGGATGCAAGAACCGATGTATCTGCTAGGCCAGATTAACAAAATGCTAAGCATTTTTTCTTTTTTTTAATGATCGTTCTCTATTTTATTAAGGAATACAAATTGAGAGATAAGATTAAAGTCTCCTGTAATCCCCCCACCCTCTCCCACCTGGCCACTTCCCTTCCTTCCCCTAAGTAATGACTATCATGATTTTGGCATGTATTCAGTGCATATTTTTTATATTTTTATTACAAATGTGTGCATCCATAAACAATCCATGGTATTGTTTTATGTGTTTTTAAAAATGTATGTAAATGGCATAATTTGCTACATAATATTGTACAGCTTATGTTTTTCACTCAACATTGTCATATATATGTGTGTATGCATATATATTATATATTAGTTCATCCATTGTAACTGTTAGAGAGCAATCCACTGTATGAATACATCACAATTTATTTATTCATTTCCTTAATGAGGTGCATCTGGCTTATCTCCAATTTTATCTCTGACAAGAATTCTGGGAAGAATGTACTTGAACTTGGGTCTCCCTAGGCACAGGCCCCCTCATCGCCATTAGACTGGCCAAAATAAATGAGAGAGGGCTGGCCAGGTTGTAAGGAAATGGGAATTCTCATATGCTGCTGCTGGTAGGAGTGGAAATTGATATAATCATTTTAGAGAGCAATTTGGCAATATCTAGTTAGGATGAAAACACTCAACCTTGCGGTCCAGCAGTTGTGCCTTTATAATAAATCCTTATCATCAAAGCTAAATGATGTAATTCTTTTCTACTCAACAGAAAGCATTAAATATATAATATTCCTTTATGCCTTAGAGTTTACAATGCATTTGCACATATGTTACCTAATTTGACATTCCCAACCACGGGAGAGTGGTATTAGCCCCTATCACAAATGAGGCTAAATGTAAGGGCACCTGACTGCAGTTTGGTGCTAGGGCTTAAATCCCACTGGTGTCACTTTTTTGCCCAGTGCATTTTCTACCACTGCACACTGCCTCACTGTGTTTTTATGCTACGAAGAAAATTAACCAGCTCCAGGTCCTTTGTAGGAGATGCTGTTGGTGCCACAACGAGATGCTTTCCACCATGCCTTGTACTCACGCGTCGGTGACTGTAAGTGTTGGTGGCTAAGAGCTCACAGCTTTTCCTTCTTCAGAGAATTGCCTACAGCCATCTGGAGCAGGCTTACTTGAAGATGCCTGGAAACTGTCCTCCACCGCACTTGGTGGGGGGTTCCTTAGCCAATGGCTAAGGATACAGTTGTACACAGCTGGCCTCATTGCCGTGAGGGCAGACAACTCCGTGGTACCATTTATGCTCCAGAGCTCCCCGTGGGATCAGGCTGAGGCAGAACTTTTCAGCTGGACCCACACCTCAGCCTTGCTTCTTCCTCTGCCTTATTATGCTTCCTCACTTCCTTATACCTCCTCCTGAGAGCACGTCTTCGAGAAATCACCTGCACAAAATCTTATCCCAGGCTCTGCTTCCAGGGCAACGGTTCTCAACATTTAGCAGCATCGGAATCACCTTCAGGCCTTGTTAAAGCGCAGATCGCTCACCCTCAGAGTTTCTGTTTCAGCTGATCTAGGGGAGGGTCCAAGAATTTGCATTTCTAACGAGCTCCCAGCTGATGAGGATGCTGCTCGTTCAGGGACCACACGTTGAGAACCATTGTTCTAGGGACCTGACCTAAGATAGTTGGTGCCGGGAGAAGCAGACTCTAAGGATGGGATTTTGGAGTTGGGTGACCTGCTGGCAATGAGGACCCCAACATCAGTGGTAGAAGGAGAATTGGTAATTCCTGGCACGTGGTAAACACAATTTCTGTGACAGCGAATAGCTGGAAGGGGATGCAGTGGCTTTTGCAATATTTCTAGCATTGGAGCCGTAAAACAGAGATAGTAATGATAAAGACTGTGGAGTTGAGAGGCTGTGTCTGAGAGCCATTGGTGCATCAAAGAAGGAAAATGAGAGGCCCGAGTAGTTTAATTCAGAGCAAAGCGTGACAGTCATAGGACCTCTGGTAGGAAGGGCCTTATCTCCTGTAGCGGAAAGACTGATCAGGCTGAAAGCCAGGTTCAGTGTCTACTATTAAGAGATGCAGGACTTCGGGGAAGTTTGAAGTCTCAGCCTCAGGGAGTCTCCTATGCCAAGTCAGGGCCCTGATGGGACGGGGTGGGACCTGAGACTGAGGAATGGGACATCTATATGATGGTGATCAAGGAGCCCTGGAGGATTCCCCTGAACCCTCAGGCGCCTTCGGAAGTGGCCCAGTTCCCCTTGTTAGAAGATAGTCCGTTAACATGGGCAACTGCACCCCAGAAAAAGGGAATATCCAGGTCTTTCAATGGTTGGAAACGAAGTCTGAGCTGGCAGTGGTACCCAGTGTTACCATGGCCCCCTACTAGAGGCATATCTAGGGGGTCAGGCAATAAATGGAGTTTTGGCCCAGGGTCATCTCACAGTGACTCTGCTAGGCTCATGGACCCAAAGGGAGGTCATTTTTTCAGGTTCAAGGATGCGTCATCACAATGAACATACTTAGAAGCTGGAAAGTCCTCACCTTCATTCCTTGGCCTACAGAATAAGTGCTATTATAGTAGGAAAGAGTGATTATGGTAGAAAAGGCCAAGTGGAAGTTCTGACCAACCCACCCCCATGGATCAAGGTAGTATATCAAAAACAATATTGCACACTGGAAATAAGGGCGGAGATCAGTGCCCCAGAGATTTCCCGGATGCAGGGTGGTGGTCCTCATCCTATTCATGTTGTCTGACCCCCAAGAAACCCGATGGATCATGGCAGATGACCATGGACTTCTACCAGTTGAAGCAGGTAGCAGTTCCAACTGTGGCTGCTGTGCTTCATGTAGTATCTTTGTTTTTTTTTAATGTAATATCTTTAATAGACGAAATTACACAGCTTCTGATCTATGATATGCAGCTACTGATCTGGCAAATGCATTTCTTTTCAACAGCCCTCGAGAAGGAGGATCTGAAGCAGTTTGCATTCCCAGGGGACAGACCACAGTCAGCATTCACAGTCTTGGCCCAGGGCTATGTTAATTCTCGGGCTCTGGTGCAAAAGGATCTGGAAGTCTGGATGTCGCACACGCGTTACACTGGTTACTATATGGAGGGCATCATGGTAATGGGACTTAATAAGTGAGAAGTTCAAGTGCCCCAGACACCTTGGTAGGATATACGTTCTCCAGAGGGTCGGAAATAACCCAACAGGAATTCAGAAGTCTGTGACATCAAGGAAGTTTTTAGGGGTCCAGTGATCTGGGACATGCTAGGACATTCCCTCCAAACTAAAGGAAAAATAGGTGCACCTTGGACCTCCTACCACACGCAGAACCATTCAGAAGCTGCAAACCTGACAGTGGGATGGCCTGTTGGAAGTGCAGCTGAGTGGAGAGGACAGCCTCTCTACTTCCGGTTGTAGCATCTCAAACCAATGGTCACCATGTGGTGCTGTATCCTCTGTAGACAGAATACGTGGGCTTAGAAACCACGGGATGAAGTAGGGGTTGCTCTGGTCACTGTGAATTCCAGGACTCACTTGGGTCATTTGCGTTTTGATCCCTTACATCCCTCAGTCTGTGCGTCTGGAGGAGTCCAGCTCCCAGAGAGAGGACGATTCCGCCAGGAGACACAGGAATTTCTCCCTAAATTCAAAGCTGTGGTTGCTGCTCTTAGTCACTGGGGGATCTTCATTCCAGTAGGACAGCAAGAAAACGGAGGAGTTTTCTTCCTGACCATCACGGGGAGGGCTGCTCCATCATGGGGGCAGGGAGCAATATATTGACACTTGGGTGACAACTGGAACATCTCCAGTACTCTCACGCGTTTTTAATTGAAAATGAGCAAGTACAGTAACCATGGCTTAACCCTGATAAGCATGGGATCCAGGGGCTCAGAGCCCCTGGGCAAGCCCCCTAGACCAGCAGTGGTGGGTAACCTAGAGAGGTTACCAGAGGAGGGAGATGGTGGACCTTAGTTAATGCCTTGGGACTAATGGCAACATCGATGGAAGTCTTTGTCCCACTATCCCTCCTCTTTTAAGTTTTCCCCCAAATTGTGACCCAACAGGAATCTGGAGAAATGGACCCAGATAGGGTGAACTTAATGGGAGAAGCAAGAGGGGGGTCAGGTAGTAGATGCTTTTGGTGTCTTGCCCTGAATCCTTTCACCGAGAAGGTGCATCTGTTCTCCAGTTGGGTATTGACTGCTACAGCTCAGAGCTGTATCTTTGTCCAGAAAGTTGACCTTGAGAATGAGCTGGAGACCCCGGCCATCAGCAATTGCTTTGCCTGGAGATGCTGGAAGGTCACGTAGCCATCCCCTCAGAGGAAGCCTGCAACCAATGACACTGATATTGGGGTACACGAGTCCAACCCCCTTGCCTCGAGAAGGGCCAGCTCGTGCTCCAGAGAGCGTCACGGGATCAGGCTGAGGTTGGACTTCAGCGAAACCCACATCTTTGCTTAAAGTTCTTCTCCTTCCTTATTCTGTGTCCACCATTTCCTTCCAGGCTCGTCCTGTAGGAGCTCTCCCTCAAAAAATCACTTGCACAAGAATCCCTGTCTTGGGCTCTGCTTCTAGGAAACGCAACAAAAGACGCTGCTCTCTGTCTTTTAAAATATATTTCTCAAGGTTCAACTAGCAGGAAAATACATAGAAAAAAGTGAACCCCTCCCATTCCTCACTTTCACCCCGTCTGCCCTTCCTAGGGCAGCAGTTTGATGATGTGTCAATTTTGTCCCCTTCCTGTGCAATTTTATATATATATATATATGTGTATGTACGTATGTGTGTGTGTGTATATAGACTTAAAAGTAAATTGGATAATTCTATACATATTTTTTCTGTGACCTGTTTCATTTAACAATATGTCTCAGATACCTTTCCATGACAATACCTATAGGTCTATCTTTTTTTTGAAATGGCTGTATAGTGTGGCATATATGGATACACCACAATTTATTAAATGACTTCCCTGTGGGAAAATAGAGCAACATTAAAGATTTCAAGTTGAAGGAAATGAATAGAGGGAATTGTTTTCACACGTGTTAGGAGGTTCAAAAGAGTAGAAGGGGACACTGAGATAACTCGGGTATTAATGCACGCCTGGGGCTGAGACCACTGTGTTGTAACTGCAGGAAACAGCCGTCACTCCTAGGACTGGGGACACCAAAGGGAAGAAGTGGGGTTACCCTAACCTAAGACTTGCAGAAGGTGAGTGGGTGTACACAGCAAGCCACAGTTTTCATTGAATGAAACTGGTAAGTTAAAAAAAAAAAAAAAAAAAGACCCCAAACTTCCTACTCTCATTTGCATATTTCTGATTACCAGTTAAGAGGTAGTTTGAAAAATAGTTATTAGCCATTTTTTTGGTCCTTTAAGACATGAATTACTTGTATCTTTTCTTCATTCTTCAGTTGAGTATTTTAGCTTTTCTTATTGAGTTGTAGATAGATGCTTTCTGTTTATTCTATGAATTGTTCTTTTGCTCGTAACTCTGCTGTAAATATTTTCTTCCAGACTGTCACTTTGGTCTGGTTGTTTTTTAAAAAAACATTGGTTGGATTGCATTTTTTCCCCTTTATGACTACCAAGTTTTTTCTTAGAAAAGCTTTCTCTACCATAAGAATGTGTGCGTGTGTGTGTGTGTGTGTGTGTGTGTGTGTGTGTGTGTTTTAAATAATGGTATTAATCTAACACTTTTTTCAAAGGTTGGATTTTGTTTGTGTTTGGATCTTTGAGTTTATTTTTGTCTAAGATGTGATGCAGGGCCTAACTCCCTTACCCTAAAGGGGGTAGACATAATTTACTGACTATGCTACCCTTTTCCTGTTGCAATGTCACCTAAATCTTAAACTAAATCACCCTGTATAAATGTATCTGTTTTGGGCCTCTGTTCTGCTCATTTGATCTGCTTGTCTATTCTTCTGTCATTACTAAGTTATCTTAACAAATGCCTGGATAGTATGTTTTCCTGTTAATTGTGTAAGACCCTTAACATTGTGCTTTTCTTTTTTTTTCCAAAAAGTTCTCAGCTATTTTTGGACATTGCTTTTTCCATATGGATTTTAGGATTGACTCATCAAGTTAAAAATCTCTTGTCTGGATTTTAACGAAGATAACATTACACGTATATATTAAGATAAAGAGAATTAATGTGTTTTCAAGGGTGAGTCTTTCCATAGAGGAATACTCTCTAAGCCCTCTTTTGTGTCCTGTGAAGTTTAATCATTTTTTTCATATGTATATTAATTAGGTTTGTCTGAGTATTTTATAGTTTCTGTTGTAATTGTGAATGGCATCTATTTTTCTATTAGATTTTCTAATTGGTTATTGCTATTGAATAGAAGAGCTATCGGATTTTGCATGTTGACTTTAAATTCAACTTAATTTTATTTGTTCTAATAGCTTTTCAGTTGATTCTCTTGTATGCTTTAGGTGGATAATCACATTATGTGAAAATAGTGGCAGTTTGGTCTCTCCTTTACCTGTATTTATACCTGGTTTTATTTCCTTATTGCACTGGTCTGTAGTGGCAAATGGTAGGAGGTAGGCATTTAAACTTTTACTGAAACTGTTCTCAGTGGGGGTGATTGTAATAGGATGTAACTATTAAGTACAATATTAGTGGTTGGTTTGCTATAGTATAAAGGAAACTTTACCAGGTTGAGAAATGTTTAGTTTAGTCCAGCAGTCTTTCATTATTGAGATGGTTCAATATCAGTAAGAGACTTGTTGGAAACAGGAGAGCTTCACCTGATAAACCTGCAGATAAACCTGAAACTTCCCTTCCAGTGGCCATCTGAGCACCAGATAAGGCTGGATGCAAAGCTGATTTATTTTTCCTCTTGAGAATGAGGGGAAAAAATTACTCCCCACCACGGTCTTGAATTCTGCAAAATAAAACCCTGTTCAGAGCTGCCAACACTTTTCATCTTTAATGAGGAAAGGTGCTGGATTTTATCACATCTCTCTTTAGTATCCACTGAAATGATCAGAACCCTTTTCCTATAATTTGTTAATGTGAAAAATGACATTAATATGTTGCCTAATATCAAACCATCCTTTCATTCCTAAAGCAAATTAAACTTGGGTATAATATATTATTTTTTAATACACAGAGGAATTTGATTTATTCATTTTTTTGTCACTAATTTTTAATAATGAAACTGGCTTTTAGGTGTTTGCTTGCCTTTTGGGCTACCCTGGGTTCGGTATTTGAGTCCTGCTATTTCGTAGAAATAATTTGAAACATTTTCATTTTCTTCTGTGTTCCTGAATAGTTTATATATCATAGGAATCAACTGTTCCTTGAAGGTTTAATAGAATTTGCCCATTAGCTCCTTGGGACTATATGACCTTGAGCCAGGCATGCCCTGTTTGCCATCAGATTCATTGCCCACCCTTCCCTGCTTTGCTCTGTATCTCAGGGAGCTATGTTTCCAGGCTCACTTGCCCTCTGGTTCCAGGTAGGTTGGCCAATGGGAGGCACTGGCTCAAAAAATGAAAGAAGGGGAGTGGGGAGAAGCAAGGGTGTCCCTTCTCCCCTTATCCCATGGTTTGGGTAGCATCTCTGACAGCAACTGCATCCCCTTTGTGGTGTGGCTTCAGTCACCATTCTCAGCCCCTCCCTCAAAGACCAGACTGGCCTCTGCTGGTGGTACCTCCCTGCTTCGTCCTGCCAGCTTCCCACTGTTGCTAGGCAACCCTAGTGAAAGAGGAGGGAAGGAGGCAGGGCATAACCTTTAAAAGAATGATGTAGCCATAGTACATGACAAAGACCAACTAGGTCCAAGACGCCTGAAGATTCAACTTCCAGTAGACCTTAAGCCTCATTATATGCTCATTGTAATACATTAGCAGGCTAAATGACACACCCACCAGTGCCATGACAGTTTTGAGGCCAACCATCAACGGTCAAAAAGTGGGCGGTGGCCCAATTCCTGGAAATCCCCGCCCCTTCCCCAAAATAGTTGGAATAATCCTCCCACTCATTAGCTTATGAAATTACCAGCCCATAAAAACTAACCATGCCATATTTTGAGACTCTCTCTCACCTTCTGAGATGGCCCACACTCTGTCTGTGGAGTGTATATCTCTCTAAATAAATCCACTTCGTACCTATCACTTCATCTCCAAATTCTTTTGCGACAAAGAAAGAACCTTAAATTCACCGGGAACACTAGGAGATTTCTTAGCTCTTCTGTTACCTATGTAACAAATTCCCTGTATTAAACCCCCTTGGTTTGAAACACCTAGCATAATGTCTATATTCTGACTGATTCCTGACTCATACAGATATTGATTTGATATCTCTTCTTTAATCGATTTTGATTATTTACTTTTTTGAGGGGAGTCATTTATTTCATGTTGATTTCAAATTTGTTGAGTAAAGTTGTATATACTATTTTCTTATGCTTTAAAAAATTGTCACCATTTGTTTCTAAAGTTGTTTACTTGCAAGTCTGTGTATTTTGTGATCAAACTAGTCAGACGTTTGCCTATTTTATGTTAGCATTTTGATGCATATGTTACATAAATCCGGATTTAATCTTCCCACCAACTTCACAAAAAAGGTTTCTATATCAAGAAATGGCAGCCGAAAATCACTCCTTTCTTTGCCCGAGAGTACATACTTAGTTGCAGAACTGGTACTTGAACTCAGATCTCTCTGAATTCAAAACCCAGACTTTCCTCATTGCATCAGAGAGCCTAAACATTCTGGGTGAGATTAAAATGATCATTATAAACAGGCTTGACATTTCCTACAAAGAATACGAATTTCTCTTGTAATTGGGAGGAAAAAGTCAATTAAGCTTCAACAAATAATTATAATAAAAGTAGCTTTGAAAGGAGAGGAAATGTCACAGCAGAGCAACTGAAAGCTTTGGAATGTTTATAAAAGGGAGGTGCATCCTTACCAGGTAGCTATCTCCATCCTGCTTTACCTGGTCCAGCAATTAGACCTTGGCCTCCCCTTCCCCACCAGGTTAGAAGGAGAAGTTGTCCCAAAAGGTGAAGGTCATCCTAATCACCCTAATGGGTGCTTCTCCTGGCAACGTTCAATGATATATGCTTTGGGGAGATAACCACGTTGCCATGCCCATCATGGCACATGTGGTTTGGAAATTCCACTCCGCTCTTTCTCTAAAGGATGTGACCGGAATGATTGGAGTCACAGAAGCTGAGATTCTCTGTGAGACAGGGCTGATCCCCACTGGCGGTGTCGGTTGCCCGTTCTCCTTGGTCAGGGCAACGAGAGAAGGATCATTTTCTATTTCAACTTCCTCCAGCCCTGAACTCAGCTTCTGATGGCAGAGAAGTCCCTGCAACCTCCTAAAATAGCCTCCTGCTGGAAAGAAGTAATGCAATGCACACCACAGTATGCATATTGATTTCTATTTTTGGTTCTTATCAAGATTTATTTTTCATCCCTTCAGGTAAATAGTGACCTTGGACACGCTGCCTTCCATACGTGCAGCCTGGGTCAATGAATCTTGGTATCGACCTCGGGGGCCATCAATAGCTGCTTATTGTTCAGATATTTCAATGTCAATAAGTGGTCCCATGGAAGTGAGAGGGGGGCTGCCCAGCAGCTAAAAAACCAATCCCTTTTCTCCTCGTTGTTATCTCACATAGAGGGGGCTGGTTCTAAAATTGATTAACTTTTCTGCAGGGAGTGGAAAAACAAACTCCCCAGCATAGCCTGAATCCTGTAAATGGAACCTTCTCAGAATTACTATCCATTATTATGAAAGGAGAGAAACACCCATGTGTGTTCTATCTTCTCTCTCTGTGTCTCTCTCTCTCTCTCTCACACACACACACACACACACACAAACACACTGTCACACTCAATCCCAGAAGATCCAAAACACTTCGGAAAGAGAGACCTGGTTCCTTAAACAGCTATTAGGAGCCCATCACATCTGTCCTTACAAACCCAATTCACCCACCCAGGCTTAACCAACTGAAGAGTAGGCAGGCTGGTTTAGTTAAAAGAGCTTACACTTTGGCATCTGACCCTCCTAGAAGTAAATCCAGGTTTTATTACTGACAAGCTGTAGTTTCCTCATCTGTACAATAAGGGTGCCACCTGCCCTTTTGTGATCAGAGATGCTGTCAGTAGGTGCCTGGTACTTAGTAGGTGTAAATCGCATGAATCCCAGTTCTTGTTTCGTTATGATTCTACTAGCTAAGCGGGGCTGGTAAGGCATCAGGACTCTCCACTTGGAGTCTCGGCTCCCTGATATTCTCCGCTCTTCACTTACTCCTGTTTCAAATTCAAAGGAAGATTTAAAAAAAAAAAAAAAAAGAATGAACATGTGACTGAGATTAAATACTCCCTTACTATCAAATCATGTGTTTATCAGAGTTTATTGGCCATGCTTTCAGCTATTGGCCCACTTATTTGTCCATCTTGGTGGGCTTGGCCTGGCTTGGAGGCTCCAAGAGGGCAGGGCTGAGCCTGGGCAGAATCCTCTGGACCGAAAGTGGGGGAAGGGGGTCATCTTCCACTGGGCAGCACTGGTTCTCCTCCCTCCAGTGTGTGGTGGCTCACCACCCCTCCCTACTTCCTTTCTCTCTGGTCACATCAAAGTTCCCAGCAGCCAAGTGATGGAACTCTCCCGGCTCCTTTCTCCCCAGGTCATGCCCTGCCCAGAGTGGCCGTGGCCTAGGAGGTAGCCTTGGTAATGACGGAGGAGTGAGGGAGTGAAGGTGACTACTCTGCTATGCCTCGTAGACAGAGTGGGGACTCATCCAGGCAGAACTTGTCCTGGTGATGACGGAGAGATGCTTAGACTGAGGCAGGAGGAAGATGCTGGGAAAGAGCAGAAACCCAGGGCAGGCATTGTACAAACAGCATTTCATGGAGTGCTCAAAACAACCCCGAGTGATAGGCATCAATATCCTCATTTTACAGAGGAGGAAACAGAGGCTCGATGAGTTTAAGAGCCGAGATTTGAACCCAGGTCTGTCTGATTCTAAATCCCATGCATAACTAAGCAGTTGTGTTTGAAGGATTCTGGGGGCAGAGGAGAAATAGGAAGGAGACATGCAAGCATCTGGTTTGGTTAAAGGGTAAGAACAGATACCCTAGGTGCCCTTATCCTGCCCTGGATCTGAAATTCTAAGAATAGAAATAAGGAGTGCCAGCCTTGCTTAAGGCCATTCCTGGCACAGCATCGCAGCCCTTGAAGCCCAATTTCCCTTTCAGAGTAGATTTCACTAACCATGGGCCAGCTTTGGGCAGATTCCAAAGTCCTTTGCCTATTGCCATCTCTGGACTCTCGACTCATGCTGCCAGAAATCTAATCTCTAAAGCAAACACCCCAAACTCAGACTACTCAGGCTGAATCACTAATTTGCATATGCAAATCAATACTTGTCCTCACACACAGTCCCCCTCCCAACCAAGCAGAAAGTAGATCACATGTTAGCAGGTGGTAACCATATCTTCTGCTGATGCAGCTTCAGAACAGAGAACAGGGAGTTTGTTCATTCATTCACTTATTGATTCATTAACTCCACAAATATGTATTGTGTGCTTACCATGCGTCAGACAGGGCAATAGGACCTGAACCTGGGCACAAAGAATGAAAATTCATGTGTTAATTGTTACAATAAGCACATATTGGTTTAGTAATTCATATATATCTGTGTGTGTGTGTGTGTGTGTGTGTAATTTATTAACAGGATTCTTGCCCTCAAGGAATCAAAGTTCAGCAGAGAAGACAGGCTTGCAAACCATTATGATATAGTAAGAAAAATAGCATTAATGTGGGCAGGATCAAAGAACAGAGGAGACTAGAATAACAAGTGCCCTAGGCTACTTGGGAACTTGGGAAAGACATCAAGGAGGAAGAGGTGAAGGCTGAGTGAGCGTCTTCCAGACAGATAAGGAGCACAGGAGCTGCCCAGGCAGACGGAACATTCATTTGTTTAATCATTATTTATTAGAATATCTGCTTCTGGTTAGAATGAAGTTTTGTGATCAGTTAGGATGTAAAAGTAGCAAGAGACAACCCCCTCCCCAACTCTACCCTTCTATCCTAAAAACGAGAACAAGCTGGATAAACTACATAACTGCATCTTTAAAAACCCATCAAAGAGTGGAGAACACAGATCCCAGAAATTTACAAGTTCTTCCTAGGGTAGAAGAAAGCCATACTGCGGGCATGGCAGGAGGGAGACTAAACCCACCATAGATGGGAGTAAAAAGAAACAACCAAACTTAAATTACTTTTAATAGGCACGTGGAGGCTGACACAACAGATTGTATCCTGCAGAGCCCAGGCACACCTTCCAGTTCTTTCCCAAGAGCATGGAGGTGGCTGAAGGCAGGTCAGGAGAGCTGAGAGATGCCCTCAATGTGCCTCAGGCCTTCACCAAGGGCATGACAGTGTCCAGCCAAAGGATATGGGCAGGAAAGCAGGGTGGGAAGAGATTGCCCAAGGAAGAAAGCCAGGAATAGAGCTGGAGAGCAAAAGAACTTCCCAGTGGACCCAAAACTCAACATCTGGGCTCTGAAACAGAGAGATCAATTGTGGTTCAGAAGGCTTGCTGGTATTCAGATCCCAAGCTGCAGGGAAAGCCCTGATCCAACCCTCAAAACATTTGAAGTCAGTGGTGAACCAAAGATGTAACTAAAGATGCAAAGAAGTTCAGACTCGACTCAACTCAACTCAACCACAGATTAAGTTGCCTTGGCCTCCCACTTTAGTGAGCAATTACTACATACTTTAATCTCTACTCTTCTTTTATATACAATGTCTGAAATGTAATTAAAAATCACAAAAACACTTGATGAAGCAGGAAAATGTGACCTATAATCAAGAGGAAAAAAGTTACTGAGGCAGAACCACAGATATTCCAGATGTTGCAATGAGCAAACAAGGACTTTAAAATAACAATTAAAATATTGTAATGAGTCCAGTGCAAGAGGTGAACAAGATATGTGAACAGATAGTGAATGTCACCATCAAACTATAAAATAGAACCAAATGGTTATTCTAAAACTGAAAACTACTGAGTCAGAATTAAAAATTTTACTCAATGGGCATAATATCAGACTGGACATAACAGAAGAAAGACTCAGTAAAATTGAAGACAGGTCAATAGAAATCCTCTAATTAAGCAGAAAGAGAAAACTACAATAACCGACTAAGCAGATTATCTGAGCCCTGTGGGACAATATTAGTATGATCTAATGTATTTATTAAAGTCCCAGAAGGAAAGGAACAAAATTCAGTGGAAGAAATGTTTAAACAGTTATAGGCAAGGATATTCCAAAATTGATCAAGGACATCCACAGACCTAAGAAGTTTAACAATCTCCAATCGGGAAAAACACAAACAAAAGCATACCCAGCCAGATGATAGTCAAACTCTTGAAAAACAAAGACAATGAGAAAATCTTTAAAGACAGCAACTAAAAAAATAATGTAATCATTAAAAGGAATAAGAATTAGAATACTGAGTGGCTTCTCATTTTAAAAAAATGAAAGCCAACAGACAATAGAATGATATTTTTAAAGTGTTAAAAAGAAAAACACCAAACTGTCAATGCAGAATTTTATGCCTGGTAAAAATATTCTTCAAAAATGAAAAGGAAACAGAAACATTTTCAGATGACAAAGCTGAGTAAATTATCTCCAGCAGACCTGTACCAGAAGAAATGCTAAAAGAAAATTTTCAGACTGAAAGGACATAATACCAGATGGAATCCTATATCTGTGGGAAGAAAGGAAGAGCCAAAAAGTGTAAACCTGAGTATAATTGCAGATTATCTTTACATTTTATGAGAAAAATATTTTTAAATTTCTGTAAAAGACTATTGACTAAAGCAAAAATTATAACAATGTGGGTTTATACCTTATTAGAAGTAAAGTATATAACAGCAAGAGCACGTTATGCAGTAGCAAGATTTTTTCATAGTTTGTAAAGCAGTACAAAATGATTTAAAGGTTAACTATGTTAGGTTGAAGATGTGTATTGTAACCTAGAGCAACTACTAAAAATTAACACAAAGAGGTATTACTTTGGAAGAGATTAAATGAAACACTGAAAAGTAATTAATCTAAAAGAAAGCAACAGGGCTTCCCTGGTGGCGCAGTGGTTAAGAATCCGCCTGCCAATGCAGGAGACACGGGTTTGAGCCCTGGTCCGGAAAGATCCCACGTGCCACAGAGCAACGAAGCCCACGCACCACAGCTACTGAGCCTGCACTCTGGAGACCGCAAGCCACAACTACTGAGCCCGCATGCCACAACTACTGAAGCTCGCACGCCTAGAGCCCGTGCTCCGCAACAAGAGAAGCCACCACAATGAGAAGCCCGCTCACCGCAACGAAGAGTAGCCCCCGCTCGCTGCAACTAGAGAAAGCCTGCACGCAGCAACAAAGACCCAACACAACCATAAATAAATAAATAAATAAATAAACTAATTAATTAAAAATAAATAAATAAAAGCAAGGAATGGAGAGTAGGATGACAAATAACAGGACAAATAGGAATATTGAAAGTAGACTTAAATTCAACTATATCGATAATTTTAAAAACTGTAAACAGACTGAATTCTGAAATTTAAAGACAGAGATTGTCAGAATGGATAAAGGCAAGATCTGACTATATGCTGTCTATAAGAAACACAATTTAATGTAAAGTCATGGACAAGTTGAAAGTAGTAAAAGCTATCCCAATACAAATACCAATCATAAGAAATTTATTGTGTCTAGAGTTTATCAGACAAAGTAGAATTCAAAATGAGGAGTATAGGAAGCATTTCATCACATTACACTTCATATTGATAAAAGGATGAATTTGTCAAGGAGAACTAACAGCCTTACGTTTATATGTACGCAATAACAGAACTTAAAAATACATGAAGCAAAAATCAGCAGAACTAAAGAGGGAATAGACAAATACACAATAATAGTTGAATATGTTAATGCCCCTTGATCATCAGTTGACATAATAAACAGGCAAAACATCAGTAACAGACATATAGGGTTGGAAAAATACTGTCAAACAACTTGTAGTTGAACAATACTTGCAATCAATGTATAGTTGACACTTGCAGATCACAGCTACACTCAATAACTGTAGAAAACACATGCTTTCCAAATGTACATGAATATTCATCAAGATTGACCATGTGCTGATCAAAAAAAAAGTTTCAAAGATTAAAAAATTTAAATGTCACAGAGTATGTTCTTTAAGCTTTGCATAGTTAAATTAGAAATGAATAGCAATAAGATTCTAGAAAATCTGCAAATAGTCGGAAATTAAGCAATATATTTCTAAATAACCACTGCTCAAAGAAAAATATCCTAAAAGTAATCAGAAAATATTTTTAATTAAATGTAAAACACAACATATCAAAAGTCGTGAAATGAAGCTAATGCAGTTTTCTAATCAGAAAATATTTTTAATTAAATGTAAAACACAATATATCAAAAGTCGTGAAATGAAGCTAATGCAGTCGTGAAATGAAGCTAATGCAGTCATGAAATGAAGCTAATGCAGCTCCTAGTGAAGCTAATGCAGTGTTCTAAGGGAAATTTATAGCTTTAAAAGCTCATAACAGAAAAGAAGAAAAATTTTAAATCCACTTTAAGAAGGTAGGGAAAAAAAACAAATTAAACCCCAAACTACAAGGATGGAAATATTAAAGTTAAAAGGAGAAATCCATAATACAGAAAATGGAAAAACAATAGATAAAATCAATAAGAATGGCCAACAAGCAAAAAATCAATCTTTTAAAAAGATTAATAAAATTGATGCAGCCCAGCAAGACTGACTGACAAAGAAAAAAGAGAGAGAAAAGACAAATTGCCAGTGTTAGGAGTTAGAGAGGCGTCATCACTACAAATCCCATGGACATTAAAAGGATGATATGGTAATATTATAAAAATTGTATGCCAATAATTTTGACAACTTGGGTGAAGTTGACAAATTATTTGAAAAACACAATCTGTAACAAGAAGACTTAGAAAATCCAAGTAGCCTTATATCAACTATAGACATTAAAATAAAAAATAAACCCCTTTCACAAAGAAAGCAACAGTTTCAGAGGGTTTTCTTGGTGACTTCTCTCGAACTTTTAAATAATACCACTCTTACAAGATATAGATAAGAGAGAACACTCCCCAACTCCCTTCATGAGGCTACCATATCCCTGATAACAAAAGCTGAAAAAAAAACCTTTCTGAGAAAAATGTATATTGTATATATATATCAATATCCTTATGAATTTAGTTATAAAAATCCCTAGAAAATATTATGAAATTTAATCCAGCAATACTTTTAAAGGATATTTCAGTGATCAAATGGGTTTACCCCAAGAATGAAAAGGTTAATTTAACATTTCAATATCAATTAATGTAATTGATCATAGAATAAAGAAGGATAAAACAGTAGGTCATCTTAATGGATGCAAGAAAAGCACTTGACAAAATATCATCCCTATTCATGATTTTAAAAAAATATCAGCATACTAAAAATAGAAAACAGCAAACATTTTCAATTTAATAAAGGGCATCTATGATCTATAAACTATCTATATAGGTTATACGGTTATATCTATAACCATCTATAACCTAAAGTTAAATCATACTTAATGGTGAGACACTAATGCTTTTCTCCTAAGACTGGAAAGATTGCAAGGATATCCATTCTTACCACTTCTATTCAGCTTTGTACTAGAAGCCTGGACAGTGTAAAAAGGCAAGAAAATGAAATGAAAGCTATAAAAATTGGAAAGAAAGAAGAAAAGTGTCTATTCACAGATGACATGATTATAAACATAAAAATTCTAATGAATTTATGTAATAATTCCTAGCATTAGTAAGCAATTTTAGCAAGATTGCAGGATACAAGGCCAATATACAAAATTCAATTGTATTTCTATATGCTAGCAATGAACAACTGGAGAATAACATTTTTTAAACAATTTCATTTAACGTTGCATAGGAAAAAAATCAAATATCTAGGAATAAATTTAACAGAAGACGTAGACCTCTACACTGAAAACTCAAACCATTTCTTAGAGAAATTAAAGATCTAATGGAGAGAATTAAAGATCTAAATGGCGAGATATACCCTACTTATGGATTAAAAGAGTCAACATTTTTAAGATGGCTATTCTCCCCAAATTGATCTATACATTCAATACAACCCCAGTCAAAATCCCAACAGGCTTCTTAATAGAAATTGACAAGCTGTTCTACAATTTACATGAAAATAGAAAAGATTCAGAAGAGGCAAAAGTCTTAAAAACAACAACGAAGTTTTACTAGAGAAATATAAAAACATAGGCCCACAAAGAGACTGGTACAAACAAGAATGTTCAAAGCGGCCTATTTTTAGTAACCCCCAAATGAACACAACTAAAATGTCTATCAACAGGAGAATAGATAATCAAATTATATCCATAGTACACGCACACAATGGGATACAACTCAGTAGTAAGAAGGAATGAACTACTGAGACACACACAACACGGATGAATCTCCGAGACATTATTTGAAACAGTGAGGCCAGACACAACACACTGTATGATGCCATTTGTATTAAGACCTTCAAGAACAGGCAAAGCAGATGTAGGGTGATAGAAATCAGAAGACGAGTCGCCTTTGGGTAAGGGTAGTGTGGATTGACTGGTGAGAGACCATTCCTGAGCTGACGTAATGTTCTATATTTTGCTTAGGGTGGTGATTGCATGGGTGTGTACTATTGTCAAACCCCATCAAAGTGTTCATTTCATTTTATGTACCTTGAACCCCAACATCAGAGAGAGATAGGAGGGAAAAGAGTGGAGGGGAAGAAGGAGAGGAACTTAAGAAAACCAAATGCAGTATTTGGACCTTGTCTGGAACCTGATTCAAACCAACCAACCGTAAAAACCCGTTTTTGAGACAATCAAGAAAAACTGATCATGAACTAGGTAATGGAAAATATTAGATAATTACTGTTATTTGTTAGAAATATGGATGGATGGCTATAAGGGCAAAATGATATGATGTCTGAGATTTGCTTTAAAATGTTTCAGCAAAAAAGTGGGCAGAGATAGAGGAAAGCAAGATGGCAAAATGTTAGCTGTTGAAGCTGCACAAAAGTATACATGGGGTACATTATTCTATTCTCTCTACTTTTGTGTCTGTTTATAATTTTCCATAAAAATGATAAACAATAAAACAAATGAAAAAATTAATCCTAGGTTAGGTCATGCCCCTCCTCTGCTGAAAATCCCCCAGCAGCTTTTCATGTCAGAGTGGAATCCAAAAACTTCTCCATGTACACAGAAATCTATTAATAGGTCATGAAATCAATCTAGTGGGTCATGATCAGCATTTTTATTATATGAAAGAGAACAAAATGGAACAGAGGAGTAATGAAGAAAAAATACTAGAGAGCATAATATGTATAAGAAAGATAAGTGTTGCTTCACGAAACTTTGAGTGTGTGCTTGTGTGTGTGTGTATGTACACACACTTGCATATGCAGATATGTTTTTTCCAGTAGATTGTGGTGAAAACTGTTTACGAAACACAGCCCTATGTGATATCCACCCCGACACCTCATATCTCTCTGCCTTTGTCCCCACCCCTCACCCGACCCATCCCATACAAACCTTCTCACTATGCATCTGTTATGCCAACCTCCGCCCCAGGCATCCACACAGCTTCTTTCCTCATTTTCAAATATCTACTCAAATGTTACTTTATCGGAGCGGTTCTCCCTGGTCATCTCATACAGCATCACTCTCTAGCTTCCTTCTTCAGTTTTTGTGCTTAATTCATGGTACGTGCTACCACTTGGTATACCATATACTTACTGCTTATGGGTTTTTGCTAACTGGCTCCCTCCCACCCTTATCTCCATTCCAGGATGGCAGTCTGATGTACAGACTACCGCAGCCACGTACAAGCCACGTGACCTTGGACGAGTCATTTAACCCCTCCAAGCCTCAGTGTTCTCATCTTTAAAACTGGGATAATACTAGCACGTACCTCGGTGTCCTTGTCTGGACTGAATAAAGTGGTACATGGAAAGAGCATGGCAGAGTGCCTGGCCCTGGGTGGTGTTAATCATCAATGCCATTGCATTGCTGGTGTTTTCGCTACTTGAGCCCCTGAACTGCCTGGTGCCCTGCCTGGCTTTACTCTCCTGAAGGAAGCTCTGCTCCCACTAGAGGGAATGGGCTCCCTGCTTTAGAACTCTGGTATGTCGAGTGTCTTGTTTTTCACCAGCAACCACTGCCCAGGCAGAGGCCCACCAGTCCTTGCTATGCTGGGCGAGGAGCCGGCCCAGTCTATCCCCCTTCTCCACCTCCGTCCCATCTCTTTGTTTTCTTTTTGTTAATTAAATATGGGTCAGCTATTTACATGAATAACTGTTGCCATGCCAATCTGGAGAGCATCTTGAAGTGACAGCATCCTTTGCCCTGCTCTAGGAGAAGCTGCTCCTCCAGCCTTTCTCTCCACGTCCTAAGCCTGTGTCCATGCCTCCCTCCCTCCCTCCCTCCCTCCGTCCCTCAGGGAACTCTTCCAGGTAACATCTGTTTCCTGCCAACCAGCCCCTGAAGAGAGCAGGACACAAGGCCACCAAATCTTCTAGACAGGTCTTAAAGACCTTTTTTTTTTTAATGTTCAAAGATCTCTTAGATCTTGTTCCCACCATCCCCCATATGTTTAGCATCTATCAGTTGAGAAAATGCATAACGATGAAAAGTTACTATGAATTCCGTAATGCTTTTAACGTGCTTTATTCATCCTCGCCAGCGTGAGGAATACTGATACCTATATCTGAGAGACATGTAATTAATTCTGATTCAGGCAATATTCGGCACTGCCCTGCCCGGCAACCCTTGCTGCAATTCTGGGAAGAGCCAGAATCCTCTGCGTATAGATTAGCACTCCTCACTAGCCCCTGCCGCTCAGGTTAGGATCCATGGACCTGTATCTCAAGCATCTGCTGGGAACTGGCTAGAAATGCAGAATCTCAGGCCTCACTCCAGACCTACTGATCAGAGACTATATTTTAACAAGATCTCCAGGTGATTCTAGTGCACATTGAAATTTCTGAAGGCTGATTTAGTATCAACCGTTAGGGTCACCTACAGTCAGTCAATCAACCAGTTGTTGAGTGCACAGGCTTTGGAACCGGCAACCTGGGTATGGATCCCAGTTCTTCATTCGTGCAACACATATTGATGGGGTTCCTCCAAGTATCAGGCCCTGGGGTGCACGCTGGTGATATACTAGAGGGAAAACCAGCTGTGGGTCCTGTTCTCTGGACACCCATGGTCAAGCGGGGGAGACACGTGTTAATGAACATGTAAATGAAAGGCTCTGGAAGATGTAAATACAGATCCATCCATTCATTCTATTCATTTAACAGATATTTATTGAGTGCCTACTGCATGCCGGATACTGCTGTGAATGGAACACACGGGAACGCATACAGTGGAACTTGACTTACGAGGGGTAGTCAAGGAGGGCTTCCCTGAGGAAGTGACACTTGAGTAGAGACCTGAAGGATACACTGGAGTTCACTGAGAGAGGAGTGAGGTGGGCAATTGCAGAGGGTTTCATGGTCAACAGGCTCATATGTTGCTAGAAAGATAAGTCACTGAAGGCTGAGAAATCCCCATGGGATGTAACACTGAGAGGTCACAATTGAACTTAGTGGAAACTTTCTTGGGAGCACTTGGGCTGAAGCCAGTTTGCATGGTTGGAGGAGTGAGTGGGAGGTGAGAAAAAGGAGAGGGTGGGCAAAGCTGGACTTTTAAGCATTTTTTTCAAGGTTGTGGTGGGGGGAGAATACAGCTGTTAATGTGAAGTAGAGGGTGGGACCTATTTTATTCATTCTCTGTAACTAGGGAAGACTCTGCTTTGGATGAGCTGCGTGACTTTGGGCATGTTGCTTACCATCTCTGAGAGCCAGTTTCTTCTTTCTCTATAAAATAGGGATAATAATAGTAACAAACCAAACCCCAAACCTTTTGTATATTAGTCGTGTTGGAATTCCTCTTAGGTAGTGAAGTGCTTCCCTTTGGAGGAATGCCCTGATTGGAACTGCTGGAGGGTTCAAGAGGGGACCTGGGGCTCTGGGTGTGGGCAGAACCGATTTGCTGAGATCCAGGAAAGGAAGTGGCCACAGGTCTAGAGAGAAGAAAGCAGAGAGAGGGGACCTGAGCCAGTAAACCAGAGGGAGGTGATGTCCCCAGGCCTCCCCAAATCCCCAGCAATCTCCTCTGCCCACAGAATGCTTGGTGCAGGTGGATGTTTTTTCATGGAGATTCCTTGTCTGATCTAATGGAAATCAGACAGGCTGCCTGGGAGGGGCAGGAGCCCAGCACAGCAATCACGGGCTGGGCTTTTTGAATCACAAGGATAGAGAAACTGAGGGCTCAGGTTAAGTTTCCCCAGGTCCCCAAGGTTCATGGAGGCCCCAGCTAATGTCCAATGAAATAGAAGGAGGTACTATGCTAAGTGAGGCTGCTGCAAAGCCACCTTATCGGAAAGAGGTAAAGCCTCTGCACCCCGTACCCACCGCCATCAGTGCTGGTCTAACTGCGCTCTCTTCTTTATACATGTGTCTACTCCGGAGACTGTGCACTCCCTTTGGGGCTTGGCTGGTCTGTGTGTTTACTATGTCTGGTGTCCAGCATGGGGCTGACACCTGGAAGGAGAGTTTGACTGGAGAGGGGATTTGGTTGGAGGTGGGCAGGGGCTGGAAGGTAGGATGAAGAGAGGATTGGAGACCCGAGTGGAGCTGGGACGTGGGAATGTGAATCTGGCTGTGCCGTGTATGATGCTTTTCAGGAGGAGGACTCGGGGCAGGGAGATCCACTAGTAAGGATGCCAGTGTCCCCAGCATTGGTGAGGGGGCTTGCCCTCATCCTGAGTGGAGAGAATGAAGAATAAAGGAGATGGGAGAGAGACCCCGGGAAGAACTTACATAGTTTATCTCAGGATCCCCTGCATAGACCTTGTCTTCCTTTTACCCCCTGGAGAGTGACTTTTCAATGAAGTTCCAGACATTGGAATTTGAATATCAGCCTTCCTTTAGGGTAGTCTAATGACTATTAACAGACATTAGTGTCAATCCTAGGTGTCTGTGCTATGGAGAACAGTGTGGAGCTTCCTCAAAAAAACTGAAAATAGAACTACCATACGATCCTGCAATCCCACTCCTGGGCATATATCCAGAGAAAACCATAATTTGAAAAGACACATGCACCCCAGTGTTCAGCACCATTCACAATAGCCAGGACATGGAAGCAACCTAAATGTCCATCGACAGAGGAATGGATAAAGAAGATGTGGTACATATGTACAATGGAATATTACTCAGCCATAAAAAAGAACAAAATAATGCCATTTGCAGCAACATGGATGGACCTAGAGATTGTCATACTGAGTGAAGTAAGTCAGAGAAAGACAGATAGATGATAACGCTTATTTGTGGAATCTTAAAAAATGATACAAATGAACTTATTTACAAAACAGAAACAGATTCACAGACATAGAAAACAAAGTTATGGTTGCCAAAGGGGAAAGGTGGGAGGTAGGGATAAATTAGGAATTTGGGAGTAACATATACACACTGCTATATATAAAATAGATAAACAACAAGGACCTACTATATAGCACAGGGAACTATACTCAATATTTTGTAATAACCTATATGGGAAAAGAACCTGAAAAAGAATATATGTGTATATATATATATATATATACATATATATATATATATATATATATATATAGTATGTATTGTGTATATATATATATATAATTGAATATATATATATAAAACTGAATTACTTTGCTGTACACCTGAAACTAACACAATATTGTAAATCAACTATACTTCAGTAAAGAAAAAATCCTAGGTTTCTGTAGTAGAACCTGGAAACTTGCCTACAAACAGTCAATGACAATAATACACAAGCCGAGAAGAGCCGCTTGTGGTTATCCTGCAAGACTTGATTCATCAGAGCTATGAAATAATGATAATGATGATGAGAAGCCTACATTCGTAGAGCACATTCAAATCAGATTAATTCGTTAATTACAAATAAAAATACCCATTAAGATCATTAGGAACACCTCAACTTGATTTAGCATCCCAGCTGTAAACTCCTCACAGCTTTTCTCAGGACTGCCTCATTCAGACGGGTGAGACCGGACCTCACAGCCTGATTTGTGAAGCTGAATTCGTAGGCCTTCATTTAACAAGCATTTATTGGGTGCCACACCTTCCGCTGGGCCTGGGACTGTAAAGATGAGTGAAATAGGGCCTTGTTCTTGAGGAGCTTGCCTTTTTCTGGTGGGGGAGACAGGCTTGGGGGTGGTTAGTGATGGCTCAGGATGGGGGCTGAACACTGGGAACTCAGAGGGAAGCACAGATTGTTTTGGGGCCAGGGAGCCTGAAGCCCAGAGAGACTGATAGAAACCATCACTGACATCCATTGGCGCAGCCTGCAATGATGATCATGGATACATGGCTAAAATGACCCTGAAATCCCAGCTTGTCAACTTGTGTATTCTCCACGAGGCAGAGAAGTAAGCGGTACATGTGCTGGTGGGCAGAGAGAGCCACAGTTCTGGACCCTTCTCTCTTATTACACTCACCGTCCTCAAAGCACCAAAAGTTGGTTCAGAGTCTGAACGTTCCTTTTGTTGCATAAAGGCCAAGATGACCCCCACCCCGGAAGGAGACCCCCTTCTCTACAGTGGACATAGTGAGGGAGTGGTGGGTAGGCACACGGGGCTCCTACCTGCCAGGGTCTGGTCAACTCTATATGCTCCTGGTCCTGTTTCCCGGATTTGTACCCATCTCTCCCTTCCAGGCCTGAGACAAGAAGGAAGGAGCCTCTGGGTTCAGGGAATGGCCAGTGTAAAGGCCCTGGGGTTGTACAGAGTCTGCATGTTCCAGACATGTTGGAGGTCAGTGTTGCTGAACTCTGACAAGGTAGAGATTGGCCTAATGTGAGGTCAGAGAGGAGCCCGTGAGAAGGGTTTGGACCCCATTCTAAGCACGAGAAGACACTGAAGGGTTCCCAGTAGGGCAATGATGTGACAACATTCACATTCTCAAAAATATCCTTCTGGGTTGCTAAGTGGAGAATGCGATTGAAGGTGGGTCTCCAGACCAGAGCTATCCAATAAAACTTCCTGGGATGATGGAATGTCTATGCCTGTTGTCCAAGATGGCAGCCACTCAGCGCGTGTGGCTCTGGAGCAGCTGAAATGTGACTAGCAGCTAATTTAAATATAAATAGCCCACGTGGCTAGTGCCTAGCTTATAGGACAGCACAGCTCCAGACCTTTCTCTATACGTGGGGAGGACCTGGGAGACTTTTATCCCCAAGTCCCTGTTTGTCCTTGTCTCTAATTTCCTGAGGATGCATTTGGAGAGGCACAATTGCTGGGTCAAAGGGAATGTACATTTCCACGATTTTTTGATTCCTGTTATTCAGTCACTTTCCAGAAAACATCTACCACTGCAGTGAATATGATGGAAGCCATGGCCCCGTATCATCACCGACATTCTTATTCTCTCTTTTTTCCCTTTCACCTTCTACAGGCTTGAAGGTAGTGGTGGACGACCAGGAGCTGACTTCAAAGACAGCCTTTATGCCTCCTTCTGACGTGACCCCAGCTTGGTCTTCTCCACCCTCACCTTCCCTGGGGAGTCCATTGCAGCCCATAAATCCTCCCAAATCCATTCCCCATTTTCCAGAATTCAGAAAGAATCATGATGCTTACTGGGCCTCCCGGGGCACACCCCATCCCCTCCACGGGAGGAAGCCAACTGGCACTTCTCTTCCCTTTTGTGGCTCCACCCACATTGTATCTTTTCTCGGTGTTATGTTTCAATGAACAACCCCAGTCCTCTGGATTCCAATTTCTCATTCGCCAGGGTTATGAGTAGGGAAAATACTCACACTAATGATAAATATTCGCTGCGGCTCCGTGCTCTGCCCAGGGCCCTGGCTCTGCCTGCTCGGCATAATTAAAAAGCCTGCCACGTGGGCACATGCAAAGCCTGGACGCCCCCTCCGGCCACGGAGGTTCGTGGACCCCAAACAGGCCATCAATGCCGGGCCAGAGCCACCAGCAAATATGGAGCAAAACAAATGAAGCCAAGGGAGAAGCCTAATAAATCCTGCCCAAAGTAGCCATCACTTGGGGCCGTGAGCTGTAATTGGGGGTGGGGCGGGACAGCCAGCCGCCTGCTCTGGAAGGCGGCTCGCGCTTGGCCTTTGCTCTGAGTGCTGATTGCTGGATCCCTCCAGAGAGGGCAGGGGACCACAGCTCCCTCTCACTTCCTTCCGATCCCACCCTGACCTGCCCTTTGGGGCTCCCGGGACAGCCTCACCCTCTGCTCCTTCCAAACTCACCATGCACGCTCTTCACTCCATCCTCAGACCTTCCTCCACCGTCAACCCGACCCGCTGCCTTCCCTCCCACACGGTTTGTTTGCTGCCTTCGTGCTCCCTGTTCCCCTCCCTCTCCTAACACCCGTATCTTTCTCTCACCTTCTATGCCTCTTCCTCTTCGCAAAGCGGGTCTCCCAAGTTGCCCCCTCCCAGCAGCCTCTTCTCCTGCATCCCACCCTTCGTAGACTGTACGTTCCTTCCTACAGGGCCCCTCAGGGGTCCCAGAGGAGCTGACTTCACAATGAGCTCTGCCCTCGAGTGAGCTGTGTGACTCTGGGCAAGTTAATCCCTCTCTCTGGTCCTCGGGGTCCCCATCTGCAGAAGGGCAGCTTCCTCACAGCTGTGCTCTGGGGATTAAGTGAGATACTATATGCAGAGGGGTTTTCTACATGGTAGGTGCTCATCTAAAGTTAATGGGACAACCCTTTCATCTGCCCCTTTCGACTTGGACACAGTTCATGTGGACACCTCTTGTCCTCATGTCGCAGTGGGTATGTTCTCTGTCCCTTCAGTGTGCTTCCCACCCGAATGCTTCTGTTTGTCCTTCCTTACAAGAGCTGATGTAGGGCTCTACATGCTGGGGTTGCCAAAGTCTTGATGCTAAGAGAGGAGATGGGTGAATTATTGGGCCATGACCCCTTTCTCCTTGTCCCTGGGAAGCTGCCTAACCAATACCTCCAGCTGGCTGGGACTCCCACAGAGTTATTTGCAAGGGTGGCAAAAAGGGCTTCTGGGTTACTTGCTTCTGGTCTTCAGGCCATACTTTGGGGCAGCACATTTTTCCCTGAGCCCCCAAGAGACTAAAAATAATTCTGTTTCCACAACCCTATAGTCTGAGCTTCTGTGCACCCCAATCCCTGCCACACACCCAATTTCCTAAAGGACAGGGTTCCCCTACATCTCGGAATGCTCCGCCTGCCTTCTGCCATTGGGTCATGGAGCCTAACACAAGCTGTATTTCCAACAATAGGAGTTTCTTGAATTACAATGCCATGAGCACATTTATATTTTCAATGCAAAAAAGCAGGTTTCAAAGCAGTATGTAAAATAAGAACCTATTTTAGTTAGGAAAAAACCCTCAACTATATTTGTATGGGCAGAAAACTGTCTGAAAGAATATACACCAAAATGTTAGCAATGGTTTTTGTTTTTTTCTGAGTGGTGGGCTGAGAAGGGACTTTGATTTCCTTCTTTGTGCGTATCCGTCTTTTCCGATTCGTTTACAATGAGCAGATATTTCTTCTGTCTCAACTAAATAAACAAATAAAGAAAAGCAGCGCCGGTTCTCTGAGGCCTCGTTTGCATATATTTGCATGCCATCCCATCAAGGCCATCCATCAAAGCTCTACGCCATCAACCTTCAAGAATCGAGGGGACCCAGTGTGCCAGCATCCTCTGTGGTCCTGAGGCCACGATGGGCAGTAGCCCACCCCTCCTTAGGAGGACCCTGGCACCTTCCATCTGAGACCCCGAGCCCAGCCAGCCTCCCACACCAAGCCCTCTAGCTAGCATCCCTGTCTTCAGGGTGACTATGGCCGTGACACCAGCCCAGAGGCAACAACAGTTCTGTTGTCACATTTCCAACCTCGAAGACCTCTTGCTTCCGCTCCGTTGCCAGTGTTTTCGTGTTATTCTCACTGCTTTGACCTTAAGTGGTGGATTTTCCTTTCTTTCTCCTTTTCCTCGTGTTCCACCTCTCTCCCTCCCCTTCTCTGTCTTGGCTGCGACTGTCTGAGCCAGGCGTCTGAGCTGTCTCGAGCTTGTCTATTTTTGTACTTTGTGAAACCGGGGGATACAAAGGGCCAGGAGTGCTACGCGCCTCTGGGTCCGGTACTGACCTGTCTCCTCGCCTTGGCTGGGGCCCGATCGCATCTCAACAACAGTTGGGAAGCATAAGCCGGGGGACCATCACATACACTCTGGTTGCTTCAAGTCTTAGCTCACCCTCCACTGTGGTAAAAACGATATGTCCAAAACCACACACACACACACACACACACACACACAAACACACACACACACACAAACACACGCACACACACACAGGACCGAAAGTCGACTGAGAAGTAACACTGTCCCAACACCTGCTCTTCAATCAGCTGCACAAGAGATCGTATCCAGTGATTTTAGGCGGGCCAGAGACCCCAAGGGCCAGGAGCCCCCTGGATCACAGCATCCCCAGCCCATGTGTCCTGGGGTTCCAGGACAGCCCGCACCAGCACGTCACAGTGTGGGGGACACTGGTTATGCCCCTATAGAGGTGGCCTCATTCAGTCCCAACACAAGGATCCATAGGCTACGTCCTGAAACCTCACTGCCTTCGCTCCGTCCTCCTGCCTCTGCTTACGAGCTGCGTCATCCTGGTTGAATGACTCAGCATCTTTATGCTTCAATTTCCTCATCCATCCCTAAGGACAAAATAGCCCCTGCCTCCTAGGCTTCTCGTGAGAAGCAAAGGACCTCACCCATAGAGAGCCATCAGAACAGCGTCTGACACTTGGGGAGCATTCCATACGAGTTATTGTCTGATTTCCCCCCTTTGACAAGCCTGGGAAGTAGTGGGTACGGGGTGGCCATAGTGTCTGGAAACACAGACTCTTATTCTATCGCTCATTACGATCTCGATAATCCGTTCATTGTCTGTTCACCCTAGAGTTTACCCTCATTCCAACATGGAAAACGAAAAAGGAGACGCAATTCTTACCTGGCTGGTGAGTAGTGGGTGGTAGGATTGGCAGCCTTTTCTGTGCGATTCCAAGCCCACTGGAAGTCCTCCCTTGGGCCTGGCCTGAGTCCCCTCCTCCCGTAGCTTCTTGTCTTGTTCTGTCCTTGGTGGACACGACCCCTCACCTCTCCCTCCGGCTGATCTCCTGCGGGACCCCCAGCCAGCCTCTGAGCCCGGCCTCCGGGAGGGATGGTCTGGGTGGAGTGAGAGTAGAGTCTGAAGTCACATAATCTAAGTCTGTGATTATGTGTGGCTCCAAGAGCAGGTCTGGGCTGGGGGAGAGCCCTCCTAGAAGGAGGGGGTCGGCTGCTGGGGGAACCTGAGCCCCAGAGCGTGAAGACTCCCCCTGCCGTTCTCCAGCTGCCCCTTGCTGCCCTCAGATCATGGCCCGAGGGATCTGGTGCTGCAGCCGGGAGCCCCAGAGCGTCTCTCGCCGATGCTGTGGGCTTTGCACCTGGGTCTCCTTATCAGGCGATGCCACCAGGTGCAGGTGCTTGATGTGAAGGGCTCACACCTGAGCCTCTCTGGCGGCTTGTTCTCCCCTAGACCCCCCTCAGGGCAGCCCAGAGCCGCTCTCTGTGGTGCAATTCACATGCCAGAGCTCCCCGTGGGATCAGCTGGGGCTAAGACCCCCGCACCCCGCTGACTGTCTTTGCCTCTCCACCCCCCATCCCACTTCCATCGCCGCCTTTTACACACGCCTCCTGAGATCACTGTCTTCACGAGTCATTTCACAAGAATCCCCCTCACAGGCTGTGCTGTCAGAGACCTGCCCTGAGACAACGTCCCACTGGCTCTGGAGCTCAAGCCGTAGGTTTCCATGGTCAGGGTGTGCACCCAGGCCCGAAGCCCTGCCCGCCATGCTCTGGGGGAGCTGCATATCTCAGGATTCACCAGCCTGACCCCCATCCGCCCCATCACCCGCCCTTACCTACAGCCACTCACGCACATACATGAACATACAATCACACACAATGCACACAGCCACATATGCATGCACACACACCATGTACATGCACACACAATCACACACACACAATCACACACACACACACATGCATGCACACACGATCACATATGCACATACAATCATACACAGAATCACCAGTACCTGCACACACAGTCACACATGCAGGCATACAATCATGCATACATACACAATCACACACACAGCCACACACGCACAAACGATCACAAATACCTGTATGCACACATGTGTACACAGGCACTCACACAATCGTACATACATATACACAGTCACAGTACATGCACACAGAGACACATACACGAACACAAGTCACACATGCATCGTGCACACACAGTCACACACGCACACACACACACACACACACACACACCCCACATCCTGGGGTTGGGGGACCGTGGATCCTGAGGCTCTTGGGTATTTGAAGGTAAGAGGAGTTGATTGCCAAACCCACTGGCCTCTTCCCTGGGCCAAGGTCTTGCCGAGGGCTCAGCACCCCCTATCTCCTTTGCACTCGCACTTTCTGGGGAGAAGGAAGGTCTCCTAGGAAGTCCCCAGGGTTGGAAATTGATTTCTTGATTTCCACACGCCCTTTGCTTCCAGTCCAGGGCGTGGAAAGACTCAGCACCTCCTTCACTGAGCCTCGTCAGGAAGCGAGCGAGGCGGCGACCGGAATCAAAGGGGACAGGGTTGCCGGGGGCTCCCCAGCGTCCTGTGGGATCCAGGGAGAAATCGGCTTCAGAGCCAGTGATCTCCCTGTGGCTTTTGAAAATGTGCAACCTGTTTCCTTTGTTTCTTGGTTTGGTTTTTTCCCCCTTTGCTGCACCCTGCCCAGACAGGAGGGCTTGTAACCAACTGCTGTCTTGGAGCTGCATTCCCCTTGCTGGGGAGGGGCTAGGTCCACTTTTTTGGATGAATAACCCGTTTCCTAAACATTCTGCCCCTGTCCGGAAGCTGAGAAGTAGACCCCCCTAAACAGCCCGGGTTCCCCACTTGCCAGCACCCTCTGCCCACGTGATGAGAAGGTGTGATAACCTGAGCTCCCCACGAGCCAAGCTTCATCTGCAGAGCCCATGGAGATGGAAGCCCGCAGATGTTATTCATGGACAGTATGGCAGGCATATGCCTGGGGGGTCTCACCAGCCTGGGGGTCCAGGGTTGGGGTGGGGTAAGGCCAGCAGCGGGAGGCCCCCATCCCTTGGCCCTTGAAGCCCCAGGGCTTAGTGTTGTTTCTGACTCTTTCCTCCTGAATCTCTTCCCTGTTTTCCTGAGCAGGTACTGCTTGCTTCGTGGTCCCAGCCAAATTGTCCTGGACGCCACCCCAGTCTTGGGGGCCCGAGACTTGCTCCTCTCCCCTGGCGTGACCACTGTTTTTCCTGCCCTCCTCATGTTTACTCTGACTTCTGGAAAGATGAAAAACAATCCCACGCTTCTTTGTTTCCCCTCTTGTTTCTGTTCCCAGTTCTTAGCCACTCCCCTGTTTGTAGGTGTTATGGGCCGAATTGTGTCCTGTAAATTCACAGGTTGAGGCCCTGACTCCCAGGTCCTCAGAATGTGACTGTATTTAGAGATAAGACCTTTATAAAGGGGACTGAGTTAAAATGAGGCCTTTAGGGTGGGCCCTAATCCAATCCGAGAGATGTGTTTACCAGAAGAGGAAATTTGGACACAAGGAGAGACTCCAGGGATGTGAGTGCACGGAGGAAGGACCACGTGAGGGCCCAACAAGGAAGGCAGCATCTAAGGGCCAGGGAGAGAAGCCTCCGAAGGAACCAACCCTGCCGACACCTTGATCTTAGACTTCTAGCCTCCAGAACTGTGAGACAATGAATTTCTGTTGTTCAAGCCCCCTAGTCTGCGGTACTTTGTTGGGCCAGCCCGAGCAGACATCAGGTGTGACCTCCATTTCACCAACCACCGTGTTGGAGAGTAGGGGTGACTGTGGGGAGGGGCACCCCAGGGAGTGGCGATCCCGGCTGTACCACCCCTCGCCATGTGGCCCTGGGCGAGTTCAGTTTGCTCATCTATAAAATATGACAATGACAGTACCTACCTCACAGAGCAGTTACGAGGATGCAGGGTGTGGATGCTCAGAAAGCCCCTGGAATAAACAGTCCCTGCACTAGGCAGCCCTCATCCCCCACGTGTCAGCGGATAACGTCGGGCTCTAAAACCTCAGGTTGGAGACCCTTCCTCTCCCAGATCACTCCTGTCTCAGGGTGGGCTCTGGAAAGGTCAAGGACTACTTCCCTCTGAGACCTGAGAAACAGAATTCGGAGGCTCCTGACCCCAGCGTGGATGATGGGCTGGGTGTACACATGGACCCCTGCACCTGGTCCATTCACTCCAGGGAAGTGCCTGGCAGACCTCTGTACTGCAGGATGACATACCCGTCCCCAAGAGGAGAGACAAGCCCTCTCGGCAGGAGACCACCGTGCAAAGAGAGAGGAGACCCAGCTTCTGAATCACAGGCTCATTCCGGCCATTCACCAGCAGTTCGTCATTTAACCTCTCTGACCCTCAGTATCTTCGTCTATCTGTGAAAGATGATGCTAGGCCCCTCATAAGATTATATAGTAGGGATGACATAATAGTTTAAGTACCTAATAATATTAATAGTCAGCAGATAAGACCTATTTATTACATAACATCTATTAAAGTAGGTAAAACATAAATGACAGGGGGACGTGTGATTTTACATTCCCTTTTCCAGCCTGGGGCCCTTTTTAAAGAATAACACTTGACTGTCGACAGGGCATCTTCCTGAACGTTGGGGGTCCCACAGACTCACAGCTGAGTTCCACTCTGGTTAATGGATTCAGGAAGGTTCCTGGTGGGTAATTATATTCGATAAGGGTCTGTCAATATAATTTTCTGTCCATTTGTGCTATGGGGGGGGGAGAGTGGACTCGGGGGCTGTGGAGGGTGCCGATTGTGGAGGTCAGGCCTGCTTGAGCAAGGGCCATGGGGCTCCTGACCCATGGGAGAAGCAGGCTCAGCGGGTCCTGTTGTCCTGCTAACCGGAGGGGACTGGCCGGGCAGCGCAGTGGTCAGAACCCGTCCCCGGGGGCCACACAGGAGCTAACGATGCCCAGGAGCCTGTGGGGATGCTGGGGACAATGAAGCAGCCCGGGAGAGGCTCACTGTCTTTCAAGGAGAGACACTGCCTGGCCCCCGACTGGCCTCCCGGACGTCTGCGTGAGCCCCAGCGCGTCCTGAGGACCCGGGTGGGCGATTTACCAAGCTGACTGAGGTTTTATTAACCTGCCACCCACCCAGGTGAGTAAATCAAAGAAGCCCACGTTATTGAACCGCTGGCCTTAGGAACACAGACGCTGTCTCGGCTCCAAGTGCCTGGCTGTGTGACACAGCATCAAATATTATTGCCTCTCAACGGTGACAGGTGCAAAATCAGGACACTTGGATAATTAAATTATATTTCTTCTGGGCCTTGAAAGGCACGAACAGACTGTTTGGGTTCTTGCTGTTGTTGGGTGTTTGTTGTTTTTTTTTTAATCAGTATATCTGTTGTCCTCGTTTTATTTTGCACTGAATGATACTGAAATGAGTTTACTTTTCTGGGTTCAAACCCCCAGCTGACAAGGAGTCATCCCTGGATGTGTCAGGCGGGGCTGCAGAAGAGCCTCCTCTTAAACAAGAACATGGGAAGTAGATTGCCAAAGAGTTAGTGCTCCTTCAGAGCCCCAGGCATCTCTACGCTCGGGTGCTCAAGCAGACCTCCTTCCTTAACTACACTTTTGGAGTCTTCCTTCCTTCCTTCCCGCCCTCCCTCCCTCCCTCCCTCGCTCCCTCCCTCCCTCCCTCCTTCCTTCCTTCCTTCCTTCCTTCTCTTCCTGATTTCATGTATCTATATGTCAGTCCATTTGGGCTGCTATAACAAAATACCACACACTGAACGACTTAAACAGAAACATTTCTTACAGTTCTAGAGGCTGGAAGCCCAAGATCAGTCTGCCAGCACGGTCAGGTGAGGGCCCTCTCCCAGGTTGCAGACTTATTGCATTTTCACCTGGTGGAAAAGGCCAGGGATCTCTCTGGACCCTCTTTTATCAGGGCATTAATCCCATTCATGAGGGTTCTGCCGTCATGACCTAATCACCTCCCAAAGGCCCCACCCCCTAACACCATCACCTTGGGCATTAGATTTTCAGTATATGAATTCTGGAGGGACACGAACTTTCAGACCATAGCACTATATATATTTATTCATCCATCTGTCTATCCACTTATTTATCAAATCATTTTTTAATTCTTGTGCTTGGTACTAGGGATTCCTTGGAAGAGGGGAAATGGCATTGTTCTGGCTGTGTGGCAGACTGCATTTATCAAAGATGGCTGCAAAAATATCTCCCATCCCATAAGCTCTTCTGCTGTGTCATCTTGCCACTCCCACATCAAGAGGTGGGGTCCACGCCGCTCTCCTTGAATCTGAGCTGGTCTCGGTGACTCGCTTGTAACTGGCAGAGTGCAGCTGAAGTCACGTGACACTGAGTGGCTTCCAAGGCTGGATCAGAAAAAGCCATACAGCTCTCTTTGGGGGCTGTATGAAGTTCGGTGCCCTGAGACTGCCATGCTAGGGAGGCCAGGTGAAGATGCTCCGGTCAGTAGCTCACCTGAGCTTCCAGCAGCTATCAAGTGCGAGGTGTGTGAATGCGCCCTCCATCTTGGATGTCTAGCCCAGTTGAGCCTTCAGATGACCACAGCCCCGGCCGACATATGACTGCAACTGCGTAAGAGATCCAAATGGGAGCTGCCTGGCTGATCTTTCTCCAAATTCCTGACCCACAAAATCATGAGCAAAATGCAATGGTTGTTTTAAACCACTGAATCGGCGGGTCATTTGTTACATAGCAGTCGGTGACTGGGACAAGCTCTTGTGGAATTTACAGTCCAGTAGGAGACACAGATATTAAAGTCTCTTCCAAACTGACATGAAATTATGCTTGAGGTCAGTGCTACATTGGAAAACTCTGAGGGTGCATTGGCCCAGTGAGAGCAGGGAATCTGCCAGAGGAAGGGCTGATTGATTGAGAGCTAAAGGAAGGAGGGGTTTCATGGAGGATGAGAGGAGGACGGTTCTGGCCCGAGCAAAGTCCCTGTGGCAGGAATGAGATACTGAAAGAAGGCCAGTGATGCTGCAGGCTGGGGAGCAGGGGAAGCCAGAGAGGAGCACAGCGTCCAGAGCCTCAGGGCAACCCTTGGGTGCCACGCTAAGGGTTTGGACCTTCAGAAGGAGCGTGATGGGAATCCGGCCACAGCTGAGCCTGGAAGCAGCATCTGTGGGCGGCGCCCGGGCTGGTGAATGAACACAGTGAGAGCCCTCCGTTGAAATGATGTGTGCAAATCCCAATTATCCAGCAGGACCCAAGTTCTCACTCGGGTCGCTTTCCTGCTAAGGGGCCCGAAGCCTACCTTTCCTAGAAAAGGCCACCACTTCAAATGTAATCGCACTACCTTGGGTAGGTCACTTCACCTCTCACCTCTCTGGGGACAGGCCTTGTATGGATGATTTATAGGTCCTTTCAAATTCTGTGAATCTAAGAATCCATTCTCAATGACTTTCCCATCATGAATAAAGCATTCGCTAAAACTTACATAAATAGATTAAATAGGCCAACGACATGAAATTATATTTAATATGATTCATTATCATAATGTGCTATATACAGAGCTGTCTCTTTTCTCCCTAATGCCTGCCTTATTTTTATGGCAACACAAGGGTTAGGGAAGGCAGCCACCGAGCAAATGTGCCGGGGCTCCCTGGGGAGAGTCTGGCTGTGAGAAGCTACAGCGGAGAAACCGATGCTACGTGTGTGGCCGTGGACTGGCCCTGACCCTGCCCGCCCACTCACTCACCCAAAGGTGCAGCCGCTGCCTGGCCAGGGAGGCTCACCCACCAGGCGAAGACTGGTTCACAGTGCTGTAAACAGCCCTGCGTTCAGACTCAAACTCAGTACCATTGAACATGCAGTGGGCAGCAGCGCACCCGAGTCTGACGTCATTTACTCTCTGTGACCTTGGTCCCTGCACTTGACCTCTGTAAGCAGCCATTTCCTCTAAAATGGAGATAAAAATACCTACCTCCCGACCTTAAAGGGGGCGACATGGAGATTACACAAGATAATTCCTGTCGATGGCAATCTGCTAGGTGCCTGGCGCACAGTCCGTGCTGAATAAACATTGCCCGTTGTTTTTCCAGCCTCTTCCTTATCGCTGTTCTTGGGAAACGGAAGCTACACACAGTTGAGGTGACAAGTGTCAAACCCACAAATACCGAGGGTCTGCTGTACGTCTTTAGGCTTAAATTGACTGTTCGGAAAACACAGAGTAGGTTTGGCTCCTTGCCGTGATCCCTTTTGCTATTTTGACACTGTCCCCGGTGACAGAGAAGAGCAAAAACACAAGCCTAAGTAATGTTTAAAGAGAGGTGCCCCAGCCCGGGGCCTCCAAATGACATTTGAAGTTACTTGCGGAATAACCAGCAGGGCCCCGTCCCTATTTGGAATGCACGCTTTGGGCTTGAGTGTGAGTGGGCTGACACACCCGTGCTCATGCGCGCACATGCACCTCCTTGCTGAGTGTGTGCCTGGAAAACTAACTCCCATTTCCTCGCACCGTCCTGCTCTGCTTTCCAAGATGAAAAACACATCGCCGCCCCCAGCAGCAGCCTCGCTCCTGTCTGATGAGGGCGAAAGGTGAGGCTGGCAGAACGTAGAAAAGGCAGGGCATCCCGGATGAGACAAGGAGGGTATCGATTCTGGACCAGCACCTCCGCCCCTAGCCCGCCAGGCCCCTCCCAGGCCGGGGCGGGGGGTGAGGGGCAGTGGCGAGTGTCTTCAGAGCAGGTGAGATAAAAAAAATCGTTACATCCTGAATCCATCTAGACAGTAAATTTTTGAGTCCCTATAAGCTAAAATCAATATTGGCACAACTGTGTGTCATTAAAAACTAAATGAACATGACAAAGCCAAACTGCTGCCTGTTAAACAAATGAGTTTTCTCCCCACATCGGCACAGCGGGTTATTAAATTCTTTATTACAGGAACATCACCATTTGAAGGGAGTAAAAAGCTGTCTTTATGAGTCACCTGTATGTGTGAAGCAGCCTGGCCTTCCTGTGCTCGCCCCCGAAGATGCTCTGGCAGTCCCTGACCTGGTCCTCCCACAGGGAGATGCAGTTTCTCAGAGCTGCCAGGAGAGGGGAAGAGAAAAGGGTGAGGTGACGGCGGGCATTCACTCACATGGCATGGGTCCCTCCGATCTTTACTGATTCATTCAACAAGTATTTAGTGAACACCTACTACATGTCAGGCATTCTGCAGCATCCTGGGGATACAGTGGTGAACCACTACCACCACCACCAAATAGTCCACTTGCCCAGGCCAGTCCTACCTCATTAACATATCAGCAGAGATACTGGCAACAGCATCACAGAAGACCCAACTGTATGTGACCTAAAAGGCAGTTATTTATTTTTTTCACTTAACATACAGTCTGCAGGCAAAGTGGTTCCAGAGTTGTGTCATGATACAGCCATGTGATCACAGGCCCAGGTTTTTTCCATCTTTGTGCCTTGCCCTTCTCAGCATGACCCTTTGTGCCCTCATGGTTGCAAAGTGGCTGCCATGGCTCTGAACCTCTTGACCTCACACCCGGCCATATCCAACCGCAGTTTCTACTCCTCCATGTCATTGGATTAGGGAGTAAAACCTTTTCCAGAAGCCCCCAAAGTTTTCCCTCAGGTCCCACTGGTCACAGGTGACGCATGTGCTCAAGCTAGCTGTAAGGGAGGCTGGAATGTGAGCCATGTGGGACATGTGTGAACGGTGGTCCACAGGCTCCCTCTACTCCTCCAAAAAGGTTTCTCTTTCTATTTTCCAGGCATCTGCGATTCTCTTGGGTCCTCACCTCCTAGTGGCCCCCACGCCTGCTTGCTCTGTTGATGTAAAGGAAGGAGAAGAAAGAGGAGACTTGCAAAGACGTTAAGGTTAAGGAGATGGATGGGACCCTTTCTGAGCAGACCCACCCTATCCCTGGGGGGTGTGCAGGACTGTGCTCCCGGCTTCCACCGAGAAAGTGAGGACAGGGGCAGGTGCTCCAATCAGCCTTGGCCGCATGCCCCCAGGGATCTCTCATTTGCACTAGGAGGTCACCCGTCTTCTCTGCTTCAGCTCAGGGTCGTGTCCCCATCTCCGCCAGGAAGCAGCAGCTCAGGACTCAGACAGCACTTCTGTGTATGTTGTTGCTCTTAAGTTTCACAATAGCCAATCAAAGTAGACATTATAGTCTCCATTTTACAGATGAGGAAACTGAGACACAGAGATGGTAAGCCTCTTGCCCAAGGTCTCATATTATTCCTAGCAGGACTTGGACCGGAATCCTACACCCTGAGTTCAAATTCCATGCTCTTTCCTTGATGCTGTGGTTCCTGGTCTCTGCTCTGAATAATTTTGGGGACTGCAGGCTGAAATGAGAGGCTTGTTCTACTGGTAAAATAGGATAATGACTGTTTTTTTTTTTTTCTCAATTTGTAGATAGGATACATTTGTATGTATAATTTCTTTGATTATTCAGCTTGGTTTCCCAATTTTTTTGGTCTTTTGACACATCATCCTATCATCAATACCAGAATCTCACATGAAATCCGATATGATTTAGCATGGCATTACATATTTAAATCCAACGTCTCAGTAGTTCACAGTGTTTTGTACCGATTATTATGTGCTTCTCTGTGCTTTCTGCCCAGATGAGTGGTTTGAAAACCATTTTTCCACAATTGTTTTCAGCCTCTGAAAGGTTAATCTGGACCTCGGATAGCAAATAGTTTCATATCAAATTCTAGCATGAATAAACTGGTGGTGACTCTGGGAGTGCTTGTTGAAAAGGATGTGAGGCTGCATTTGGACTCGGGGGAAAAAGATAGGGGCTCCATTAGTTATGCCTGCCACAGGCACGGGCATTGGGATTGTTGACATTCTTCCGTTTATTTACACACCTTCACCCAGGTCTGTCCTTCCAGCAGAAGAAAAGAAACTGGTTTCAATCCTTCTTGGATTTTGGGCATCTCTTGGAATGACGAAGGTGTTGGAGAGAGGACAAGCTGGCCTCATTTCCCCTGCCTGTTCTAAGCAGCAATCTTGATGGCATAAAAGATGATCACATAATATTATTTAAACATGCTTTTTAATAGCCATGAGAATGGCCAAGCTCCATCCACAGACTGTGACCACAACCTAGTAAAGGGCAATGGTTTGGTAAGATGAGAACATTGTTGGCATGGAGCCCCTCGGCCATCCTTGCTCGACGAAATTCAGAGCCGAGTCTCTCTGGAGGTAACATGGCAGTTGGTGGGGTGTGGAAGAGTAGATTCTCTGCTGCTCGGATGGAGTTGAGCTGGAGGCAAGTCCCATTGCCCAGGAAGTTTAGGGGCACATGGAAGCAGCGACCGCTTCTGGCCAACAGAGGAATCACATGGGCTTGCTAGTGAGGGTGAGGGAGAATTAAGGGTGAGCATATGTGAGAAAGGACATGCGTGACCCCACAGAGCAGGCCCTGGGAAGGGTAGGCAGATTTGGTAAAAAAAAAAGAGAGTCTGAAATGGGTTGAGCCTTTAAGTCAAATCAAGGGAAACTGAGTCACGTGAAGCCTCTACTTGTCTCCACCGTGGGCTCAGGAGGGAGGCTTTTATGGCATCTGATGGATGCTCTGAGCCAGAAGAAGGGAACGTGAAATGTTCTGAATTCCAAGGACATGGGCTGGTGGCATCCTGGGTTGTCTCACAGCCCTGAGGTTCAGCCGAGGGGCCTTCACCACATAAGCACTGTTTCTTCCATCTAAAGTAAGGGATTTTAAGTGATTACAGACCCCTCGGGAGTCAGTGAATGTGCTTTGAAAGGTCCATGGGCTCCACGGAAATTGTTTGCGAAATTTGGTGTGTATTATATGTACATTTTCTTTTCCTAAGGAGAAGGGTCATAGCTCCCATCAGATTCTCAAAGGCTTCTGTGACCCTCTTGAAAGAGGATTTATTTAAAGAATGTGTCTGAAAGGAGGATTATCCTATAAATGGTATTGGGATAACTAGCTAACCTTTTGGGAAAAAAAAAGATAAAGCTGATTCCCACCTAACTATTTACACCAAAATACATTCAAGATGGAGCAAGGATTTCAACGTTAAAGAAAAAAATGAAACAATGAAAGTTATGGATGAAATGTGGGTAAATAGATTTATAACCTTGGCATTGGAAACCAGCTTTCAAAGTGGGACACAAGATCCGGAAGCCATTTAGAATGAGATTGATTAATCTAGCCCAGAAAAACTAAACTTTAGGGTGAGAAAAAGGAAACAAGGGACACATTGAGGTCAAAACACAAGGGATGAACAGGGAAAAATATTTACAGTACAAATCAGAGGACAAGAAGCCAATTTATTAATGTCCAAAGAGCTAAGGCAAGCATAAGAAAAAAAAATTAAAATAACCAAACATAAAGAGGTACACAGGACATGGGCAAGCAGTGTATCTGAAAAGAAACACAATGAACCAAGAGACAAATTTTAAAAATGCCCAGCAATTCATTAAATAATTAAAGAAATACAAATCAGTACCCAAAATGGGATTACCACTTTTTACTTCAAAGATTGAACAAAATTTATATCGAATCGTGTTTTATGATGTGGATACTTTATATTTTATTTGGTTGGCGTATCTTAATATTTATACTGCAGCTAGTTCTCAGGTATTATAAACAATGTTGTCAAGAACAGTTTTCTAGCAAATGCATGATTATTTACTTAAGATGGATTCCTGGAAGGATATTCAGCATTTAGCATCTTGTAGCAGATCTGATTGTTTCCAAAGTGATTCGAGCAGGCAGGCTGGAGCCGGGGCCACAGTACAGGGTTCAGAGCCCTCCTGGGAATGGCAGCCCCAGATTTGGAGATTTTAAAAAATGGTAAATAATGTTCCATGAGCATCTATTAAGTGGAAGGAGTGTGTCAGACATTTCCACATTTATTAGGCATTTTGTTTAGCCCTACAACAGCATTAAGAAGTGAGGCAAGCATCTTTTCCCCATTTGTACAGATGAGCAAACAAGGATCAGAAAGGTTTAGTAACTGGCCCGAGATTGCACAGTGAAGCGAGAGCTGGGACTGGGGGCACGGGTCTCTCTGGCCTGAAAGCCTAAGAACTGAAAAAGTTCTTTTTGCTTTGAACCAACCTTGCTTTGCTTCCCTCCCCAACCCTGACTTTTTAGGTGCATTGAAATGGGCCACCCACGCAGACCCTAAGCTTTCAATCACCAACATGTGTACACAAGCTGACACACAGCTCAGCAACGGAAAAGAGGCTTCTGGGTTCTCTTTGGTCCCAGGGAATTCCAGACCGGTGCTCATCTAATTGTTCTTCTTAACCCTTCTATGGGATCTTCCCCAGCAAAGCCAATTCATCTCCCCTTCACCTTTGCCCGGACTGGTCTCTCCCCAGATCATCGTTAAGAAATCATGTTCAGGTCACAGTCTTAGAGAGCAAAGGGCAGGTCTGATGTTACCTTTTAAATAAATTCTAAAGCTCCAACTAAGTTAGAAGGAGTTTGGAGGCTCAGAGTTAATTTTCTAAGAGGAATCACTCTTCTCCACCACAACCTTGTCTTCAGCTCTGCTGTAGCCAACGGAGATAAACGATGATTCTGAAAAGAGCCAGTGTAAGCAAAGAGATGAATCATTCCGCCATGTCTGTGATGGACTGTAGCTCACTTTCTGTGCTCCGTTATTATCCTGGAGTGGTTACTGGTCAAAGTTACTCCAGAAATATTTGGCGAGTCCTAAAGACACACAGTAAGAGAGAGTGTAGAAGGTATCAAAAGACGTGGAAAATGTACATCTTTAACTAAGAATTTAATTTAGCATAATTTCACTCTTATGAATTTATCTTAAGGAAATAACCTGATTTGTACAAAGATCTATGTGCAATATGTTCTTCACGGCATCTTTTATACTATCGGCAGATTGGAAGCAAACCAATGTTCAGTAAAAGAGACTGACTGAGGAAATTAATGTGGAGATTAAAAACCATGCTGTAGGAAGGATAGGGATGGGGCAGAAGGTCACAATATAGCCTTTAGTGAGCTTGGCAGGAGAACAAGCTGGAAAACAGTATTACAATATTAAGTATTTTAATAAAGAAAAAATATTGGGGGGAAAGGGAAAGAAGTCTGGAAAATCTATGTATCAAAAATGCTATAGAGTTTTTCTCCAGGTGATGGATTTATGGGCAATTTTTCTTTTCCTTGTGCTTTTTGGTTTTCCACGTTTACTGCATCGAGTACCCTTTGTCATAAGGAAGACGATTTTCAAAAAGATGGTTCTGGGACAGGTGCTTTCGTGGGTGGCTGAGGATGTCTGTTTCAGAGCAAGGCAGCCGTCGGGTTGCGTCCAGGACGCAGGGAGCCTTGGGAGCTGGTCTGCCGGGGGGAGAGGTGAGCCTGGCTCACGGATTCATCTCCTGTGATCGCTCTTACCTCTGATCCACCGGGGACAATCAGTATCCCAAATACCCAGCCTGTTGGACACAGTGTTTGATGGAAGATCGAGTTCCTTGGATTAGTGCTGGGTTGAAAAATGACCCACGAGTCCCCGGAGAGAGAGCAGAGCTGGAGAGAGCTCAGTATTTATAACCCAGTCTCCTGGCTCGGGGTCTGGATACCACACAATTTTGACAGATGATTCTCATGAGAAACTTTCAGTTTCCATTTGATTATGGGCCCATAAACACAGATCGCAATTGAGCAGAGTGAGGGCTCTGCCTGCACTGGACCTGCCAGGGCTCAGGAAGCCTTCTGGATGGCTCTGGTGTGCCTGTCACCTGCTGATGTCCCAGGATGTTCTTGGTTCTGAGTAGCTGCCCTCAGTCAGGCCTGTGCTCTTATGAGGCTGTTGGAAGTACCCACCTGCATCCTTTATGTGGGCGTCTGCCTCTCCTGTTACCCGGGCAGGGGCGTGTCTTTCCCCTGGATCATCTAATCCTACCCAGCTTTGGGGGGTAGAGTGTGCCCAGCTGGTTCTAGGAGGCTTTTACACTGGTCTGGGGTCCACCATCCTGCTTTTTCTCTCCTTCACCCACTCATTCATTCACTCACTCATTCATTCATTCATCATTTGGCAATACTGAGCAGCTGCCATGTGTCAGACACGTGGACCTAGAGATACCAGGTAGACTCCAGGAGTTATGCTCTAAGTCAGTGTCATATGCATTAACTTAGAAGGAAACTCTGGGAGGAAAGAGAACACAGAGGTGGAAGAAGCCAACCTGGGCTATGAGAAGGGATGCTGGTAACTCAGTTCAACAAAAGTGTCCAGAGCATCTTCACTACGCTCGTCCCCATGGGGATGGGACAAAAACAGTGAGCGAGGGGCTTCCCTGGTGGCGCAGTGGTTGAGAATCTGCCTGCCAGTGCAGAGGACACGGGTTCGAGCCCTGGTCTGGGAAGATCCCACATGCCACGGAGCAGCTAAGCCCGTGAGCCACAACTACTGAGCCTGCGTGTCTGGAGCCTGTGCTCCGCAACAAGAGAGACCGCGATAGTGAGAGGCCCGCGCGCCGCGATGAAGAGTGGCCCCTGCTCGCCGCAACTAGAGAAAGCTCTCGCACAGAAACGAAGACCCAACACAGCCATAAATAAATAAATAAATAAATAAATAAATAAATAAATAAATAAATAAATTTAAAGTCCAAATTTATTTAAAAAAAACAAAACAAAACAGTGAGCGACAGTGTCTCCACCCTTGCGTTGCTTATCACCATCGAGCATTGCTTCTTTTTTTTCTTTTTCGGTTGGGAAAGACATTTAAAGTTTTATTTGTTTATTTTTTATTGAAGAATAGTTTATTTACAATGTTGTGTTAGTTTCAGGTGATTCATTATATATATATTCTTTTTCAGATTCTTTTCCCTTATAGGTTATTACAAAATACTGAGTATAGTTCCCTGTGCTATACGGTAGGTTCTTGTTGGTTATCTATTTTATGTATAGCAGTGTGTATACGTTAATCCCAAACTCCTAATTTATCCCTCCCTGCCCTTTCCCCTTTGGTAACCATAAGTTTGTTCTCTATGTCTGTGAATCTATATCTGTTTTGTAAATAAGTTCATTTGTATCATTTTTTAAAGATTCCATGTATAAGCGATATCATATGATGTTTGTCTTTGTCTGACTTACTTAGTATGATAATCTCTAGGTCCATCCATGTTGCTGCAAATGGCATTAGTTCATTCTTTTTTATGGCTGAGTAATATTCTGTTGTATATACACCACATCTTCTTTATCCATTCCTCTGTTGATGGACATTTAAGTTGCTTCACGTCTTGGCTATTGTAAATAGTGCTGCTATGAATGTTGGGGTGCATGTGTATGTTAAGATTGCTTCTTCTTCCTTCCACGAGGGGGAAAAGATTAGGAAGTGCTTCCCTTGAGCAAGGGGACGACATGAATCCATGACAGAGTGACGTCTATGGGGTCTTGAGTCTTCAGCTGAAATTAATTCAACTAATAGTTATAGCCCATGTGCTGGGCACTGTTCAAGGTACGGGGAAGCATAAAAGGCCAAAGGAGGCAAAGTCCAAGGATTAGGGGAGCCTCCATTCTACGGGGAAGAAAGAGAGAGACGGTGACCATAGCCAGGAAAACACACGAATATGTGTGTGTCCGGTGAAGATGGACAGCCTAAAGCCGAGAAGGGGGAGAGAGGGTGGGCGTGGGCATCTATTTTGTACGGGGACGATGATGGTGGCAGCTTGGACCATGGTGCCAACAGAGGAAGTGACCAGATTCTAAGTGTATTTTGAAGGTAGAGCGTTCAGGGTGAGGGGTAGAGGGGAAAGAGGTGCGTGGAGGATGATTCTCTGGTTTTCGCTTAAGAACTGTGGGTGGGATGGGGGCAGAGTTGCCGATTACTAAGGTGGAGAAAGCCGGGGAAGAACCTTTGGGGGAATGTCACTTCTAACCCACAGCTCTGTCCCAGGGGCTCCCCACATGCCACTCCTACCTCATGGCCCCTTACTCAGTGCTATGATGGGTCACACTGTCTTCTTCGTCAATCCCCTGCATCCTCCTGCCTTCCCTGGTTGAGGCATCATTTGCACTGTTCTCTGGGTTGCAAATGCCGCAGCAAACAAGAAAATACCTGCTCTCATGCCCGGTCCCCCCCGGCCCTTGTCCACTGTGAACCCCAGCTCAGTGTGCTCCAGCCCAGAGCCCGAGGCGACCTTCCCACCCCTGGGCGCAGAGGCCAGGCCATCCAACACCACCTCGGGGCCCAGGAGCCTATGGGTGCTGCTTCCTCTTTGCCTCGTGCTGCAGCTCAGGCTCCTTTTCCGTAGAAACACCCAACCCACCTGGTACGCCTTGCACCAGCCTCTTTTGTGGACCAGCTGCTGGGTCTCTGCTCTTTCATTCCTGATCCTGGGAGGCGTTGGCTCTGCTTCCTGAGCAAACGCATCTGGACTTCTCAGGTCGCGTGACAGCAACATCTGCCGCCAGAAAGCCAAGGAGACAGCGGCCCATTTGTAACCACTCCTAAACGTCTCCAGTCCCAGGGGCACTTGCATTTGGGTCCTGGATTTAAGGACTTTCAAGATGTTTCTAGAAGTGTATTATGGCCTTCTGTGGTCCAGGTGGCGGCAGGAAGAAGGGCATAGTAGGGATGCAGAGGCTCCCGGGATTGAGCAAAAGGGCTGATGCAAATCTTCTGTCCCCAGCGTCCCTTGGAACAGGACAGGCACACAAGGGCAGGAAACGAGGTGAAGTAGCAGGTGCCCACCGGACCCCTTGGCCTCACCTCTTCGGGGGTCTCCTGTTGCCTTCTACCTGCTGGGAGCTCCATCTCTTTGCTTATGGGTTTTTTTCTGAAGCCCTGAAAGTTTGTTTTGCCACAAGTGGGAGCAGGAACTCTCACCTCCAAAGCAGCCCTCGACAGTGGCTGAGGGGAGGGAGGGTAGCAGTGCCCCAGCCGCCTTGCCCCTGGGCTGGGCTGACTCGGTAGCGTCCATCCTACGGGTGTCCTGGAGGTCCCCACGGGAGGAAGTCCCAGTTGCCCACGTGGGAGCTGGTGTGGTGACCTGCTCCTCTGGCTGCCTTCCCTCCCCTTCCCCTGCATCACCTCCCTGCCCCCCGCTGGAAGTCCTGCACCCCCTCAAGGCGCACCAGATCTGCCTCTCAGGAGCCGCTTTTTTTTTTAAAGACAATCAGATGTTTTTATTTATTTATTTATTTATGGCTGTGTTGGGTCTTCGTTTCTGTGCGAGGGCTTTCTCTAGTTGCGGCGAGCGGGGGCCACTCTTCATCGCGGTGCACGGGCCTCTCACTATCGTGGCCTCTCGTGTTGCGGAGCACAGGCTCCAGACGCGCAGGCTCAGTAGTTGTGGCTCACGGGCCCAGTTGCTCCGCAGCATGTGGGATCTTCCCAGACCAGGGCTCGAACCCGTGTCCCCTGCATCGGCAGGCAGATTCTCAACCACTGCGCCACCAGGGAAGCCCAGGAGCCGCTTTTGATTGAACCCAAACTAAGACCAGTGATGGCAAGTGTCAGCATCTGTGGATTTACAGGTTGCTTTTTATTTTTTATTTTAAGGGTCAAGTTTTTATTTTTAAATTTATTTTTATTTATTTATTTATTTTTGACGTGGACCATTTTAAAAGTCTTTATTGAATTTGTTACAATATTGCTTCTGGTTTATGCCTTAGGTTTCTGGCCGAGAGGCCTGTGGGATCTTAGCTCCCCGACCAGAGATTGAACCCACACCCCCTGCCTTGGAAGGCAAAGTCTTTAACCACTCGACCACCAGGGGAGTCCCTACGGGCTGTTTTTAGGTCAGTTCAAACGGGCACCAAGAGTCTGTGGATGTTCTGGGGCCCCAGAAGCGGGGAGAGACCCCGTGGGGCAGGGGTGAGCACATTGTCAGCACAGTCCCCTTGTTTACTAGTTCTGCTCTGGACAGGCTCTGAATGTGACTGCAATCCAGCAAAGGCTCAGAAAACCAGCCCTTTATAAGGTGTGACACCACCGTCACAGAGGGGAAGAGGTCCTCTGTCTTCTCCACATCCCACAAAAGCAGGATCATGCCTCCTTGTTGGGATTCCAAGCCACTGAAACCTCCATTCTCTGAGTCAGAGATTTGGGCTGGATTAAGCTAGCTAATTTTGACATGGTATAATGTTAAAAGAAAGTGGAGACAACTATAGGTTTCATATCAGCCAGATGGACAGGGGTCATTCTTTTGCTGTTGCCATTAGTGACATGGAACTTCTGATGTCCAGAACCCCTTAGCCCCATAATTCAGCTGATGGGATTGTTTCCTGGGTAATCTTGACACCGGCCATGGTTCAGTCCTAGAATCACGGAGGTCAATCTTTTCATTTTACAAATGGGGGAACCGAGCCCCAGTAACCCTCTCCCCCTCCTCCAAGGTTCACCCTGTTCTCATGTTCCTTTATGAATGTGCTTTGCAAATATTTATAATGTATTTCCATCCTGATAGCCCATCTCCTGCATCCTTTACGGGGTTTATCGGGGATGGCCAACGTGGAGGACCACCCCAATCCAGATCAACTGAAAGAGCCTCATGATTCAAAAGAGGGCTAACAATAGAGCCAACACACAACTAAGCCCTCATGCGCAGTTGGTGGAAAGGACACATAATAAACCATTCAGAATGAGCTTTTGATCCCTTAGGCCCTGCGACCTTGAAAGACATGGAGGGGAGCCTTGTTCTCATTCCAGCAGGTGGGCCTGCTTGCAAGTACACTTCCTTAGCTACCCCCCAAAACACACAACCTCCTGTCCTGGGTGGGTGATTGTGACACAGGGGACTGAACAGACCTCAAAGAAACACCTGCCACAGAAAGGGCAACCTCTGCCTGCAGAGCCAAGAGAGCATTTGCGTCGCTGCCTCTTTGTCTAGGGATCATCCTGTCTGGCTAGAGAGCAAAGCGGATGAGACCGATGTCTATTCTCTGTAGCATCTCTCCAGTCTGCCCCTCCTACCTCCCTCTCTCTCCTAAGCTCCCCTCAGGAGGGTGCCCCTATAAGGTATCATCTAAACTGGGAGGGACCACTATTAATAATTACACCATAGCGACACACCAAGACACATTGTCATCAGTGAACGAAAGGTATAAACGGGAGGTGTCCCAGGCAAACAGGGGTGCGCGATTCCCGGGCCCCTAGGCCCTAGACTTTTGTATGGGAATGTGTATTTGCGTGTGTGTGATGGGCAGGTGTGCCAAGAAGCAGAAAGAGAAAGCCCAGCCTCCTCCAACCCGGACTCCCTCCCCCCTCACCTCCCTGTGTCCCTCTGGCTCCTCCTGCCAGCTCTCAGGTGTGACAAGTACAACCGACGACGGAGCTCCTGGCTGAGTTGTCAAGGCTCCCAGGGACTGGAGCAATTAATTAAGCCTTGCCCTGCTCTCAGCACAGCCTAGGGCCTCTGCAAGGGCCTTCTAATTGCCGCTTGAGTGGGTAGCTCTCTTGCTTCTCTCCAAGTCGAGATTCTGCCCAGCCCTAGGAGAGGGAAGCTGGTGAGTTGGTAGCTCTGGTCCATCCAGCGGGTGAAGTCCCAGTTCTGGGCAGTGCCCAGGGAAACTCCCCTCCAGATGCTGCTTCCCGGATATGCCCACTTTGGGATCTTCTGTGTTGACGAAATTCCTACCGTTGCAAATGGAAGGGACTTTGGAGAACTTTGAGCCCAACTGAAGTTCCCAGAGGAGAAGGCTTCCTGGGAGTTTCCGTCCCCTGGGAGGGAGTGGAGGGGGCAGGCCGTTCCAACTCTGGTCCCGGCAAATGTCACCGTGGATGGAAGAGACCCAGATGCTGCCGCTGCCGGCCGTGCGGGGCACGGGACAAAGGGCCGGGCACAGTGAGCCCTGACTGAGCTGGGAGTCCTGTCCTCAGAGGCCCTGTTGAAAAGCCTCGCAGAAGTCTCTGAGAAACAAGCGAGTGTAGCCCATGGAATCTGGTAAGCAACTGCACGGAAATCAATCACCCGGGAAGCCCTTCTGAGGGGCTCGGGCGCTTGAAGAATCAGGCCGACCCCAGGAAGAAGAATCAGGCCAACCTTAGGAAGCCCCGGCAGGAGCCGCCAGGAATGCAGTGACCTTAAAGCTGCCTCTTGACTGAGATTCTGGACGGTGATTCTGCAACAGATTCACATGCAGCCAGCGTCCAACACTGAATACCTGTGCCCCCGACCTGCCCTCACCCACACGGAGAGGTGGACGTGCAGTTCTGCCCGAACAGCCAATAATGCAATCATACCTATGGTGGCCCAAAGCCGCCATCCTTCCCCTTGGTCTGTCTCACACTCACCCTTATTGGGCAGGTGCCACTATGACCCCATCCTACAGATGAGAACACTGAGGACAGAGAGGTTAATTAAAAAGGTCCCTCAGCTGGTAAGTAGCACACTAGGATTGAAGGCTTCTGTCTGCTTTTGGGGCTCCCCGAATCTGTCACCCTCGGGCAGAGTAAGGATAGACAAGCTTCCAGACCAGTGGGTTTTCAGCCCTGAAGAAGTTAAGAAAGCTGCTGGGAGGATGGGGTCCCACGTGTCCTTCCTCACCTGGGGCTGTTATTCATTTTCCAGGCGGAGGGGAAGCAGGGTGGGCCTTGGGACACACGGCAGCATTGCAATTCTTTGTGCTCCTGACCACGTGGGCACAGAACGCAGCAGGCTACTGACTCCCAGTCTGAGGGTTTTTGGTAGATGTCCCGGCGCTGGATCGATAAGGCAGCTCTACCTTCATTAAGGTCCCAGCAAGGAGCAAGAACCAACCTGCTTGGTGCCCAGGGTCCCTGGGGTCACTGCTCTCTGACCGGACGCCCCAGGGCCGGGGCGTTGAGTGCAAGGGGGCTGGCCAGGTGGGCAGCGTGCATCCACGCAGAGGGCATGCACCCTGTTTTTTTTTTTTTTTCCAGAGAAGTGCAAAATCAGCTTTCTGGTGGTGAGTGGCTGAGTCCAGCCAAGTGAACAGCAGGAGGGCAGCGGGCAGCTCCCTGGGCCCCGCACCTTCAGTTCCCGTTGAACTACGGCAAACCCTGCCTGCTCAGGCCTCCCTCCACGGAGCCCAGGTCAGCAGATGTGGGCTGGGGACTGTGCGTGGGGTTGGGAGGGGGAGCTGGTGGAAGAGCAGGGAGAGAGAGAAAAAGGTTCTATCAGGCATCTTGATCACAGGTGAAAGGAAACCCTCCTCAAAACGGCTTAAGAGAAACCAAAAGGGAGGGGATGTCTCTTCCTGATTCCTTTCACTAAAATATCCATGCCTGGCTGGATCCAGGTGCCTGGATGCTGTCATCAAGATGATGTCATTTTGGTCTATCCCCATTTCTCAGGGAATTGAAGCAAGATGACCGGCCCCAGCTCCCTGCCTTGGGGAAAAGAGTGAGTTTTTCGTCCTCAACCAATAAAAGCCAGGTTCCAAGCCTGATTCTCTTCGGCCTGAATTGAGTTACATGGTGATCCGGGAACAAAGCCTGTATCTACTGATTGCCACTTCCTGGAACTGGAGGTGGGATCAGCCCCGCCGGAAACAGGATGGGGGAAGGGTGATGTTGCCCAAGACGCGAGAATGGGAATGGGTGCTGGGTGGCCCAAGGAACCATCCCTGCCCATTAACTGGGACAGTGTTAACCTGGGCGGGTCAGAGAGTAGTTCTTGGATGGAGGTGTGTCCAGAAGCCTGTGCCCGTGGGACAGAGGAAGGAAGATGCACACGTGCAGATAGGAAGACGCTGAAGGGTTTGTTCAGAGAGAGCACTGGGGTGCAGCCTCAGGAGGGCATCAGATGGGGGTCAATGGGTGTGTGGGGGGTCAGGGGGTCCACTTGTTCCCTGGGAACATCTAACCTACAGACCCTAACAAGCCCCGCCCAGCAGTAGCCGATATTTCCCTAGTGCTTCGACACCACCAGGCTTTTCATGTCATGTGTCCTTGGATCTTCCCCATCTTCCTGGGCAGCAGGTAAGGCTGTTACCATGGAGATCTCCATTTAACAGGAGAGGTACAATGTAGCAGGTAGGCGGGTCTCCTCTAGGGCCAAGCTGTGTGGGTTGGATCCTGGGCTCTGCTGTGTGACTTCAGACCAGATGCTCAACCTCTCTGTGCCTCGGCTTCTGCATTTGTTAAGAGGAGCTGATAGCAGTACTCACCACACGGGGGGTGGTGAGGCTGAGATAAATTGGTGACATGCAGAGATCGCCACTTGGCGTGTTGTAGGAAGGATAATCTGGGATTTATATCAAGGACCATTGGACTCAATCCAGCAGCTGGGCCAGTGATTTCCGGAGCCTATAGCCCTGAGCTCGGCAGCTTCAAATAAGCCTTTCCATGGAAGTCTCTAGAGCTCTTTTGTGAACACTCCTTCCTGCAGCCAGGAGTGTAAGCAAGACAGAGATCCTGTGGGACCGCCTGGCTGATGCTGAGCTGGTGGGGCCATGCTGCACTGTTATTAAACAGCCTGGCTGACGCTGCAAATCTGAGCGAAGCCGGGGGTGTGGGACCTGGAGGTCCCACTCCCGTTATTTCCGCCTGGGTCCAGGCCTCCAGGGGAGGGACACTGAGTGTTCGGGGCTGCTCTTCTCCAAAAGGGAGACATGGGAAAAAGCAGAAGATAGTGGTTTAGGCAGGTGGGGTGATGAAATGGGTGCTATTTGCCTGCCAGAAAGACGGAGACCTCAGTGCCCTGCTACCCAAGGTGGGGTCCACTGTCATCACCTGGAAACCTTGTTAGAAATGCAGACCTCAGGCTGGCCCCAGACTATGCATCAGAATCTGCTTTTTTTAAAAAAATAAATTTATTTATTTTTATTTATCTATTATTTTTGGCTGCGTTGGGTCTTTGTTGCTGCACGCGGGCTTTCTCTAGTTGCGGCGAGCGGGGGCTACTCTTTGTCGTGGTGCGTGGGCTTCTCATTGCGGTGGCTTCTCTTGTTGCAGAGCATGGGCTTTAGGCGCGTGGGCTTCAGTAGTTGTGGCTCGTGGGCTCAGTAGTTGTGGCTCGCGGGCTCTAGGCGCACAGGCTCAGTAGTTGTGGCTCAGGGGCTTAGCTGCTCCGCGGCGTGTGGGATCTTCCCGGACCAGGGCTCGAACCCGTGTCCGTTGTTTTGGCAGGCGGATTCTTAACCACTGCACCACCAGGGAAGCCTTAGAATCTGCTTTTCAATGGGTTGTTTCAACGTTCATGTTTGCGAAGCGCTGCTATGGTCACCTTCAGCCTGCGGAGGTTTCTGTTCCCCCGGCTGTGTTGAGCTTCCACGGAGGTTCCAGAACCCAAGAGAGAGAACCTCAGGCGCAAGTCAGACGGCTAAGCTCTAGCCCCCGCTTTCGGGCGCTGTGTTATCCAAGGCAGGCGGCAGCCACTAGTCACCCGTAGCTATTAAAGTTAAATGCAAATCAGTGGAAACAAAATACAATGAAGCGTTTTAGTGGCTCAGTCACAGAAGGCACATCTCAGTGCTCCGCAGCCACAGGTGGCTAGTGGCTACCACACTGGGCCGTGCAGATTATAGAACGATTCCATCCTCATGGAAAGTTCTGCTGGGCAGCGTGGGTCTAGTGGTCATTGTGTAGCCACGGGTGATGGATGTCCCCACCCAGCCCCTGCTCGCACCGAATGGCAGCTTCCCTGTTTGGGTGGCAGGGAGGGTGGGCGTCTATGGCAAACGTGCAAGTGACAGATGCATGCGTGGGAACTCAGGAGCGTGTGAGTGGGGCGGGGGAGAGGCACGGGGCACTCAGGAAGTAGCTGCATAAGAACATCTGGTGAAAAATCAAAGCTTGAGTCAGTTAAGGTGAGAAACACAGGGAGGGGGTCTAGACATCATTTAGCTTAAATCTCCACCCTCGCTTTCCCACCCCCATTTAACAGAGCAAGGCCTAGAAGCTGGAGAGAGAGGGGCAGCAGCCAGACCTAAAGTTGGATTTTGGACTCCAGGCTTGGTGCTGCATTCGTTTTGCTAGTGAGACAGTGAGACACAGTCGGCCTGCGGAGGCTTCACCAGGATGAGGGCGTGTGTGGTGGGGGGGAAGCGGCGGCTGTGAAAGAGGCCATTTCTCAGAACCTGAGAACCTGCATCTACAGTTGACGGTCTTGGCAGGAGGAGGTCAGAGGGGTGCAGCTGGGGGGTGGGTGGAGGTACTGGGGAAGGACATCTTAGGTGAGGCCAGGAGACGGAGGGCAGGAGGGAGGAGAAGGACCTGGGCTGGGAAGGGTCTGGCTCTCCCCACTCCTCTTACTCTATGTATTAGGGCTCTCCAGAGAAGAGGAACCAATGCACAAATACACACATATATACTGCTTATATATATACACACACACACACACACACATACTATATGTATACATATATACTATATACCCACATGTATACATATGTGCTATTTATATACCCACATATATACATACTGTATATATACACATAGGTATTACATGTATACATATATACTATATACACACATATATACATACATACTACTTATATATATATATATTACAATATATACACACATATATACATGTATACTATTTATATATATATACACTGTATATACACGCAAATATATAAAACCATATATATAATAACCAATAGGATATATAACCAAAAGCATATATAATATTACATATAATATCTATATTATATAGGATATGTATATTATTAAATATAATGACATGTGTTATGAGGAATTGGCATACTGATTGTGGAGGCTGATGGTGGGACTTCCCATGACCTGCCGTCTGTAAGCTGGAGACCCCAGCAAAGCCAGTGGTGTAGTCTGAAGGCCTGACAGCAGGAGAGCTGTCAATTCCAGGTGGTGTCAATTCCATTCTGGGTCTGCAAGCCTGTGACCCGGAGCTCTGAGGGCAGGGGAAGATTGATGTCCCAGCTCAAACAGTCAGGCAGAGCACAAATTTTCCCTTCCTCTGCCTTTATGTTCTGCTTGGGCCTTCAGGCGATTGGAGGAGACCCATCCATGTGCTTTGCTCAGTTCAACAGTTTAAACGCTAATCTTTTCCCCAAATACCCTCCCAGACACACCCAGAAATAATGTCTAGGCAGCCATCAGAGGGCCCACCATGGCCCAGTCAAGCTGACACATAAAATTAACTATCACACTCTGTTGCGTGACCTCCTGCATGGGGCAGAGGTTGGAGGGTTGTTCACCAGTGTTCCTGTCCTCTGCCTCCTCGCCCCACATTTCTGGGCTTCCCCCATGTCTCCACCACCAGACAGGTGGGCCAGGTGACTGAGTTCTGGCCTCTGGAATCTGGGCAGAAGGGATGCTGCCACTTCCAAGCCTGGGCCCCCAGAAGGCTCCTCCTGTCCCCTGGCAGCCCAACCAGACACAGACAGCCTAGCAAAGGACTCCGCAGCCCTGGAAGACAGCTGAGGTACCGGATGAGTAAAGCCCTCAGCCCAACAACCCACCAGAAACTGAATCCTGCCAACAACCACACAGTGAGCTTGGAGGTGGATCCTGCTCCAGTGGAGCCTGCGGATGAGACCCCAGCCCTGGCCAAGACCTTGACTGCAGCCTTGTGAGACCTAGAGATGAGCATCCAGTTAAGCCACACCCTGACCCAGAGAAACTTTGAGATGATAAATGTGTTGGTTTAACCATTAGGTTTTGGGGCATTTTAAAAATGCTGCAGTAGATGACGAATATACCCATAGGGAAAAACAATTTAATGAAGGAAGGCAAATTGGTCCTGGCAGTCAAGCAGTGCAGTGATTGGGGTTGGGTTGGTGGAGATGCAGGATGTGGGGAGAATCAAGGGGAACCTTGGGTGAATACAAGGGAGGTGACCGGATCACCGCCAGGGACCCCCTCAGGTGGGCTCCTGGGAATGGCCCTGGGGGCAGCCCCTGTGGATTTGTGGGTCCTCAGGTCGGGGACAGCTCTCCTACACCTCTGCTCCCAGGGCCGACAAGCTCTCGCACTCCACATTCTGTCCACACACACAGCTATAAATATTAAAAGGTGCCAGAGGAGAGATTGGAAAATAGGGTTGTGGGCAAAATATTGCTCTGAGTTGGGGAGAGGAAATGAGAATGAATTTCTTTCTTCCCATTCCCGCTCCAGTACGTTTACTGCAGAAGGTGATAAGGAGTGGAAGTCTTGTGCCCCGAGGGCTCTGAGGGGAGGTGTTTCCGCTGGGGTCACCTGGAGAGGGTGGGGACGGCCACCACCTGGCCCTGGGTGCTGGCATTCTTCACGCGGCCCCCTGAGGATCGGAGCCCCTCCCTAGACCATCCTGGATGCCAGCTACTGAGCAGAGCTCTGAGCCAACCCTGCTGGTCCACATCAGGGCAAAAATCAAAGATAAGCTAAAACAACATAAAGTAAAATAAAAGCAAACCAAGTGCCCCCGTGAGGCAGGTGTGAGTGATTTGTGGGGCTCTCCATGACAGGGTCTTAGCTGTAGAGAGAGGAGGAGAATCCCAGCCGGCACCTCTAGTCTTTCTCTCCATCCACTTTTCCTCCAGAACCTTCTTTCGGTCCACCCTCTTCTTTTGCATTCCTGCTGCCAGCATCCCATTTGCATACAGTTCAGTTCATCACCTCCCCATCCAATGATTGCCATGGATTTCTGATGGGTCCTGCCTCGCTACATCACTTCCTATTTAAAAATTTTCTATTTGTCCCAAACCACTGGTAGGACCAAGTCCAAGAGTGCTGGCCAGACACACAGACCCTCTCGTACCCCATTCTACCAAGGCCTCTGAGGCCCAACCCCTGAGCACCTACTCCATGCCCCCAACCCCAAGGGCACCCCGAACTCTGGTCTTTTCCCACACTTCCCGTGGCCTGGCAGATCCTGACCAGCCCCCAGCCTACATTTTTCCTGAACTAATTCTACCCCTCTTTCTTCAAAACCCAGGTCAAATCTTACCTCTCAGCAAATCCATCCCTGACAATTGAAGCCCTAAGCGCTTTCTCTGTCCTCTGAACTTTTATGCAATTTTAGCCTATGCAGTTCATTTGTTAATTAATCATGCACCATGCAGCCTTGAGACACTGTTTTTTCTATCCTAGCCTTGCACTGATAGTTAACTCTTTGGGGGTAATTTAAATTTTGCTTGTTTATCCTTTGGCTTCGTGCCCCCTGGTGATCTCCTTGGGGGCGGGTGCTGTGATTATGCCCCTGGACTCCCCCGCAGAGCCCAGCACTGAGCATGGCCAGTCTGGGGGTGCAAGGGGTTTTTGTTGGATTTTATTCTCTCCTTCCATTGGTCCTGAGATACAACCCTAGTTTCTTCATTCATTCATTCATTCATTCATTCACTGACATCTCCTTTGGGAAGGCATCTTTTCACGCTCATCCTTAAATGGCATTTCCTTGGGGTTCTGCCCGAGCCCTGCGCTCTTCTCGTAGTTCCACTCTCCCCCGGATAATCTCAGCCACATGCACTCTCTCCGGTACCACGTGCCTGCTGATAGCAGCAGGGTCCACCCCTCATTGCTTCCTAGACCTCAGGGCCCTGTAGCCAGCTCCCTATCGGACCTCTCAAGCTGCACGTCTCCAGAGTTCAGCCCAATGCCTTTCAGAGTCAGAGCTCCGTGGGTGTTTTCCTGGATGGATGAATGAGCGAGTGAATGAATGACTGGCTTCTCTGCCCTGTGCTTCCATTGCCCAGCCCGCTCAGAGTCCACCATTGCCACCTGTTGCCAAGCACCTCTGGAGGCTGCTCAGTTTCTATCTGCCCATCTCCTCCTCCACAGATGAACTTTTCTCTTCCAGGCGGGTGTCACCATGCGGGCTCCTTATTCTTACTCCTAGTTGGCCCCGCTCTCTGTTTTAACTCTCCTCCAGTGGCCCCAGGCCTCTCCCGCATCCTTCCCTCCCCCTCCATGGTCCAGCTGAGTCCCCGGAAACCTCCCCATGACACTCTCCTGTTCCCACCGCCTTTTCTCTTTCTTCCCCATGCCACCTGCACACCTGCTTCAGCTGAACGGCTCCCCCCCTGCTTCCTCTCCCTGCCGCGTCCCCCTCCAGTCTCCATCTCCACCAGGGGACGAGGCCTGCCAGAAGGGCCTCCTAACCTTTGAGTGTGTGAAGAGAAATGTCCACAAGACCCTGGGCGGGTCCTGAGTCCAAGGAGGACTTCCGCATGAAGCAGATGTGCCAGCCACACTCCCCGCCCCATGACACGGGGATGGCTGTGAGGAGGACAGCTATCCCCCAGACCAGACTTGAAGATGCACAATTGGGACCCTTGTTCCAGGATGAGGTCTCGTAAGACAGACACAGACGTAGACTGTATTGATTCACTGTAGAGAGAGCAAAAGTGGAGACACTCAGGTGTGAATGTCAGGGAAACCGCGGGACGGAGAAGGATGAGTAGGAGAGACAAGAGAGAAACATAGCCAATTGGATTGAGGTGGAAGGTCTGTCGTTCACCTAACTGCCATCTCTCCCTCCGGATGTACAGACCTTTCACTCTTTATGGGGCTTTGCTTCTGTGAATGCAGCCCCAGCTTTACTGGACAGATCTGCTAGCATCAGTGGTTACCATCGGTGCTGTTCGTCTCTCTGGTATTAGTTCCCTGGGGCTGCTGTAATAAACTGTGACAAACAGGGTGGCTTAATACGATAGAAATGTACTCTCTTACAGTTCTGGAGGCCAGAAGTTCAAAGTTAGCTGCAGTGAGCCAAAGTCAAGGTGTCAGTAGGACCACGTTCCGTCTGGAGGCTCCAGCGAAGGATCTGTTCCTTGCCTCCCGGTGGCTGCCCACATCCTTGCCTTGGGGCTGCACCACTCCAATCTCTCCCCCTGTGGTCACGTTGCATCCTCCTATTCCGTCTGCGGTCAAATCTCTGTCTGCCTCCCTTTAAACGAGTCTTACGATTGCATTTAGGGCCCACCCAGACAATCCAGGATCATATCCTCCTCTCAAGAAGGTAAATTTAGTCACATCTACAAAGTCTCCCCCCGCGCTTTTTTTTGGCTGTGTAAGGTAACATTCACAGGCTCCAGGGATTAGGACGTGGGCATCTTTGGGGGGCTATTATTCTGCCTACCATTTCCCCTTTGGCCCCTACAGATTATATGATATGAGTGCTTCTCAATCAAAGGTCCACGGGTGGAAGTGATGTGTCTGGTAGCCTCTCTCGCTCAGTGACGATGGAGGCAGGTCTGCTCCTCTTTCCCTATTCCCTCCTCTTCTCCCTCATTTTGGGGTCCATGGTACCATTTGGGTTTGGAAATGATGCCCCATGTCACTGGGATAAGCAAGCATGAAACTCGGTGCATCCCTTCACTCCATCAGAAGGATTCCTACTGGGGCAGCTGGTGCCATTTTCAAATGGATGAGTCACAGTTTCCTTGGGCGCCAGGTCCCAGCCCCTTGGTCTCCCTGCACATTCACCAGGAAGTGAACTGTGTGGGCCTGACCTCCTGGATCTATCAGATCAAAGAGAGTCACTGGACCACCGCCTACCCCCCACCCTGGCATGGCTCCTGTCTCCCTCATCCCAGCCGGATGTGACTCAGAGGAGGGAGGGCAGACGGGCTGAAGATCTGTGCCCTTCTACCACTGGGATGGCCGACCCCTCACTCCATGCCGAGGGACTAGGTCTGGCAGGACAGACGGCACGAGAGAGGCTGGGAGAGAGGAAGACTCTAGGAGGAAAGAATAGCTGTAACGTAGAGAGTGGAAAGAGTGCATGATTTGAAGTCAAAAGAACTGGATTCAAGCCCCACCTTCCCCTGACTCTCTGTGTGACTCGGAGAAGTCACTTAACTTCTCTGAGCCTCATTCAATTCATCTGTCAATTGGCAAATAACAATACCTCCCTAATAAGGTGGCCGTAAAGATCAATGGGATAAGGCATGTGGATGAATTTTATAAATGCTCTCTGCGTGCAAAGAATTTCTATCATTCCAGTCTCTATATCCTACCTGCTAAGATAGAAACCCACGGTGATGTTTAGAGGCTTCTAGAACCAAATGAGGGTTGATGACTCTTGCCAGCCAGGCTCTGAGAACCTGGAGGGAGGGGATGCTGTCCATCGGGATGACTTGGGAAAACCCTAAACTCCTTCACCTGTAATGAAGGGACTGAGGGAGCAAAGGCTCCCTAACCTGACTTTGCTGCTGTTTGTTATTCTCGGGAGGAAAGCCCTCCACCTGATTCCGCTTGAAGCAGGGCTGTCCGAGGTGATGCCTTGACAGGATGATGGATGGTGACCAGGCACGGTTTCGGACACCTCAGCACATACGCTGCATTCTTTATCTGGAGCCTCTGGTGGCAGAAGGCTGCAAATAAGCTCTCCAGTTCCAGGGATCCCTGATGAAATTCCATTATGGGCCCGGGGGACAATCAGGCTGGATTCAGTCTCCCGGCAGACTGGGGAGGTGAGGGGTGTGTAGGGAGGAGCTCGCTGCCACTGGCCTCCCCAGCCTGCCCCGAGCCTGGGGGCTCTCGCACCGGAATGCCATAGAAGTCACCTGTCTGGGTCTGAGCTGAGACTCAAACCATCTCTGACATTCAATTGTCTTTTCCATTTGCGATTCGAGGAGAATTACGTGGGCCGTGCTGTTGCCCGAGAGGCCGAGACCTCGGTGCCGGAATCTACTCTGTGTTATTGAGATGTTAGTCTTCCCCTCGGGGACGTGTCCATGGGAAGCCAGCTTGGTCGCCTGGCTCACTTTTTGACCTCTGACTGATTCATCCAGACCCTTTGATGCCCCGTGGTGAATACATCACCCTCTGGCCCTCGGAGATTTCAGAAAACTTGGCTCAGACCCTCAGTGTTGTGCCTGCAGCCACCCCTGGGGACATTATCTGGGCAGAGATGGGTATAAAACACAATCCACTGGCTTTAGGAATTTTGTGAGTTCTGTAAGACTTGAGGGATGCAGGGGGAACCTCCCGGGCTTCCATGCTCCCTGGGTCACCCCCCACCCCGATCCTGGCTCTTGCTTTTATCCTCTATCCTTGCAACCAACAAACTCCTCCTCTGTCCCTGCAAGGCAACTGTTCCCCCACCAGGCTCCCAAGATCCAGCTTCTACCTCGAGTGACCTTACGAAGGCAGGTCTCTCTCTAAGAGGCATCTTCTACCAGCTGCTCAGGGAATGAAACAGCACCCATCCTGCTGTACACGCTAATAGTTAACGCGCAGTGGTCCTGCCTCGGGCCAGGCACCGTGTATGGGTTTTTCATGTATGGACCCATTTGATCCTCTCAGTGACGTGGTGCTGTCCTTGCCCCATTTTACAGACGAGAAAACTAAGCAACAGGTAAACTGAGTCCCATGGCCAAGGTCACACAGTAAACCCAGGCCATCTGGCGCCTGTCCTCTTGTCATGACCATTACCCTGGACGGAAATGGGCCCCTGAAAGCCCTCCCCCAGCCAGCAGCGCCCTGGGAACCCTTCCAGAGGAGGCGAGAGACCCTGGCCAACCCCAGTCACACCCCAGCTCCTGTTAAGAACTTTGTTCCCTGTCATCCCAACAACGCATGGCTTCCAAGGGCAATGGCAGCGCCGGGTCGAGGCTGAGTAACCTGAGTTTGCATCCTGCCCTTGCTCCTTGCTCCCGGTTCTGACCTTGGCTAATCCCTGAAGGAGAGAGAGCATCTTCTCCGCGGGTGCATTTGAGATGTCCTGGTCTCACCTCCAAGTCCCTCGTCCAGAACGATCCTGCTGCAAGCAGGGTTTGGCGTTCTCTGCCAGGCCCCGAGCAGACTCCTTCCCGGCACCATTAGAGGGAAACCCACTCAGATGAGTTTGGGGTGCACACCCCACTGCTCCCACAATTGCAATTTTGATTAAATTAGCTGTTCTGTCCCGATTTGGGAGACCTACCTGCTCATCCAAACATCTCCATCAGCCCAGATTCTTGACTTCCGGTTTGTTCCGGCTCTTCTGAACCTGCCCTGACATCCTAGATTACCGATCTCCAGCCTCAGTGTGACGACTGCTAGCCTGGGGAGTCTCACCCTCCAGCCTAGGAACCTAATGGCAGAGACAGGCTGGCGTCGTGAGGCAGGAAAGAGAGAGCCGGCTAGTCAGACAAGCCCAGGTTAAAATTCCTTGTCCTCTACTTGCAAATTGCAGTGCTGGAAAATCACTCAAGAAGGCAGAGGGGAGCATTGATGACAGCAGCCCAGTTCCCCTTCTGGGGCCTCTGTCCCAGTTGCTGCCTGAGACATAAGATGACACACACGGCAGGCCCTGCCCAAGCAGAGGCAGAAAAAAGAGAACGAGACGGAAGCTGGGGCTCCTTGAGTGAGGGGCTGCCTGCTTTCTGCCCTGGTGACGGGCAGTGCCGCCACTGGGGGGATTAAAGGAGAGTCCCCAACAGACTTCAGTGTGGGCGTCAGGCCCTAAAACCCTGACTGTGTGCCTCCTTTATTGTGCATTGTCATGGGCTCAGCTGTGTCCCCCCAGATTCACATTAAAGAGAGGGTTGAAGCCCTACCCCCCGGCGACTCAGAATGTGACCGGATTTGGAGATAGGGTCTGTAGAGAGGTGATTAATTTAAAATGAGGTCATGAGGGTGGGCCCTAGTCCATATGACTGGGGTCCTTGTGGAAAGAGGAGATTAGGTCATAGACACGTACAGCAGGAAGACCACGTGAAGAACAAGGAGAAGACGGCCGTCTGCAAGCCATGGACAGAGGCCTCGGAAAAACCAACCCTGCCGACACCTTGATCTTGGACGTCCAGCTTCCAGAACTGTGAGAAGATTCATTTCTGTTGTTTAGGCTGCCCGGCCTGTGGTGCTCTGTTAGGGCAGCCTGAGCAAACTACTACATCATCAAGCCCAGCATCCCGACATCTGACCGGGCCGGTGGGCTGCAACAGGTGGATGGAAAGAAAAGAGTGGAGCAGGGGGGGAGAGGTGGAAGGCCTGCTCCTACTAGCAGGATGCAAGTGTGGCTCCTCCTGGTATTAGAATAAAAACCCGCAAGAGGATGGGTGGGGAATCTGGACTTTGTCGGGACCTGCACGAGCTGGAAAACCATCGTGTGATGCCAGAGCTTGAACCCTGCCCAGTCTCATCCCGCCAGGCAGGGTGTGCTGGGCCCACCCCATGGGACATCGCTTCTCCTCTCTCAGACCCTCTGGAATAAGGAGAGCCTTTCCTTCGTGTCTTTTTGTGTCCATCGCGAGGAGCCAGCTGTCCAGCTCTGCCGGTCTCCTTCCTAGACAGCGCCTCCTCCAGCTGTCCGTCCTCCGCTTGTACCCTCAGCCTTCACCAACCCAGTTCTGGTTCCTCCCGCCCTTGGCTTCCTCTCCCATCTGGGGCCCCTCCCCTTCCCTTGTCCACAGCCCCGCACCGTCACATCCCCTGCCCCTGGTGCTTCTGTTTCCCGGCAGGTCATCTCTGGCTCACGAGTCACTCGAATGTAGAAGTTAATTTCCTTCTGGGGAGTGTTCCATGCTCCTCCCGAATGGGGGGACACGGGGTGCGTTTCTCTGGCTCCGTTGCACGTGGGGCCCGGTGCTCCCTGACGGCGTCTACTGGACGCCCTTCCCCGTCTCCTCCTGGCCCATCCCTTAGGATCAAGGAACCCAGTTGTGAGCGTTCCAATACTAGTCCTTGAGCTTTTCAATTCTCTGTTTCTCATTTATTAAAAAAATATGTGTTCAGCGACATTCCCAGTTCTGTTCTCTGAAGGACTAGGAAGGAATCAAACATTTTCTTATTTTCTCTCTCAAATATGAATTTCGTGTAAATGGTTTTTGCTGCCTCCTTCTCCCTCTCCTCCCCCTCCTTCTCCTTCTCCTCCTTCTCTTCCTTTTCCTCCTCTTCCCTCTTCCCCCCTCTTCCCCCCATTCCTTCCTCTCCTCCTGCCCCTTCTCTTTTCTAACATGTACCTTGAGTCAGACATTTTTCTGGGGGTCATTGGCCCCATATGGAAAAAGGGTCTTTGGTTCAGCAAAATACATGATCGGTTCCCACTTGTTTCTCAGACACGTGCAGCCGTGGTCATTCTGACGTTTCCTGCAGGGGAGAAGGCGGGACAGAGGAAGTGGTGGTTGGAGGAGCTGGAACCCAGGCACTGGGCCCGCTGGAACCTCCGGGGCGTTACCACCTGTCACTCTGTCCCTGAGGTTCAGAACCTCTCCCTCCCGCCCATAGCCCATGGCCGCTGCCCAAGTCCTGGTCTCTGGAGCCCACACCCCACGGGGCCCTTCTCTGACCTCTGACCTTGCTGGCAGACATCCTCTCTGCCCGGCTTACCTCTGAGCTCACTGACTGGGTGCCCCTCCACCTGGGTTCGGCTCTGATGGCTCTCCACGGAGACAAAGCCACCTCCTTCACCTAAATTGTCCTCCTGGGACAAGCAAATCACCCGTACTTCTGGTTCTCCCTGACCCTGTCCAGCCCCTTCCTTTTCTCTTCATTAGAGGTGACAGAAATTCCTATCTCCCTTGATGGAAAGTTTCTAAGAGGTTGAAAAGTTTCCTGCCTTTTTCCCTGGAGCCCAGAGGAGAGGAGGGGACCAAGGACGGCAGAAAAGGATGCTGGCCCTGCTCCGGCCTTGGGCACCTCAGTAAGGACCAGATGGGGAGCCACAGGTGGATGATTCCCGGATCAGCTCAGGTTGCATGCCGCGCCCCCCTCCAGCCCCCGCCCCATGGGATAGCACATCTCCCAGCCTCGCCCTGCCCCTGCCTCTCCACCGCCCGCTGTCACCAGCTCTGCACAGCACAGGCACCCGAGCAGGGGATCTAATCAGACTCTCGGCTATTAGTTCCTGAGTAGTAATTGAAGTGATCTGATTGGACCTATCTATTAGGCCCGGGGAGCTGTGGGGAGACGGCTCCCAGAACATTTCCTCCGCCTGCTAATCTATCCGTCTGGCATTTTATCTGGAGCTCAAAGCCCGTGCTTGAGCACTCAGGCATTTTACGGTATTATTATTACTTAGCACTTATAATGCACTTCATCAATGAGAGGGCCGGGCGGCCGCGGCCAGAATGATAAAGCACGGTGCGACAGATAGAGAGATACAGATCTAGCTCGGGTCTGTGTAATATTTGATGCCTGTGTCTTTGGTCCCTTGTGATCTGGTTATTAGTTATGTCTCCTCAAGGAGAAAACCAATCATCTTTCTCCTGATAAATGGGAGTCGGGTGGCCAGGAGGCTGGGGTTGGGGGGTGTGCAGGCTGGAGGAAGGACACACAGGGGAGATCTTAGTGGGGGTCCCCCAGGGAGCCGGCCTGAGGCAGGGTGCTGAGTGCAAGGAGTGTATGTGGGAGGTGATCCTGGGACCAGGAAGGGAAGGAAGCCAATACAGGATGCTGCGCTGTTGGGCAGGTCACTGCCATGGGCAACGGGCATTCAACTCCACTGGGGAAGTGGGGAGAGGGTGAGGAGCACCTCAAAATTATTCCACGCAAGGATCGAGGAAGCTAGAGCTCTTGTCCTCTGACTCCGAGCTCCCAGGGGCTCGAGCTCCCAGCCCTTTGACCTTGGTCCCTGCCTGGGCTGAGAGAAGCCCCAGCTGGGGACTCACAGGTGCTGGTCCAGTGAGCGGCCAGGAGATGGCAGGGCCCTGGCAGTGGCTGATGGATGGGCTGCGGGGTCTGGAAACAGGTGTTTTGATTGAAGGACAAGGCCGGGCCAGGGGCCTTCTTCCTCCCCTCACTCCCTGCTCGCCCTGACTGTCCCTGTATCTCCATAGATTGATCCTGGCCCGATATCGTGCGGGCCGGTGCGGGGAGGACCAGGGACCCTGTCCAGCTGCTCCCCCTGCCTGGATCCTGCCCCAAGTGGAGCATTCAAGGAGAGGCGCAGAATGTGGTTCGGGTTCAAGTGCCAGTTCTGGCGCCTCTGGGTGCATAAGCCTGGGCAAGTGACTTTTACTCTCTCTGAGCCTTGGTTTCCTCACCTGTGAAATGGGGGCAATACAGCCCTGCAGGATTGTTTTTGAGGATTGAATGAGGTATTGTCCACAGAGCGCCTGGTCCTTTGCCTGCCACGGAGCGAGGGCCCAGCGCGTGTCAATTTCCCTTCCCTTCCACCCCTGCCCGCACCCGCACCCAGGACTCCACCTCCTGTTTGGAATATTTCGAGTTACAAGAATTTCCTCCGAGGCTCACATTCCCAGGGGTGGGTGAGGGACTCCCCGCTTCCGGGACACTGTGCACCCTTTCCACGCAGAGGGCAGGACATGCCCCTAACCGGCTACTCTGACAGCCTCCCGCCTGATGCCTGGGGTTGAAGATATCCCTGTACTCACCAGGCCAAGGCAGAACCACATGGCATCCCCTGAGGGGACAATTTATGCAGAAGCATAAATATCTTTTAAAACTCCTTCCCATTCCCAGAGACGTGAGAGTCTGCCGTTGCTGCTCACGGCTTGAGGCTTTTCTTCAAAGGGCATCCCCCATGGGCAGATGGAAAACTTGTTAGGAAAAGCTCTTTTCTTTTTTTCTGACATATTTTTTCTCCTTCACAGAATTCTTGCTCCTGCCTCAGCCCCTGGCTTCCAGAGAGCAATCAGGGAACCTCCGGGAATCAGACATCTCCAGCCCCCTGGGGGCACCTCCTGCAGGAAGTCTTCCCTAATTACCTCACCACCTCCAGCAACCCTTCTCTGCTTTCTCTTCTGCCTCTCTGGTTTGCGGGCTTCTGGCAGCCATATGCTTGACTTGGGGGATTGTCTTTAAGGTCTGAAAAGCATGTGCGTAGAGTGGGGAAATTGACATCTATCTCTCCAGAGAGATGAAAGCGTCTCGGAGGACAGGAATCGGGCCCCATCCTTCCTCCGAGCCTCCTGCAGGGCCCAATCCAAGGCCTGGGCCCAGGGGCAGCTGCTGCCAACTGGCCGGGCCGGGGGGCAGGGGGCAGTGTAAAGCCTAATCCAAGCCCACCACGAGGCTGCCTGCCTGGGCCAGGCAGGCTCCAGGCAGGAGCCGGTGTCTCTGCTGCAGAAAGGATCCATCAGGGCTGAAAGGCCTGGCAGCCCTTCTTCATATTAAAGACCAATTCAGTGCAGATTAAGAGGACATAGCATCCCTTCTCTTGGGTTTGGGGAAACCATCCATCCTCCTGGAGCTGCTCGGGGCGCGACGCAGGCTGGGGAGCTCTCGGCGGGGAAGGGAAAGGACCCAGGTAGCGACATGGTGAGAAGGAGTCCTTTTCCTGTGCCTGGAAATGAGGCCCCGGGGGGTTGTAGTGTCTGGCTCTTTGGTGGCTCTGATTCCCTGCCAGGCGCTGAGCACTCTGCTTCCTGCATGGGGCCCTCTTTTCATCCAGAGCCCCGAAAATGCTCAGGGGCCCTGGTTCTTTCTTAAGATCAACGCTTTGGACTTCTTCCAAGGTCAGGAGCCTACCCCTGTCTGGGACACTGCTAGCCGTCTTTCTCCTTTGTCTGCCCTTCCTGCATTGCCAGTAACCAGGGATTAGCCATGCCTTGGGGAAGGACCACCTCTCCCTGGCAGGCTGGCCGGGGAGCAAAGACAAGGGGATTGGGGAGGGGGCAGGGGTGCCCTGTGTATACTTTTCTTGGGGGGAGGGCACGCGAGCAGCCTGAAGCTGGATGCTGCGCTGTGCGGGCTGAGCTGGGGCGGGGGAGAGCTCTGCTCACAGAAGGAAGGGCAGAGAGAAGGGGATGGGCACTTACTGATTCCCTTCTGTGCTCCCGGCTCCGGGCCAGGCCTCTTTTATGCGTTATCTCCTAATGTGAATCTAGCATGGCGGTCAAGAGCTTGGGTTCCTGAGTCAACAGAGCTGGGGTAGAATTCCAGCTCCCCTGGTTTCTGGCTGGGTGGCCCCGGGTAAGAGATTTAACCCACCTAAGCCTCAATGTGTTCATCTGTAAAGGGTGACTAATCAAAGTCCCTGCTCCAAGAGCTGCTACGTCCTAGGTCTAAAGCTCCTGGCTGCATGCCTGACCTGTGGATGCACCCCTTAAATGTTCACTCTGTCCGTTAGTAACACCCCTGGGATGTAGAAGTCAGTGCGTTTATTTCTGCTAGAGGTAGCCAGGGCTCTGAGATATTCAGACTTGGTCAAGGCCACCGAGTTAAGAGGTTGGCAGGCTAAGATCCAGCACAGGCCTGCCAGGCCCCGAAGCCCAGGCCTCTCAGACATCCTTCAGCCTCCAAGGGGAAGGGATAAATGAGTCCAGGCCTTGAGAGGTGCCCGCCGGCCCAGCCTCATGGCAAGGGCAGAGGCAAGGCTGCCAAGCTCCTGACAGCTAACACAGCCGGGCAGGGCCCTTTCCTTGGAGTCGGTGGAGAAGCTGCTCCAAAGTGGGCCCCGGATGTGGAAGGTGGCTCTGCTCCCACAGCTGCAATCTCTTTCACCTTGTGCAGGAGGTTCTGTCCTTCAGCAGCCTGGGGAAGGGCAGGGATCGGCAGCGGGAAGGATGGCGGGGGAGCTGGGGGCTGCGGCCTCCCTACCCACTCCCTCCCTTACTGCAGAATTGAGTCTGGATAAACAATTACAGTCTATTTACCTCAGACCATATGGTGCTGGGAAACAGGTGTGCAGGTAATGAAGAGCCCGGCTCCAATTAAGCGTCTGGGAACCCGGCCGGATTCCTGCTGCATCTTTTGCTTGGGCTGAGGCCCACTTACAAATGAGAGCTAAAAGGGACCACGGCTTAATAGAGGCAGAAATGGGAGCCCAGAGGCGCCCGAGATGTTGGGCTGGACCACGCAGGTGATGGAGAGGATGCAGGGGCAGCCAGCGGCTCCCACCCTCCATCCCATTCCTGCTGGCAGGGAGGGCGGAGCCCGGGACCTCACCTGGGCCCCTCATAGCAGCAGCCGTGCACCTGGAGTTGTGAAGGGAAACAATTCAGGGCCATTGATCTCTTGGCAACACCATGCTGGTACCTGCACGGGTGGGAAGCGTGGAGATTCCTGTAGGACTAGGAACGGGGAGGGGGGGGGTGGGGGGGGGGACTTGGCACTCTGCCAGAGCCATTTCACCCTGCCCCTCCCACTTGCTTTACTTCCCTCTGCCTCAATTCCCAAGCATTCCACGCATCTTTTTGTGGACTTGCCGTGTGCCAGGCACCGAGCTAAGCCCTGGGGACACGCAGATGAACCAAACAGACAAAGGCCTTGTGGTTCCATTGAGTTTATTTTATGAGCATGGAGATTTCAGGCATTTTAGGGGGATGGAAGGACAACCACTGAGTCACAGGACACACATGAGGTCATTTCGGGGAGCGGTAAGTGCCACAAGGGAAGCCAGTCCTTTCTGCTGCTGGATGAAGGCCCAGCTCAGGTGCCCTCTCTTCAGACACTTCCCAGATGCCTCCAGTGGCCAGTGCCCTCCTCCTCCGGGCTCCTGGTCGTTCGTGTCCTCCCTCCTATTACTTGAGAGGTCTTGTAAGCAGCTGCTTCTGTATCCCTCTCCCTCCAGGACACTGACCTTCTCCAGGGCAGGGAGGGTGTCTGGCTCACGGCTATTTCCAGAGCACGGCGCAGGGCCAGGTGGGCAGGAAGGAGGGTTTGGGGAGGGATGGAGCAGGCTGGCCCGGACCCCCGCAGTTCCATCCTCCTGGGGGATTTGTCCTGCCTGCTGAGAAGATACTGGCCACTCCGGCCTGGCCTGAGACAGTGGACAAACTGTGACTTTGGAGGGTGCCAGCTTTGGGGAGGGACCTCCGTGCCTCATCTGATCACAGAGTCAGGCAAGGTGCCCCTCACCCGTGCTTTGGATGCTGCAAGCTGAGCCAGAAGGAAGATGAACAACGCCTGTCCCTGTGGTGGGCTGATGGGAGGTGGACCAGGGCACATGTTCCTGGCAGAGAGATGAATCTCTCATGTCAGGTTTTACTGCAGAGCAATGAGGCCGCACGAAGTTAGGGAGGTGGAGGATACATTGCTTCTTCTAGAAGCCCCGGCTTGAGTGGCTGGTGAGGAGGGAGCCAGAAAGGGAGATTTTTCATGCCCTTTTGCCTACTTAATAGTTTTCCTTTCTTTTACTCTTGGATTTATGCCTGGCTTTAGGATTGCCAAACCCAAATCAGCATCTTCCCAAATCTCCCTGCTGGGGAGAAGGGAATGTCCCCTGCCCCCTCCCCCAACCGTGGTCCCACTCTTGCCCCCTGGGTCACTCCCATCGTTCCTCGGGGACGCTGGCCCGATCCACAAGGCTCTGCCCAACTCTGTCTGATTTTAAAGAGGATACCTTCCCTCAGAAATACACAGCTGCGCTATGGGAAATGGATAACAGATAATTGCAGGGAAAATGCAGGTTTCAGATGAGGGGCTTGCTCTCTTTCTGGGTGGGCAAGGTTTTTGGAGCCAGGGTTCTGGAAGGTTCCAGGCTGCAGCCTCCCTTCCTCACACAGAAGGCAGGAAACAAAGCAAATGGCTTTCGAGGTGGGAAACAAATTGGATTTTTAAAAAATGCCCTGGTTCTAATGATCGGAGGGGTTATTCATAATCCCGGAGTAGAAAGTATGTCTCGAAATTTGTTTTGCATTGACAGCTTCTCCCTAATGGGCAAGATCTCACACATGAGAGGGCCATAAAACATAGAGCTCTGGCGGGCCCTGCTGCTTGCCTGATAAGGGAGAGCGACTCTCTCGGTAGCAGGCAGAGGGCACGGGACCAGAGTCCCCCACCCCACTGCCCCACCCCCGCTGGTCCAAGCTCCTGGACCTTCCCCCGACTGACCCCCAGCAGGTGGGGAGGGGGAGGGGGAGGGGGAGGAGGGGGCAGAAGGCAAGTCCTTGCTACAGAATGATCCTTGGAGCCAGAAATCTCCTGAATGCCAGAAAGGATGCTCTCCAGAACACAAATCTCATGGCTGCTTTGCAGTGGAAGAGTTTCATGCCCAAGTAAGTCCAGAAAGTGAGGAAATGCCACCTAGCCTGCCCCTTGTTGACAGCGAGTCACGGCAGCTGTGAGCATGGTCAGAGCTGTAAGGAGTCTGGCAGCAAACAAGAAATCCGCGTAGTTTTGCCTAACCCCGTGGTTCCCAAACGTGTTTGACAATGAGCCGTGTTTTGACACAACACCCAGTGGATGCCCTACAGAAGGAGCGTTCCCCGAAAGCACGGTGGTAATAGCCATATTAGCTTCCTAGGGCTGCCATAACAAAGTACCCCAGACTGGGCGGCTTAAACAGCAGAAATTTATTTTCTCACAATTCTGGAGGCCGGATGACTGAGATCAAGGTGACGGCAGGGTCGGCTTCTCCCGAGACCTCTCTCCTCGGCGTGTAGATGGCCACCTTCTCGCTGTCCCTGTGTGTGTGTCCACATCTCCTCTTCTTAAAAGGACCCCAGGACCCCAGTCTTACTGGATTAGGGTCCACCCATATGAACTTGTTTTAACTTAATTACCTCTTCAAAGGTCGTATCTTCAAATGCAGTCACATTCTGAGGACCTGGGGGTTAGGACTTCAACATACAAATTTGGGGGTGACACAGTTCAACCCATAGCAATAGCAATGGATCTCAGCATCGTGACCGGCAACTTGGTCATCGGTGGGATCCTGAAGGTGGGGGTGGGCAGAAAGGTGGGTCCCTGGCGGAGGGGACTGGTGCTGTCCAGCCCACGCCTTCTAATACACAGTAATGACATTGACAGCAGCCACTTTTGTGAGGCACTTAACAGATACACAGTACTTTTCCATCCATCAATTATTTGTCTGATCCTCATGACACCTGGTGAGGTGGGAGGTCCCATCATTAATCCCACTTAACAGAAGAGGACACCTACACTCAGAGAGGTCACGTCACTGGTTTTAGGTCAACCAGTAAGTAGTGGAGTGGAGAAGTAAACCCAGGTGGGCTTAAAGAACCAGGCCCGAGGACCAGGGGCGTATGGGCACCCCTGCACCCTGAGATGGATACGGCTGTAGCTGGCAGCAGAGGCAAGAGTCATCTCAGCACAGCTCAGAGGCCCTTCTGCCCTGGAGCCTGAGCACCCACAGGTGGCATCTATCCTGACGAGTCTGGCACACGCGGGGGCCCACGCTCACTTCGCCAGCTCGGATGGAGAGCCATCCCCTGGGGCTTCTCAAGCGGTTTCAGATGAGCCCATCCTGCCGGATGCTCTAGGCACCTGGCCGTCAGAACTGGAGGCCAACCAGGGAGAAAGAGCTGGAGACTTCTCGCTGTCCCATGGACCGGACCAGGTTAGAAAGCGCAGGACACGGAGCACGAAGCAATGCCAGCCCCGTGTCCGTGGAGACTGAGAAACAGGTGTGTCCATCGGTGAGCTTTCTCCAGGAAGGAGACATTCAGGCGGGTAGGAGCTGACTGTAAGTGAGACCAGAGAGATCGCAGCTCTGCAGCAGGAGAGGGTGATGATTTAGCGGCACCGGGAAACCAGCAGACTCGCTTCCTGGCCCCTCGCGGCCTGCACGCCTGCTGTTTGTGTCCTCGAGCTTCTCGGCAAGTTTCCTGCCAGGATGCAAGGCCTGTGTTTCATTGATTCTTCCTCTTGGCGCCTGGACAAAGTGCCCGTGGCTTGCTGCCCCTGCCCCTGAAACTCACTGGGCACGCCTGCCGGACATTTAGTCCAAGATGCCTGGCAAAGGAGGAGCATCCGTTGTCTGGAGGAGGAGACAGGGATTCTAGGCCTGAGCCCCCGTTCCGGGCTGTGCAGCCTGGGCCAGCTTACTCGGTCTCTGAGCAAGTTCATCATTTTAAATGGGGCTAATGAAAGAATGTCAAGGTCACTGTGAAGGTCCAATTGAAGGGGAGGTAAAAACTGCTTTGCAACTTGCTAAAGAGCTGTACAGATGATGAGCCCAGCTCTAGAGGGTGAGCGAGAAGGAGGAAGGGTACATAAACTTCCAGTGACCTGCCACCAGGTGTGGCAGCAGGGGACCACCCGCAGGAAGCCTGGAGGGCACCACGCTGGTGAGACTCACCCTCAGCCTCCAGAGGCTGAGGTCCATGGAAGGGACGTGGAGGCTTGCGTGCTCTGCCTGGGAATACCACCCATAACCACAGAATCTGTCCACTGCCCAGCGCCAGGGGCACCATCCACGTGCCCTACAATGCTTTGTGAATAATGCAGCGAATAATTCCTAGGGAAAAGAAATTCACCACTGTGCATCCTTTCTTCATCTCAGAATCCTCCCTGACTCTGCACCGGGCAAGGACAGTGGCCATGACCCCTGGGAGCCTGGGGGGGAACCTGCGGGGGGTGCATTGCAGTAGACGTGTAGGGAGTCTGCCCCCTCCCTTTCCCAGGCAGCTTCCCTCATGTCTGTGGCTCAGTTCTAGAACACTTCTCAAAAGAAGGAAGTAGAGATCACCCCATCTGGCTTCTTTAGGGCAGGGCCAGGACTCTGGAGAAGAGGGAGGTGCCCAGTGTGCAAATTGAAGGCCTTGACCACTTTCAGGTGCCAACCCTGTAATTGCAGGAGCCCCGAGAGTGAGGCCGCCTTAAATTTTTCATCCTGGATGCCTCACTTGCCTCACCCTAGTCCCAGCCCTGCTTTGGGGAACTTCCTTTGTAAAATGCTCTGCCCAAATGACACCCTCCCTGCTGCATCCCCTTGGCCAGCCCAAGGGGCTTGTGGAAAACAAGAGGCTGACCCCTACCTTCCCCACAAAAAAGTAGAACCTCGCTCCACAGTTAGTTCTTTATAGCAAGCGGCAGGTTCCCGGGATGGGAGTTCACACCTACGAGTGGCCAAGTCTTTGTGGCCAAGAGGAGCTCCAAGGAGCAGGTGGGCACACTCTCGGGCCACTGGTGGGTAGACAGTTCTGCAGCTGGGGCTTTGGGCCACTGATGGTGTCACTGCCACTCCACCCCCAAAGCAGCATCACGGCAGGGTCCCTGGTCCCTTTTGAGAGAGGCAATCCCCACAGAGGTCCAGGGATTAGCTTCACCCCTAGAAAAACAAGACAGACTCCAAGAGAAGCAAATAAGCCAATTAAAAGGCCGGCCCATTCTGGCAGCTGGGGCATCACCGGCTCTCATCTCGCGAGGCGTGAGCGGCTCGAGCTGCTGGGAAGGTACAGGGCGTCCCAATTACACCCTCCTCTGCGACAGGCAGTGTCAAAAGATTAAAGAAATCAAACCAAGTGGCTCTCCAGCAACCCCTCCCCCAAGAATGAGAGCCGCTGCGTGGAGGCGGTTATGGTACCAAGGTGGTGGTTAGAAAGATAATTTCCAAGGGGCCCAAGCCTGCCGCAGCTGCCTTCACTAGCTGTGCGTCAGCACTGCATCTTGGTGGCCTTGTCTGGGCTCCTCAGGTTCATTTTCTTTTTTGTTGGCACAGCTGAGCAGAAGAAAACCCATTAAGCACCTCTCCCTCCATGGCCTCCCCACCCCGCCATGCACAGCCAGCCCTTCCTGATCAGGAAACTTTCTCTCCTCCTGTTCATTCTCTCTCTTTCTCTTTTTCTCTTATTGTTTGATTTCTCTTCTCACTTTTCCTTCCTAGCTGTCTTCACTTCATTCTGCCCCTTCTCATCTCCTGTTTGGTTCCTGCCTCTCTTTTTCTCTCCCTCCTTAAATACCCACTAGATCTCAAGGAAAAAGAAGCCACTGTGTGCTTTTCGGTTTTCTACCTGCACGCCCCACCATGGTCTTTGGAATCGTAACAGCAGTAGTAAAGACCCATTCGTGAGCACTTACATCTCGTAAGCCCTGTGTGGAGCGCATCTCTTGCGTGAGCTTATTCATCCTCACCAGATGTTATCAGATTAGGAAACTGGCACTTGGTGGCTTGGTGGTGACTTGCTGCAGGTCACATGGATGGAAGGGGCTGGAACCAGGATTACAAGCTCAGTTGTTGACAGCACAGGCGGCTGCTGACCTGCTGTCCGCATTCTAGCCTGGGTAACGGAGGAAGAAGAGATGGCTGGGAAAGAATGTTTGAAAGCAAGCCTGGAAGTCAACTCTGAGAGCATCTCCCCCAGACAGAGAAGACCAGGCATCGGGGGAGAGGGAGGACCAGGGTATCAGGACCTCCCCACTCCAGACCCTGATATATGCCTGCCTGATGTGGAGAATTTCTGCTGCAATGGAGTCTAGCTTAGTCAGCTCAGGCTACCGTCACAAAATGCCATAGACTGGGGGGCTTAAATGATAGACACTTATTCCCGCAGTCCTGGAGGGATCAAGATCAAGGTGTCAGCAAGGTAGTTTCCTACTGAGGTCTCTTCTCTTGGTTTGTAGGCGGCCGCCCTCTTACTGTGTGCTCACACGACCTCTTCTTTGTGCAGCCCTGAGTGGGGGTGGGGAGCAGTTTGGGGGAAGAGAGATCTGGTATCTCTTCTCATAAGGGCACTAATCCCCCCACCCCCATGACTTCATCTAACCGAATTACCTCCCAAAGGCCCCATCTCCAAATACTACCACATTAGGGGTTAGGAGCTCAGCATGAATTTGGGGGGACACAACTCAGTCCATAGCAGACCATCACCCCTGATCAGGGAATGCCACGCCCTTCAGGTGTGCTGGAGCAGGGTAACAGTCAGAAACCCCTGACCCAAACTTTCATTACACAGGGAGGGGCTGGGGCTCTGAGAAGTCATGTGACTTACCCAAGATAACCTGGAAGGGTGAGACCAGAGCCTGGCTCTCCTGCTCTCCAGCCTAAGGGTTGTTTGGCACTCCTCTGAACCCTCAGGATCTGCAGGGCCTCTGCTCAAACCCAGCCCTCTGCAGAAGAAGTCCCGTAAGACCCTCTCTGTGATGATAGCACATCATCTGTGAGCAGGAGGAAAGATGCTGAGGGGGGGTGGTGGTGACGGCGGCTTTGACAATGGCTTCTGCTTCTGGTGGCCTGAGATTGTGACTTGTGATTTCAGGTGGAAGTTTTATTAATGTCATTACAGCATGTCACTTCCTGGGGACGGTGCCCATTGGGGGAGGAAGTGTGAGTAGGGGTGCAGAGGGGAGGGGTGGGATGCAATACCCACCTTGTCTGGCCTCCTCTCTCCCATTTCTGCCCCACTTGCCACTGAGCATCGGCGAGGGATTGGGGGGTTAAAAAGTGGCCATGAGAAGAGAGCACGAGAGGCCTGCACCAGCTAATGTGGAGTGTCTCCATTACCATAATAGCTAACCACTTAATAACTGACTTCCCCACTAATTCTAATTGAAACACGGAACGATATTTCCGGGCGGAGAGTGGCAGGCTCAAGTCTGGGCAGACATCTCCAGGGACCCCCTGGCTTCACATGGCGAAAACCGTGCGGCCTGTTCGAGCCTTCTGCTGCTGGAATAGACCGAGGCAGCAGCTCTTGTACGGCTGCCAGGAACCACAGCTGATGATAAAAGCCATTAAAGGTCAGCTGGGAATAGAAAACTATTTATGTTAAATGTCACAGATTAAGCCGCAGCATGGGTCTCGGGTGGGCAGCAGAGGGTGAGGTGAGAAACACCGGTCACCATGCTTGCCTCTTGAGGGGCCTTGAAGGGGCAGGTGGTGTTGAGAGGTGGCGGACGGGGGCGGGGGCAGGCGCTTAGTTTCAGGCTTCTTCAGCCTCGGGAAGCAGGTGGATGTCGGCAGCCACAGGTGATTGGCCAGGCTGGCTGCCTGTCTAGGTTGCTAGGCGACCTGAGTGGGCGATGTGGGGAGTGAGGACTGAGCCGGTCTCCATCACATCATAGAATGGGACCTGGGGTGTCTCCGCAGGGCCAGTGACATGGATTCTGAGGCCAGGCAGACTGCTGTCACTTACAGGAGGGACCCAGGCTGGCTCTGTTTTCCTGTGTGTCATCCTGGGTTTGGCGTGGGTGTGCTTAACCATAATGCAGATGTAATGTGACACAGCTGAGCCGCAGGCGGTCATGGAGAGAGGACGGCACATTCCCTTCCCCAAGGATCCTGGACGCTGGGCTTTGAAGGACACGGGAGGGACTGCCAGGGCGTGGTGCTCTTGGGAGGGGCTTCAGGGCTCAGCAGGGTCCGGACCAAGTTCTGAAGGGGCAGTGCCACCCAGGGAACAAGAAACCCCAGAGCTTCCCCACCATGAATGCACTGGGGCTCCCAACCTGGGCCTGAGCCACCGGCAAGAGCCCCATTGTGTTGTGCCTGGGCCCCATCTATTCACCAAATGCACCTAAAGGTGGAGTCCGCTGACAGGTGGAAATATCCCCTAGAAGGCCCCACTGGAAAAATTACCACCACTACTAAAACTACCTACGTGGGGATTGTTCAGTTTGCAGGTTGAGGCAGAGGCTTAACTTCTGTGTTTTTCAACCACCCGCCCTGCCTCTGGACGGCCCAGCCATTATATTAGTTGCTGTGTGTACAGGGAATACAAGCACATTTTAATATTGGTGTAAGCAGACATAACTAGGAAGGTAAATCTAGTGGAAAAACACACTCAGTCTAAATAAATAAATAAATACAACCCCAAACCCTGTCCTTCCATCAAGTACCAAGAGGGTGGGCTGCGGGTCTGGAGTATCCATGTCTTTTCTTTTTTTTTTTTCAAATTAATTAATTAATTGATTGATTGATGGCTGCATTGGGTCTTCATTGCTGTGCGCGGGCTTTCTCTAATTGCAGAGAGTTGGGGCTACTCTTTGTTGTGGTGCGCGGGCTTCTCATTGTGGTGGCTTCTCTTGTTGCGTAGCACGGGCTCTAGGTGCTCGGGCTTCAGTAGTTGTGGCTCGCGGGCTCCAGAGCGCAGGCTCAGTAGTTGTGGTGCACGGGCTTCGTTGCTCCGCGGCATGTGGGATCTTCCCGGACCAGGGCTCGAACCCGTGTCCCCTGCATTGGCAGGCGGATTCCTAACCGCTGCGCCACCAGGGAAGCCCCTGGAGTATCCATGTCTTGACTCCTCCTCCATCTGTTCGGTTTGACTGTACCATTCGAAGGGACCTCAGGCAGATACCCCCCCATCCCACCCCTGTGCTGGGGAACAGACGCCCGGAACAGTCTAACAGGCCCCCTCCCCGGAAGGGCCTCCCCTTCAGTCTTCCTACACCCTGTTTGTCTGCAGGATGACCGTGCTGGAAGTGATCTGGCCCAGGTGGACCCACGGGAGAACAGCAGGGATCAAGAGAGGTCCCAGGAGGCCCTGAGAGTCCAGGCTGGTGGGCAATGGATCAAGGTGGTGGGGGGATCGGAGATGGTTGGGGCTGGGGGTGGGGTGCTGGTAGACACCAGGAAGAGTTCGATTCACTCCCATCACCCATAGATTAGTATCAGCAACTACTCTACACCAGCCCAGTGCTTGGCACTGGGAATATGATGCTGAAGGAGACCATTATCCCTGCTTCCAGAAGCTCACTGTGCGTGGGGAAGATCAAGGTGTCCTGGGAACTTACAGAATGTTTGAACTATACTAGGAGAGAGGAATGCAAGTAGGCTCAGAGCGCTGAGCAGGACGTGGAGGGCGGGCAGTGCTTCGGAGAGGCTGCATTTGAACCTGACCTTCAGTCAAGGGAATAGCGGTGCTGAAAGGGCTGGGCGTAGGGGGCGGGGGAGGCTGGAAAGGAAAGTTTGGGGAAGACGGTGAGAGGCCTTGAACACTGTGCTTAACAAGTTAATTGGAAATTAATTCTGAAGGCACAGGAGAGTTTATACACTGGTGCTGAAAATGAGAGGACGTGGCCTGGGTTTCAGAAAGAACGCTCTGGAAGCTGCAGGGAGGATGTGCTAGACACGGGGGTTCCCAACCCTGAGCCCATGGGAATCACCTGAGGGCTTGTGGAAAGGTGGATGCCGGGCCACGCCCCCAGAGCTCCTGGTCCAGCAGGGTGGGGAGTGGGTAGCAGAATCGTGATATGGTCTTGGATTTGCTGAAGGTGATGGACAAAGGCCAAGAAGTACAGAGCAGGGAAGTCGGAAGTGGGATGCAAGGTTCAGTTCCTTGGGGAACAAGGCGAGAAGCCAGATATTGGGGCTGAGGTCAGAGTTCCAGCTCAGGTTACTGAGCTGGGGCCTCATTCACCTCCCCCGCCTTCAGTTAGACTTCAGGTCTGGGAGGCAGCTGCAGCTGCAGATGGGCCTGGATTTGAAGGTCAGGAGGACGCAAGGGCAGTGAATCAAGCAGATCAGGCCCAGAAATAGCACAGGTGGGAGAAAATCTGATTCACTGTGTGCGGTGATGCACCAGCCCAGGGAAAACGCCCTGTTGCTGGGCCCTGATTTGCATCCCAGACCCGAGAGCATCAAAGCACACAGCCTCCATCCAAGGCCAGATCCCCAGTGACAGGGGCCCTGCTCAGACCTAGCCCCAAAGCCTCAAATCCGGGAGTTGGCCTGATTGCCGCAGGAGGGAGCATCTCCTGGGAAGGGTCAGAGCAGCAGAAGGTCCCTCTCATTTGCTTTGGCAGTAGCCCAGGAGCAGAGAAGAGGGCTGCTGGGGAGAGCGGGGGAGCAGACAGACCTCAGGAAGGCGTGGCCATGAGTTATCAGCTAAGGGAGCCCAAGCAGACACCTCCACCAACTTCCTGGTTCTCGGGCCTCTGTCCCCAAGGCCATGTCCCTAAATCTGAGTCCAGATCCCTCCTCCTCCATTGCGTTCTTGCGTGTGACCCCCTCGACAGTTTCCTTCACGTACATGAAATATTTTACTGCGATTGAAGGGAAGCTGGTATTTGGACATCCCTTAGTTACAGTTTAAGCGCAGTTTCTCAGCTCACATTGGAATGGACTCCCCAGCGGACTGGTGTCTGTGTATACACTGGCCAGCCAATAGTATGCATAAGTATCACTCCAAGCCAGGGTTCTCCCTGTCTCAATCCCAGCACTGTTATTCCTGTTTAAAACTGTTCTCCAAGAGAGAACAGTCATAATCCTATCTTCCCTTATTATGATGATGGTTTGGTTTTTTTTTCCCCCAGAAGCACCCCTGGGCAGTGCAGTGTCTTCTCTGGGGTCGGCTGCAAGATCTCCATCCGCTGAACCTACTCATTTTTTAGCACTTGGACTCCCAGGATCTCAGGTCCTAGAATTGTTCTAGCTTTCAGACTTTCTGATCCTATGGCCCCAAGTTGCCTCACGCTCTGTTCTGCTTCACTCTCCCACTCATGGTCGCCACTGGGGTCTCCGTTCCCTCTCTGCCCCCATCTGTGCCAGGTTTAGCAGCGGCCCTTATGCGGGTGCGCACCATCTCTCCCGGTACCCACCTTAGCAGGGACATCTGGGCTCTAAAGCCCAATGATGTTTCACCCTCCAAGGTTTCTCCCCAGCCCACGGCAACTGTAAAGGAGGCTGTTTGGGACCCCAGGGGGAGAGGGGAGTGTCTCTGGCTGGGTGACCCTGTCTGGAGGACACTTGGAGGGCAGGAAGCAGCCCAGGAAGAGGGGAGAATGAAGCAGAGAACAGGAGGATGTGGGTGCTGGAAGGAGGAGGGGCCCAAGTGCTTGCTCTCCAGCGCCCCCTGTGGGCAGCCGTTCCCTGCAGGGACAACACCCATTGCAGGTGCGGGGGGCCGTCAGGGCAGGTCAGCAAAGCAAGGGCAGCCGTCAGGGGATGGCAGTCAGCTCGCCCAGGCCACCTTCTGCCTCTATTGGCAGGGGGTCCAGAGGTGCTGCCATTCGGCAGAACCCACCCCTGTGCCTTTCCACTCGATTCTCTTTGACATAGTTTATTATTTTTTTTGGCCACGCCACGTGGCATGTGGGATCTCAGTTCCCCGACCAGGGATCAAACCTGCGCCCCCTGCAGTGGAAGCGCAGAGTCCTGACCACTGGACCACCAGGGAAGTCCATCTCTTTGAAACTTTGGAAGAGCAGAGCAGGCCCCCAGAAGCACGACCAGAAGGGAAGATAGGATTATGACACGTTTGGGAGTAAAGGGGACAAAAATCCTAAAACCTTCCTGCAAGGACTCCCCTCTGAGAGTCAAAACACCAAGGCCAAACTCACTCTATTATAATCACCCCTAGAAGCTGACACCCGCTCAGCACTTACGCCAGACCTAACACAGCTTCACGTGCACCGTCCCCCGGGAGGAAAAATGATTATCATTATCAATTTGGGGATGAGAAAATGGAAACTCAGACCCAAGTTCACACAGCAAAGACTGGAGATGGGGTCTGTCGCCTCTCAAAACCCATATTTGCAACTCTGCCAAAGCAGAGCAGCCAAATCATACTCAGCGTTCCCTGGGCTGGTGTGGGTGTGGGATGCTTGCAGACAGAGATCCTTGCCCTGTGGCACCAAGAGCCACCTAAGCCGGTCACACCAGCTGTGTCCCCAACACTTAGCCTTTGGCGGGGCTCAGCAGACTGGCCCGTGGGCCAAATCCGCCCTGCCACCTGTTTTTATGAAGTGGTGTTGGAACACGGCTATGCCCGTTCATTTATGCACTTCATACCTGCAGGATTTACTCTCTGACCCTGGAGAGAAGAGCGTGTCAGCTCTCGGCCTTTGATAAAACCATCAGCTTGCCTGAGTCTCGCAGAGCCCAGCTGAGGTGACGCGGAGGGTGGTGCGCAGGTAGGCGTGTACGCGCGCCAGCGAGTGTGCAAATGGCCCCGGACAGCGTCGGTGACATCCAGCTCCAGAAGAGCAGGAGGGGCTGCTGTGTGGGCAGCGAGCTCCTCTCGAAGGCAGCTGGGTTTAGAGGCTTTTATAGTCGGAATGGCACCGTCGCTGCTGCTGCTGCCATTTAATTTTCCCCTAATTAAGCAATTATCTCGGAGAGAGCTGCTTGCATCTCCAGGAACTTTTCTTGTGGAGGGTGGGGAGGAGCGAGAAAGAGGTGTAGCTTTCAGGAAGGCCCGGATATAGAAACTCACACCCTAACTGTGAGTTTCTCCGCCGATGGACACAGCGGCAGGAAGAGTGGAGTGGACATCAAAGGCACGCTGGAAAGTGACACAACCCGCCTCGAACCCTGCCATCCCGCGAGCCAGACACGCACGAGGCGACTAACTCATCACAGGAGATCTGAGCCCATCAAGGCCGCTGAGAAAGAAGAGCTGGATTCAGGGTGGGGACAGGTGCTTTTTAGTAGGCAAGGGCGAGCGAGCAAAGGCTTGGAAGTTCTGGAGGCCAGAAAGGGGGGTGGGGTGGGCTTCATTCTTCTGTTGGGAGGGCAGAGCTGGACCACCCTGAAGAGCCAGTCCTGGGGCACGAGGCTCACCCTGTCTTCCTGCAAAGACTTCACCCAGTCACAGGTGGGAGTAGTTATGGGCTCAACCTTCCTCCAGAGGCAGACAATCCACAGATGCCCCAACCAGTCTGGAAGCTGAGCCTGCAGCCCAGGGCTGGACTGGCTAGAAAAGACAGGATGCCCCGATACACTGGAATTTCAGATAAACAACGGAAAAAGGTGTAATGTAAGTATGTGCCAATTATCGCACAGGGCATTCTTATGCCCAAAACCTACTCATTGTTTCATTGTTTTGTTGTTTCATTTAACTAGGCGTTCTGTAGTTTTACTTGCTAAATCTGGCCTCTTTACCCAGGATCCACCCTCTACATACCTTCTCCCCACAATTCCCAAGCAAGGAAATGATTATTTGTCCCTAGGCAGTCACTGGATCCAACCCAGACAGCCCAAGGGATCTAGGCTGGAGATCTAGAAATTTCTAGCTCAGAGGGATGTACGGAAAACCAGAGAGCTCCTCGTTAATCAGTTCGAGTTGGGTGTGTGTATTAGGCAAACCATCAAGGTGGCTTTTTGCCTTTGGATTCAGATAGAAGAAAGTTAGAAAGGAAGGGGAAAGAGGCCCTTGCTTTTTGGTGGTAATCATTTACTGTATAGGAAAATTTTTTAAAAAAAAGACAACGGTCGACAGGGCTGTTGCTTTGCAAAATGGGGTTGACAGGGTCGTTCCCATTCCCTCTTCCAACAGAGTACTGGACCCTCACATAGATCTTTCCATGGGAACCAGGAAAACAGAGATGGTCTCTGCTTGTCCAATGGAAAACGTCATCAGGGACTACAGGCCTTTGGCTCCAAGCTAATAGGCATATGAGGCAAGTCAGGTTCTGCCTGGGGAGCCCAGGTGGGCCAGCACCAGCGAGATGGAGCTTGTTCTGGGACTGTTGAGTCCCGATTTGAACACATGGGGAGGGACCCTCATTCCCCAGGGTGGCCACAGACCCTGCATCATTGGCCTGGCCTCTATCAGCGCTGGGTCTTGACCCACGACTGAAATGTAGCAGGCATTCCTTCTAGCTGCTCCTAATCGCTTCACAGTCGAGGGGTCGGTTGGTAAGATGCGAGGAGGGGTACAGAGCAGGGGCCCTAGCTGCTTCTCAAGGGAGCGTGTGGCAGGAGGGGGCAGCTGAGGACCAAAAAGGGAGCCATGCCTGGTGGGTGAAGACCCAGGGGGCCCAGAACGAAATGCATCAGGCTCAAGGGCACAGGGTGATCCTAATGCGCCCCCCTCCCCAACTTCCTTCCACCTGAGGCTGGGCTTCCAGGCAGCTCCAGACTCCACCCAGCCCTGAAGGCTCCAGCCCATCAAGGCTGAGAAAAGTTACACTGTATTTATTTATTCCCAAGGAGTACAGCGGGACCTGCATAAAAGGAAAGGGCAAAGCATGTAGAGACCATGAAAAGAGAGTATAGTTTTTATGCAGTGGTAACCTGGGGAATTTATTCCCGGCTGACAGAGGTCACTCGACAGTCACTGAGTTTTAAACAGGCAGAGAAGACCCTGGGGGAGCAGGGAAGAGGCAGCCGGGCCGAGGAGGAGCAGAGGAGGGTGGGGTGAGGGGTGGGAGGCTGCGGGCTGGTCCTGGAAGGTGTGGGCGCTGGAGCCCCGTTTCAAAGCAAGTTAGGCAAGGGCTTTAAAGGCAGATAAACTTAGGGCTGATCTCATTCAGCCCACATTTATCGGGCACCTACTGTGTGTCAGGACCTGGCTTGTTGCCATGGGGATTATAGTGATGGATAAACTGGGGTTCTTGCTCTCAAGACCCTCTGTCTTTTGGGGTACCAGGAATTATGCTTGCAGTGATGGGGGCCATCAGGCATGTTAGATAGAGTGTAGCCAGGGAACCAGACCCTGGGGGTTGGAATTCTACTTCCTGTACTATAAACTGTGCCGTCTGGGGCAAGACGCTAATCTCTCTGTGCCTCAGTTTCCTGACATAGAAAATAGGCATAACCAGAGTAGCTATCTCCTCTAAGATTGTTCTGAGGATTTATATGAATAGACGTGGCCTGCCACATAGGGCTTTCTATCTAAGGTTCTATGAGTGACCAGAGTGATTCATTCATTGAAGCAGTCTGGGAGGGCTTTGTGGAGGAGGTGACTTCTGACCTAGATTTTAAAGGATGAAATAAGACCCACATGGGTGGAGATAAGGGGCAAAACTTCTCGGCAGGGGCTCCAGGATGAGCAAAACCATGGAGGTGCGACAGCAAGACTAGAGGGGGCCGCCTGGCACTGGAGGCTTTGTGTCCTGGGGTGTCTTGGCCAACTTTGGGGAGACCCTCTTAAATATGTAAGGCTGAGCTCAGGGTCCTGGGCGGTGGGCAGGCAAGTCTATCAGCTCAGCTGCCCTGTCCACGGGAACACTAAATATGGGGGAATATTTTAGCTGAAGCCAGCAGTCCCCCACTTCTGAAGGCACAATGCTAACCAAGTCAGAATCCTCAGGATGGGGAGAAGAATGCAGTTTAAAATTTTCCACTAGCCACATTGAAAAAGTAAACAACAAACAACCAGGTGAGATTAATTTTAATAGCATGTTTTATTTAACCCAACATAGGCAAAATACTGTCATAGTATCATGTCAGCATGTAATAACTATAAAGGAATTATTCATGAGCTATTTTGCATTCTCTGTTTTATACTAAGTGATGGAAATCTGGTGTGTAATTGGCACTTAGAGCACATCCCTAGCCCAATGTCAAGCGCTCACTAGCCACATGTGGCCTATGGCTACCCTATCAGACGGTGCTGGAATAGAAAAATCACTGAGCGAAACTTCTCCCCTGTTGGATCCAGAGATGGTCCATTTCCCTGTGGCTCTCCAAACACACACATCTGGAAACAATGGCCAAGCGCTGCTTGCTGGTCAGGTTGTCTTATGGTGCTGGTTTGTGTTGATTCCTTTCGTGCTGACCAGGGAGGGAAGCAGCTGGAGGTGATTGCGGGGTGGGGTGGGAGTTGGACAGCAGGAGGGGGTGGGGGTCTCAGAGCGCCCCCTACAGAACCTACTCCCGAAGTGCCTCTAATAGCCGTGCTCTTCCCAATGCCAGTACCAAGGCCATGGTTCTGGGACGGAGCCGAGGAAGCCATTAGCCTAGAGTGAGGAGCCTGGGAGACGTCCAGCTGGGAAAGTGGCAGCTTCCACGATGGTGGAGAGATCACCCATGTTTCTGCCCATCACATATTTGAAAAGACCCAAAGCTAGAGTCTCCCCTTCTCCCCAACACACGGGCACTTCCTACCGTCTACGGACATAGAGATGTGATCACAGAATCAATTTATTGACTGCTTTCTAATGTGCGAGGCACTGTGTTTTACACGCATGAGCCCAGGTAAGCCTCGCAACCACCCTTGAGATATAGGTCCTATTATCATCTCCATTTTAAAGATGAGAAAAAGGGGGCACAGAGAGGTTAAGCCGCTTGCCTGACATCACACAGCTCGTCGGTGGGGTGCGCGGGATTTGGAGCTGAGTCAGGATCCACCGAGGTGCCAGCCGTTCACCACGGCCCTGGTAGCTGGTGAGTGTGCTGTCACCTGGAATCTACATCGTGACGCGAGGAGATGGAAAGTGGGGAGGCTGGAACTGGCGACAAAGAGGGGGAAGGCTGCGTCTGGCACCACCACACAGCCGGTCCCAGATGGCGGAGAACCTACATCAACCGCCTGGCTGGGTTGGAGCGGGATGAGACACACAGACAGGCTCTGTGATGAGGGTCTCGCGCTCCACCTGGGCGGGAGGGAGGGAGCGCAGAGGGAAGGGAAGCCTGTGACCTCACCGGTTGGGCCCACGGCCAATGACATCACCAGGAGGGCGAGGAGCCAGGCCCGGCAAGTTATTTATGGAAAAGGCTGGCGGCTAGGTGCAGCAGCTCCTGAGGTGTTTCAGATGTGGTTGGGAGGAAGCCTCCAGCTGGCCTGGTGGGGCCGCCAGGGCTGGGCAGGTGGGTCTGGAAGTAGGAAGGCTGGAAGGGACAGCCAGCTGGTGGGGTGGGGGGGGGGCTTCTCGAAGCCTCCCTGGGGGCGGGGGCAGGGGTCACTGGGCTCCTCCTTCTTGGAGTCTACCCACTCCTCTCCACCCTTGCTCTGGGCGAGCCTCTGATCTCTGCAGCCCTCCCTCGGGGTCGCCCATTCACAACTCAGAGACCAGATGGGCTCAGAAAAGGCAGCCTGGGGATTTCACGGGATCTGCATTTGTGCGCCTGAGGGCGTGTGCCCATGTGCATGGCTATTTTGTGTGCTTCCTTATCAACGGGAGGATTCCTTCCCCGGTTCCTCGTATGTCTGTGCATGCAGTCATCGTGTGTGCAAGTAAGTTTGTGAGTGTGTGGATATATGCATCTTTGCATATTGTGCACGTGTGTGTGTGTGTGTGTGTGTGTGTGTGTGTGTGTGTTGCCTGAGAGAGGGAGAAGGGAAGAGAGTACATGAGAGCCAGCAGACAGGGAGAGAGGAGTCGCTGGGGGAGAGAAATCACCGTAGGAAGTTGAGAAATATAATTTCAGTGGAAGATACAGAGACACTTACAGAAGCTTCAGCAAAACTGGACAAACCTTTCAATCCATTTATCAAAAATGCTTGCAGCTCTGCTGCCTGGGCAGGTGCAACAGGAATGAAATATTGAGCAGAACCAGCCACTGTGGGGCTGGAGGAGTCCAGTAAGTAAGGGGTTACTGCCACGCTCCCCCTGACTCGGCTGGGTTTGGTCCAGCCGGTGCCTCCGCCCTCATGTCCAGTGATCCTTCAGGCGCTGCCTGCGGCCCAAGTGCCTGCATCTCTGGGGTTCTGACAATAGGCCTTGTGGGAGGATGCCAGGGGGTCATGGAGACCAAGTTGCCGAGCCCCACGCAGATGAGCGTTGGTGTGATGGCAGCCTTGCTTCTTGTGCCCCTGGGGCTTGCAAACTGCCTTCCTTTCCTTTAAAATCCTCCACGAGGGAACCAGATGCATGTGATCTCAATGGAGCTTGGGTGGTCATTCTATGGGCCCCAATGGGCCGCAGCAGGGGCTGCAAATGGGGACCAGGTTGTGACAAAGGGGACTCCTGCACCCAGACCCCAGGCTGTGCCACCTACTGAGACCTCCCCCCCCCCCCCACCCCGCACCGACCCAATCCCATGTCTTGACAACTTGGGCCTTTTGAGTGGTGGGTGGAGGGGTAGACATCATGTCACATCAAGGGAATGGGGAACCCATCCTCCAATACTTCTGTACCCCCCTTTCATGCCACCCCTCCTCAATGCCAGAAAAGGAGACGTATCTCCAAGCAGTAATTTTCAAATACTCCTAAAACTTGAGCCCACAAAAGAGGATGTCTGCATTGATTGGTTCACCTCCAGTTCCACAAGGGTAGTGGGCTCCCCCTTCCCAACCACACACACACATGCACAGATGCACATGCACACAACTCAGGGTACCACCCCTGCACCCCACTGCTCATCATTTGCTTTCCTCACCACTGGCACCACCGCCACCTCAACGATATAACCCGCATCATTGCATCTTGATGTCAGGAACCAAAAGGGCAGGAGACACCACTGGGGAGACACCATCCAGGGCGGCAACTGCAGGAGGCCATTCTCTGAGCTCTCCCGGCTGAGACGGGGGCATGGGAAAGGCACGGCTGAGTGGTTCTCTGGGTTGCCAGACTAAATACCTGGAATGCAGGAAATAGGATTAAACCTCGGCAGGAAACAGGGGGATAAAGGTTAATGAGGAAAGAGGGGAGTACACGCAGACTGGCCGTTCCCAGGGACAAAAGGGCAGCATCTCAGCTCCGTGGGAGCAGGCTGAGTTCACGTGGTCCACTCTCCTGGTTTTACACACCCAGCAGACGGGAGCCCCACTTCTTCTAGAATGTGCCTGGAAAGCAAAAGCCCTATCTACAAGTTGCTCTTTGACCGCCTGGATCACCTGCCTCGTTACAGCTTCTGCTCTTATCTTCTGTTCCCCCAAGAGCTTGGATTATCTATGGTTCTTGTGGGATCAGCCAAGAGGCTCTCATCTCTTCTGAACCTAATCCAGTCCTTCCCCTGCATCTTTGTTTTCTCATGCATCCCGGGGACTGCAGGAGGTCCATCTTAGGACCCGAGCAAGATGCAATGTCACTAGGGTCGTGTGACCTGGTAAAAGCACCCGATCGGCAGGGGTCAGCAGCTGGGTTGAGCCTTTCACTTCTTGCTCCAAAGGCATCCTTTTCTCCTTTGAAAGGATGCGGGTGGAACAGCAGAAAGAACTTCCCAGCAGCCGTCACTCTGGAATTTTCGGGACAATTGCATCCAGGGACTTCAATGGGGATGAGCTGGGACTCAGGGAGGGGCGCTCTGGTCCGGGAGCCGCCCCTTCTCCAGCCGTTTCCAGGCGAAGTGTGGGGAGGGGCGTGAGTAACGTTGCCAGGGCAACCATCACAACTCCCTCTTTCCTCTGCCTTTGGAAATCTTCAAGGAGAGGAAGCAGTCATTTTCCTGGGGTGCTGGGATGCGGCCCCACGGCATCAAAACTATGCAAGGCCTACAGCGCCAAGCAGAAGGCCCTGGTCCCAGCCCATCATCTGCATCCCAGCTGCCTGCATTAGTGGCTTCTTTAAGACTTAACATCTGGGCTTCAGCCAGTGCTCAGATGGAGGGTGGAGGGGTTTGCTGTGAGTTGGTGAGGGAAGGATGTCACTTCTCCCAGGAGGGCCTTTCACCAGTCTGTTCCTTCTTTCATGGCCTTGCTTAAAGAGATGTGTTCAAATGACAATCCTGATGATGATGACAACGATGACATTGCCATGGGCTCACTCTCTTCCCGGCGACCGTTCAGCACTTCGCTTGCATTACCGCTTTAATTCGCACAACCATGCTACGAAGCAGGTAGTTCTATCCCCATGTTTCATACGGGGAAACTGAAGCTGAGGAAAGCTATGGAACTTGCCAAAGTGCACCGGTAGTAAGTGACGGATGCCGGGCCCAAACCCTGTGAGGGAAGTGGTTTAAGGCAAAGAAACAGAAAAGCCGGCCTGAGCAATTAGCTCTTCTCGGGGCAGATGGACCAGAACTTTCTGGCAGAGGATGCAAAGGAGGTGACTGATCCCAGTGGGCCTGGGACTTTTTTCTGTTTTAACACTGAAAGCCCTACATCTGAGAAAGCCCCCCGGTCCCGGGAGAACGGAGATGGTTGGTCCTCTTAGATGGGGTGCACACAGAGTGTGGGATGGGTACTTTGATGGGCCTTGGAGACCCACCTGCCATGGGGGTTTAAGGTTGTTCAAGGCTCAAGTCCACGGGCAGGATGAGAGCTGCTTGCAAAGTGTCTTCCAGATGCTCATCTGTGGCTCTGAGGACCACCAGCTTGATCCCCTCTTTTCTCCATTAGAAATGATGTATAACCCCTGCCCCTGCAGTCTCTTACCAGGTCCACACTTGGCTGCAAGTATGCCCCAAGCCCCTGACACCCGCCACGTCTGGCCCTCACCCTGACCACACCTGAGTCTGATATCCCCGTAGACAGAGAATGAGAAGAGACTGATAGTGTTTTCAGCCTCTTGTGCCCCCCAAAATCTCCACCTTCCGTGAGTCAAGTCGGAGAGGGGTCACAGAGGGGGCTGAGCTCATCAGGAATGAGAGCCCGGGCTGCTGGGGACCAGGAGTGGTGGGAAAGGTGAGGAGAAGGGAAATAGGAGAAAGGCAAAACTCCCAGCAAAAAGAAAAAGTTCAATCAGATTTGTAAAGGGCACAATTTACAAATCCGTCACATATTTTACTAGGCTGGGATTTACGGATTAGCCTGTAATACTTAGGCGGCTTTTTGTAATAAAACTCTGAGCCCAGGCAGCCTTGGGGAAGTGAGGAGGAAGATGGGGCCTTCTCTCTCTATCTTGCTTTCATTTTCCCGGCATTTTTTGATCTAGGCAGACCCATTAATCTCTGCTTTATCTGCCTATGGAGAAGGATTGAGCTCTTTATTGGATTTTTGTCAAGAATAAATGATTTAGTTTGGGATATTATGGAAACGATTTTTGTGGTATTACACCATGTAATAAATAAAAAGCAGGGATCAATTCCTTTCTTGCGATGTGTTCAACAGGCAGGGTGAAATATGCCTCCCAATTATTTGGTATTGCACTCTATAGATATTTATAACTGAGTGTGACTGCATGTATATGCGTCTGCCCAGGTGTGGGCATCTATCCAGCAAGATGTGATCCATCAGCTTTAAGCATGAGACCTGGGACCCATGTGACAGGCCAGTCAAACATGCAGATCAAGTTCACTTGAGCAGACACTTGAGGCCCGAGTGTTGGCAAGGAGTCAGGCTTAGGGGTGAAGGCTGGAGCTGAGAGATGATACTTACAAAGACCCTTGGCTCCAGTGCTTTTCCTGGAAGGATGGGAAACTAACAGGGAGGGAGGGACATCACTGCCGTAGCAAGCCTGGCAAACGCCCAGTGTGAGGACACAGTGCAGAGAACCCGGGGTCTCATCCCTTCCTGTCCTGGGTGCCCCACTGCCCTCTCTCCCAAGACACCGCTTCAAGGGAAGATGTCTGGAAACACTTGGAGATGGAAGCTGGCTTTCTGCCCAGGTAGGCTCATAAGGTTTACATCCCTTTACAAGGTTTACAAATATTTACTGAGAGCCTATTATATGACAGTGCTTAGCACAGGCCTGGCACAAAGTAAGCCATAGATAGACGCTTGTTCACAGATTGACTGATAAACAGAAAGCTTTCAAGATTCCCACCCCTCCCCCAAACTCACACCGCCCTCATGAGCACAAACGGGGAGTAGGAAGGGGTAGCAAGAGATTATCAGCAGGATCCAGCCAAGAAGTGGGGAAACTGCTTCCCCACCCTTCACCCAAGCCCCTCCTCTAGAGAAAGAATAGAATTACCCCAAATGGGGGAAGCCGGGAGGGATGGTCCTGGGTAACACACATCATGCCCCGTTGAGACATCTGTGTCAGAGATGGTTGCTTATTCAGGTATCACATTCTGGACACCAGCACCTTGACTCAATTTGTCAAGAACGGTCCCTTCCATCAACTAGACCTGTAGGCACCGTCAGAGAAAATACCTGGCTTGACATCTCATCGCTGTGAACTTTGCTGTGCTTGGGACATAGGAAAAGTTCAGTAAATGTTCATCACGTGACTGCCTGAAGGAATGGATATTGGTACCTAACGGGGTTCTTTGACCTGGAGATTCTTGGAGTTGGTGAAAGCGATGGTTGAAGTCCACAGTCTTGGTCCATTCAAGCTGCTCTAATCCAATGCCACATACTGGGTGGCTTATCAACAACAGACATTTATTGCTCACGGTTCTGGAGGCTGGAAGTCTGAGCTTAGGGCGGCCGCATGGTCCGGTGAGGGCCCTCTTTTGGGTCCCAGACTTCTCTCTCTGTCCTCACACAGCAGAAGGTGGCAAGGGAGCTCTGTGGAGTCTCTTTTATATAAAAGGCACTAATCCCATACATGAGGGTTCCACCCTCATGAGCTAATCACCTCCCACAAGCCCCACCTCCTAATATCATCACCTTGGGGGCTAGGATTGCAACAAATGAATTTAGGGAGGACACACTCAGATCATAATGATCATGGACTGCTATACCCTGCAAGGAAAGTTTATTCTATATACTCATATAGATAACCACAGCCAACGGGGGGGATAACCACAGCCAAAGGGGGGAATAACCACAGCCAGTGGGAGGTAACCACAGCCAACGGGGGGATAACCACAGCCAATGGGAGGATAATCACAGCCCACAGAGCTGTGCTGGGCTGGCAAGGTGAGGTCCTCCCTTGAGACCCCCATATTATGCTATTGTACAAGGTCTGAACTGGGCCTTCTGTCCCTGCACTGAAGCCTTTGTTAGTAAGTCTTCGTCCCTGTTTACGGACTCAAAGTGTCTGATGTGTGAGTACTGATTTCCTTAGGGGGTTAATTTCCTCGACAGGCTCTGCCTCCCCTGCCGCATGTTCTGTAAACGTTGGCAGTGACAGTGAGACCTTACAGCTGTCTCTCTACTCTGAGTGTTGTATTTTTGTCCTGTTTTGGACTGTCTTCACTGGCTGTGTTTTTTCTGCCACAATCAGAATTCTTGGCGCTTGGTGGTGACGGGAGGGGAGTTTTAAGTGTCTTAGGCATAAAAAGTCTCTTCTGCTCAGAGTTCAACTTGAAGATGGCTCCTCCTTCCCACCCCCTTTGCAAAGAAAGAAGTAATGCTGTGTGTAACCAATTTAAAAATCATTGACAATTCCCACCCCTTTCCCTGACAGTGGCAGCTCAGAGGCTTGACTGTTGGAACAATTCCCATGCTGTCACGTGGATGGGTTGTGGGCAGAAGCAAGATGTAGCTAACAGTGGAAGCTGGGTTTGAGCTTGGGGTCCTGTGGTACCATTTGCCCAGCTCCCAACCAGGGGACAATTAGGAGAGGTTTCCTTCTAACTCCCGAGTCTGACTTTTAGGAGGTTAACTGGGTCTTGGCCTTGAGCCCTTTGGGTTCTTTGATGTTCCTCTTGACACGCTCAGAGGCCTTCCGCCCTGTTGGATATGGAAAGCATCAAGCAATCATTATTATTATTTCTAGCCCAGACTCCTTTGAAAGCCCTCTCCCTTGGATATAACACCTCCCTAGCAAGACAGTTACTATCATTCTAACGTGTTATGCTGAGATTTTGTCTTCAGAGGGAGTTGCCACACTTGTTAGAAAACAGACATTCCCTGTGTCTCTGTGGAGAGGCAACACTGTCTTCTAGCCAGTTCCTCAGGCCACGGCTCTGAGCTATCAGGGCTGCTTCTCTTTCTCCCACGTTCCACTTCCCACGCATTGGAAAATCCTGTCGGTTCTACTTCAAATTGTCCACAATCCCACCACTGGTCCTCTCCATTCCTACTGCCGCCATCCTGGCAGAGCCACCGGCATCCCTAGCTGGTTTTCCTGATCCTTCCCTGCCCCTGGCAGCCTACAACTCAACCCAGCAGCTGGAGCAAGCCACCCACTGCTTAAAATCCCACACATCTCCCCTCTCCCCAGAGCAAAGTTCAAGTCCTCACCGTGGCCTGAGTGACAGCTCTGACCACCATCCCCCTGCTCATCCCTGCCAGCCACACTGGCTGCCTTGCCAGGATGGCCAAATAACCCAGGCATGCTCCTGCCTCAGGACCTTTGCACTGGCTGCTCCTTTTCCCGGGAATGCTTTTCTCACTGAGACCTGCACGGCCGACTGCTTTATGGCCTTGAGGGTTTTACTCAAATATCAGGCACTGTTGTATAGAGCAGCGGTCCCCAAACTTTTTGGTACCAGGGACCGGTTTCATGGAAGACAGTTTTTCTGCAGGGGATGGTTCAGGCAGTAACGCGAGCTATGAGGAGCGATGGGGAGCAGCAGATGACGCTTCGCTTGCTTGCCCACCGCTCACCTCCTGCTGTGCGGCCCGGTTCCTAACAGGCTGTGGACCAGTACCGGGGGTTGGGGACTCCTGGTACAGAGGATAAGAGGATAGACTGGAACCACACCACCTTGGCTCACATCCCTTTTCTGCCACTTGCCCATGCTGCCAACGTTATTTCACCTCTCTGTGCCTCAGTTTTCTCATCTGTAAAATGGAGACAATAATGGCATTCATTCATAGGGCTATACGGAAGATGAAATGATGTAACATTCGCAAAGTTCTTAGCAACTGACACCAAGCAAGTGTGAAATAAATGATTACTAAAGGAATAAATCAAATGAGGCTGACACCGAGCACACTATTTACACGTGCAGTCAGGTCCTCACCCCCACCTCCCCACCCCCAATCTCCCTCCTCTGCTGTACTTTTACTGTTTTTCCATTGCCGTGGATCCCCTCTAACTTCCTACCTGATTTGCTTCTTACGTTTACTACTTACTATCTGTCTCCCCCAAACAGAATGGCTAGAACAGAAGCTCTAAGAGGGAAGAAATCTTTGTTTTGTTCACTGATGTGCCCCTAAACACACAGCCTTCAGCAAAGTATTTGTGGAGTGAACGAATACAGTCCCTTGCGCCCCCTATTATAATCATTTTACTTACTTTTTAAAAGAAAAAGAATGTCTTTCTGACCATATAAGTAAGGTATGTAGAAAAGCTCCCATGGCGGGAAGCCAGGCACAATTGGAGATGCCATACTGAACAGAAGGGAATTAACTGAAATTCTGCATCTTGGGATGGGGTCCTCCAAAAGCTGGCCCTGAGATAAGAAGGCGTGTGAGTTTCCTATGGTCGCTGAAAAAGTTGCCCCAAACTTGGGGGCGTAAAACAACACAGGTCTTTTACGGTTTTAGAGATCAGAAGCTCCAAATGAGTCTCGTGCAGCTAAAATCAAGGTATCCACAGAGCTTGCCTTTCAGGAGGGTCTAGGGAAGAATCTGCTCCTTGCCTTTTCCAGGTTCTAGAGGCTCCCTGCCTTCCTGGGCTGTGGTTCTCTTCCAGCCAGCAATCCTGTGCCTCTGCCCTCTTCATCACATCTTCTCTGAGCCTCCTGCCTCCTTCCTGTAAGGACCCTGTGATTACTTTGGACCCACCTGGATAACCCAGGCTAAACTCTCCATCTCCAGATCCTTACCTTATTCACATCTGCAGAGTCCCTGTTATCATGAGGATAAAATATTCACAGGTTTTAGGGATTAGGAAGTGGACTCTTTGGGGGGCCAGTATTCTTCCTACCACTTAAGGATTCCAGTGCAAGTCATTTATTTGCTAGAAAATATGATCTCATTCAACCTTAATTACCACTTTAAAGGTCTTATCTCCAAATATAGTCACACTGGGGATTAGCGCTTCAACGTTTGAATTTGGGGGTTGGGGGGGGACACAATTCAGTCCATAGCAGGAACTCACCAGGGGAACCAGGTAAAAACACCAAGGCCCTGGGAGTTCCCTGGTGGTCCAGTGGTTAGGACTCTATGCTTCCACTGCAGGGGGCACGGGTTCAATCCCTGGTCAGGGAACTAAGATCCTGCATGCTGTGGCACAGCCAGAAAAAACCCCCCAAAACACAAAGGCTATTCTGCTGCTCGTAGAAGTTGGAGAAGCCCCTGGGATAGAACACGGGCTGCAGCCCCCGCCTAGGGTGATACTGATTGAGGGCTACCAGGGTCATTTACCCTCAGGCCCTTCTGGCCTGTGCCTACCTTGCTTCCTCAATCAGAAGAAAGGTCCTGAGTGGATGGTCACAGGCATTCCCGTGAACCTGGCAGGTAGAGGTGAGAGCCGAGGGGAAAAGGGCGGTTCAGTGGTCTGCACTGAACATAAATTGCTTGTGTTTTCAGAAAAAAAATTAAACCATGTTTAATATGAAAAGCAGCCTGATGATGTGCTCATAAAATAATCTGAATAATAACATGTATACATGTATTTTAATCTCATCACTTTCTTTTTTTTTTTTTAATTAATTTATTTATTTTGGGCTGTGTTGGGTCTTCGTTTCTGTGCAAGGGCTTTCTCTAGTTACGGCAAGCGGGGGCCACTCTTCATCGTGGTGCGCGGGCCTCTCACTATCGCGGCCTCTCTTGTTGGGAGCACAGGATCCAGACGCGCAGGCTCAGTAGTTGTGGCTCACGGGCCTAGTTGCTCCGTGGCATGTGGGATCTTCCCAGACCAGGGCTCGAACCCGCGTCCCCTGCATTGGCAGGCAGATTCTCAACCACTGCGCCACCAGGGAAGCCCTCATTACTTTCTCTTTAGTGTTAAAATTCATATATATACACATACCTATATATGTTATCATATGTGTAATATCTATACATACATGTATATAGGTATGCACATATATATGCATAGGTAAATAGATATTATATATATATACATATTATATATAAAGTTCTAGAGACTATATATCAAATGACTAACAATAGTTATAGCAGGGTACAGCTTTCCTTTACAATATAATTTGATTTTATTTCTACATGGAGAATGTTTTATTTTGTACTTTAAAAAGGTTTTAAAATAAAGAAAAATTTTAAACTAGAAGGGATAAAGGCAAATTGCAGGGCAGATGGAAAATCCCTATGTGTATAAAGAAGGAAACTTCTGGTGTATTTCTTCTGATCCTCCTTCAACATGTGGCTCGTCCTAAATATGCAGTTCTAAGTTCTAGGTTTTTTTAACTTAATACTATATTGTGAGCATCTTTCATGTCGTTAAATATTCTTCGCATATGTATTTTTAATGGCTGCATAATATTCCTTCATGGCTATGCCATCATTTATTTATCCACCCCCTCCACAGTTCCCCGCCTCACCCTCCTCATCACTGCCCATTAATACCTTAACTACTTGGATGAGAAATGGTGGCTTTCACCGTCCCCAGTCAGTGAATGTATATCAGGAACATTTCGGAGAATATCAAAGTCGCTGCTTCATTAATATAAAGAGGACACAGACCAAGCAAATCAATATCTCCGTGACGTGTTCTCCTTGGAGGAGCAGGCGCCCTCAGCATCATGACATGCACGCAGCTATCTGCATCATCTCACTTGGGTCTTCGTGTCTCCCCCGGTCCCACCCCCCTCTTTCCTGGCAGTTGCCCTGAGCAGAGCCAACTGATCTATTAGCTCATGAAAAAATAAATTTGGGATAAAAATACGGTTGGTATATGCGCTTAATAATTTTCCAAAAATAGACCTCCCTAGGGTTTGCTGTCTGTCCCTTCGTGGGAGAATGTACCATTTGGCCAACAAAGATGGCGTGGGGGTCGGACTGGAAATGTTGAAAGCCAGTAGAAGCGAACAGAGAAGATGTGGGTGGTGCCCATTATTTTAACAGAATTTCTAAGCAAAATACTGACGCCTCCTTGCCGTTGCCCCAAGGAGATGAGGGAGAGGGGGCTCGGGAGGCTGGGGAGGGGCGCGCCCAGGGACAGTCTTCCCCTGCATCCTGGCATTTTACGTCCAGTTGACGACTCGGACCACGTATCTCTGGCGGCACAGAAAGAGCACTGACTGATTCTAGTTTGGTATCAATACCATCACAAAGGTAATCCTAAAAGAGCTTTCCCGCCTTCGGAATAAAATCTTTTGCATTGAGTGGAATCTGGGAGAAGAGGTTAATTGAAGATTGACTCACAATGTTAGGTTTGCAAAAAAGAGGGTTAAGTGGAGCCCTTTCACAGCAGTTACTTACCTCAAAGCTCCAGCTTTTCCACCGTGTGGATTAAGCTGCCAGGGAAGACTGAGTCCTCCCCTGGCTTAGTCCTGGTACTCAGGAACCAGGATGCTGGGTCCTACCCTCAGGGAATTATAATCTGTGGGTACTTCATGATAAAGGAAACTTGTGAAAACCCAGTTCAGCTTTTGGGAGACTCCGAATTTGGCATTCCCTTCTTCCCTGAGCAAGAACGATGGATGATCTTATTAGCGACGGGGTCCACCGGACTTCAGAATTTGATTGGGTTCAACTCAAAAAGCACATATAAAGCCAGCCACTGTTCTAGGGACTATGTGTACAGAGCTGGATAAGACAGTCTATGTAGTTGTCAGGGTCTCGGTCTAGAAGGAAAACAGACATGAAAATAATTACAGTGGGGAGGGAGGGGTAGGCATACTGTTGATTCATTTATTCACCCAGCAACTGTGGTCTGCGGTGTGCCAGGCACCATGCTATGTTACGGATTCCATGTGTCACGACAGATGTGGCCCTTGCCCTCGTGAAGCTTATAGCCCAGCAGACAATGGAGACACTGAACACATAAAAACACAATACATCTTTGATTTTCATTTGTGATAAACACATGAAAAGACATGCGGGGAGCTATGAGTATAATATAGGAGAGCTTGCGAGCTTAAATGATTTCCCCAAACAGGATTCCCTAGGACCCCATCTGTCTGTGTTACACACGCTCTCCTCCTCCACCAGGTCCTGACCTTTGACCCCTCGGATCCCACAGGTCCTGGCTGCCTGCTGGTGGGGTGGGCACCGCCCACAGCTTCTGGAGCCGGAATGCTTGGTTTCAGAGCCCACCAACTTGCCTCCGAATGCTTGGTTTCAGAGCCCACCAACTTGCCTCCGGGTGCCTCAGTTTTCTCCTCTGTACAATGGGGATAATATCTGTGTCTAACAGGGTGGTTGTGAGGATTCAGTGGGTTGATGGGAGAGTGCCTCACACATGGTCTGCGGACAGGAAGCTGCTCTTCTCACTATTTATTTTGTGTGATGGTTAATTTCATGTGTCCACTGGACTGGGCCACGGGATGCCCAGATTGCTGGCTAAACATTCTGTCCGGGTGTGTCTGCGAGAGTATTCCTGGAAGAGACTAGCATTTGAATTGGTGAACCAAGCAGAACAGATGGCCCTCCCCAGTGTGGGTGGGTTTCCTCCAAGCCATTGAGGAGGGCCTAAGAGAACAAAAAGGCGGAGGGCTTGAATTCATTGTCTGCCTGACTTAGAACTGAGACATCAATCTTCCCTTGACCTCAGCACTTCTGGTCCTCAGGGCTTCAGATTCAGACTGGAATCTTCATCATCAGCTCTCCAGCTCCCAGACCTTCAAACTACACCCCTGGCTTCCCTGGGTCTCCAGCTTACAGACAGCAGATCATGGAAAGTCTCCTAATCAGCCTCCATAATCGTGTGAGCTAATTCCTTACAATCGACCTACCTGTCTACCTATTTCTCCTGTTGGTTCTGTTACTCTGAAGAACTCTAATGCATATGATTTCTCCTCCAAATCCATGTGACTTAGAAGGTAGCGGAGCGATTTATGGCTTAATAGATGTAGCATTTAGTGGTCTCACCCATGGTTCTCACCCTGGAGGGCTTGTTAGAACAGATGGCTGGGCCTCGCCCAGCATTTCTGACTCCGTAGGTCCGGGGCAGGGCCTGAGGATGTGTGTTTCTAGCAAGCTCCCTGGTGGCGATGCCCCTGGTCCTGGTATGGGGACCACACTTGGAGGATCACTCAAACTCAGACTTTATTTGCATAAATCTAGAAATAGAGCCAGAGTTAGGTACTCACAATGTGCCTGCCCCTGTGTTAGGAGCTTTCACATAGATATCACTTTATTTTTCACCACAGCTCAGCAAAGTCAGCCTCATTCTTCCCGTTTTTGGAAGATGAAATTACCAGTGCTCAGACAAGGTACATGACTTGCCCAAGTCCACGTGACTTGTAAGTGACAGAGCTGGTCTTGAACTCTGACCTCTGGGTGTCCTTTTCAATGTTCTGCTTTCTCCATTGCTTTTGGAAGCCGATGTGGGGATAGAAACCGTAGCAGGAAGAATCTGAAGAGGAGGAGGAAACTGGCTGGGAAAGGCGTCTGACAGGCAGATGAGACCACGGATGTGTGATGCATATTGTGGAGATGATAGAAACGCACCCAGCTAAGAGGTCCAGACGGGCTCAGCCAGCTGATCGCAGAGTCGGGACGGAATCTGCCATAGAGCGGCCCTCGGGGGCTGGAGACCCGGATCTCTGGCCTGGGCAGCTCCCTGTGGCTCAGGAGTGCCACCCCGCTCTGTCCCACCCGTGGTCTGAGCCCCCCCCCCCCACCGACTGAGCTGAACAAGGTGGGCTGTGCCTCAGCCTCTCCTCCATCCCCGCCCTTCCTCCCGGCAGCCCAGAAAACAGGTGCTGCCCATTAACAGGCGAGTGGCACCAATCTGAAGGAACCACTCAGCCATTAAGGCCTTGACATCCTGCTATAATTTTGACATACAGCACCCAAATGCCCGAGGTGCCAAGAGCCCCCAGTCCAGTCACATCTGCTGGCTTGAGTAAGGAAGATCAGGGAATGGGGCATTGGCCAAGACATGCCTGGCACAGGCAGCCGTTCCTCTGCAAGGAGCCTGGGGACGCTTCGGTAGCCAGGCCTGGGCCCGAGGGAGCTGATGACCTGGAGGAGGAGATTCTGGGGCGCTGGCAGACCCCAACCTTACCATCAGTTTTTAATCTCACCTGCAGGGTTGCAAGACTCTCCCCAGCCCTGATCCCAAAAGGTGCCAGGATGCTGATTTGTGTGTGATTTGCATGCTGGGTCTGGAGGGCCCCTCCTCCCCTCCTTACCCCTTTTCTCCCTTTCTCTGTGGGGCTGGGTTGGAGCAAGCTGATGACTGACCTAGGAGGAAGATGTCTCTTCTCTCCTATCCTGGGGACTTGTGACCCCGCATATGGCACAGCAGGGCTGATAGAGCAGGGGGGAGTGGTGGCGAGGCTACACCTCTACAGGGGATTTCCATAGCTCGGGCAAGATACTTAACTGTCACCTGGGGATCTTGTTAAATGCAGATTCTGACTCATCAGGCCTGGTGTGGGGCTTAGAGCCAGCATTTTTAACAAGCTCCCAGGTGAGGCTGAGGTCCCAGCCCACACTTGAGCAGGAAGACTGTAGGACAATGATTCTCAAACGTGGCCCCGTGTCGGAATCACCTGGGCACTTTAACAATACTGATGCCCGGTCCCACTCCCCAGGCTTCTGATTTATTGGCCTTGGGCATCAGGTGGTTCCACCATGCAGCAAGTTTGGGCCCCGATGCTATAGAGGATGGAGTCTGGTTGTGGAGACAGACCTGGACTCACGTTGCTGATCCAGTGAGTCTCCACATATCCATCTGTAGAATGGAGCCACAAAGGTGGTGCTGACCTCCCGCTGCACAGGCTGGGAGAGGTGAATCGGGAACCTCTCATTACAGAGTAAGCACCCAGCCAATTGTACTGTAATACAGGAGATTACTAACAGAGAAGAACCCCTCTCTCCTCACCATTTCCCACACATTCCAGGTCACTTGCCAAGCAGCAAAAACATGCCACTTGACCGTAAGCTCCGTGGGTATGGACCACATTGGCTCTTGCATTTTTATATCTAGTGTCCAGTGTCTGGAACACAGTAGGTGCTGAAAGAAGGCAGCAATGGACCAACACATGGAGGAAGGGGCTTTGGCTGGTGATGGGGAGAGGGCCCCATCCTCTTCCCCAGCCTGCCATGTTGGGCGTTACAATGCGGTCTTTTCTGGGACGGAAGAAGAGAAGGGATTTGTGAAAAGGACTTTTTCTTAGTGAAAAAGCATCCTCACGCCCCTTGTTAATCAAGCTTTCTTCCTTGGCAGAGAGGATGGAGAGGAAGAGAAAAACTTTCATTCCACAGAAGGGCATCTGCCAGTTTCCCACTTGGAGACGGGATTGAAATAGCTTTTTCAGATCCTCCCGTTAAGCTGACACATGGGGCCCCCTCCAATCCTCCACTGGGTTCCATCCCAGCAGCAGTTATCTTGACTCCAACAGGACAGCTCTATCTCCCTGCAGCTTGCAGCTGTCTCCCTTCACAAGAGAGAGAGGCTCGGGCCCCAAAGAGAGCCTGATGCAAATAGCATCAGAATACAGATGGGCTGGAGTGCTGGGGGGTGGGAGGGGGAGGAGAGGGGAGGGTCACCCCTCTAAGGCCGCATCAGTCAGCCTGCACCTAGGGAGGCTTCGACAACCTCCTTGGGGTACATGGGGATGCAGGAACAGTATGGGGCCAGGGCTGAGAGTGATCTGAAGATGACACAGCTAAAAAAGCATCACTTAAAGTTGTGGAAGGTAAATGCCACTTCTAGGCCAGCACTGCTCCCCAGGCTTGGGAATGAGATAATGAATTATTACCCAAGGAAATGAAACTGCTAATAAATTCGAAAGCAAACCTAAGGGAGGTTAAACTCCAGTTTTAAAAGGGAGCTGTTGATTTGTAAAGTGCCCTCTCTCCTCGCCTCCTGGGGCTTCAGCAGCCTCCCTGGCTCCGACGCAGCCTGGCCCCTGGCCCTCTGGACACATGCCCCTGGCCCTGGTCTCTGGCTGCTCGTTTCGCCCTTCCCCTGTGAGCCTCGCCCACCCCCAGTAGGAATGTAAAGCCCATTTACATTCATCAGGGCTGAGATTTGGGCCAATTGGTTTTGAGAGCTCAGTCCTCAAGGAATGGCCAGAGGAAGTCTGTCTTTCTAAGAAGTCCATTCCGACCTTTGAGCCAACAAATGACAAGTAGAACCAGCTCCGAATGGACAGTCAGGCTCTGGGGGGTGGCCCTGGGCAGGGGGCGGCTTCTGCAGGAAGGGACCAATCATCTTCGCCTCCCAGCGGTAGCCGCGCCTTGCGGATCTGCCCCTGTCTGGGGAAGGTCGCGGGCTGCATTTTCAGCTCTCCGGATGTCAGGTGTCAAATCTAATCCCCCCGCCCTGGGCTTCATTCCCGCAATCCTGGCCCCCCAGATCTCGGCGCCCCTCCTTCACTGCCTGAAGCCATCATCCCCCAACCCCCCCACTCCCACCCCCATCGCCGCTGCTTGACCTCATTGCCCGTTTCCGCGGCGACAGGCCTGTGATGTCACTCATGGAGGCCTGCGAGCCTTCAGGTGGCTAGGACGGGCGCAGCAGGTGCCCAGGAAGAGGGAAAGAACAAAGCTGTAGCTTCTATGCCATCACCCCTACCTGGAACTTGGGGAGGGAGGGAGGGAGTGGAAATAGAGGAGGGGCAGATGGAAGGCTGCAGCCTTGCCTAACCTCGCCTGCTCTGACGTGGCCCTAGCTCCACTATGGAAGCCAGAGAGGCTTCCCAAAGCCCCTGCCCCGCACTCCTGCCTGGAACAGCTACGATTTAAAAGCCTCTTGAGTCCTGGAGGGACTCAGTTTCCCCCAGTGAGCCATTTCCCGCAGCCTGCCCTGCACCTTCTCATGGTGTGACGTAAAGGGAGACTGCCCTGGTCAGCTCGTGGGCCCACGTCCAGCGGAATCAGGCTCCGGGGCTCCCTCCTCAGAGTCTGGGTTCTGTAGGAGGCCCCCTGCCACGTGGCTCTCAGAGCTAGCCTCAGCTGGGACCACGGCTGCCGGTTCAGTGATGGGAAAGCGGCCCCTCCACCTCCCCTAAGTGTTTCTGGTCCCTTCTGTTCCCGCCACGTTCCAAGAGGAGAATGCAGCCTCCCTGCCGAAACAAAGGCTCTGGACAGCAGGCTCTCCTTGGTCTGAAAAGCCCACTTTCACCTGAGTTTCAGGTAATTTGCTTGCAGCCTGCATTATGTAGACAAATTAGGCTCCGTGGGACTTCAGGTGTCCCAATTACCTGAGTAATTTGCATGTTTATGAGTGAGGGGGATTGAAAACCAGCTCAAAGCAAATGGAAAATTCTGACTTTGGAGGCCCCGAAGCCCTCCTAGGCACCTTTGCTCACCACAGACTGAATGAGGGGCAGAGGAAGCCTGCAGCATCGCGTAACCACAGAGCAGGCGACAGGGGAGGCCCGACCCATCCCGGTGCTGGACCTTGCCTTTGTTTCTCCTTCAGGATCTGTTAAAACCCCAAAGCAACTGCCTAGAACAACTCCAAAGAAAAGTGGGAGAAGAAAGCGAGAAAAATCTTTTTTATTGATTGTTTATACCTAAGGAAAGAGAGGAGAAAGGATTCCCGATAGCCCAGCCAGGAGATGAAGAGTTAATCCTATAATCTAGTCTGCTGGGGAGCAAGGAAGGACTAAAGCTATTTTCAAGCTGAAGTGTGCGTGCAGAATGCTTGATGCTTGGGGGTGGAGCCCAGAATCCTGAGACCATTTGAAAGCATCCTTTGGGTGCTCACAGTATATAGAGCCCTGTTCTCAAGGCTCCTTAGAATTCCAAATTTCCGGGGCGCTCCCCTATCTTCTATTAGAGAATGGACCACCGACCCCCCCCCCTTTCAGTTTCTTCTGTGTGCCCACTCCCCTTGCCCAGGCCACAGCTCCCCGCTGGGCTCAGTGAAGTACTTGCAAATGCCCGGTGACCTTTTCGGAGTTAGACCAACAACACTCCAGTGAAACAGCTTAAGAATTGCAAAGTAGCACGTGCAAAGCAACACTTCCGTCCCTGGCTATGTATTGGCATCACCCAGAGAATTTTTCAAACTACGGGTACCCGAGTCCCACCCCCAGAGAGTAAGATTTCACTGGTATTGGAGGCAGTGGCATTTTTTAAAAAGCTCCCCAATGACTTAAAAATGCAGCAAAGTGAGAACTGCTGAGCTGGAGGATTTAGGATTTTTGAATTATTTAATGGTGAGTCTTTGGGCTGAAATTGATCAAGTTTGATACTCTGCTAATGGGATCAGGGCACACAACATTCTATTTGGCTGGTAGGCTGCCATCTTGAAACAAAATAATGGTGGCAAAGTTTTCATATGGATATTATTTTATGGATTCTAATGTGAGTTGGTAGGAAGGGGTGGGATTCGTAGAGAATAAAGTCTTCACCAAACTATCATTTAGTTAAGGGGGAGGCAGCAGGAGGAAATAACCGACATTTCTTGAGTGTCTGTTGTGCACCAGGAACTGTGCTTGAAAGACTACACTGATATTTCGTTTATTCTTTCCAGCCAGATGGGTATTATCCCCATTTTACAGATCAAGGAACTGAGGCTCAGAGATGAGGAAACTGAGGTTCAGAGATGAAGACACAGCTGTTGAGTACTGGGAGACGGTCTTCTTTGGGTCTCTCACATTTCTGTTTATCTTCCAAGCAGAGATGCAGACTGCCTTTGTTCTGATCTTTGTAAGGATGCTTGCATGGTGAACAGCATTGGAAGCCGTAATGTCACCCTCTTGGAGCCAAGGGTAGGCATGCTTACTATCCATTATAAAAGATTCAGGTTCCCTAAGCTCAGGGTTCCTCTATTGTAACACACCCTACTGTGTATGCCCAGGTGTCACCTGGTCCTCTTTGCGTTGCATTGTGGGATCTGTGGCTTGAGGAACAGATGCAAAAACAATGACAATGACACTCTGGCTACCACTCTTGCTGTGATAAACTGTCCTGTGTCTCTGACCCATGAGTTTCAATTTCAAGGATTCTGCTAATATCAAGGAAACTGGCAGGGCAGACTAACTTGTTAACTTGGGGTGGATTGGACATCTTAATCTACATCTGTTTTAAAACCCGGTGCACTTAGGAGATGCATAAAACAAGAGGTAATATTAAAACAGAACAAAATACATACTCCAGATCGATGATTGCTTTTCCTCTAGATAGAAAATAATAATACAAATCAGTTCCCATCTCCCTTTCTATGAGAATAAACAAATTCAATCTGCATCAAGAGTTAAAAGAAATGTAAACCTTGGGCACATACGGTACCCTGGTGGTTCCAAATTCCACTTGATTTTGAACTTGATTAAGCGATCTGCTCTTTTCTCTCAAGAACATTTCAGTTGATCCCATCAGAACAGCCTCTAGGCTTGATAAGCAAGTCTGGGTCCTGGCTTCGCCTCAGCACCCAGACCCCACTCATCTTATTGTTGTCAGAAGCCGATCACCCCGTGTTACCTACCTGTTTTCCAGGCTGGAGAGAAATGATTTTTCTTCTGGTATTAACACCACTGGCCCCTTCATTGGTGACCATTTCCCTTTGAGGTCAGAATCTTTAAAAGACAGATTATCAGGCTGAGTCTCTTTCTCAGCCCTTTTCTTACCCAGTTCTTAAACCAACTAAGTTGCTAGGTAAAAATACTTTTGAAAGGATCGCTTCCTTTTGTACTAATTACCTCCTCTTCTAAGGAATGAGAATTTAATATGCAATGGTAATTTCTAGTAGCAGCTTCGGTATAATTTTCAGCTGCTAATTATTATTATTAAAATTATTAAAACTAACTACTATTTATATGCCAGGAAGTTTTAAAGTGCTTTATAAGGTATCTTAAATCGACTCAACAACCCTAAGTATTTTCACCCGAAGAAGCTGGGGTTTCAAGGAGGTTAAATGTCTTGTCATCGGAGCTACAAGTGGTAAAGCTGGCACTCAAAGCCGTGTCTATCCAGCCCCAAAGCTCTACTTTTCTTTCCTTCTAAACCCAACTGCCCTTTTTGTAAACAGCTTTCTTGAGATACAGTTCACATAGCATACAATTCACCCATTTACAGTGTAAGATTCAGTGGTTTTAGTATATTCTCAGATATGTGCAGCCATCACCATAGTCAATTTTAGAACTTTTCCATCACATCCAAAAGAAACCCTGTACACTTTAGTTATCACCCCCATCTCCCCATCCTCCCCCTCAACCTTAACCAACTGCCTTCTAACCAAGTCTCTTTCTAAAAAAGCCAAACCTTTTCTTCCCTCTATATTAAATATCAATGGATATTAATATGCATTTGGTAACTGGTTGCCTCTTTGGGTTACTGAGAGATTGAGTCGCAAAAAAACAACCCCCAAAACACCCATGTGCTTTCTCGCTGATGTTCCCTGGGGTTGTTTTTTTGTTCCTCCTTCTGCCCAGAGACCACTAAGAAGAACCTCAAAAAGGCCACGGGGAGCCCCAGCTGGCTGTGTCACTGTATTTAGTACCTGGTCCTAGGAGGTAGCTCTTGGGTCTGGGATGATGGTGAAAAGGATGGAAACCCCAGAAAACTTCTTCCAGTCTGGACTCAAACCTCACATCTTAGGACAGAGAGCAGCCCTCTCTGTCTCCTCTCAGACATAGCCCATCCCCCTGAAGGAGCCTCTCATTAGTCCTTCCCGTGAGGGCTGGCTCCTTGGGGAAGCTGACCTTGCCCAAGGAGGGTCTTGTCAGTATCAGCCTAGGGTCCATCTGACTTTGCAAGGAGCGAGGTCTGCGTATGTGTTAGTTTGGGTTCCCCAAAAGGATTCAGGTGCTCTGAGATGAGTTGGGAGACACAGGGACCGCTGGTGGGGTGGGGCGGGCATGGGGAAGGGGCACAGGGACAGGACGGGGACCACTAAGCAGTGTTCTAGGAGCCAGCTGCCCCGGTGTGAGACCAGCTCTCGCTGGTGTAGGTAAACTCCAGGAGACACTGGGAACACACGTCAGAGTTATCCCCCGCCCCGGGGGATGAGGTCGCCCAGGGATTTAAACACCAACTCCCAAGAGTCCTTGGTTAAGGGCTGCTCGCAGAGGGTATCCATTCCTCAGCTCTCCTGGCCTGCTGCGCTCCTGTCGCCTTACGCAGTTGTGGCAAAAGCCCTCCGGCCGAGACATGCAGATACTGGCCGTCGGAGGTTGGCGAGGGATCACGGAATGGTCCGGTCTGAGGGATGCAGATGGGTACCCACAGCAGCTGCTGCAGCCTGGCCCTGTTCTAACGCCTGCGTGCACAGGTGCACACGCACAAACACACACACACACGCATGCACACACGCACACACATGCACGCACACACACACATGCACACACGCACACACATGCACACACAGTGAGAAGGGTGGGAATACAGCCTCAGTAGAGTGCACGCCTCCATCCCCAGGCTCCACTCTCGCTGACAATAATCAGTGCTCACATTTCCATAGTAATGAGGGGGGCAGCAAGGCGTTCCCTCCATCTTCTACCTACATCTTTTACTTCCGAAGCTGGCAAGCTTGCCACCAGGCTTTGCAAAGAGTTTAGAACCCCAGACAAGATCACGTGAGGGTGGGGTTGCTCCAGGACAGAGGAAGGAATAAGCTCCATCCCTTTGGGTCCAGAGGAAGGGACCTCAGGTTTGCAAAGCTCATTAGAGAGTCTGGCTTTCAAGCTGCAGCCTGTTCCCCCGCCCCACCCACAGTCACAGAGGCTCAGAGGCTGGCAGGTAGCTTGGCTGAGCTGGAAAGACCAGTCACCTTCCTCGGTTGATTCTTTCAAAGCTGAGCGCCTTGGGGGTGCCTCTTCTCCAGGAATGGAATGGAACGTTGGAGTTCTGGGCAGCCCAAGGGCATGTCTACCTTGTTGCTAGTTGCCAGGATGTTCATTCATTCATTCACTCACTTATTCGTTCATTCTTGAACTCATTCATTCATCTTCATGGCTCAGGAATTGAGTGTACCATGGTAATGAGGCAGTGACAAATATGCAAACATTTCACCTCCTTTCAAAGACCTCAGAGTACGTGTGAGTCCACTGTGGTCTAGACTCCCTAGCCCACCCCCTTAGCAGCCTCTTCCTCTAGCTCCGTGCCTCTGTGGGATTATGTCTCAGCACGTCAGTAGGCTATGAACTCACTTAGGAGATGACCTGTGGTCCTGTTCACCACTGTATCCTCGTAACCCAGCAGCGTCCTTCACACACAGGGGGGGCACCCGATAAATATTTGTGAATGAATGGATGGATGGATGCCTTAGGGCAAAAGGCAGATCCTTGTATGTATTTTAGTGTATTTCTATGTCTCTATGTTTGGGTATCATTGCACATGTTTCTGTGTCTGTGTCATTGTTTTTTCTACTTATATAACAGTGTGCATATATATATATATATATATGTGTGTGTGTGTGTGTGTGTGTGTGTAATTCCTTAATAGACAGTCTTCCCTTCACAATATTTCAAGAGAATGAACATTTCTGCTTCTGGTATCTGACTTCAAAACCCCAATCTGCATTTTCCGCACACATACAGCGCCCCAGATTTTCAACTATTTATACTCCTATATTTAAAATCTGTGAGATTTCTCTCTCTTTCTCACCCCTTCCATGCTTGTGCTCTCTCCCCCTCCCTCCCACCCAGCCATCAGCTCTTCCTCTCTACCTTATTTCCTCTTTTCTCCCAGATATATATACATGTCGGTGAAGAAACTCCCAGACCGGCCCACACTTTCACTTCCAAGTTGGGGTCACCAAGGGTCACGTGTGAGCCACCACCGTGGCCCTTTGACAAATCCTGAATGTTGAGCCCAGCCAGGGAGGGGCGTAGAGACTCCAGCGCCCCTTCCCCAAACCTTGGTGGCTCCTGAAGAGGGCCTGCCCTCTGCGGGGGGAGTTTCCTCTGGCCACCCTGCTCTGGGCCCTGGGAGGCTCGCCCGAATGGACCACACCCACGGGCTCCCGTGCTCTGTGGCTTCCAGCTGGGTTCAGCCGATGGAGCCCTGGCCACAGATCAAAGGGAGGGAGAATGAGGCCAGATCTTCATTGCTTTGGCTGCCACCCTGCAGGGTCAGCTCAGGGTGCCCAGGTCCCACCACCAAAGTCCACTGTTCCTCTCGTGACAGCTTCTGCCCTAGAGATTCCCTCCTGAGCTGTGGACTGACCCCTCCCCTTGTCCTCTCGGCTTGGGGTGGTCACAGCTCCACTGCATCCATCCCTGAATCCTGGCTTCCACTTGCCCTCACCTTGGAAATTAATCCCCTTGTAAGCAAACCCTCCCCAAATGACCTAATTTGAATGTGTCTCCAGTTGAAGCTATAACTAAGAAATAACAGGGCAGATCAGGGAACTTTGTTACCTTGGATTGGATTTGGTCAGGGACTTGATGCCAACCTGTTCGTCTTCATAATTGCCAGCGTATGAGTGGATATAGGAATTCTGTCTCTACCATTTTAAGAAGTGTCTATTTACGACTCTCCTTAAAACTACGGGTTTAATAGGTTGCTAGATACACTATAAATCTGGGTTTCTCAAACTAGTAGTTGTCCCAGCGGGGCAGAAGGGGTGTCAACGGCTTATTGATCAATAAATAATTTTCAATAGTTTGTTGGTAAACCACTGGATCACTTTTTGACACCCCTTTTCATCTTGAGGGGGAATCTAATAAGAACCTCAGATTGTTCGGAGCTTTTATTGACCTGCCGTGACTTCTGACTTCATGGAAGTTGGTTACTGGCCAACAGTTATGAGCTTAATGGAGGCGGCTTGGTCATATTCTAAGTGTCAGACGCAACGTGAATAGTCACCCAGCAGATCTGGAGACAATTCTGAGCAAGGGAAAAGAAGATTGTGCTCTGGCCTCTTCCTTCTGAAAATATATCTTAATGATGTGAGACTCCTTCTGGATTATCTCAATGCATGCCCTCCTCTTATAGAAAATAGAAAAAGGGGCGAGTAGCTTCCTTTTTGCTTTGTTATCACTTCATTGTCACAGGACAGAAGTGGACCCAACTGATAGCAGCTTCTATTACTTAACTACTGTCAGAACGACTGGCTTAAGAATAACTAGTCTAAAACAAAGTGACTTGTGTTGGGTAGGTGTGCCTACCACCCACCCAGCAGAAGGGGTTCCTATCCCAGTAGTTCTATATTCCAAATTAATTTCTTTTCTTACCTAAGGATGCATGTTGTAACTGCCCTGCAGGGTTTATATTTAGCTCCACCCCTTAAAATCAGAGGAAGCATGATCTTCACTGGAGATTTATTTATGACCATGGTGAGGACCTGGTAACTCTTGCTTTGAAAAACAGCCATACTCAAGCCATCCTGTTAAACCTTGGGACTTTGAATGTTCCCCTGCCAGGGTAGAGCCAGGTTATTTAGCCAGGACAGGATAGGTTATGCTGCTGTAGCAAACAACCCCTCAACCTCAGTCAATTAAACACACAAGGGTATGTCTCCCCTGGTTTACACGCCCATGTAGCCAAGCTGGGGCTCAGCACCCCCATTGTCACCACCCTATCCGGGAGCCAGGCTGCCGGACCACCCACTGCGTGGAAACTTGCCGTCTTCACAGCAGAGGGAAAAGGGAACATGGCAAAGCGCGCGCCGGCTCTTAAAGCGTCTGCCCTGAAATGACAGTCATCACCCCTGCACACATTTCACTGGCCAAAGCAAGTCACGTGACGAGACCCAACAGGTGGGGTACACGATCCTACCAAGTTCCCAGAGGGAGCGAGAGCCCAGATATTGTCATTAGCCCCGGTGACTACAGCCCTGATGGTTTCTTAGGACAAATCCTGACCCTGCCTATGGAGGACCTGTTTCTCCAGATACTTGCGCTCCTCTGGGATACTGTCCTCGGGTGACATTTCGGACTGGGAGCCTGACATTTCACAAAAGGATACTGTATCAGTTTCTGAGGACTGTCGTGATGTGCCACAAACTGGAGGGCTTAAAACACCAGGGATTTATTGTTTCACAGTTCTGCAGGCGAGGAGTCCAAGATCAAGGTGTCCGCAGCGCCGTGCTCCCTCCGAAGCCTCTAGGGGAGGCTCCGTGCCTGCCTCTTCCAGCTTCTGGCGGCCCCAGGTGTTCTTCGGCTTGTGGCCACGCCACTCCAGTCTCTGCCTCCCTCTTCACGTGGCCTTCTGTGTGTCTGTCTGTGTCCAAATGTCCTTTTTATAAGGACACGAGTCGTTGCATTAGGACCCACCCACCCGAATCCAGTATGACCTGATTTTAACTTAATTCCATCTGCAAAGACCGTATTTCCAAGTAAGGTCAGTTCACAAGATACAGGCGTAAAGATTTCAATGTATCTTTTTGGCGGGGAGAGGGGGCAAGTCAACCCATGGTAAATACCAAGCCTAACATCCAGGCGATTGATTTTCTTAAAATGTTAGCACATGATTTTGTTTTGGTTTGGTTTTTTCTGGTGGGCTAGTCAAAGCATCCAAATCACTCGTATTCGGCAACAGAAAATCCATACCCCAGAGCCCTGCTTGGTCAGAAAGCAGAGCCTGAACTCTCTGCTACTCAGTGTTGATTAAAGGCTGGGCTGGGCCAGTGGGCGGTTCACAGAATCTCACTGGGCCAGTGGCTGGTTCCTTGTATCAATCACTGGCTTCAGTATTTTGGAGGGCTTTGTTTTTGTTTTGTGGTTTAGTTATTGCTTTAGCGGAAGAAACTCTTTTTCAAATGAGACCTTAAGGAACTCGCTAGCAATCCCGAGTTATAAGATGAATAAAAGCAGAGCTGCCCTGCCAGAGGGGCTGTTGTCCCGTGATAAGGAATTCAAAGTCCCTTCTCCTTTCTTCTTCCTCTCCTGACTATCATTTCTTTATGGGCAGGATGCATGTCTGTCTTTCTCATAGGTGTAACCCCAGTGCTTAGCACATGGCCTGCTGCAGAGTAACCATCTGATGAACATTTATTGGATAAGCAAATGAAAATAGCTGCAAAACTATACTGCTCAGTGAACTATAAAGGCTGTAGGATAAGAGTAGAGAAGGAAAGAGAAAGGCAGGCAGAGGGGAGAAAAGGGCAATGGGTCGAACAGAAGACAGAGGCGCCCTTTCAGCCTCAGAAGAAGGGAGTCCGAAGGAACAGACACTCTTTGAGCAGCTCCTACTTACCAAGATCTCACCTAGAGACTCTGCAGACAGCATTCTGTTTTATCTTCACAACATCCTTCCAGGGCCGGTCGGCTACTCCCACTTTACAGATGAGAAAACTGATGCTCGAAGAATCGAAATTGCCTGAAATCTACAAAACCCATAAGTAGCTGAGTCAGATTTGAGTTCAAGGATCTGGGGCTTCAAAGCTGAGGGGTTGTCCTCTGCAGCACAGTGGGAAAACCCTGGAATCCAAAAGCGGCCATGCCTACAACAGGGCGACTCCGCACGCTCCTTGCCGCTTGGGTCCCCGCCCATCTGCTCCCAGCGGGTCTCCTCCCACGTGGGCGGCTGGGCGAACAGAAAAGCAGATGAGTGATGCTTCAACCTTGGCACCCAGACTCTAACCAGGGCCAGCTGGGGGCAGAGTAGACAGAGCACCACGCCCCTCACCTTGCCAGTGAGTGGGGTGGCACTGGGGGCAATGGGGAGGGCCACGGCTCCCCCGCCCCTACTCCCCCAACCTCCATCCACACCTCCTCCCAGAACTGGCTGCAGAGTAGCCAGCCAGGCTGCGCTGGAGGGTGTCAGGCTCGGACTGGCCAGGGGTCCAGAAGGGCGGATACCAGCTGGGCCCCTGCTTCAGCCAGGCAGCCGGAGCTGCGCACGCCAGGGTGCGGGGTGGTCTTCCTTCCTCCCAGCTGCAGCAGCTGCTCAGCTAGAAGCTGTCCCTGGTGGATTCTTGCCACTTGTAATCCAGTCTTCGTGGGTGGGCAGAAGCCTCATCCAGACGCTCCAACCCAAAGAAGAAACACCAGTGTGCACTCGTGGGGCAGAAGGACCTTATTTGCCCTCCTCATGTCCTTTGATACGGGGACTCTGGGGACGCTGACCGAGATTCATTTGATCCAAAGCCTTTGCTTCCACTCTAGCTGTCTCAGCCATCATCCAGAACTTAATTTCTTATGGGAAAACAAAAATGGCAGTGGGAGAACAGGACCCTTGGAGAAGTTGCCTAGAATGTAAAGGCTTAAAAATCCCAAAGTCAGTGAGGCAGAGTCCCCTCCCGGACTCAACACCTTTGCAGCCAACGGTGTTGACCCAGGAGGCTCTGAGGGTTGGTCAGGGTAGAGAGAGAACCATGTGTGTCCTTGGGCCAGAGCTCACCACTCTGTTCTCTAGAACTCTTCCAACCTGGACTTAGACTCTGCAGATAAACTTGTCTTAGCTGGTTTCTCTACACTTGCAGAATCTGAGTATCTCAGATCCACCCATTTAGTTGGAATCCTGGATTTACAGTCCTCCCAGAGTCTTATCAGCTATGACTCAGCCATTGTTTCTACTCCAAAGGAAGCAGAGCAACAAATAATACACTTCGGTGTTTGCATGATGGATACAGATTTCAGTCAAGAAGAACTTCTCAACGAGAAGGTCCTGCAATGGACTGTCAAGAACTGTATCGCACCTGGTCTCCAGAGATGTTTAAACTCCAAAGAATTTGTCATCATCTGGGGAAAAGCACAGAGCCAGGGAGATACCCATGCTTCTTCTCGGCCCTTAGATTCTCTAGACCCACAACTTTGGCTAAAAACAAAATGTGGAGGAACGGCTGCTGTTTCTAGAACAGTTTTCTCTTTGCTCCCTGGGATCATGGAGCAGAGATCTAGCTTGGTCAGAAATATTGTCCCCTTTCCAGGGATGTTGTCAAGAGGCAATAGTCAGGGAGATGGAGAGAGAGGACGGGCGACCACAGTGAATTTCATCCAGAGCCCGAGAACCACGTGCCCCATTACGTCACACACAAGAAAGCTCAGCTATAATCACCAACCCACTTGCTCCCCTGTAAATTAACTGTGTCACAACCGGTTCCTCTCGGAGGTTTAACATCGCTTATCCCCTCAGACTAATCAGGGTCAGAAGGACATCTGGAAGTCATCCTGAGCTGTGCCCACCCTCCTGGACCCTGCATTTCCGGCTCCAGATGGACTTGAGGAGCATCTGGGGGCACACAGCTGTTTGCAGACACCTGGCTTCGCTTCAGAACCTCGGATCTTAAAAGCCATCAGGCCCAGACATCCAGTGCAGGGTGGGGTCCCCTCCGGAACACTCCAGCCTGCGGCATCCTGCTGTACACCCACCTATTTCCAGGGAGAGCCAGAAAGATCCATCAAGATGACGTGGTCCCTGTTCCTTGGGAGTCTGAAGCTTGGGTGAAGGGCAGATTCCACACGCCACCAACTCAAAAACTAAGACTCAAATCAAACAGTGCCAGGGGATCTTAAATAGATAGAGACTGTATGACCCCTACCATAGAACATTCTGGAAAAAGCAGAACTATGAGAGAATGAAAAAAAAATCAGTGGTGGCCAGGGGTTCTGGGGTTGGGGGTGGAGGAGAACAGGTGGATCACGAGGGACTTTTAGGGCAGGGAAACTATTCCGTATGTCCCTGGAATGGTGGATACAGGACATCGTGCTTGTGTCAAAACCCATACAACGTACGACACAAAGAGTGAACCCTAATGAAAACTGTGGACTTTATTTAATAATTCTGCATCAACCTTGGTTCATCAGTTGTAACACATGTACTACACTAATGCCAGGTGTTAATGATAGAAGAAATTGGGGTGGGACATCTTTGTACTTTCCACTCCATTTTTGTCTTTTTTGACCGCGCCGTGTGGCTTGCGGGATCTTAGTTCCCGGACCAGGGACTGAACCCGGGCCCGCTGCAGTGGAAGTGCAGAGTCTTAACCACTGGGCCACCAGGGAATTTCCTCCACTCCATTTTTCTTTAAACCTAAAACTGTTCAAAATAATAAAGTCTATTAAAAAATGTTTTTAAGTGCAAGGGGAAGTGTAAGGTAAAGAAATAATGAGAGGGGTGGGAGAATTCTGGGCAGTTTCCTGGAAAGGGTTGAGTTGTAAAGAGGGGGAGAGTGAAGAACAGGAGGAGGAGGAGGGGGAGACCATTGTGATTTCCCAAAATTTCTTAAAGACACTCCTCCCCACTCAAAGCCCAAATCTGCCTCTTTCTTGGACCTGGCAAGGATTTTGTAAGTCAGAGACCCTAGAAGAAGCAGGGTGAGAAGGAAGGGAAAAGAATGGGGGGAAACAACAGCCAAGGAATAGCTCTCTGGTACAGGAGGCACGAACCACAAGTGCAATTAGTCAAAAAAGAACTTGAAATTAAAAGTGATTCCAAGCCGAGGAGGGGAGTACATAAGTTCCTGCAGCCCCAAGACATTTATGAATAACACAAATGCCGAGAGGTGGTCGAGCCGGAGTGCAGTTAATTAATATGTACAGGCGTAGAGATGCACTTGAAAAACAATAGTGCTGTTCCTCCCTCGCTCGAAGTAAAAATATTTCCAGAAAAACTGACACGTTTGTTATTTTCAAACATAATTACCTTATTGTGGAGCATTTGTCATGGAACCCATTAGAGGCGCTAAGCACCTGCCCGGCTCCCCTTCACGCGGTTTGGTTTCAAGGTACTGTTTGGGGGAGGTAAAGAGGCAGGCTGGTGGGGTGCGGTGGGGCGGGTGGAGGGGCGTCCTGGGCGGGCACTGCAGCTTTACGTGCCCAATGCCCTTGCTCCCCTGCCCTCTGCTGCCCCTCAGCCAAGCCCACCTCAGCCCTCCGCCTTCCATTCCTTTTCCTGCCTTCCTGAGCCCACCGTCACCCGCTTCTGGGTACTTCTGCGAGCTGGTGTGGGCTGGAGGGGCAAGGATGTAGCCTTGGATCCTGCCCCCCCCCGACCCCCCCCCCTCAGTGGTCTGGTCTATGAAGGCCGAGAGGAAGTGGCTGCCACTGAAGCCGGAGATAGTGGAGGAAGCAGGATGGATGGGTGGGGAAGGGGAGCTGGAGCCAAAGCAATCAGCCCAAGTTCAAGACCAGCCTAGTGGGGAGGAAGTTCAGCCTCAATGTTGCTCTTGGGATTTCATGGCAAAGTTGGGTGGGAACATTGGCCCCGGAGGCTGGGACCCTCTGGTCCTCCTAGGGTCTGGGACCAGGCTGGGGTTCTGGTCCTCCTAGCTCTTTTGGACCAAAGACCAAAAGGCACTTTGCATCTCTGGCTCTCAGTATCCTCCCCTGTCAAATGGTGCCCGTGCAGGGCGGCTGGGGCACCTGGCCTCCAACGTTCTCGCTGCCCCACATCCTACACACCAGCCACTTCAGACAAGAGGTGTTTCTTGTCATCACATCCGGCCCTTTTCCTCCGCAGTTAGGACAGCCTGCCTTAACAGATAGGCCTCCAAACTACTCTTTCCCTGGAGAGGCATGCTGTGTCCTCCCCACCCTTCCCCACCATCACTGGAAACCGGAAGCCGCCATATGCATGGCGTGGCATCCTGGCCACTCCCTCCTGCATGCTGTCCGTCCTTGTCCTTGTCGTCTGGCCACATCCCAGCTGTCCCACTGCTTCTCCGTGTCTCTTCCTCTCTCCACCCTTAAACACCGGCTCTCTCCAGGATTTTGCCCTTGGCCCTCCTATGGCTTGAGGGGACAGCTAAATCTCATATCTGTACTAAAAGCCCAGCCCTTTCTTCTGAGCTGCAAAATTTGTAAATCCAGATGCCCGTGGGTTATCTTTATCTACTTAAGGAGCAGTGTGCCCCAAATCAAACCCTTCATCTTCCTGCCTAAACTTTCTTGTCCTTCTATCCTCTGTCTCAGGGACTGGCATCTTCTTGCTCCCACAATTCAGAAATCCAAGGAACTTTCCAAAATCCCTCTCCTCCTTCATCTGTCTTATTCATCTGGCCATAAAACTGATTTTATTCTTTAAATTCCCAGGGCTCTCTTTTCTATCTTCACTGCCGCTGTGTATCTTTCTTGAGCAGATCTGTGGAGTAGCCTCTTACTCTCCCTGTGGGTCTGACCCGGAGGTGGCACTTGGATGGATGGTAACAGAGACTTGAATCAGTCTTATCTCTCTTCAATCCATTGTCCACTGGTCCTCATCCCAGATTCCAGAGATGATTATGTCTTCTTCTGCTCGAAAACCTCAAAAACTCCCTGTGATGTACAGGACTAAAGCCCCACCCTCGCGCTGTCCAATCTTGCAAGCTTTTCCCACCCTCCAACCCCCTGCGCACCAGACACCCACAACACCAGCTCCTGTGGGTCTCTAATCACAAGGCTCTAACTCATGCTTTTGTGCTGTGCGTGTACTGTGCCTTTTGCCTGGAACACCACTCACCCACCACCTGGTCAGCCTCTGTTGTGCCTTACGAATCAGTATTTTAGTTATCTATCGCTGTGTAATCAATCACCCCAAACGTAGTGACGTAAAACAACAGCAGTCATTGTATTACGATATCTCACAGTTCTGGGCCTGGCTGGGTTCAGATAGCTGGTTCTTGTTCATGGTCTCTCTATGTTGCAGTCAGGTGGTGGCTGGAGCTGGGGTCCTCTTGAGGGTTCTCTCACTCACGTGTCCGAGAGTTGATGATGCCGGCTGCCAGCCTCTCCGTGTGTCCTGGGCTTCCTCCCAACATGGCATCTGCTGAACAAGCATTCCAAGAGAGGCAACTGCAGAAGCTTCATTGGCCTTTTATAACCTTGGAAGTCATGCAGCGTCACTTCTGCTACATTCTATTCATCGAGGTTGTCACAAGGGCCTGCCCAGGTTCAGGGGAAGGAGGGCACAGGCTCCATCTCCGAATGAGGGAGTGGCAAGATTCTGAGAGAGCATCCAGAACAGAAATGATGTTGTGGCCACTTTGCAAAAAGACAATCTGCCTCCAGGAAGCCCTTGGATGCCTCTTTCCCTCCTCCAGGCGACTCCTGTGCCTACCTCTTGTATTCCCCACCGTACGTATTGCAATTATTTTTTTATTTTTTTTCTGGTCCCTTGAAGGCACGGTCTATATTCTATTCACCCTGGTGCTTGGCCCATAGTTAGTGCTCACTAAATGTCTGCAAATTAATGACTGAATTAGTGAGAGGCTGATGATGACCATGTCCGCTGTCGGGGGGATGCTCTCTCCGGAGCAGGCCAGGTGCCTCCCAGGATGGCCACTGCTCAGGTGAACGTGGCCGGAGGCCCCCGCACCTCCATGCCCCCACTGCCACCGTTCAGAGACAGCCAGCCTCCCCCATTCAAGGTCTGTGACCTGCCCCAACAGGTAGGCACAGGTACGGACCCTGCGTCCAGAGTCTTCCATTCAACCCCAATATCACCTCCACCTTCTTGCTGCTCTTTTAAAATGCCCAGCGGTGGAATGAAAGCTCGTCCCACCGAACAGGGAATCGCTGGGAAGCCTGGAGGGCTGGTGGAGGGCCAACCCTTCCTTTGCCCTCCCGCCTGCGCTGCTGACCTCATCGGCCCTCTGGAGCCGGGGAGGGCAGAAATAGCCCTTTTCATTTCCCGGCATCATTCCCCAGCTGACTGGCCCAAATTGTTGGGCCTTTGGAGCGGCTGTTTGCCGAGCCATTCAGCAGGGCAGCTCCCTCGTGGGCACCCAGCCCCACCGCCTGACAGGCTGCGTGCAAGGGGACGGGCCTGAATGACTGTAATGTGAACCATGAAAGTGGATATTAAAGATGTTATTACAGGGTGAGGACGGCTAATTGCGACCTTCCTTTCAGGAAGCCGGAGCTGGTGAGTTTAAGTTGAAGCACCCAATTATTATAACTCTGTCAGCGCCGAGCAGGGTGGAGCGGGGGGGGGGGGGGGAGCCGGCAGAGGCCAGCTGAAGGCACAGTTACCTGCACTTGATCCAGGGCACACGCCGCCGGCCTGGAGTCTTACAGGGGGATCGGCTCTGCTCCGAGCTTCCTCTCTGTCATCGCCAGGCTGCTCTTGAGGACTGAACCCCCTGCTCGGCCCTCCCTCTCCCCAGGCTTCTTGTGGAAGAGGTGGTGTTTGTGAATATCTATAGGACACCCCAGCCCTCCCTGGTCCCTGCTGGTGACACAGCCCCGTGCTGAGATGCGAGGTTGTCCAGGGCACCTCGGGGTCAAGCTGTCCAGCTCTCATGTTTCAAAGGAGAAAGCAGACTCCAAGAGGTTGAGGGACCAAGATGGGGGACCAGGATGAGGGACCTGTCTGGGTTACCCAGCTGGTAAGTGGCAGAGCAGGGCAGGACCCTTCTGGTCTGCTTCTGGCTTCGAGCTCTGGCTGCACGTTCCAAGAGATACGCCAGGACACGTGGGGGCAACCAGAGTCTCCTCAACGTGAATTGGCAGGTATAGGCATGGCCCAGCAGGTGCGTGGGAACCTGGCTGCATCTTGGGATGAGCTCATGGAAGAAGACAATGCAGTCCTCTCTGGGGAGGTTACTTGTAAACAGCACCATCAAAAGTCGTCATCACCTTGCTCCAAGAGTATTTCGTGCATTACCGTTTCAACAGTCGTGCGTTCAAATGTTCTTGGGCACCTACTGGATGCAGGGCATGGGAGATAAAGGATACAGACATCTTTGTATGCAAGGAGCTCACAGCTTAAAAGGGTAGACACACAAGGCAATCAACAATTAGGATACAGTGTGGAAAGCCCTAGATAGAGGTGGGCACGCACACACATCACCTTCTTTAATTTAATCACATAAATTGAAGTGACTGCACATAAAAAGGGACTACAATATACGAGCTGCCTGGTGCTGAGTGAGCGGTGCAGACGGCAAAGGCTAGAACTGTTCTGAGATGGGCAAGCCCACCATGGCACACGGTGGTCCCGGCGGGCTCACTAGAAAGACAGTTTCTGATGGATGGGTGGGAGTTCAAAAGGCAATGAAGAGGGGTGGGAGTTGGGACTGGGGAGAGAAGAGGTGGGTTTCTTTCCTGCATCAAACTCAAGAAAGTCAATACTCAGAATACTGACTCCTCTTTATCACCACCCAAGAGCATCCAGGTTGCCTGTGCCATCGGGGAAGCAGATCAGCATCATGAGTGTGCTGGTTCATTTCCAGGGAATTCAAGATGCCCCGAAACAATGATGATAAAGAAGGGGAGGGGGCAAAGTTATGGAGACCCCACCCCCTTTCCTTGGACTTGTGCATGCCCAGAGTTAGCTTGCCCGACTAATGTTCCCCAGCCAGGGTGCTCAGCCCAAAGAAGCCTGATGTGTCCCATCAGCCAGGAGATGTGTCCCATTTACTGAGATTCAGGAGGTCAGGGAGCAGCAAGGAGGGCAAGAAGTGGATTCAGGGGTCCTTCCTTAGACATGCTAGGTTTGAGCTGCCTGCTAGATAACCACGTGGAGGTGGATGGATTTGGGTAGACAGTTTGGGAGTTCAGGAATTATATATGGGCTGGTGCTGGTACAACGTGGGTGTCTTTGGCATAGGGATGATATGTAAAACCATGAGACTGGAGGAGACACACCTGGAGAGAGAGAGAGAGAGATGAGAGAGAGAGAGAGAGATCGGGAGAAACAGAGGGGAGACAAAGAGATGGACAGAAACAGATACAGAGAGGAGGTGAGCATACTATTGCACTCTGGTGGGGGCAGGTGCCAGTCAAGGAGACGGAGGTGGGAGGAAAGACAGAGGACCGCGATGTGCTGGAAGTGAAGAAAGAGACGGTTCAGGAAAGACTGGTGCTTGGGGTGGAATCCTGCAGAGACACCAAGGAAAATGAGGATGGAAGAGTGGCCAATTTGTCAGCGTGGTGGGTACTGGGAGTCCTATCTCAGACAGCAGGTTTAGAAGCCAGTTAGGAGGGATTGAAAAGTGAATGGGGGCAGCAGGGGGCAGCACCATGCAAATAAGTGAAACTTGACCCTTACCTCACACCATACACAGCTCAATCAACACCAAGCAGATGCAACCACACCCTGTACTATTAGCTTTTTATGTGCAATCACTTATAGTTATGCAATTTAATTAAAGGCAGTGAGGTTTGTGTGAACACTTCTATCTAGTACTTTCTACACTGTATGATAATTGTTGGTTGACTTATGTATCTCCCACATTAAGCCATGAACTCCTTGAATACAGAGAATCTTGTCATCTTTTTATTTCCAGTGTAAATCAAAATGGATCATAGACCTCAATGTCAAATCTAAAACCATAGAACTTCTGGAATAAAACATAAAAGAAACTTTTGTAACCTTAGGATAGGTAAAGATTTCTTAGGCTACAAAATATTTTTAAAACTTGATGTTATACGTCACAAAAATTTTTAAATTCTGCTCTTCAAGAACATCATTAAGAAAATGAAAAGGTAAGACACAGACTGGGAGAAAACCTTCACAACACATATATCTGACAAAAGACTTGTATCCAGAATGTATAAAGAATTCTTACAACTCAATAATATGACGATTCGATAGAAAAAAAGGAAAAAGATTTAAACAGACACTTCACCAAAATAAAGGCGCACATGAAAAGATGCTCAACAATATTATTCATCAGGGAAATGCAAATTAAAATCACTATGAGACATCACTATACATATCTACTAGGATGGCAAAAATTAAAAAGACATACTTAGCACCAAGTGTTGGTGAGGATGTAGAGCAACTGGAACACTCATGCATTGCTGGTGAAACGGTCCAACCACTTTGGGAAATAATCTGGCAGTTTCTAATAAAGCCAAACATACACTTAATTTATGATCCAAAAATTCTACTTCTACATATTTAGAAATGTAAATATGTACATGTGAAAATGTGTCCAAAGACTTGTATGCTAATGTTCCTAATAGCTTGATTCATCAGACTCTCAAACTAGAAATGACCCACTTATCCACCAACAGCACGGATAAATAACTTGTGGCATATCCACATAATGAAACTCTACTCAACACTGCTCAGGACGAATTGCTGATGTGTGCAACAATTATACCCCTCAAAAAACATTATGCTGAGTGAAAGACCCCAGACACCAAAGAGTACATGCTGTAGGATTCCATTTATACGCAATTCTAGAAAAGACAAAACTATCTGTGGTGACAGAAAGCAGATCAGAGGTTGCCTGGAGCTGGCGGTGGGCATGGAGATCGACTGTAAATAGTCATGAGGATACTTTATATTGTTCTTTGGTTTTTGGAGTTGTGTTGCATGGTTGTATATATTTGTCAAAACTGAGCAAACTGAATACGTTTTGTTGCATGTAAATTGTATCTCAATAAAGGTAATCTTTAAAAGTGAAGAGGACAACCCCATAGTATGATACCATATAATTTTCATATATGTGGAAATATACGCATTTCCACGTGAGTACATAAATGTATAGAAATATCCAGAAAGATGCACATCAAAACGGCTGTATTGCTGACCTATGGGTAGAGGTAAGGGGAGAGGACTGCAATTAAGGTAAGTGGTCAAAGGGACTTCAGCCTTAACTACAGTGCTTTAATTTTTCAAAAGGAGAGTGTGCCACGTATTCCCTTGTACTTAGATTTTCAGGAAGAGTGAACAGCAGAGGTGAGCAGAGTTTGTTCCACCATCAAAAATCAGTCGACTACATTTTACCTGTTTGGACCAGCCATTCCCTTCAATAATTTATTGAGCATTGATGTTTCCAGCAATATACGATGAGACGGGGTTCTTTTTTTCTTGGCTCCAACTCTTCCTTTGGCTCACCCCAAAGAAGCCAGAGAGCCCAATCTTCGACACCCATCATTTACTGGCTGGGGGGCCAATTGACTCAAATTTTTAAACCTCGCTTTTGCTGGATCATAATTGCATCTGCTACATAGCGCTCCTGAGGGATTCCATGAGAAAACAGAGGCAACGAACATGGCATAGAGCTTAATAGATAAGAGCTGAGATTTGTGTTTTATTATTATTACCATATTTTATTGATTTTTAAAACAGTTTTTTCATACTTTAATATTTCCGGAATTGCGCTCATTTTGCAATCGCTGTCGCAATTTATTTGGCAGTATTTTTTTCTTTCTTGGTCCATAAAATAACGGCACATCTTATAATCGCTGGTGTCTCAGATTGTATGAAACATGGTGATAGCGTTTCACTCATGGCTTCCCTGTGAGGCCCTGCTGATATTTAACCAACATTAGAAACAGGGAGAAACGCTAATCCTCCTACCAGCTGAGGGAGAAAAAGAAAAAGCAGGAATGGCTCAATTAAATCATCACTGCCACTACCCCAACAATAGAATGTTCCATCTGGCACAGCCATCAATTTGGGGGAGGGCTCAGCTGCCCAGGAGCTTCTTAGCTACCACTTTCTGGATACTTGCTATTCATACCTCGTCCCTGTATGGCCAAGGCTAGTCCCTGGCTTTTCGGTCAAGTGACCTCCATCAGCCTCTTAAGCTTCCCCACCTGCAGGCTTTCCTCTGTAACAACAAATCATGAGCAGCCTTGGGGGTGGTTCTTTACCCATTGGCTCTGTTCCCCCCATGCCATGGCCATCTGAAAATTCTGATGCCACCGTCGTGATATTCACCCACCACAAACCTTTCCAGTGCATCCAGTGGGTTCTGAGTAGCAAGCCACAGGAACCAACCCTGGCTAACTTCTGCAGAAAGTGATTGCTTTGGAAAGAAAGCAGGAAGCTCACAGAGTTGATGGGAAGGATGGAGAACCAGGCTGGGAAAATAAAGAGGAACCAAAGAAAGGCAGGCGGAACAAAACGGCCGGGGCACTGCTGCATGGCCAGTACTTACCCCCCAGCCCCAGGAGTCAGTGCTGTTGCTGTTGTAATGACTACTCTCCTTTCCCCATGAGCCTGCATCCATCACTCTCTCAATACTCAAGTTCCCTCCGAGAGTACTGAATTGCTTGACCCCAGTCATGCGTGCTCACCTTACTTCCAGGGTGGAGAATGGAAAAGTTGGTCACCTGCCACCCACCAGGACTCACAATGGGGAATTCTTGTCGCTTAGGAAGGGACTACAGATGTTCTGGACAGCTAACAAATGGCCAACGTTCACTACATTTGTTTTCAGGAATGCTCGTGTTTTCAACACTAGGGATTGACCCAGAAGCCCAGCACTCAGAAATGTTTCCTGTTCGGTATTTTGTCTGCAATTCAGGCAAGCTAACCCCCGGCGGAGGAAAGACTTCTTATAGTCAAGCCTGGTGAGTCAAGGAGCCCCTTCCCATAGTCAGGGCTAGCAGAGAAATGAGTCCTCTGCACCCCCTAGTTATCCTTCCTGAAAAAATAGAAACTATAGTGTTTTATTAAAACAGCTATGAAAAAAGATAGTCAAGGATCATGAATTACTGTATGCCAATAGTGATACCTAATGAAAACAATATTTAGAGAAATCAAGATACCTGTCTACGTTCTTAATTGAGTCTTAACTTATCAATCGCAGTTAAGGTCAGGGGTTCTCCGAACAGCCTGGAACTTGTTCCAAATGCAGATTCTTGGGCTCCTCCTCAAACTGGGTGAATCAGACACTCAGAAGTGAAGCCCAGCAGTGTGGTTTAACAAGCCCTCCAGGTGAATTTGATATTTGCTCAATTATGAAAAATGCTGGCTTCATCTTGACCTTGACTCCATATGAGAATCACATGAGAGCTTTAAACTATTCACTGCCTGGACCTTACCCCAAACCAATTAAACCTGCCCGGTGAGGGAAGAGACTTTTTTTTTTTTTTCTTTTAAATTTTCCTAGGTGACTCATGTACAGCCGGGGCTGAGGGACCCAGATGTAGCCCACGGTTACGTAGAAGGTGTCTTAACTCAGGCTCCCTTTTGAACTTAGCTCCCTTTTGAAAGTAGGTGCTTGTCTCTACTACCTTGAGATTTTTGAAACTGTCACCGAGATTCTCCCCACCTTTGACAAGCACTTTCCTGCTAAACTGATCCATATCAATAAAGGAAAACCCAACCCATCCGGGGGCAACGGCAGCTGTAAGCAATAGCAGAAAGTCACCATGTGGGGGGCTTCCCTGGTGGCGCAGTGGTTGAGAGTCTGCCTGCCAATGCAGGGGACGTGGGTTCGAGCCCTGGTCTGGGAAGATCCCACATGCCGTGGAGCAACTAGGCCCGTGAGCCACAACTACTGAGCCTGCGCGTCTGGAGCCTGTGCCCCGCAACAAGAGAGAGGCCGCGACAGTGAGAGGCCCGCGCACCGCGATGAAGAGTGGCCCCCGCTCGCCACAACTAGAGAAAGCCCTCGCATAGAAGAGAAGACCCAACACAGCCAAAAAAATTAAATAAACAAATAAGTCAGGAGTTCTTAAAAAGAAAAAGAAAGAAAGTCACCATGTGCCTCCTTCCCAGCGTGGAATTCGGGGTGACCATCTTTGCTTTCTCTAAAGAAGAGTTTTCATGGTCCATTTTGCAAGCACGCCCTCTCCACCTCCTCTACCCCAAATCTCTGGGAACCAGAACAGCTGGATGTTGCTTGGGTTAAAGGCAGTTGTTATTGTTTAAAGTCAAGACCCTTCTCTACCCCAATTCAGGATCTTGTCTGCCTGTTGGCTTCTTTTCCTCTATTGCAAATGAGTTATATTTCCTTGCTGGGGAATATGGCCACAGGCAGCTTTAGGATTACCTCATTTTCACAGAGACCCAAGAGGAAAGAGGGTGTCTATCACCCAGCCTCGGTATGGAAGATCCCCCGGAAAGTCTTCTCATGGCTTCATCTTGGATAAAGAGCCAGGATTGGCTCACTCAGGGAGCTGGGTCCATGACCAGGTTGTAGGGAAGGGGCACTAGAAGACACACCCCAAATCTGTTACAGGTTGGTTAACCCTTTAACCCCTTTTATGTCGAGCCGTTTTCCATATTTGAGTCAATACATGTGTTTTCTGATGCAGACAGATGCTTCCTTATAAAGGTCAAATTTCCCAAAGCTTTAACATGTATCACCGCACAGAAGGACCATTCAACAGGACCGTGGAGGTTTTCCTCAATCCTAGTGCATCCAGAGAGGACACCAGGATGGAGAGGGGCTCAGAACCATATAATCTGAGGAATTGTTGGAAACCAGGGCGTTTAACACAGAGCAGAGAAGACTGGGGGCCCTAGCTGCCTCTTGTTAATATTCAGGGTCCTCAGGTAAGAGAATGTTAACTTGTTTTGCATGGCTTCCCACGCAAACTTATCCCCTAACTGGCCGCAGCGTGAGGTCCAGACGCCTTAGCATGGAGTCCAAGACCTGCACCCAATTTTCAGAGCCTTCTCTGACTTCATCTCTGTGTTCCAAAGGAAGCCAGTGTCATGGGAATACAGCACGAGACTCTTGTTAAAGGCGCAAGACAGACTTGATTCAGACAACTTCTCTAGTAGAAAGGGAGCTCAAATCCAACTAAGACAAAGATGACTGAGGTTCTTAAAGGGAGAACAGAGAGGGGACAAAGGGGGCTATGGGGAAGTGAAAAGGCCCATTTTGAATACGAATTTTGGCCATATTGCATTTTCTCGAGCAGAAACTCAACACGGGAGCAGGAGTCACCCTATAGCACAGCTAGAAGCCAGGCTGAAGTCTGGTCCGGTCTCTTAAGCATAGCGTTTGGGCAAGTCCTTGGTGCCCTGTGGGAGTTCATAGTTCACACCAGGCACAGGCAGCGAGGGGCCTGGGGGAGGGCAGAGAGGGCCTGGGAGTGTCATCTTTGCAGCAATGCCCAGCGTGGTGCCCAGTAGCAATATTTGGTGGATGGAAAAATGAATGTGTGCACTCATGGTCTCTCATCACCCACTCTGGGCACTCCTGCTGGCGCTGGATTCAACCAGTCTGGACAAATGGGTCAAAGTGTTTACAGTGAACCCATACAGCGGTATTCTAGAGGCAAAGGGACACAATGCAAAGAACACGGGCTAGAGGGATTTCAGTCCTTGCTGGATCATACATACGCAGCTTCGAACAATTCATTAACCTCAGCTAGAGTTTGCATTTTCTCAGCTCTAAAATGGGAGTAATAATAATGTCCCGCTATTTGGGTTGATGGAAGAATAAATGAGATTTCACAGATGGGGCATCTAGTCTGCCACTCTAGGTAAGACGCTGAAGAAAACTTACTTCCTCTTTCCCCAAATGGTTGTCATCATTTTGTTCCGTTCTGTCCGAAAATGTGAGTTGATGTCCAAGTGTTTTGGAGGACGGAGTGAATGTTTCAGCTGCATGATGTCATTTATAATGAAAAACTCAATAAAGGCTCTGCTTTCTTATGAGCAGGGTTTCTGAGGTCACTCTGGTCCACGTGGCTGCGTTAGACATCCATCTCTCTTCATCTAGGTATGCGGGGCAGGGTTTCCCCAAGAGGAAGCCATGCGATCAGGGTCACCTGAGGATCAGATTCAAGCTGCTTGGCTTGATGTCCAGATCTCCAGTCCCTCCTCAGACTCTGGGCATCTGGGTGTGAACCAGCCCCCTGCAGTGATTCTTCTGCGCACTGAATTTTGGGTTGAAGGATGAGACCCAAAATTCTCCACCAGGGCAAGAGTACCCCTCACCACCAAGAACCTCAAAGCCTTGCCAGACTCCATGGCATTGCGTCTTCCCTGATGCCACGACCCTCTCCTCCCTCTGGCTTCCCTCCCTCTGTTGACTTCAGTTTCCCCATTTGCTAAAAGGCAGAAAACACCACATTTTGTTCTGTGGAGTCATCAACTGGTCCTGGCTTGCTCACTGAAAGTCCTGAGATTCCCACAGGCAGAGCTGATCACCCTATTTGGCACATAACAGGTGCTTGTGAAACGCTGGTCTCCATTCCCTCCATGTAAGGTTGCAGAGCGGGTGGAGATGATGTTTGTAAACCTTTGCTTCTCAAGCATGGCACTTGACCCAGAGGACTTGCTAGAAATACAGAGCCTTGCTCTGCCCCTGACCTACTGATTCGGGATCTGCATCTCACAGGATGCCAGGTGACTCATTCACCCACATTTGCAAGTCTGAGAAGGGCTGGCTTGGTGTTCCACAAATGGTAGTTCTTTCTACCCATTCCCTGACAGAGCTTACAAAACAAGTGCTCCTTAAGGAAAGCATAACCCATTTAGGTTTCCTTAAGGAACAGCCCAAAAGCAATTTCAAGGTCCCTGGTCCTGGGGCTGAGGCTTTCACTCTTCTAAGTTTCTAGGAAGGAGTTGTAGGATGAGGGTAGAACCAAAGAAAGGTCTAGAATTATGGGTTGCAACAACATAAGCAGAGGTAGACTTGATTTAGTCATGCTGGTACCTTGGACAGCCCCACTCAACAGACTCTTAACCTAGTCAATACTTCCAGATGCTGGAGTTATGGAGCTCACCTGAGTTACTCCCACTCATTCTGATATTTGGGTGCGGTGAGTCATCGAATCATCCTGAACCAATTGCAACAGTCCCGCTGGCTGAGCTGCCCATGGTCCTGGCAATATGGGGGCTGAGCAGGTGATAGCTCCTGTGGGGATGACAGCCCACTGGCAGGACACAGGGTGTTCCCCCCATGCCCCTCAAGGTCCTTGGGGCACCCTCATTAGCATATGGCCCCTTTCAACACCCAACCTGCAGGTGGTGGCCATTCAATTTCCATTTTCCACAGAGGCTGTGCCCTAACTGGCTTCACTGAATTAGCAGGGCTCATAGGGAGCGCTTCAGAGAGATCCCTCCTAGATGAACGTGTAAAATTTAATTACAGAAGCCTGGGCTATCGCAATGTTTAAAGCCATTTACAAAGCCTGGGAGCTACAGAGCCTTCCCACTCCTGGGCCTAGGGAGGGCAGGGCAGCCCTTAGATCATTAGCCGCTGAGAAAAATCTCAGTTTGCATATTAAGGTCAGGAAATTATCCTTTCACTTTCCTCACTAAGTGGCCAATGTATTCATCTTGTGGAGAAAGAGCGATTCTGAGGCTCCAAGAGGATGCAAAGACCTCCAGAAATCATTGGTCCAGGTTCCCATCTCTAAGCGGCTCAACAGTCTAATTCAATTGTCAGATAAAGGCCAAAGGTACAGGTGAGACAAAAATCCCAGTCATTAAGGAACTCCTAAATGAATAGGGAGACAGACATAAGCACCAATAAGTAAATGCAGGATAGAGGGGGAGATTAATGCAAGCCTTGGGGATATTCCTAGAAGGCTTCCCAGGGGAGGTGGCACTTCCTCGGGGTTTTGAAGAATAAAGAGGAGTCATTCTTGCAAGTGAAGTGGTAGGTGGGCATGAGCCAATAAAGGACATTTCAGGCAGGACTCGGCTGGTTCTGAAATTTGTAGGAACAAAGTTTCTTCCATCCAACTTGCTTCTCTCTGGAAGAGTCTCTCCTGCTTTGCTCTCTGTAGAGCTGGAGAACTGGTCAGCACCCATTCCCTAAAAACTTTAGGTTGTGAACTCCTCGATGGCTTCTTTTAGATTCCCAGCAGCATCTGGAAGGGCTGAGCCCATACCAGGGGAGCCGTAATTGAACTTGAAAGCAGAGCTGGAAGCTTTCTGATTTTCAGGACCCTCTTCTGCGTGAGCCAACTCGTGCCCAAATTCAAAACCTTCGGAAGTATGATTTTTTCCATCAGTTTAATCCTCACAGAATTAAGAGAGTGAGGCAGGATGAGTGGATTTATGGCCTCAAATGAATTTCAAGAAGAATAAGAACAATTACAATTAAAATCAAATTTCTGAGAGAGGATTTGCTCTCTTTCAAGGAAAGAGTGAGCCCAGCCTACCGACAGCCACGGCAGCTCCTTAATGGGAATTTCAATGCCAGAAGCCAAGAGTCTGGAGCAAACATCTGGGGAATGCCACCACCTTTGAAGCTAATTTTGTGACAGCTCTTTCACTGTGGTACTTCGGGAGACCATACACGGCTTTTAATTACGAAAGCACGAGAATTTCCTCTTTTTAGACACGCCTCTACTAAACTTGCCTGCGCTCACATCTCTCCCAGCTCTCTCTGCTCCGCTGGGTGAGTCAGCTATTTTTCCATGGCCTGGAGGAGGATAAATGAGGGCTCCAGGGGGTCAGGGATTTGCCGTAGTTGGTTAGAAAAAACTTAACAGCTGCCAGACCCTGAGCCCTGCGCGCCCGCGGCTTTACACACGTTTTTCTTTGATCTTAGAACCCCGCACCCCGCCCCAGGTATTATTTGCTTTATTTTGTAGATGAGGAGACAGGCTCAGAGAGGTCAGGAAACTAGCTCAAGGTCATCCAGCTGGTGGGTGGAATTTATTTTTATGTATTTATTTTTTAAATAAATTTATTTTATTTTATTTTTGGCTGCATTGGGTCTTCGTTGCTGCGCGCGGGCTTTCTCTAGTTGCAGCGAGCGGGGGCGGGCTTCTCACTGCGGTGACTCCATTTGTTGCAGAGCACAGGCTCTAGGTGCGTGGGCTTCAGTAGTTGTGGTGCGCGGTCTCAGTAGTTGTGGCTCACGGGCTCCAGAGCACAGGCTCAGTAGTTGTGGCACACGGGTTTAGTTGCTCCGTGGCATGTGGGATCCTCCTGGACCAGGGCTCGAACCCGTGTCCTCTGCACTGGCAGGCGGATTCTTAACCACTGCGCCACCAGGGAAGTCCCAGCTGGTGGGTGGAATTTAAACCCACATCTTCCGCCCCCAAAGCCTGGTGGTTTCCCATCTTCCATCCTGATGCTCAGAGGCCGAGGAGAGGGAGGAGAGGAACTGGACTCAGCCCCATCAGGGAGTCCAGGTCTCTGGGAACTGACTGTCCACTGCTTCCCCAGCCTTCTGGAACATTCCTGGGGGTCTCCAGAAATTTGTTAGGATCTTCTCTTTGTCCAGAAGATATGGTCTTCTTCCTCAGTTAATTCCTTATTACAGTGCTGTCAGGTGAACCTAGGGCCAGAGCAGCAAGGGATTTTCTGTGTTAACCTAGAAGAGCTCACCTCTCTACTTCTCCCCCAGTGGGGGTCCCAAAGCCAGAGCCTGTAAACCCTGGGGGCTCTGCCTCCCCCCAGGGGACCTCTGGGAATGTCTGGGGACATTTTGGATGTCACATTCCGGAAGGAGAGGTGCTACTAGCATCTAGTGGGCAGAGGCCAGGGATTCTGCTAAACATCCCCCCAAAGCACAGGACAGTCCCCACTGCAGAGAATTATCCAGCCCCAGTGTCAACAGTGCCGTAGGTGAGAAGCTCTACCATAAAAGGGGACATGGGGAAGAGGACGGAGCCCCTTGATTTCAATGTCCTGGACCTGTGGGGCGTTGACACGCCAGGCAGGACTGGCTATGTAGCAACTTTCGTGGGTAAGCGTAAAATGAAAATGCAAAACCTCTTGTAAAAAATGTTTTAAAATTTCAAGACGGCAACACCAGAGTGTTAAACCAAGGAAGAGCCCAGCTAAGCGTGGGGCAGGTGTGAGCGCGCAGGTGCCCCCCTGCCCCCCACTCCCCCTGAAGCCAGGATTGAGCTGCCTGCTTTCCCTGGGGGTCTCCGCCCGTGTCCCGTCCCTGGAACCCAGGCTGACTTTTGCCCCGATGCTCATGGCTCTTCCAAGGTAGTTCAGGCCCAGACGGCAGAGAGGGCAGTGCCCACTGAGAATCCAAACTGGCCGCTCCCCTTTCCTTGGAGGAGAAAAAAGTCACTTCTGCCCGGAGCAAGACAGAGGGGACAGCCTGGGAGGTGCTGAGTTGCCCCTGGTCTTACTGCCTCTTGGAAGGCACCAGGGATCAAGGTGTTGGGAGGGTTTTCCAACACAGAGCAATTAAGAGGAGTGGAAAAGAGAGAGAAAGGGAGGGAGTTGGGTGTGGGGAGGAAGAGACAGAGGAGGGGGGGCGGTGTGGGGAGAGAGAGATTTAGCTCCTTGGATCCTTAGCTGATGCTGGGGACCCCTAGGGCTAAATCGTGTGGCCTCTCCTCTTCCTGTGATCTTTCATCCACAGAGGCTACCTGACCCCCACCTCAACCGCGACTCTAGGAAAGGAGGGGACACAAACGTGACTCAGCCTGAGGAGCAGGGACAGGCCGCCTGGTTTCCCCACCAAAACCTGGGAATCACCTTCTCTCCCTCCACTTACAGTCCTCGCCCAACTCCCCCCAGCCCCCCAAAGAGCAATCTCCTGCTGTGTACTCCAAGGATGCTGCCTTCCTGTCGCTTCCTTTTTCTTACATGTTTCACAATGATGCTCTTCTGCCCTGTCCCGGGTGTTTTTGCAAACCAGCTCCCATGCCTCTAGGGAAGATGGTGCTGGGGGCCTGCAGAGCGGCTGCAGAGAGGCGAGGGGCCTGGATGAAATGAGTGCAATTTGTCACTTATGGGACAGGTGAGGAGGGCCCTGTGTACCATGCTAGCAGTGCACAGGCAGGCAGCTGCAGAGCTGACCCGAGGCTTGCCTTCTTTCTCAAGATCGGGACAGACAGGACTTGAAGAAGGCCCACCGGATAATGACCACAGGTCAGAGCCACCACTGGCCACAGCTCCTGCAGCCCAGGTCTACTGATGATCCAAACTGATACTGTAAACAATTAGATGCCTTCCGTTCTCTGATATTTATCTCAGGACTTCAAGTGGAGGGTAAGTTAAGAGCCTGGATCCTTGAGCCAGAACCTGGGTTCAAATTTCAACGCTGCCACTTCCCAGCTGTAGAACCTTAATCCTTCTGTGACTCAGCTTCCTTAAAATGTGGGCCCTACCTCATCAGGGTCGCTATAAATGGATAAACTTCTATAAAGTGCTTAGAACAGTATCAGGCATGAATAACACTAGCAGCAGTGTTTGTTAAACAAATGAAATGGCCAGATTTAACCCCCACGGCAACCCTCTAGGTAGGTTTTATTACAATCAGCATTTATATTTGAGGACACTTGAGCACAGAGAGGTTGAGACACATGGCCAGAGTCACACAGCTGGTCTGTGGCAGAGCTTGAATTCAAATCCAACAGTGCAGCCCAGAGCCGAGACTTTGTGGATTGTGTCCTCCCTCTGAGATTAGGATGGGTCTTGAGTCCACAGGCGGGATACCAGCGTCAGGGCCAGAGGCTGGTTCTGCTTCCAGCCTGCCCACCAACTAGCTTTGGGCGTCGGTTTTCGTATCTGAAAGCAGGGTGGTTCCACTGATGCTGTAGGTGGCTCCTCTGGTGTCGTGGCTCTAAGAGGCCAGGTAGGCCCGGTTTCTGGTCCCATCCTGGTCCCAGGTCCGGCCTCGGGGACAAGGAAAGAGCCAGGGTTGGGGAGCGGCAGCTGTCCCAGCGCAGGGTGGACCAATGGCGGCTTTCCGGCCTGGCTCCCTGCACGTGCCAGCAGCCCAGCCAGGGCCTGGGCGACAAGACAGGCACAAAAAGGATCTGAAGTGGATCTAATCGTTCCTCTGGTGCCTGCCAACTCTTGTCAAGTTAACGGTTCCACCTGCTTCTCTCTGACATGACAGTCTGGATGCTTCAAGGCAATGGGGCTGGAGGAGGACCCAAGTCCTGGACTTGGCCCAGGATGGGCCTCTCCCAGAACACCTGCCTGAACCTCCATCCCTGACTCCTTCACCTTCTCTGCGGGACCCAGTGAGGGGCGCAGGCTCGGAGGAGCCCTTCTGACATCCTCTAGTTTCCATAAGGCCTTACTCCGGGCAGGCGTGGGGGGTGGGGAGGAGTCTCCGTCCCCCTCCTCTGTGGCCTCCTCCTTAAAGTGATTCAGGATAGAATCCCAGGGAGGGGGGCTCTGATGGTGCTAGGGGCAAGACTGGGAAGGGAGTAGCCTGGAGCAGAGCAGGCCCCAGTCCCAGGCCCTTGAGCTCCGCCCCGCGCCCACCTGCTCACGCCTCAGCCTTCCAGGCAGGCTGGGCTCTCCCCAGTCTGGTCTCCAGCTTCAGTTCAGCTCCGCCCTATGCATCCCTCCCCTAGGACCCGCACAGGTACAGAGGGCCCGGACTTCAGACCAGCCCAGGGAAGTGTGCCGCGGGTCTGCGGGGCTGAGACAGATGAAAGTGAAGGTCATGGAATCCCCAACGCCATGCTCTGAATATCATGTTTCTCCAGCTCCGTCGGGTGCATCAGGATGCCCATGCGGGCTGTTTTATTAAAGATCCCTGGGCGTCAGCCCAGACTTCTGGAAGCAGAATCTCTGGAGGGCAGGAATCTGATTCTTAAAAAGTTGTGCAGGGGATTGGTACCCACGTTAGAGCCCTGCTTCTCACCTGGCTGCACATCAGCATCTTGCGGGAGTAGAAACAGCACCCGTGTCCGAGCCTCAGCCCCAGACCAAGGAAATCAGCTTCCATGCTGGGCATCAGGCATCAATATTTTTAGAAAAATGATTAAAATGTGCAACCGGGGTTGAGAGCTATTGCTTCAGCATTTGAGAACCACCTGGGTCTTACCCTGGAAAACAGGAAGCAAGAGACCCGGGCTCAGCTGGGACCCTTCAGGTCAGATTCCCCAGGATCCAGTCAACCACCCACTGCCAGGCCAGTTTAAAAGAGTAAAGGAGCTTTGGGAAATCGATGCTACTCCTCCAGCTGAGGAAGGGGCTTCAGGAAGTTGGAGGGCAAGGCCTTCACCTGGACAGAGGCAATGGTCTGGGGGCATGTTTAATTGTCAAACTGGAACAGGATGCTACTGGCATCAGGTGAGTAGAGGCCAGGGTGCCACCAAACATCCTACAGTGGGCAGGATGGCCCTACAACAAAGAATGATGCAGCCCCCAACCTCCACGGTGCCAAGGCCATGGACCCCTGCTGTAGAGAGGATGAGGGAGGGGTGCTGGGGTGCTGGGACGGGAGGAGGCCTGAGCTCAGTGGTGTCCTGGCTGAGGAGGCTGAACCTGGCCCTACGAAAGGGGAGGTTTCTGAAAGTCTCACAATTGTGACCAAAGAATCAAAGCACGGGAAGGGGTCTGCAGGGATGAAGGGGCAAAGGGGAGAAGAAAGGCCAGTGGGGGAAAGGAAAAAGTAAAGCAAAGTGGGCTACAGTTAAAGGGGGCTGGAAGCCCTTTTGCTAATGAGCTGTGCGTCAGAGCTTGTCCTGCCTTCCTGCCGGCACATCTGGAGGAAAGAGAAATCAAATCCTTTTCCTCAGGAGCCTCCGGGTTGGAAAAGGAATCAGTGGCCCAACAGGGAAGACAGGAGCCCATACCCCACCTGGCCTGAGAGAGGTCCCCACGCGGGGTTGCCTGGGGAGGTTCCCAGTGGGGATGGAGGCTGGGACAAGGCTTAGAGGGCATGGCATTTAAGGACACACCTGCCTCTCAGGGGCCACCCCTCCCTTGCACAACCCGGAGAGTAAGTGCCTCCTTAAATGCTGTGCCCCAGGGGCTCCCCTTTTGCTCCTCCCCTCCCCCTAGAGTCTACTCTGAGTTGGGGGAGGGGGTGGTTTCCTTCGTGTTTCCAGAAGTAAGAAGAGTCTCCTCTTTGAGGTGCATCCATTGTCCCCTCAACAGCCCTTGAATAAAATACACAAACAATGAACGTGACTCTGGGCAAAAATGACCTCCCCTAATGATCATCTGGCTCTCTCATGGCATCTTCACACCATCTTTCTCCCCTAACCTGCCCTCCCTGCCCCTTCTCGGTCTTAGCTGGCGACTTGGCCTCTTTCTGCCCTGAGTGCACCTTGTTAGGAATTTGGAAGGAGGAAGGGAAGACCCAGTGGAAGGAAGCCTGGGTGGTGACCCCCCCTCACCATGTACCCATCCCTGGATGGTGCCCGGAACCCCAGCCCATCTAGACAGCCTCAGTGACAGTGCCTCTCAAAGGCAGGGTTCGGTGGTCCAGCCCCCTACCTCCACCCCGCACCAGGCCGAGCATGGATGCCAGATGGGTAGTCAGAAAACATGTGGGCTAACTCGTCGGGAGTTGCAGACTGAACCCCCAAGACAGCAGCTTCTCTCTGAGGTGTCTGTGGAATGAAACGAGCCTCTGTCAAACCTCCTTTCCAGCAGGATTTCTGAGAAAATCCAAAGGGATGCTCCTTCCTGTGTACAGGGGAGGGGCTGTGGGAGGGGTCTGGTCCGGTCTTCCCAAGCCACCTGGACCGGAGCCGTTGAAGATGCTCCAGAGGTGCTGTACCCAGGGCACTGATGACCTCGAATTCCTGGCTGTCTGCCTTCCCTGGCCCATGCTGAGATGGAGGCGACTTGGAGCTGGATGAGGCGAGGCATCTGTAGGCGACCCAGCGTCAGCTCCCAGAGACGCCCTCCCTCTGGAGCCTGGGCAGGGTGGAGCCGCTTGGTGTCGTGAATGTCTGGCGCCTGGCATGCTGTGGCTTCTCCTTGGTTTTAAGGCGCCTGCCAGGAACAGAGGGAGGACTGGTGAGCCGAGGTGCAAGATTGCAACCGTGGTTCCATTTCTCCCACCTTCCTGCATCCTCACCCTTTGCGGCTTCTCTCATCCAGAGATGGAATCTATCTCCCACCTGCATGAGTTTCCCAGGGCGGCTGTAAGAAATCATCGTAAACCGGGTGGCTTAAACAACAGAATTTATTCTCTCATCGTTCGGGAGACCGGAAGTCCAAAGTCAAGGTATCAGCAGTGCCATGCTCCCTCTGAAGGCTCTAGGGGAGAATCTCTTCCCTGCTTCTGGTGGCTGTCATCAATGTCTGGCGTTCCTTGGCTTGTACCTGCCTCACTCCAGTCTTTGCCTCCAACTTCACGTGTCTTTCCCACCGTGTCTCTCTGTCCCTGTGTCTTTTCTTCTTCTAATAAGGACCCCAGTCATTGGATTGATGGCCCACCCTAAATCCAGAATGATCTTATCTGGAGAACCTTAATTACATCCGCAAAAATCCTACTTCCGAATAACGTCACATTCTGAAGTTCCAGGGGGAAGTGAATTTTGGAGAAACACTATTCAACCACCCTCTGACTCTGAACTGGCCTTGTATCTTGCTTTGGCCAATAAAATGTGGTAGAAGTGACAATGTTCATATCTAAGGCTGTGAAGTTTCTGCTCTTGCCCTCTGAACCCCGAGACGGCCCGTGGACAAGCCCAAGGAAGATGAGACACAACATGGTGAGGGGCTCCCATCATCCCTTATGGCCTGGCTGAGGCCACTCTGAACCAGGAAGCTCCTGGCTAAGCTACCCAGCTGAGCTCCTGAGCTCAGGGAAGCCTGGTCCACATCAGTAGAAGCTCCAGACCAGCTGAGCCCAGCCCGGCAGAATCAAGACTGAATAGTTATTGTTTTAAGCCACCAGGTTTGGGGTTATTGGTTACACAGCAACAGGTGACTGATTCCCGAGATGTGATTGGTTCCAGGCCAGTGGAGGAAGGTGGTGCCATTTCTGGGGGCTGCTGAGTGTAACGAAAGCTAGTGGCTTAAGAGCTGGACCATCCGCTAGTGAGCTGGTAATCTGGACATCTTCTGAGCCACCCTCAGAAATAGTAACCGATGCTACTGAATCCACCAGTGCGTTCACACCCATGCACCTTCCAGCATCCCTCCGCAGTCACCTTAATGTGGAGTCACGCACACAGTGGTGCCTATTAAAAGTATGGAGGTGGTGGTGGCAGTGGTGATAGTAACAAAAGCCAGGGTCAAAGCCGCCAAGATTCAGGAAAAAATGAGTAGTCGCTGCCCACCAGCCTCTCCATCTTTTGGAGCGTGAGAAATGTTCTATTCCTTCTGCACCCGAAAGTCATGTGGACACCGAGAAGCTGCCAGTTTGAAATCCCGGAGATGGGACCCCCCCCCCCCCGACTTGGCCGGGGACACCGATTAAGAGCCCAAGAGCCAGCCATCAGCAGGAACCTTGAACATGCTGGCTGAAATTAATCACTTGCCTTGCAAGGGTATTTATTTCCTCCTTTATACCTGGAGAGAAATGGGCCGTGAACTGGAGATTTCCAGAGCAGTAAGCTGAACTTTTTGTCTGAATGGGAACAACTTTCTTTTAAAGTGCAACCATTTGCTCTGTTCAATTCCACCGTTAAAGGACCATGGCCAGTTTTCTGCAGACCTGGGATGTCCGTTTTGCCTAAAGAGTGAGCGTGCGGGTAATTTACTAACCTGGCAGTGAGGAGGCAGCTGGAGAATTGGAGCAGCATCTTTCCCTTCTAGCTCTTAATGAGATAAGACAGGAAATTTGGGAGTGATAGATAAGAGACAGGCAGAAAGAGACAAGACAGAGTCAGGGCCAAAGAGATGGGTGGGATGACCCCAATCAAGAGAGGGCGCCTGCTCTTTTTAATATGATATTAAAATAGGTGTGCGTTCATTCAGTCACTTTTCCACCAGTTTCATTCAACAAGTGTTTTTGTTAAGGGATCTGCTGAGCTCAAGGCTCTTGGATGGTATCAAATCAAAGCAGATTTCAATCTTTGTGGGCTTGCCGGAAGAGGCATTTGGAACCAGTTCTTAACCTAATTTTTAATGCTTCTGCCAACTGTTCCTTACCAAACTCGTCCCCTCTCCCTCTGATCTTGTGGCTTGTTAAATGAAGGAATGAATAGAATATGGGGATTAGTGCCAGGAGGTCGGTTCTTCCACTTACTGACTATAACCTCAGGTCATTGTATAGCCTCAGTTTTCTCATCTATAAAATGGGACTATCACCTAACTCCAGTGATCTTCTGCAGAATTAAATAAAAGTGTGGGTAAGTCTTCTGGCACAATACCAAGCATACATTAGCTAAACACAAGTGTCAGTTTCCTCTCTCTTCCCAGTCGACCTTTGCCAGGCTACATTGCCCTCTAAAATCTGCCCAGGAGCTTATCGCTTCCAGAAGGCTTCCTTCTGCCTAGAAGTTACTAAATTTGGGTGTGGCCCTGCCCTTAACAGCACAGTGCAGTGTCTCACAATGAGGGCTGGGGATCAGACTTTGAAATTCAAATCTTAGCTCCCGGCTGTGTGAAATTGAATGAGATATTTAACCCTTTCATTCTTAGTTTCTCAGTAAAGACATAGTATCATTGCATGCTTCCTAGGGCATCAGGGTTAAATGAGGTAACCCATACATATAAAACGCTGTCCTGGGGACCAGGCACATAGTACGTGTTCAATAAATGACAGCTGTGAGCCCCCATTGTTATGACCCATGACCATGAATGAGGGCGGTTCCCTAGAGGACGGGGAAGTCTAATCCACAACCGCCCTCGGTAAAGAAATCTTTGTCCTTATTTGAAAAGCAACAGCAAATCACCCCTGCCGGAGCCCACGCAGAGACCACACCTTCCAAGCAGAAAGAGTTTTACATCCAGGCTTAATTTGCCCAATTACTCCACCTGCTTACAACTTAGGCTCTTCCAACACACACACAGGGTCTTTAAAGCGGGACCGTACTGGGGGAGGGAACAGAAAATGCTCATTTATCTATACGCGTGGCCGGGAAGAAACATTCTTTCCCTATTGGGCTCAGGAATGTCCTTTCTGACCTCTTTATGCTGCAGCCTCACCTCCTCATTCTGTTCTGCTTCCTTGAATTTCAGAATGACTTTTCATTCCCTGCAATAGCTCTGAGATAGATGGGAGGTGGAGGGGAAGAAGCCAGAGTGGATAAGCAGGATAATACCCCAGCAATACGCTTTCCAAACCCCAAATCAGGACCCACAGCCTGAGAGGATTTGCATGTGAGCGTATTTGGGAGGAGGCAATCTAAGAGACATTGTTCGGTTGCTGAAATACTGGAATTTCAATGGTTTATGGGCACAAAGGAATAGTGTTCTTGAAATCAGAGCTGTTCTAAAAAATCCAGGGTGTGTGGGCACCATGGTAAGTCCAGGGAATCTAACCTTGAAGTTTTCAGGTTGCTGCAAAACGTAAAATCAGAAGCAAGTAACACAAACCAGTGGGAATCTCTGGGGACCCACTGAGAGCTGGGCTTGTCATAGGACATATCGTTCTCTATCAGAGTCGCTCACTGCCCTGGACATCAATGATTAGTCATTATTATTTATTAGTTAACTGTCATTAACTATTGGTGTGCTAGTTCCTCATGGGTGTCTTCCCCAGCTTTATCCTGAGCTCTTGATAACAAGGGCTATGCAGTGTCACACTCTTAGTAAGAGTCTCAATATATTTGCTGAACGAATGAACAAATGTTTATCTCTGGAACACGCTCTTTATCTTGACTCTTGGGCAGGAGAGTCAGCACCGAGAAATCTTATTATCCATTTGGGCCCCCGAGTGGCTTGCTCTGCAAATGGCTGCCATACTGGAGGAATCCAACAACGGTGGACTGCAGTGGGATCACTCAGCGCCTGCACCAAATCCCACAGCCTGGTGTACTTGGACTTCATCTATTTCCTTTTCTGGTTCCAGCAATGTAGTCCAACATGTACAGGATGCAAAGGGTGGTGGGGACCAGGGCTCGGTGGGCTGGAGTTTAGCCTACTGTCCGCCCACTGCTGCCACCCCAGCCAGCAGGGAGCCAGCAGCATCAGTGGTCTCAGCCCCAGCCTTCTCCCTTGTGTCTTCTCCTCCCCGTCCTTGGGTCGCATTAACACCTCATTCCCTCCTGAAGTTCTCCTCTGTGTCACGCCTCCTGCATGAGCTGTCAATCTCCATCAACAGTGATTCTCTCACCTGCCCCTTGTTGCAAAGGGATAGGGGAAGGAAGGGTGGATCTTGAATGCGGGGTGGGGAGAGGGAGGAGGGAGGACAAAACACATAGAATTATTTGAAAAAGCAATTATATTGAAACATGGTTATCATATATTAAAAAAAAAAAACACACACACACCAAACCTGTAGCAATTTGTAGTTTGAAAAACAAAGGTATGGTCGTTCATGTGCTCTTTCACTAATACGTTAAAAACAAGATCTAGCTGCAGGTCTAATAACTACCATAGTTTCAAAGTAGTGATAAGCATAAATAATATTTTGAGATACCTGCCACAGCTAGAGTATGATATGAAAATATCCGTGTTTTCTGTTGGTGCAAAAGTTTCAAGTGCTGCTAATATTTCTGTGGTTTGTCACCTATATTCACAGTTAAAGGAAATGATAACTTTTATTTAAGGTTAGTGAAAATAAGGATGTATTTTTCCCCATTTAAGTTCACAGACCCCCTGAATTCTATCATGGACCCCAGGATACAAGCCCCCATCAGGTAAGTGGATCTTCTGTGGTTTGTACATAGTGTCTGTTTACTTACTAGTTCCTAGTCACGTCACAGAGAGCAGCCCTCTTAGCCTTGGGAGACCCCAGGAGGTGTGGTTGGAGGCGGGGGTGATAACCATTCCCATCATGGAAGAATGAATGAACTCTCCAGGTTATGGTTTACCTGCTTGATTCAAAGTAGATGCCAAGCACCTGAGGATAAAGACACAGGCTGCTCAGAGATCTGGTCTACCCCCAAGCAGTAGAAGTATCTGTTCTCCTGAGTCCGGGGCCACAAGCAAACAGTGAGAGAGGGGTCTCCCTCTGTATCTGTCTCTATCAGCTCCCTCACTGGCTCCCCTGGGACCCTCCGTTCCTTGAACTCCCACGTCCCAAGGGCTGCTGGCGGTTTCTGCACTACAGGGGGATATGCTTGTGTACTCTCGCATTCTTCTTAAAGCCATGCCCATGTCACGGAGCCCTCAACCTCTAGAGGCTCAGGGCTGGAGAAGACCTTCGTCTTTTTAGTCCAGCTCTGTCACTTTACACCCAGGCAAATTTGGGCTCTGAGATGTTAAGGGGTTTGCCCGCCATTACCTGGCTGACATGGGCTCTACACCATGTTTTACGGTTTCCCATCCAGGGCCCTTTCCATTCTGCCTTTGAGAAGCTGGGAAGACTCCTGAGGGTGAGGGTGGGCAGCCTATTCTCTGAACTGGCTTTCTCTCCCTGTTAACTGCTCTGCTCCATCACCTGCAATGGTGTAACACGTGGCATTTTCAGGACCCCCTCTCTGCCTGCTGTAGGAGCAGACCTACTGCTAGCTGCCCTCTGACTCTGAGCCCCCATGAAGAAGGACAGGAGCTCCCACGCCCTCTCCAAGGTGGAGGGTGGGTGTAGGAGTTTGGGAGAAGCCCAGAGACAGGTATCTTCTCAATCCCAACCCTCTTGGGAAACGGCTGCCTGGCAGGAGGCTGCGGATATGAGGGTCCAGTAGCCAGAGGGTGGTGGGAAGCGGGGACAGTGCCAGGGCAGCTTGGAACGCACTGGAGCAGAAGAACGGAAGGGTGAGAGGAGTTCCAGGCAGTTGGGCAAGTCACATAATTACAGGAGAAAAATTAGGCCGGAGCCTGGCTCTCTCTGCCTCTGTCTGAGTGATCATCGCCTTTATTATAAAACAACTAATTATTAGCCTGGCTCATTAGCAATTATAAATCTCTAACTCCAGAATTTCATTTAAAAAAATGACAAGTTAGCACTTCATTATTTTCCCAACTGCCGCAATCATGCATGATGTTAAGGGACCCAGTTCCCGTGGTTCTTAGGAGCAGTGCTGGCTCTCAGGTACCAGGGAGGGGGGTCCCTGCTTTGTTTCCCATCCAGAAACCTGAGTGTCCCTGCCTGGCTGCAATCAGATACCCTGAGATGTGGGGAGTAGAGAAATAGAGGCAAACTGTCCTCTCCTTGTGCTTTCCAGTAAAAATAGAAACCATACATTTATTAAGCATGCCAGCTGCTTGGCACGCCGTATCACATTTAAATCTCTCCATAACCATAAGGAGCTGATATTATTCATCTCCATTTTACTGATGTAGAACCTAGGTCATGACAGCTGTCATATAGATCACAAGCCACCAGCTTGGGGAGTAAAGCCAGGTTGGCCTGACTCAAAGCCAATACCTTTAACCACTCTGGTCTGTTCAACCAGAAGCCTCAAGCTGGGACAGGCTGGCTCTGATTAAGGAAGAGTTCTAGGTAGGTGATGGCCAAGACTGTCTACACTCCAATTCTCCCCCAAACTTGCTGGCCGAGGGAAAGATAGCCCACTGGATCCTGGTGTGTCTTATCGGTAAACGGTGAGTGGGTGGGTAGGTGGGAGGAAGGAAGGAAAAACCCTTCCCAATTCCTAGTGCTGACATTTTTCATCATCCTACACGTAGCTTTCCTAGCTTCTTCATCCTTCCCCAGTCTTCTCCATCTTTTACCACTTCTTCCTCTTCTTGGGCAATACCTGAAAGACGTGATGACATAGAAGAGGTTGCTTGAGGACAGCACTTTCCGTTACGTACCCCTTCCCATTTTTTGTGGCTTTCTCTCTTTTGGGTCTGAGGGAATGACTAGGCCAAGAAGAGCTGCCTGAGATGGAAGAGCCAGAGGTGGGAGACCAAGAGAAGACAGACCATGAGTCCTCAGACCCACAAGAGGGAGGAAACACCCACCTGGGCTCGTGGGACCCACCACCAAGGCAGCCCAGAGTGGTAAGAGGAGCCCAGAACAAGTGAAGGGTCCTGGTCTTGGCTCTGCCCTGACAGATCGTGTGACTTTTACAGGGGGAGTGTTTTCCCACCTGTAAAGTAAGGAGTATGGGTTAGACAATTCTTCCATTGCTGACTTGGATGGATGTTGCAATGGATGTTCCAGTGAAAAAACCTTCTGGTCATCACAACCAGCAATTCAAACAGTACCTACAGGCTGAGGTAGGAAGCTAACACTTTAAAATACCCAGATCACAAAATTTAAAGAAATGAGTGATTTCCATGACTTTGTGTATTTGAACCCATGCAATTATGTGGGAGTGGAGCGGATGGGGAGAAGGAAAGATAGTCATAGGATGGAAGAGTAACTCACGCCATGGGTTCAAATCCCAGGTCTATAAGGACTCCAACAACGAATAGCTTAACAAATAGAGCTTAACAAATAGAGCTTAACAAATATAAGTCCCACCAGGATGCAATGCAGAGTCTGGAAGATGTAGTATGGATGAAGCCCATTCCTCTCATCCTACAGACCTAGGAAGGCTTCCCAAAGGATGTGAACCCTCCCAGTCAGGGCCAGGTGGGCAAGCAGGTCAGCTAAATGGGGCAGATGTCCAAACGCCCAATCCACAAGGCTCAATAAAAGTCAGTAGAATGTCACCAAGAGAGAAATCCAGGGAGGGTGGAGGGACTCTTTTGACAAGCATCTTGGGGAGGGTGGGCACAGTTGAGTGGCAGTGATCATGAGACTGCTCTCTAAGGAGGGGGTGCGGTTCCCTGCAGGACTTCTGCATCCCTAAGGGGCATGTAAGTCTGGGGTCAGTGACAAGTTGCCACAAACGGTCGTGATATGGGCTGACACTCCTTAAATGCTCCACGTGTATTAACTCATTTAACTTTCACAAGAACCCCGATATCATCCCCATTGTACAGATGGGGAAACTGAGGCACACGGCCCGGGAGCAGGGTAGTGAGGATTTGAACTAGATGGTCTGGCTCCAGGGTCCCCTGATCTTCACTACTAGGCTTTGCTGTATCTTTTTTTTTTTTTTTAAATAAAATTTATTTATTTATTTATTTTTGGCTGCGTTGGGTCTTCGTTGCTGCGCGCAGTCTTTCTCTAGCTGTGGCGAGCGGGGGCAACTCTTTGTTGCGGTGCGTGGGCTTCTCATTGTAGTGGCTTCTCTTGTTGCGGAGCACAGGCTCTAGGTGCACGGACTTCAGTAGTTGTGGCGCACAGGCTTAGTTGCTCCGCGGCATGTGGGATCTTCCTGGACCAGGGCTCGAATCCGTGTCCCCTGCATTGGCAGGCGGATTCTTAACCACTGCGCCCCCAGGGAAGCCCTGGCTGTGCTGTATCTTGATGAGGGAGCTGAGCCCTGCCTGGGAGAAGGGCAACGAAGGGGGCTCTAGTGGTAGAATATTGGCTTTATGTTGTGCTAATACCGGCTGATATCTGCCAAGGTGCCCACACCTTCATCAGAGCCTACTCCCCTCCCACAAGATGCTCCTGGAGATGAGGGGTCCCAAGAGGAGAAGTGAGCTCCTGGTGGGTCTTGACCATCCTTGAATCCCCAATTCCCAGCAGTGCCCCATCAGCCTGGGGGTGCAGGATGACATGGAGCACAGCGTCCTCTGCTGGCCGGAACAGGAACATATCCTGGGAGAGCCCAAGCCAGAAGGAAGCCCAAGCTGATTGGCCCTCTGGAATAATGTTCTATTAGAGAGAGACTCCGAGAATTCCTGGGGCTTCAGGAACAAGGAGAAAGTGGGGAAAGGGATAAAGATGAGATGACCCCACTGATCCTCAAAGGTGTATCCTAAGTTCAGGACTGACAGCCAGGGAGGGTATCCCAGAGTCAGGTCACCCAGGCCAGGGCGCGGCGGACGTTCTTGGCAGAGAAGAATCTGTTTCTCAAGCATGAGGACCAAAGGCGACCTCCATGTGACTCCACTTAGCGGAGGGGGGAGGGGTTGCTGGTGTTAACAGTTGATCCCTAGAGTTTGGCAAGGGCCACGCAAGGGACCCCTGAGGGTTATAATGACACCAATGGGTGAACACCATAGGCGAGACACTGACCCGGTCAGGATCAGCCAAGTGGGCCAAAGTGGACCTGGGCTGCCTCTCCACCTAGTGAGCTCCCTGTCTGCCAAGGTATTCAAGAGAGGCTGGGTGACCCCCTGGCAGGAATCAAGCACTAGAAAGGGGTAGGACCACATCATGATAACCAACAAACGGATAAGTTGGATTCCATCCACAGCCCATTTTCCCCTAAGGAACAGAGAGGTGAAGTAACTGCCCAAGGTCACACAGGGCTGGGGCTCCCTTTAGGCTGAATCTGACTGCAGAGCCCAAGCGTTTATAGCCGTTCTTACCACTCCCTCTGTATGGCCACCTCATACTGGGCTTGAAGGGTTTGGCCCGCCCTGAGATGCTGGAGTTCTGTTAGAAGACCCCCAACTCCCCGGAGACCCTGCATTCTGTTAGAAGACCCTCCACTGCCCAGAGACCCCAGCCCCTTGCTGCTGCCTCCCCCCACCATCCCCCCAGGCCGCTGGCAGGGTTCTCCTTATTGGGAAAAGATGGGGACAGCACTCCCTGACTCAGGGCTGGTCAGGGTCCAGCCGTGCTTCTTCCTCCAGGGCTCCTCCCTGAAGCTCCGGACCCTCGCCTCCAGCTAGAGACAGCACGCCCCTCCCAGCTGCCAGCTCCCACCACCCAGCCACCCTTGCTGTTAAGTAGGGCTTCCAGAAGCCACAGCAGGTGATACCTTCCTGCTTGGGAACAGCACCTCTCAGCAAACTGACAGGTAATTTGTCCCTGAATCCCCGGGGGGGGGGGGACAGGGGGAGGATGAGGAAAAATTACAGCTGTGGAGTCTTAAAAATTATATCACCTTTGCTGACAGCGTAATTACTCCTTTTTCTTGAGATTTAGTGCAGATCTCCAATCCTTAAACAGTTGAGGGGTATTTTAAGGCCTCTTCCTTTACCATTCTCTCCTTCTTGGCCTCTGGAGGTTGGGTTCCTGCCATTTGCCGGCTTCTCCACCACTCCTGGGAGCCAAAATGTCCCTGGGTTTGGCGGTATGAAAGGCCACCCAAGGGGGGAGGTGGTGATGGAGAGAATCCAGGAGGAATGGTCTTACCCAGGACTCACTGTTTGGGCCTGCTCGGGGCAGGTCCTGAATGACTCCTGGCCACCTGTCTGAATGCCCCTTAGTTTCCAGAGCCCCCCCCTAGCAGAGGTGGCCAGTCCCGCCCTATAGCCCCTTGGTCTGCTGGAGAGGCCCCCTGCAGGCAGATCCCGCCCTGGCCCTGGTTTCCCATGCCTCCTGGCCTCAAGGGGTCTCTGGCATGGAGCAGCCTGTAAGTCCCAGGAGCTAATTCCTCCTCCTCCAGGGGCAGCTCGCAGCCCAAGCGGATGGATCAGTGGGGCAACACCCCAACCCAGACCCCCCTCGGGATGAACCTCGGGTGCCTGCTGCCTCCTCGGGATGAACCTCGGGTGCCTGCTGTGGTGGTAACCCGCTCCCTGACATTTCGTCCGCTTTCCTTCCTCCCGTCTTGACGTCCGTCTCGATATCACATACTTCCTGGATCGGCTCCCAAATAAACCACCTGCACCCAAATCCTCACCTCGGGGTCTGCTTTGGGGGAAGCTCAAACTTGAGGCTCCCTCCGCCACAGCTTGGCCTGAGTGCCGTGTGGGCACCAACTTCTGTTTGGAAGCAGACGTTCTCTGAATAAAGCAGGATGGCTCGAATGGTCCAGGGGCTCGCGTGCCATCAGGTACAATGTGCTACAGGGTCAGCGCCCCTTTTTCCAAAAGTAAGGAAAAAGATTTGGGGACCTGAATTCTGGACGCCACGGATGTCTGTCTCCCCAGGAGTCATCACCCTCTCTCTTGCCTCTGGATCCACGTGTGAGGGTCCCTCTGGCATATGTAGCTGGGATGGAAGATGCTCATGACCTTAACGTCCCCTAAGCTCTCAGTAAGAGTTGACATGGGATTCAGGCCCTGTGAATAGAAGCGCCAGCCTGTTTCATGATCTGATGGGATGAGGAATCAGAACTATGAGATTTTATCTTAAAATGGCTGTCAGGACAGCACTCTGAGAAGCGAGGCAGAGGATGAGAGCAGATTATCCTGGGTCAGCACTGGCCAGGAATTGGACATGCATCTAGGAAAAGACAGACCTTAGGAGGGTCACAAAAGTCCATGGTCAAGGGCCAGATCAGGGAGACGAAAAAGCACGCTTGGGCCAACAGACTCAAGCAGGCTCTAGAAAGCATTTCTGACAACTCTCAAGTTTGTACCAGACCCCCGTGCTCACGGGGACACCTCGGGGAAGACAAGGCAGGAGCTGAACTGGAATTGATGTTTCCCAAGGCAGCCAGGGCTGTGCCTGAGTCACCAGGCAGAACCCTCCCACCCTTAGACCTTCTCGTCCTGGAATCTCCATCCAGGCTGTAAGGGTGGGAGCGGCAAGCAGGAGCTGCTCCCGGCCTCAGCTCCCCGACACCTCCGTGCAATCTCATCACCACCCCCTCACCATCCCCGCCTCACCAAGCACCCCCATCACAACAGCTGTCACCCGACAGGCTAACATCCTGCTTCTTGTAGGAGAATAATGATAACTCACATTCCCTGTGTGCCTACTGTTTGCCCAGCAGTGTTGTGGGCATTTTACAGATATTAATCCCTCTGTCCGCAAAGCCGTGAGGAAGGTGGTGGTATTATCCCTGCCTTACGGACGCGGAAATGGACACACAGAGAGCTCACCTCCCTCGCCTGCAGACGCCTAAGTCATCCCAGGGACGGGGTCTGAACTCAGGCAGGCTGGATCCAGAGGGCTCACAACCACCCTTGAAGTTGATCTTGGAACGGGATCTTGGAAATTGGCATCTCCCCCTCCTCCTTGCTTCTCTCTGCTTAGACCTTGGGTATTTTTCCCCAGGTGGGTGTGATGCTTAATTTTGTTTCAATTTGACTAGGCCATGGGGTGCCTGTACTATTGGTCAAACACTATTCCGGGTGAGCGTGTAAGAGTTTTCTGGATGGGATTAACATTTGAGTCAGTAGACTGAGCAAAGCGGATGACCCGCCCTAATGTGGGTGGGCCTCACCCAAGCCCTTGACGATCTAAATAGGGCTGAGTCAGAGGGAACTCCTCCTGCCTCAGACTCACCTGAAACGCTGGCTCTTCCGGGGTCTGGAGCCTGCTGGCTTCGGGCCGGAACTCACACCATTGGGTCTCCTGGTTCTCAGGCCTTAGGACTTGGGCTGCAAGCACATCATGGGTTTGCCTCATCTCCAGTTTGCCGACTGCCAATCTCGGGACTTCTCGGCCTCCATAATCGTGGGAGCCAATTCCTTATAATAAATCTCTTTGCGTGCGTGCGTGCGCGCACACACACACACACACACACACACATCCTGTTGGTTCTGCTTTTCTGAGAATTGTATCTAATACAATGGGATTGTGTACTTTGCCTCACGAGCACCAAAGGGCTCAGCTTCCTCGAGGACATCACCACTGTCCCCGTCAATGGGACGCCGCTGGCGGAGGCCTGCCCTGGAGATGCGTGTCAGGAAAAAGCAGCTGGAGGTCTGACCGCAGTGACTTATCAGCCGGCACAGGCTGGACCGATCAGAGTTGGCCCGGGACACAAACGCCACGTGAAAATGGCCTTGGGTCTGCCCACCTCCAGTGACAACAGAACATCAAGGTCATGGCTACGTGGGACCACCCAGGATCCTAATCCCCTCCCTGTGTCTGGAAAACGTCCCCAGTATAGAATGTAAACACGCCAGCAACTCGCTCGCCAGCCTGCCTTGCCCACGACCAGACTTGGCGATCAGATGCGCCCTTCCGGGACTTCACATCTGGAGGTGGCCAGGCAGACAAGCAGGACGCGTGGAGAACGTGAAGTGGTGGTGGCAGCGGTCACCATCCAGTTCCCAGGGGACAGCATCGTGTGGTGGCTTCAGCGCTGCCCTGAATCCAAGGCCCACACCCCGAGGCCCCCAGTACTCCGTGGAGGGGGAGGGTCCTCACTGGACCAGTCCTGGGGTGTGACTTTGGCCGTGGTTCTGGCTGCTTCATCACAAAGCCTAGCCCTCCCTGCATCCTCTCACCCAATTTCTTTGCCGCTTAAACCAGCCAGAATCATCAGTGTTGTACCCAGAGCACTGATGGATGTAACCAACACTGGCCCAGGCAGTCAGCATTCTACCCACGTGATCTCCTTAACCCCATCCGCCCTCCACAGGCCTTTGAGGAGGCAGCTTTAATTGCCACAAAGCTGAGGTTCAGAGAGGTTGTGTAATTTTGCCCAGGTCACAGAGCTTTTGGTGGAGCTCTGATGCAAACCGAAGTCTTGGTGACACGGAGTCTGCGTTTCTAGCTGCCACGATCTCCGTTTTCTCCCTGGATTCTTTCCCCACCACCTTAATTATACCAACGAGCAAAGGAGAAGGAGAAAATCCACTGTGCAGAGTTGGGCCTGGGAGCCAAATTGTTTCTGAGCTAAATGCTTTCCTCCAAGCCTTCAAGGAGGTGTCGGCAGCTCTTTAACTCCAGTTGTGGTGAGAACGCAGCCCTAATGTATATTCACAAGCCGGAGAGAAAAAGCTGCACGGGGCCCGGGCATTCATCCCAACGCGGGCGGTCCACATGGCATCCGATGAACTGCTTTAACACAGAGGCGCATTAATGCTGGAGGTGCTGGGAGTGAGCCCCAAATCCCCGGCCGGGGGCAGGTTTTATTGTCTGTCCTTACACCCCAATGGCCACTTCAATATTTCATGGCCACCTCAGTGGCTGGTGACAGATAAATAAGTGAGTCGGCCCCGAGCTACAGGACTCGTGCCCCAAGAGAAGTCAGAATTTAAGGAATCAGAGCCCTCTGCCCCCACTCCGTCTCCCTCCACACACCCAAGGTGGGTGAGTTGAAAGCCTCTTCTCTGGGGAGGGTGAGCCAAGACAGTCATTTTTCTGGCATCGATCCTTGGGTTTTTCATTTGCCAGTCGCGTTGCCGGGAGAGGCTGGAGCGAAGCGTGAGCAAGATGAATCTGGAAGGCTTTCCCCTGACGCTGCCCGGGGAGCCAAGCCAGTGAGGTGCAGAAGCGCAGGGCCTGGATGCAGGGGGCTGTGTGGCCAAGTTGGGGGCAGCTGGGTGCCGGGTTTGTTAGTTTTGCAGATCACCGGAGCCCCAGGGAGACTGTGGGTCCATGTCAGGCGCCATGTGGCTGGAGCAAAGCTACAGGATTGAGGGCAGCACATCGAGAGCACTTGGTATTCTAGGAACGGGCCTCCCAAGCCCAGCCTGGCCACCTCCCAGCTCTCCCTCCCTGCTGCCCCCGCCTCCCTGCCAGTCTCTGACCCTTCCATGCTCCGTGCTCCCCTTGGCCTCTCTCTTCTGATCTCTGACCTCTGACCTTCCTCACTGCCATTGGCTGCAGTTTGATTGTCCTTCTGGCAGATGCCTCCTCTCTGGTCGCGGGAGCCCCCGCCCCCAACCCCACAGAGATCTGCTCCCAGGACCCAGCTGCCACCTGCACCTCCCGAGCGAGCCTTGCAGCTGCCGTCCCCCCAGTCCTGTCTCCTGCAAAACGCGCTTCGGAATCCAGCCGGAGCGCCTTTGGTCTCTGCAACTTTGCAGCAGCGAGCCCTGGGCAGGTCACTCGGATCCTCTGAGCCTAGACTTTGCGGAAGGGGCGGTGAACGGCAGCCACCTTGCGGAGCTGTAATGAGGTCAAATGAAATCATGGTCACAGAGGAAAATGTAGCACTTTTGAGGTCAGAGGGATGGAGACTAGGAAGAGATGGGAAGGAGAAAATGAAAAAGAGCCAGCAAGACAGAGAGAGGAGGCCTGAGCGCCATCGGGGACAAAATGACTGATGGAGATCGACACTGTCGTGTTGGCCCAAGAACTTTGTGACCAGGAAGTTGCAGAGCTGTTTGCAGCGCTGCTCAATTTCTCTGCAAAACCCCAATGGCTTTGAAAACCTGAAGGTGGGGGAGGAAGGCTGGCTTTGTTTTATTTGATGGAGATTCAGAAAGGACCTGCCTGGTCCGGGACGGCGTGCACGGGACGTAGGTGGGTCTTCAGTCCAGAAGTGAAGTCAGACCCACTGAAACAGGATTCCAGAGCCAGATGGAGCCACGAGGGCATGGCCGTGGCCTCCCTTGGGTGTAAAAGAGGCACAGGCCACTTCCTCTAGATTTCAAGACTCCATCTGACATCTGCGTCTTGGTCTGCTCTGCTTGACCCCTGGTGACCCCTGAGGGCTCCCAGATGCTGACTCAGTTCCCCTTCCTCCCTAAAATTCAGTGCAAATGGTCCCAGGCACAGACCTGAACGCCCTTCTGGGGAGAGCATACGTGACCCTGAATTAGGCTGGGGTAGGGGTGGGGAGGTGGGGAGGCTGACCTCAAAGGACCAGCTGCCTGGGATTCATGACCCCGGGCCCCCTCCCTGCCCCAGGTCGAGAGCCATGTGTAAGTCAGTTAAATAGACAACACAGGCCTGGAACAGAAAGCCTGTCACTGCTCTTGCTAACAGGCGATGACAGTACCAACCGCACGGCCACTTCCAAATTAGATGCTGATAAGTCATTAGTTAAACTTGTCAAATCAGTCAAGGGGTGCTGGGCTCTGGCCAGCGGGGAGGCACCCCGCGGACCTGGTGTGACCCACTGTGGTCTGAGGAGGGTCAATGGAGAAGCCGGGGAGACCCCCCACCTACCCCAGTACCCACACCAGGATGTGCTGTCCCACGAGGCTCCTGAGGCCCCCTCCTCCCTGTCCTTCCTCCTCGGCTTTCCTGCCGGCTCCCAAACTCCGGACCCCGCTGCGCAAAATCCCGCCACATACCCCCCCACCCCGGGTTACCCTGTGCGGGTTAGTTAACCTCTTTACGCCTCAGTTTTCTCATCTCTAACATGGGGACAGCAGCACCACCTGCTGCATGGACCTGGGGAGGAGATGAAATGAATTCATTTATGGAAAGTGCTTGGAATCATACCTGGCAGAGAGCCCTGGACAGGCGAGGTGTTATGATTCATCCCCAGCGACCTCTCTGAGGCCACCCCTGCCACAAATAAGGCCAGGCTGCTGCCCGCGGGTGGGGAGGAAACGTTCTGTTTCTGGCCTTAGTGCCTCCTCTGAGTTGCTGTGGCGGCAGTCTGGATCCTTAGCTTTCCCTTCCTATACTGGTGGCATCATGACCACAAGCAAGAACTGGGCATAAAAGAGCTTCATGTTCTTTAGGGGGAAAAAGGAGAACCAAAGTCAGCTCTCTGCTACCCACCCTCCAGGAAGGAATCAAAGCAGCAGAAAATGCAGGAAGGAACAGAGGGAAGTTCAGCACCGCCTTCCAGCCTCTGTGCAGGTGAAGGACACTTCATTCCACCCATTCCACCCTCCACGTGGACATATGTTTTCTACCTTTCACAGACTTTGGAGAACTTCCCTCCGAATCCATCAGGGTTCTGGTTGCAAGCAACAGAAACCTAGACTCAGGGAATGTTCTGGAAGGGTATTGGGGTGCACAGCATCACTGAGAGGATGAAGAGATACCTAGGAAGTAAGGAGCAAGGGGGTCCTGGAAGCTGGGCAGCAGGATCTGGTTGGTTGTGACACTTTTGTCACTATGGTCACTGGTCATGGCTCCTCCCCAACAGGCCACACCAAACAAATTCTAACTGTCCCTGTGTCTTTTACTACATACTCCAAAGTCAAAGCGGAGTGTATGATTGGCCAAGCCAGGTCACCTGACTGGGCCCTGGCTGTTGGGATTGGCCAAGCTGCATCACTTGACTGAGCCCCAGTGGTTGGGATTTGTCAAGCCAAGTCACCTGACTGGACCCTCGCTGTCAAGATTGGCTAAGCCAGGTCACCTGACTGGGCTCTGGATGTTGGGTTTGGCCAAGCCAGGTCATCTGACTGACCTTGGTTATCAGGGAGAAGCGGGGAGGCGGGGGAGGGGGGGGCTGGGGGGGGTCCCGTTTTTGGGCTGAGGAGTGGATCAAGCAGAGCTGTATCTTACGACACTGCCCACAGTGGCAGGCTACCCCAGATATATAAAGTGGGCTGCTCATCAAAGCTTTTCCCCTTACCCCCTCCCCAGCTGACCTGCTGGTCTGGCCAAGGTCAGCGCCCTACTAGCAATGTCCCAAGTCCTTCACTTTAAGGCAGACAAATTGGAAGCCTCCCTGGGGTGGGAGGATGGCAGGATGGGCTCTATTACAGAGCAATATTCTGAAGGAGAAGAGAGCCATTTGGACGGGAAGATGGAGCCGGTGAATTTGTCTTGTCTCCTTGTACCGGGGGCAAGATTGATTTTGTTCACAGATGCTCTCGGTGATCTTGAGTGCCAAAGCAGGCTGCAAATGGCTACTAGTGAGTCCCTTTGACCTTCCCTCTGCCCACCACCACTGCCACCGCCCCAACCAGACCCTGCCCCTTTCTTCCCTACTTTATCAACTTGATGTATTTCATGAAGAGAATCCTAGGGAAAGTGACAGTGAGAGCCAGGGCCAAAGTCTCTGAACGTGGTGGGGACCTCAGCGTCCCCAGACCTTACCCAGCCCTTTGAAACAACTTTCCATCTGTCACTCAACCCCACTCTGGGGGCCCCTTCCCTGCCTCCTAGGCAGTGTCCTCGTGCACTCAGCATTGTGCCTTCCTGGTGTGGCCTCGGGCCTCTGAACTCTCCCCCATAACGGAAACCTGAGTCTCCCCACCACAGCCCAAACCCATCACAGCCTCTCCTGTCCCCACTGACTGATGAGAATAATTGTGCCTGCCCGTCCTCCACAGACCCTCTCCATGTGAATCTGTAGACAATGGATTTCAAATTGATTTAAAGCCTGTGTCATGCTGGCTTAAAGAAAAATCCCCACAGAAATTAACTAGTTTAACATTTGGGGGATGCTAGGCAGAACTCAGGCTACGTAATTACAGAGGATGTGCCTTTTCCCCAGGAGGAGGGCGGAAGCGCAGAGGTGCCCAGGAAGTTCGGACATCCCCCCCTGAGAAGGCAGAGCCACTGCTCCCGTGTAAATTGCCCAAGGACACCAGGGCATCCCTGGCACTGGCCTCCGAATCTACGTCTTCCAAGACACAGTAAAGCTGGCTCAGGTGATGATTTGCTGTTTTGCTCACTCACGCCTTCATCCATCAAGCCAGACGAGCGCACAGCGTGTGCTTTAGTCTAGACCCTCGTCATCTGTTGCCGGAATTGTTTTACCAGCTGCCTGAATGATCTTCCTGTTTCCGGTCTCTTCCTCATCCCATCCACCCCCCACACTGGCACAGGGCAATCCTGGGGAAGCAAAACAAGTCACCCTCCCGAAGAAAGTCCTGGACTGTCCCCACGGTGCCTGCAGGATACAGATCCTTGCTCCCAGTAAGGCTGGAAAAGCTCTCCTCCTCCTGGAACAGCTGAGGTCCCCAGCGCATCTTCCATACATACTCCCCAGCCTTGGATATGGTGATTGAGCCACACTGATGTCTCCTCCTACCAAACCAGCTCTTCCCTCTGCCTGGAGCACCCACTCTCTCCAGAGCTTCTGCCAGATTTACTTCCCTCCCAAAACCCTGTGGGCATCACCACGTCCTTGGGGCCTCCTTTGGAAGGGATCACCACTCGCTCCTCCGTATGATTTCTATAACTTCCTATACATTCGGTCCATGCACGTTTGCATTAACTTGCATCTAAGTGCCACGTGGTAAGCCCTTGACAGGCGAGGGCTGATATTGGCAAGGCCCCGCCCAGCACAGTGCCTGGCTCATGGCTGATGACCAGATGTAGTGTTGACCCACAAGCAGCAAACTATGGATGGAGATGCATAGACACAGCCCTGCCCCTAAGGGGCTCCCCTTCTCCTGGGAGAGGAGCCCTTCCGCTCACTGTCTTCCCAATTTACCAAGTGGCCCTGGTGGGTGTCATTTTTGTTGGTTGTTCACCAACATTGATTTCTTCAGTACTTGTTTTGGTGGGGACTTTGTTAATCAGCACTTTGTTAATCCAGTGGTTTGCAGCATCACCTGGGAACTTGTTAGAAATGCAAATTCTCAAGACTTCTCCCAGACCCACTGAATGAAAGACTTGGGGTGGTGCCCAGGCGCTATGTGTAACAAGTCCTCCAGGGAATGCCAATGCACACTCAAGCACACAGCCCCCCGCAGAGGAATTACTGTACCAATTTGCAGCGGAGGAAACTGAGGCTCAGCCATGTAGAGGGACCCTCCAGGATCCCACAAGGAGGTCATATCTTGATTGGAGCGTGTGGTAGGCTGAAAAAAAAGCCCCCCAAAATAGCCACGCCAAATTTGGACCTGCCAATGTGATCTTATTTGGAAAAAAAGCCTTTGCAGATGTGGTTAAGTTGAAGATTTTGAGGCAGGATTATCTTGGATTATCTGGGGGTGTACCCTACATGCCACTGCAACTGTCCTTATAAGAAAAAGGCAGAAGGAGCTTTGACATCCACAGAGAAGAGGAGGCGGATATGAAGACAAGGCAGCGATTGGAGTGATGCGGCCACAAGCCAAGGAATGTCAGGAGCCGCCAGAAGCTGGACGAGGCCAGGAGGGAATCTTCCCTAGAGCTTCCCGAAGGAGCACGGCCCTGTCAACGTCTTTTCCCCAGAACAAAAAGAGAGTCAAATTCCTGTTGTTTTTAGCCACCAAGTTTCTGGTACTTTATTACAGCAGCCCTGGGGAACTAATGCAGACAGTCATAGAGGCTGGGGCTGCTCTTGGGGATTTGCTCAGACCCCAATGAGAGAGTAAGACGCTTGGTAATTATCACAGGGGGTTAGCTTTTCTCTCTGGCATCTTTTTAACCCGGAGCGGGGGTCTACCTATTCCTACTGGAGAGTAATTTCCCCGAGGGCTGGAAGTGGGTCCTGCTTGTCTTTTTATCCCCAGACTTTTATTAAATGGTTGATTAAATGAACATTGGCATCTTGGGGCTCAATCCACAGGAACTGGCTGGGACTTCAGAGCCAATTCCTTTTCAAGGTTAAGGTTCTTGAGCAGGAAGAATATTTCTACGAAAGTTTTCTGAGGCCAGAGAAAGTAGTGAATCATTCCCCCTGAGAGAGTTCTTATACATGTTCATTTCTGAAGTAACCCAATGAACGGAGCTGCTGAAGCAGGCTTCGCACACTTTAATGTGCCCGTGGAGCCCCTGAGGGTCTTGTTAAAAGGCAGACTCTGATTCACCAGGCCTGGGCTGGGCCTGAGAGCCTGCATTCCTAAGAAGCTCCCTGGGGATGCCTGGCGTGCAGGTTCGTGCACCAGGCTTGGAATCACAAGCCGTGAACTGTTGCTTCTGGAAGGGACTCTAAAATCACCTGCTCTGACACCCCCATGACACAGAGAAGGAAATGGAGGCCAAGAAGGGGCAGAGGCTCGTCCAAGGTCACAGACCTAGGAATCAGTATTGATGCCAACCTAAGTGGTGGGCCCCGGCTTGTCAAGGTGAGAAAGAGGATGGGGGGGCCTTCCCTTTGGGGTAAGAGCACGCCACCCCCCCCGAGACCCTCACCCCGGCTGGCTCTGCTTCTGCTTCCCACCCTCCCCCAGATTTTAAAACAAACGACAGCTGCCAGGCTGATCGATAGCCCGCTCGTCTGTGAGGTTTGAGCCTCTCTCCACAGATGTAATCAGGGCTCTGGAGACGTCCTGGCAGCGGCCATGTGGGGAGAGAGCACAGTAATACATTTAATCAAGAAACAGATGGGGAGCTGATAGAGTGTGTAGAAAAATCAGGTTTCTGTGATAACGTTCTCTTCCCCCACTCAGCCTCTGCAGCCCGCAGCTTCTCCAGCAAGAACTCCCGGCACCAGCTCCAGCCTTGCCCTTTCACAAGATGTTCTTCCCGGGAACCTCAGGGCCCCTGGAGATGCGCACGCTGCGGGTGGGGTGGAGGCTGCTGCCTGTCGGGCCCGTTCCTCCCCTCAGGCCCCCCTGTTCCTCAGCCTCCTCCACGACTCCCCCACTGCCCCAGCTCCCCTCTCCAACCAGAGCCAGCAGAGGCCGGGAAGCCGACGAGCAGACGGCCGAGCGCCGAGCCCTCAGCCCGGAAGCCTTCAGAGATGCTGTCAGGCCCGGACTCCCGGGAGCTTGCAGAGAGGAAATGGAGCTCATCTGTCCATTTAACCCCTCGCCCGTGGCCAAGTTCACGGACCCTCGGCCCCCCACTCCGTTTCCTTCGGAGGTATCTGGGTCCAATGAGAAGATGTCTCAAGACTCTACAGCAGTGGTTCTCAAGTGAGGTGACAGCCCCCAGGGGACATTTGGCAGAGTCTGGAGACAGTTCTGGTTGTCATGACTCAGGGAGGATGCTCCTGGCACCTGGTGGTGGAAGCCAGGGATGCTGCTAGACATCCTACAACGCCCGGGACAGCCTCCACCACGCAGGATGATCCCACCCGAAATGCCGATGGGGCCCGGCTTGAGAAATCCCGCTATTGACGGAGAGCCAGGTGCCCAGCCTGACCCCCTCTAGGTGGAGTCACCTGGCTTTTCCCATCTGCACCCGGTCCTCAAATTAGCGCGTTCACTATCTGCCGGGGGCCTCCCCTACCACGCATGCGCGCACGGGCGCACGCGTGTACCAAATGATGCGGCGCTAGGTGAGTCCGGACAGGGCTGGGGATTGACTTGGGCAGGATGTTCACCTCGAGGCGGGGGGTGGGGTGGGGGGGCGTGGTCTCATGTACTTACCGTGATGATGCCGCTCAGCTCAGGCTGCCCCAGCAGTTGTGTGATTTACACAGTTGGTAGGTAGTAAAGAAATAAATGCATGAGATAAATTTCCACTACTTCTTGAAGGCATGATCTCTTACTCAGTCCCTGGAAATCCACATTATAAGCAGGGATGTGGTGGGTGGGAGCTGGCCACGGTCATCCTCCGCCCCGCCCAGCGCCCCTGCCCGCAGGCTTTGCTCTGGACCAGGCATCTTTCTGTGACCGGCCCGTGGCCAACAGGCCCCAGGGGGTGAGGCTGGTCTGTGCCATCTCCCTGAGATCCAATCCTCCCTGATACCGAAGCTATAGGGAGAGCAGAGCCTTTGGGGTCATTTCTCAGAGCTTGGGGTGACCTCCTGTGGCAGTAACCTTGAGACTGCACTTCTTCCCGCTTGCCCTGATCTTCCTAATAAGCTTTGACATTGATACAATGTATTATCGGTAATAACTTAAACCCTCTTATGTACTGAGAGTTTATTACATCCCAGCCTCTGAGCTCCATGTGCTAATGTCACTGAATCTTCCCGGCCATCCTGTGATGCTATGTGATCCCCATTTGACTAGTGAAGAAACCTCGGCCCAGAGAGGTTACGTAACTCGCTCAAGGTCACAGAGCCAGTAAGTAAGCAGCATACCCAGGACTTGAACCCTTGACTGACTCCAAAAAGCATCCTCCTAGCAGCCCTGCTCCCCACTGCCCCTCACCCCTCAAGGTGGCCATGACACCCAGCGTTACCTGGAAGCTTGTTAGATAGGCAGAGTCCTAGCCCACCGCCAGGTACTGACTTGGAACCTGCACACGCAACTTAAAGACCCCGGGGGACTCAGCGGTGTGTTCCGGTGACAATTGTGCAGGACAGCGACCGACCACACTGCGCTATCTGCCCTCTGCCTGCGCACAGGTGCTGCTTTCTGGGACGGTGGTGGAGCTGGGGTGGGAGTAGGGGGATGAGGATGAGTCCCAGGTGTTAAGAAACCCAGGGGAACTCGGTGGGTTCGGTGTGCGTCTGGGCCAGTTTGGTCAAGCTTAGGGAGTGTTTTACATGCTGACCTCCCGGGCTGGACATCACCTGTGTCTGGCCTCATCCCTGCCTTCTCTCTGGATATTCAAGAAGGCTGGTTTCCCACTTGAGAAATTCCCCTCCTGGGATCCCGCACCCTTCACCTGACCCCCGAGGATGCAGCTGTTTTGTCTGCTTTCTAGGCCCGGGGAGCCCAACCTCCTGGCTTCAAGAACGAGCTTTCCCCAGATCCCCACTTTCTGAGAATTCTCCCAACTGCTTCTTGCATTTTTTTTTTTTCCCTTGTAACCATCTTCCCCTCTCATTGGAAACCCTTTCATCTTCTGTTTGATCTGGGACTCGGGACTTCTCCTGGGCCTCTGAGGTGCTGTTTCTATTACCAATTAGAATATAAAAGTGCAGCCATTTATCAAAGGTACACATAAAGCAATACACGGGCTGCACTGCAGAGAGGCGTGGGCCGGCAAACCCAGACGCAGCCGCTTCCAACACCGCCACTACATGTGTCAGGAGGCCGGCAGTCGTGAACAGACATTTCCCTGTAATCCCACGGGTAGGTGGTATTATTTCCATTTCACATCTGAGCTGCACACAGGTAAGTGGCTCCCTCAGGTTCTATGAGTCAGTGTATAATTACAGGTAGAAAGAGGCAACAGCCGAATTAAACCTCCGATGCCTACTTTGGCCTGCTTCCTTTTTCACTCTGAGTGGTGAGGATCTGCCGAGAACTCAAGTTCTCTACGGGGTGCCATAAGTTTCAATGCATCCAGAAAGTTCTGCGAACAGGTTGTTCTAATGAAAGGTTGCATATACTTGAGATTGATTTATCCATTTCAACCGTAGGTCTGCCCAACTCTGAGACAATGAAACAGATCATTTATAGGGAGGTGACTCCGTCTGATGGAAACTGCTAGAACTCGGCTGGGGTGAGCTGCCACCTGCCTGTTAGTGATGGGAGGCAAAGATCTTCACATCTTTTTTAAAGTTTTCCTACTGGAAAGGGAGTAGATTTATTCTAAATTGTTAGAAGATTATATGAGGATCACTAAGCCAAATTAGCAAGGAGACATTTGGATTTATAATTATAACAGTTAACAAGAGTAAGAGCTGGCATTCTTGAGCACTTATAGTGTTTCAGGCACATGGATTCTTCTCCTGCTACCATTAAGTTTCCACCTTGGTCTAAAGATGAGAACCCGCCAGGACCTCCCAACGGGAGTGTGTTGGGGAAACAATTTTCACTTCTCCCTAAAGATCTGATTGGAAGGCACCTGACATCAGCGGGGCCGTGTCCCCCACCAGTGCCTGTGCTCCTTCCTCTCCCTGGCATCTCCCACCAAGAGCCTGATGGGAAGGGCAGGCCCTGGCTTGCTTTCCTGTCCCTGCCTGGTCACCACGCTCGGGGCCGGGCCAGGGCCTGGCTTCCCTCGACCAGCTGGAGGCCACCACTCTCTACCTCCTGGTGCCAGCTCTCTCTCCACCCATGATGGGGGTCTGCCAGGCAGGCAGCAACACTGTTTGACCAGCCAAGGTCTCCCCCAGGCAGGACCTAAGATCTGGACTTGGAGTAGGCAGCCCTAACCTTGGCCCTGGGAGCATCCTCCGGGCCAGCTTTCTCAGGAGCCCTGGGCTCTAGAGCAGGGGTCTGCAAGTATTCCCTGTCAAGGTCCAGAGAGTAAAACTTTCAGCTTTGTGCCCCAAACAGTCTCGGTGGCAATGACTCACCTCAGCCATTGGAGCACGAAAGCAGCCACAGACAATGGGAAAATGAGTGGGTATGTTCTACTAAAATGTTATTTACAAAAAAAGACAGCAGCAGGGTAGCCCGTGGGTGGGAGTTCATCCATCTGCTTTAAGGTCATTGGGCCTCAGTTGATAAGCTGGACACTCTGATCCCCACCTGGGTCCATGAGCTCAGCCGAGAGGGTGGGTGAGAGATAGGGGCTCCTGGGGTTCAGCCTGAGCCTCGAGGATGGCTCGTCAACCTTGTAAATCTCCCCAGAGCCTGATCGATTTGATTGCCCCCATTTCACAGATGAGGAAATGGAGAATGAGGGTCCGCCCTTTGCCCTGAATTCACACAGGTGGTGACATTTCAGTTGGAGCCACATCCATGGGGCCTCGAGAGCCATGTTAGTGCGGCTGTTGGGCTTCTGATGAGCAGGGGGCTCGACAAGGAGACCATCCAGCCTCGAGAGGGCTGCGTGCACTCAGGCGGGTGTCCCCCCAACCTCGAGCGGCAGTCGGGCGAAGCCTCCCCACGCTGGACATCGTAGGGACCTGCCTCCTTGAAGGGTTCCCTCCAGCTCTGACTCCAGGCTCACCTGCTCTCTCTCCCGAGGTGCGGTTTATGCTCATTGAGGTTGGGGACAGCTACACCCTGTCCCCCAGGGGGCCTGGCTGACCAACCAGGAAATGCCAATACGGGGGAGCCGCCACTCCGAGCTCCCCAGACCCTGGGAGTGGACTAGAGCCCCCACGTCGGTGGCCTTGGTCCCCACCAGGGAACCTCCACCTCCCGGGGATGGAGGCAGCGAGAAAAGCTTTGCATTTTAAAAAGAATAACATGCAAATCAGTTGTCTGACTCCAGTTCTCCCAGGGGGGAGATCCCGGCACAACCTGCCAGGGAGGAAACGGTGACAAATGCCACCGCCACACTGTCACAGCGCAGCGTTGGTTGGAAGGCGAGAGTGGGGACCTGGGCTGTGATATTTACTCTGTTTTCCTAGGTGGGGCTGAAAGCTCCTGAACCAGTGAACGCGGGTGATCCCTGCCATTGTAGACGCGGACACTGCCGCTCTGTCAAGGTCAACAGTGCAGGCATCTACCTGGATTCCTGACCCTCTTGGCACGATTATAAATACAGAGTTAGTTCTAGAAGTACTTGAAGGGGAAGGGTTCTGTCTGCTCGTCCAAGGCTGCATCCAGAGGGCGCTGTACAGCAGCTGGCCCATAGTAGGTGCTCAAGAAATGTGCATCGAATGAATCGGTGGTGACTGAGGTCTGGGAGGGGGAGACCACCCAGCACGCAGCTCTTCCCTGCTTGCCCCCTTCCCCCACCAGCTGAGTCTAGAGTTACATCTGCTTGGCAGCCAGACACTGGGGATGCTCTAGGGGGGATGGACGTGCACTCTGTGAGTTACCCATTCACCTCCTACGAGACAATAAAAAGACTAATAAATTTAAAGCCCATGTAAGGCGCCAGCCAGGTGAGCACCACTTGTTTACAAGCCTACCTGGGTTTAAATTTTTCTGAGGGGAACATGAGCCACTGCGGCAGGAGCTTCCGAGGGGCCGAAACAACTCCAGGTAGCCACCTGCCGGGTGGTGAGCTGGGCCAAAGCAGGGCACACGGCTGAAGTAGGTCTCCCCGTATGGGGCCATTTGGCCAGAACATGGCACTGCAGGGCGACCCAAGAGCAGACACAGCCTCGGCAGCCGACCTGCCCCAGCGGCTGATGCCATCAGCGGCTGAGCCCGGCGCTTCATCTGCAGATAGGGGCTGGCATCTCTTGGAGGTCTGCGGCCCCTAGAAACTGGTCCAGGAAGGCCAGAGCTACACTTACTGACCCTGAGCACTTGACATGGGCTTCAGTTTGTCTTTAGCCTGCAGGGGGACATGGATTTCATGTAGGGCTGGGATCAAGTCCAGAACTGGCCACCCCTCACCCACTGTCCCCAGGCAAGTTATTCAGCCTCCAAGTTGCCATTTTCTCACCTGCAAAAAAGGCAATCGCCGGCCCTTGAACAACACGGGTTTGAATTAGGTGGGTCCACCGATACACAGGTTATTTTTTCAATAACTATAGTATCTGTATTTTCATTTTACAGATGTTTAAATTTGGTGAAGTTTGTGTCCGATTAGAGATCACAATATGTGAAAGCAAAAGAACTAGGGTCTGAGTCCTGATTCTACCCAAACTCTTTCAGCTTCACTGCCCTTGGGTGAGTCATTTATCAATTCCTTTGTTTTTGAGGCAGAAATAGCAGGGCGTGGATTTTTGATGGCATGGGGGTTGGCACCCTAACCCCTGCGTTGTTCAAGGGTCAACTCCATATGTAAGGCCCTTAGAATATTGCCAGGCAACAAACAATCAGGCGAGAAGTGCAGCCTGCTGATATTATCACAGATTAATTCTCCAGTCAGTACCATGGCCAAGGGGGACGGAGCAAGAGGGAGGTCCTGTCTCTTGGGCCAGGTGCCTGTCCCTTGTTCCCGTCCACTCCTCTTGCGCCTCTGACACTGCTGAGCCCTCCGGCCCGACACCAGCTAGAGGCCCAGGGAGAAGTAGTCAATCTGTTGAGAGAAATTTCCGCTCAACTTTCCCTTCTTTTCAAGGACCTCCTTCCAAGGCCGGATTTCAGGACACATCCACTGGCTGTAGCTGTGGGGACACAAAGATGCCCCACCACGGAAGGCTTGGAGCAGGACGTGCAGGCAGCCTCAGCCTCAGTGGCAGAGAGCTGATGCCTTGAGGCCACCACCTTCTGGGGCAGCCCTGCATCCAGTAACCAACCAGATGGGGTCTAAAGGCCTGGCCACGTGGGCCCATCTTCTACCTCTGCTCCACTCCGTTTCCACCCCTCCCTACACAGGGTTGATCCCTAATCAATATCATGTACCTCCCCCCTCAGTGTTTATTTCCAGAGAATCTAACCTACGCCAGACACCCCCTCCCAGCCCCGCCCCTTGGCGGGAAAGCCCCGTCCCAGGAGCCCCCTCGGCAGCCCACTCCCCATCCTTCTCTCTGCACCCCGAACTCCCCGGCTCAGCTCACATCTTACCTGAGAGCATCTCTCTTTTCTTTTCCCTTCTCCTTTTCAAACCCCTTCATTTCCCATTGCTGGCTGTCTGAGGAATTGTTTACCACCATAAACCACAATACAGTTCCATAAATATGTTATTTATCCTTCCTATTATTATTCCCCATTATTTCTTTCTGAAACTCTATTATTAAATCTGTAAATTGTTCGGTGATACACTGGCAATGAAAGACACTATATAAAGGTGAGTTTATTGTTATTATTACTCTCTGATTAAAACGAGGGAGAGGGCTTCCCTGATGGCGCAGTGGTTGAGAATCCGCCTGCCAATGCAGGGGACACGGGTTCCAGCCCTGGTCCGGGAAGATCCCACATGCCGCGGAGCAACTAAGCCCGTGCGCCACAACTACTGAGCCTGCGCTCTAGAGCCCGTGCACCACAACTACTGAGCCCGTGTGCCACAACTACTGAAACCCACGCGCCTAGAGCCCACATTCCGCAACAAGAGAAGCCACTACAATGAGAAGCCCGCGCACCGCAATGAAGAGTAGCCCCTGCTCGCTGCAACTAGAGAAAGCCCGTGCGCAGCAACGAAGACCCAACACAATCAAAAATAAATAAATAAAATAAATAAATTTATTTTTTTACATAAATAAATAAATAAAATGAGGAAGAAAAATGAACTGTATTAAATCAAACCGGATTCCCTTTTGCCTGCAGGGGCCCCTGCTTTTAGGTGAAGGACGGCCCCCGGGCCTGGGCTGAGTGAAGGCTCTGTCTTCCACGTTGGCAGCTCTCCTGGCTGGTTCCGTCACAGCAGCTGTCGGTGACACTTGGGAGAACCACAGATTTGCAGGAGGCTCCGTCGCCGGGCGGAGTTTGTTCTGGGCAAAGTGAAAGCGATTCCGTTTGCAATCTTACTTTTCGCCATCAGTCACTGCCAGTGACATGAAGAGGTAATAGAAGTGCCCAGGAATCCTGCATTTTATTTCCACTTGGCAAGGTTTCTCTTGCTGGGGAAACATAAATTCAGCCGATTTTTGTGCAGATTTTGCAAAATTAGGCTCTCTCCTTCTAACTCTCTGTAGGTACATGACGCAGGGACAGAGGGATGGTTATGCCCTGCAGTTGGAGATGGTCTCACCGAGGAAGCCTCATCCAGGGAGAGATGTGGGGAAGGAACTGGGGCCCCATGGAGAGGTACCTGGTCCGTGCACAGGGGTAACAGGTTAGGGAGCTAGGATGGGGAGGCTTTCTGCATAACCTGGCTACATCCACCCTTTAGTGCAGTGGTTCTCAAAGTGTGGTCCCGGGACCAAGAGCATCAGCATCGCTCAGGTACTTGTTGGAAATGCAAATTCTCAGGCCCTGCCCCAGACCCACTGAATCAGAAAAGCTAGGGGTGGAGTCCAGGGACCTGTTTGAACAAGTCCTCCAGGTGATTCCGGTGCACCCTAGAGTGGGAGAATCAGTGCTTGAGTGCGTTGGATTCAAAATGCCATCCGGTAGCAGCATCGAACCGGGAGCTTGTTAAGAATGCAGCATCGGGCTTCCCTGGTGGGACAGTGGTTGAGAATCTGCCTGCCAATGCAGGGGACACGGGTTCGAGCCCTGGTCTGGGAGGATCCCACGTGCCGCGGAGCAACTAGGCCCGTGAGCCACAACTACTGAGCCTGCGCGTCTGGAGCCTGTGCTCTGCAACAAGAGAGGCCACGATAGTGAGAGGCCCGCGCACCGCGATGAAGAGTGGCCCCCGCTCGCCGCAACTAGAGAAAGCCCTCGCACAGAAACGAAGACCCAACACGGCCAAAAATAAATAAATTAATTAATTAATTAAAAAACAAACAAACAAACAAACAAAAAAAGAATGCAGCATCGTAAGTTTCCCCCAGGACCTACTGATTCAGAATCAGCATTTCCGCAAGCTTCCCAGGTGCTTCTTTCACCCATTAAAGTTGAAGAAGCACTGCCTTAGTGTTTTTGCCACTCTCTTCAGGTCTGGTGGGCAGAAGACAGGGGCGAGCTTGTGAGGGTGGAGGCGAGGGACTGGAGCCACTGGGTGATGGGGAAACACGTGGGACATTTAGGGACGAAGGACCTGGGACAATTGGTTTTGGGCATCTGGGGGTCAATTAGCTAGGCACAAATCATTCAATCTGACTTGAACTTTCCCCATGTCAGAGTTAAAGGCAAAAATCATCTCAACGGGCTGAACCTGGGATGTCTGACTCCTTAGGAACCAAACTGACACCTTGTCATGGTTGTCAAATCTTTATGACAACCCCGCCAAGAGAAAGCACAGCAGAGCATACGATTTGATTATTCTGTGATAGCCTTCGGGTAATTTTATATACTCTGGGATGTCACAAAATCCCGCCGACTCGTCACCAGGTTGGGATCTGTTGCTATGGAAACCACTGGAAGGAGAGTTGAGACTGGGATCTCGGACCCCGTCCCCCACTCAGACCCACAGTGTGACCTGAGGCAAAGTCACCCCACTTGTCTGTAGCTGACTCCCACTTCTTACAACAGGAAGTGGTCTGTGAATCGTGGGTGAGTCGGTGTGGTCACAGGGGGAAGGAGGGTCCAGGGCTGCTTATCCCGTCATCTTGCTGACATCACTTGGCTCCCACTTTTTAAATGTCTGTTCTGTCCAGGCGCAGGGATTCTCACTTCATCTTCTCATGTCTGTCCGGGGAAGTAGGTGTCATCAGCCCCATTCTATAGAAGTGAAAAGGAAGGGAGAGAGATTGGGATCTTGCATAAGGTCACACAGCTCCTGAGTGGCTGAGCCAGGGTTTGAATCCAGCCTGAGAGTTTTCAAAACCCACCGTGGTCCATAAAGAGTGGATCACAGGGAACTCTGCTCAGTATTCTGTAACAAGCTATATGGGAACAGAAATTGAAGAAGAATAGATACATGTATATGTATGACTAAATCACTTTGCTGTACACCTGGAACTAACACAGCATTGTTAATCAACTATACTCCAATAGAAAATAAAAATTAAAAATAATAATAGACAAACAAAAAAGAGTGGATCAGATGACTGCCATTCTCTCCTGCCTCAGTTTGCCCAGGTATGAAATGGGGAGAAGCATGTCCACTTTAGTTCTCCTTCCAAAGTTTGCTGTGAAAACGAGAATTCATCGTTTTTAAGGGCTTCCAGCCACAGGGAAGGCAGGGGTCCCTCCGCACCTCCCCTCTGCCCAGTCTAACGTTCGGCTGAAGCTAACCGGTGAGAGCGGCCAGTGGCCTTTCTGATTGGTCAGTCCTCGGGCCTCCCTGGCTGTCAACCCCTTGGAATATCATCTCTGCCTCTGGTGCAGGAGTGGGTTGGGTAGACGTGAGGACATGACTCAAAGTTTGCTTGGCAATTTTCTGCCTTCGAGAGAGAACTATTAGTGGTGGTGACACAGAGAGGATGAAGGCGCAGTAATGAATGGAGGCTCTAAATTACCTAGGGGATGACACTGCTTGATTAACCTAAGTACTCATGGTGGAACCTCAGCTGGCAATTGCTCATTTATTTATCTTAGAAGAACTGATGTTTGCACCTACACACTTCTTCATAAACTCCAGACACTTCCCAGCTCAGGCTGGCCTGGACATGGCCGCCTAGGGACGCGACCTTTCCTCACCTTCAAATGACCATCCCACCCCGACACCACCACTACCCTCTGCGGGGAGCTGCCCCACCTGTGACGTGTCACCCTCCCACCTTCACAGTCACATGCCCTCCTCATGGGCCGAGTGCCCCGGAAGCTGCAGGGCTGGGCTCAGGGAGGACATTGTCAAGGTAGCTCACAGGACTGGGGTCCCCCACCTTCAGGACCTTGCACCCCTCGAGGAGTTTCTTGGAATGAGGCCAAGTGGACCCTCACTCTTTTTTTTTTTTTTTTTTTTAAACATCTTTATTGAAGTATAATTGCTTTACAATGGTGTGCTAGCTTCTGCTTTACAACACAGTGAATCAGTTACACATATACATATGTTGCCATATCTCTTCCCTCTTGCATCTCCCTCCCTCCCACCCTCCCTATCCCACCCCTCTAGGTGGTCACAAAGCACCGAGCTGATCTCCCTGTGCTATGCGGCTGCTTCCCACTAGTTATCTATTTTACATTTGGTAGTGTATATATGTCCATGACACTCTCTCACCCTGTCACATCTCACCCCTCCCCCTCCCCATATCCTCAAGTCCATTCTCTAGTAGGTCTGTGTCTTTATTCCCATCTTGCCACTAGGTTCTTCATGACCTATTTTTTTTTTTTTCCCTTAGATTCCATATATATGTGTTAGCATACTGTACCTCACTCTTGCTGAAAGGTGGGGTAAAACGGGGCCAGGAAAGGGCAGTTCTGAGCCAACTGCTTCCAGAAGCCTGATCAGAGTACAGATGGGCATTTCTGGAGACTCACGACTCGCCTGTGAGTGACGGCCATTGCCTCGCCTGGATCCTGAGTAATGAAAACAGCAGCTACCACCACTGAGGACACCTTGGGCCAGACGCAGTGCTGCTTTCAGAGGCCCCCTAACCCTGAAGGTGCAAACTCGGCCTCTCCCGTCTCTGCTGGAGTCACAGGATCTAATTGCCGGAAGGGAGGGCTTCCCTGGTGGCACAGTGGTTAAGAATCCGCCTGCCAATGCAGGGGACACGGGTTCGAGCCCTGGTCCGGGAAGATCCCACATGCCGCGGAGCAACTAAGCCCGTGCGCCACAACTACTGAGCCCACGTGCCACAACTACTGAAGCCCACGCGCCTAGAGCCCATGCTCCACAACAAGAGAAGCCACCGCCATGAGAAGCCCGTGCACCGCAACGAAGAGTAGCCCCGGCTCGCCGCAACTAGAGAAAAACCCGCACGCGGCAATGAAGACCCAACACAGCCAAAAAGAATAAAAAATAAATAAAATAAATAATTGCCGGAAGGTCCCTTTCTGGGTTAAAACTCAGGCCATGAGCTATGCCTGTTGAGGAATTGTGTCCTAACCCCGAGAGGTGGCCCTGTCACCTGGGAAAACCAGCACCTGAGGAGTAGATGCATGCATTTATTCATTCGTTCATTCGTTCTTTTATTTTTTCATTCATTTGTCCAGCAACCTTTTGTGTCCTACTATGTGTCAGACACCCATAGGCATAGAGGATAGAGTTTGGACCCCAGAAGAGTTAGCAAGCTAAAAGACCTGCCCTGGGCTGAAAGCAAAGCCCAGGGAGGGTCAGGATTACCTGTTAGAAAGACCTGATGGCCCCAAGTGTTTGTTAAATGAAGGAAAGAACAAATAAATTGCAAAAGAAAACCTGCTGGACCCCCAGGGGCCAATAAAATCTGGGAAGGTCTTGCCTGGTAACTAGGTCCTCCAAGGTCTGTGCCTTCGATGACCAGTACCGCGGTCCATCTCTTTGCACTCCAGCCCTTCTTGAAATGGGACTTGAATTTCCAGGAGTTTAGTTTTCTCACCACCCGAGAGCCGGGTACCTTCCCATCGACCACCCCACTGGGGAGCCCCGCATGATCCGTCACCTGCCCTGCTCAGCACCTCTTCGGCTCCACTCCAGGTTTACTGACGGGTCATTTCTTTCCTCCCTGGAAACATCTGGATTGTCAGAGTTAGCGGTGAGTTATGAGGCTGGGAGACCCTCAGTTTCTCTTCAACCGTATTTCAACCCGGGCGGCGCTGCTAGGATGTTCCCCAGCCCCAACGGGCCACCTCTGCCGGAAGGTACGGGGAGCTGGGGACCGAACCCCAGGAAAGGGCATCCTCTCCTGAGTCCAGCCCAAGGAGCCAATCTTAGCTACGTGCCTGGGAAGCATGGGCGTCTGCACAGCAGAGCTGTCAGCCTCGCAGTGAATCCTTCCGGCCTTTGATGGACCCTCTCCTCTGGGAAGTGGGACCTTGCTGATAACCAGGCTTGGGGTAGGAACCGTCTCTCCCACCTGGGCCTCTCTGGGGAAGAAGCATCTGGAAAGGGCAAGTCCCCACCCCGAGGACCACATCGAGTCTCCTCCCATTTGCCTCCAGAGTTTGTAGTCTGTGATCCACCTCAGGGGCAGGGCTGCCTCCTTCGTCCCCACTGGCTTCTTCTCCACCCAATTCAGACTCCCTTGCTCATGAATGCCAACCTGCAAAAATAGCCCACCGGTTTCCAACCCCTGCAAAAGGAAGATACATTATGACAGATCGACTTGGTGCAGAGGTAACAAATTGTCCGTATTATAGCACTTTACGTCTTGATATCCATTCTCCTCAACGGGCTTATCTGTAAACCGACTGAATTCACACCGGGATGCTAAGAAAATAGCTGTCATATAATAGATGGGGTCTCCTGGAAAATGAACATGTACAAATGGCTGTAGCATTTACTTAAAATGTCATGCCAATTGTTGTCTTTATGCAATGAGATTGATTTCACTGCTCCTCCGACTCCTCAGCCTTGATGGGTAATTTTTAATGCAGCAGGGAGATGCTTCTTGTGTTTAATCTATAAATAGTCTGCAAAGGCATGGGCTCTTTCAGGTGCAGCCTTGGAGTGGTCCAAGCCTCTTTTTCCGGGATCCTCCTCTTTTTTTCTCCCTCCTCTTCCCTCTGGGAGAAGTTGGACCTGGGCAGGGTCTGAGCTGATCTTATTCATGTATTCAAATGTATGCAGATGTATGCATTTTGGTTAACAAGTTAATTCATTTGCCAGGCCAGGCAGTTAGGGGTTTTCACAGTGTAATACCCACACTTGACTCTCCCTTCCACACTCGATTATGCCCTGGGGTTTTACTTGGATAGAGTTTATAAAGTTGGAGCCTAGGATGGGGCGGGGGAGGGGCAGCTTGCCTCTTGCAGAAAATGGCTTCGAGGTGTCCTCAAGATGACACCCACAGTTCTGCCTAGCCTCCCCAGTGTCCTAGAAGCCACAGACAGCCCACATGGACATTACTTAGGAAGTTCACAGTTTACCTCTCCGCTCACCCCACTCCACCCCCCAACATGGCCACTTTTTCCTCCTTTATCTCCCAAAAAGCTACTTACAATCATCCCTCGGTTGGCAGTCCCAAGATGGGGGAAGACAACTTCCTGCTTGTCCCCAGACTCAATGCCCTTTGTCCCCTGCAGAACACAGCCTCCTCCTTCCCCAGACACCATGCCCTGTATCCCCTGCCAAGTTTTGCTTCTTCCTCCTTAAGGAAGTGGAAAGGTAAAGCTGGATGGAATAGCCCACTTTGATTCTCCCTCCTGTCTTCTCAAGGAAGACTTTCCATAGCGTTTAGGAGCCACAATATTGCCCTTTTCCATCTCTAGAACCCTGGCTGCACCTGTGGGGGAGCCACATTTTCATCCAAGTTGTTCAGAGTTTGCAGGTCTGAGTAAGATCCAAGTTGCCTTTAGATGCCGGCTTTTTCTTCATGGGAGGAATTGGAAGCATCTGACTGCTTATCATCATTAATGATAATGATGTCTTCACCTGGTGTCCCGTTCTGCAGGAGAGCGTGCCCGTACATCACGCTGCAGGATCCCAAGAAGCAGACAGGGGTGTGGGCATCATCTCTATTCCTTTGTTCAACAAATATTTATTCAGCACCTACTATGAGCCAGGGGCAGTGTTGGGGGCTGGGAACAGATCAAGAAGCACAGCAGACTCGGTCTCTGCTCTCGAAGGCATCTATATTCTGGGGGGATGGAGAGGCAAGTATTGCAGCCCTGACAGGCCAGGTACCTACCACACATGAGCCTGCAGGTGGGCTGCTTTCCCAGCCTTGGCAGCAGTAGCTGGGGAGGGATTCAGGGCAGGCTTCCTGGAGGAAGTGCTATGGAAGTGGAGGTCTGAGGGATGAATAGGAGCTGGCCAGCTTAGGACTAAAGAAGGGCAAAATACAAAAACAATGTTTTCCGAGGGAGGGGACAGTATTTTCCAAGGAACTGGAGCTCAGAGAGAGTAAGACATTCCCAAGTCACATAACTAGGAAGTGAATATGAGACCAGTTTATTTAACCAACCTGACTCTGGGGTCCCCTGGTGGGAAATTCTACAGATGGGGAAGCAGAAGCCATGGTCAACACAAATTTCCTGACCCTGGGGTCACCCTTCCTCTTAGTAGGATGAACATCAACAAGCCAGCCCTCCCAAGGAAAATGATCACCGCTCAGACAGATTAGACAGCTGTGAGTAGCAATGCTGGTCTGAAAACACGATTAGACAGAATCTAAATAATGATATAGATTAATCATCTGCAAATGACCCTCAACAGAGACAAGGAAATAATAAAGAAAGCCAATGAGTTCAGAGCATTATTAATTACTCAGATCCAGGACCTAGCACCTTAATGTTCAGTAAATGGCCAAAGGAAGGGGAGACCCCCTTCCTCCATGGAGTCACTGGCCTCTCCCCCGTTCCTTGTACCAAGTACTGAAACACTCATGGTCGAATTCAGAAACTATGCACGCTGTAGAGTCAACAAATTGACTCATACAAGCCTGGAGCCAAGAGACACCCAAGAGCTCACTCTGCCCAACCTACTCTTTACACAGATTTGGAGCCAGGGATGGGGTGCTAGTCTGTTTGGGCTGCTATAACAAAATACCACAGACCAGGGTGCTTAACAGCAAACGTTCATTTCTCATGGTTCTGGAGGCTGGGAGTCTAAGATCAAGGTGCCAGCAGACTCAGTGACTGGTGAGACTCCTCTTCCTAGTTCATAGATGGCTTCCTCTTGCTGTGTCCTCACATGGCTGAAGAGGGGAGGGAGCTCTCTGGGGTCTCTTTAATAAGGGCACTAACCCCATTCATGAGGGCCCCACCCTCATGACCTAATCACCCCCCCCAAAGGCCCCACCTCCAAATACCATCACTTTGGAGATTGGCTTTCAACCTGTCAATTTGGGGGAGCACAAACATTCAACCTACAGCAGATGGGCCTAAAATCATCAGAATTGGTGCTGGAATAAGAACAGAAGGAAGAGCATTAGAGTCTTTTGCACTGATCAAGCCTTGAAAACGCAAGTGTTCTCTTCCAAGAAAAGCAGCCATGGGCGCTTCCTTGAAAAGTCCACTCCCACACCTCAAGCAGGGGACCCAGTTACCCTGGCAACCACTGACTGTCAGGGGAGACCACACTTCTGCCCAACAGCAGTTATGGGTAAACCAGACAGAAAGGAGGCCTGCAAGGGTGCTTGTATTCAGTGCTGATTGCATCGGTGGTCTATTACTGGGTAGCAAGTCACTTCAAAACTAGATGGATTAAGACAATCATCACTTTGTTATCTCTCACGGTTTCTGAGGGTCAGGAACTTGGCTGGGAAGACTAGAAGATGGGGGGGAGGGCAGCCCAACAGTGTGAGGCTGAAAGCACCGGGAGGCGTCTTCACTCACGGGTCTGGTGGCTGGTGCCGGCTGTCGGCAGGGAGCTCAGCTGGGCTGTCAGCCAGCACACCTACGTGGGGTCTCTCTGCGTGGACTAATTTGAACTTCCAAACAGCGTGGCAGCTGTTCCAAGAACAAGTGTCTGCAGGAATCAAGGGGGAAGTGCATAGCATTTTTATAGTCTAGTTTCAAAAGTCACTTGGTGTCACTTCCATATACTCTCCCCGTCAAGGCAGCTAAAAGGTCCTCCCAGGTTCTGGGGGATGTGGGGGGTGGAGTCAAGGTCAGACTGTAAAAAAAAGCCTGTGGAGTTGGAGCTATTATTAGGGCCATCTTTAGACCAGGCAGTCTGTGCTGTAACAGCTTCTCCTAAGCAATCTAACCAAATTCGTTTATTTAAAAACCAATATTTATTGAGCACTTATTGCGTGCCCAGTACTGCACTAGGGGCTCTCCTATCTCTTAAAAGTGCTGGCAGCTGTAGGGGCGCTGTGGGGAGAAGCAGCCCAAAGAAGCTGGGTGCCGGGGGAGGGGGTACAGGGGGGCAGTCCCTGGCCCCTGGTCTTTCTCTCAGAAGCAGTCACCTTTCCTTACATCTGTCCATCACCTTTACATCTGTCCTTACACCTTTCCTTACAAACTGTCCATCTTCACCCTCGCCCCCAGCAAGGGCAAGGTAAAGGCTCCGTGGCGTTGCCATGACTACCTGGGGTCTGGCTGAGCCTGTGCTCCTGCCACGTGGCGAGGGCAGCCCCTGAGTCCACGGGAGGAAGAGAAATTCTGTGTCTACAGCCTCCCACGGAGCAGGGTCCCAGGTCCCCGCCAGCCCCTCCTACTGAGCACAGCCCAAACACCGCCATTCATCTTCCCCCAGCAGAGCCAGGGACCCCCGCCGCTCCTGCCCTTCACACACAGAAGCTGGACCAAGGCTCTTCCTGGCCCCAGAAACCCTCCCCCACATCTGCAAGGGGCTGAAGCCTCATAGGTGTGCCTGGATTTGCTTCTTCCCTCCTAGCCAAAGATTTCTGATTTGAAGTTGCCATCTTTATTTTCAATGCACCCCTGTTAACTCTCAAAGGCCTCTCAGGGGCCACCTGATACTTGAATACAGCCAGCCACGGGCAGCTCACTCCCACCCATGTCATTTGCAGACAGCTGTATCCCTTAGGAAGTCCTGCAATCTCATTCTTTTTTTTGAACCTTAAATTTTTAATATTAGATTCAGCAGACATGGAAGAATACTCTGACAAATTGTCATAATACTTTCTAAACACATACTCTCAATTATGTCCTCATTTTTGGGAGCCAGAAAACAATGGGTGGTGGACCAGTGCCTGTCTGTAGGCCACAGTCTACTGATACTGCTCTATATCCCTGAAAACAAAGCAGTCAGAAGAGGCCTCTCTCATACCCATCACACATATCTACCCATGCACCCTTCCCAAATATTCTCCCTTACTAGATATAAGCTATCAATGCTCTTATAAAGAATTAAACGCTTTTGTCTACTCCATGAAATTGCTCTAGCAATTATTTTTTCTTTTTCTCAAATTCCTTTTTTTTTTTAAACATCTTTATTGGAGTATAATTGCTTTACAATGTCGTGTTAGTTTCTGCTCTATAACAAAGTGAATCAGCTATATGTATACATATATCCCCCTATCTCCTCCCTCTTGCGTCTCCCTCCCACCCTCCCTATCCCATCCCTCTAGGTGGTCACAAAGCACCGAGCTGATCTCCCTGTGTTATGCAGCTGCTTCCCACTAGCCATCCATTTTACATTTGGTAGTGTATATATGTCAATGCTACCCTCTCACTTCATCCCAGCTTACCCTTCCCCCTCCCCGTGTCCTCAAGTCCATTCTCTACGTCCTGCAATCTCATTCTAAACAACACTAAACTCAGCTCTAGATCATACAGTGACAAAAGTGCCTCCCTTGCCCCATCAGAATAACTGTGGATTAAGGGATCTCCCCAGGCAGGGCTGACACTCATGTTTATATATAAATAGGGAGCCTTTAAAAAAGTTAATTGCGGTGGTGGATGATGGTGGGGACTTCCCAGAGAGAGATGGGACGGTTTTAATGAAGCAAACGTGTGCTGGGGACCCCTGAATAGGAAGGGGGCCATGGAGCAAGAGGGTGAGTCTAGCTGATGGGCTGAGCAAGGGAGGGGGTGAGAGGGTTGTCAAGATCCAGGGGTTGCTGTTTAGGAAATGGTGATTTCAGACTGGAAAAGGAGGTCAAGGGGAAGATGGATGATTTGTTCCAGAGCAGATTTGATGGGGGGAAAGGCTAGGAGGAAAGGCAGGAGAAAGTAAATATGAAGCCATCAGCATTCCTAGCAGTAGACGGAGGCCAGAGGGGGCCTCCAGCGTGGTTAAAGGGGAGGATGGCCACTGGGGCAGCTGTTTCCAGCAGAAGCCAAACTGGAGAGACCCAGGGATGAAGCAGAAAAGGACCTGCTCCTCCAGAAACCTTAGGTGTAAAGAGATAGAACTCAGAGATAGACTGGAATGTGGGAAGAAGGGGTGGTGTGGCGACAAAAGCTGTAACATTCATTCACTCATTCACTCATTCATTCATTCACTCATTCATTCATTCATTCATTCATTCGACAATCACTTACCGGGTTTCTACCCCATGCAAGCACTGAATTACTCCCCCTCCCCCAGCCCCAGGGGATTCAGGGAGTCCTGCCTCCAGGGTGAATTAAGGAATTGACAACCACCAAAGGTCATTCTCCGAAGAGTGGAATAAACAGTAAGGGAGCCCCAAGAATGCCACTGAGGGAGGATCTCATTTGGGGGGGCTTGGAAGCCAAGGAGGAAAGGTGGCCCCTGCCTAGAGCAGAACCCTTTTTGTTTCACTGCTGCTGAAACATGCCAGACCCTTCCTTAAACTCCCCAGAGCTCCCTAGAGCTTCCTGCATCCTGCGCACACCCCTCGCGCTGGGTTTCTCACCCCTCATCTGAGGGTCATCTCAGTCTCTCCTCCCCCATTCTGTTATCTGAGCCTCTCTGGACCCGCCCTCTCCCACCTCAGCTCCTGGGCCAGACCTGCCTCTTCTCTGTATCCCTGTACCCATTCAAGGAAGGTGTCTTGAGGAGGGTGGGTGTGGGGTTTTCCCAACCGGGGTCTGACCCAAAACTGCTGAGAAGGGGGGGTCATCACCATTTCCCTGGTCTGTGTCTCCATGGTTCAGTGGCGCTCAACTAGGGCAATGCTGCTTGTCTACGGAGCATTTGGAAATGGGGCGGAGTGGTTATCACAGTGGCCCTGGGCTGCTACTGGTATTAGAGCACGCACAGTGTCCTGAACAGACCTGCTAGGTGAAGGACCATCCCCTCCCTCCCATCACCAACGCACTTGCTGAGGATATGGAAGGGGAGCCCTCCCCGCCTGTCACCCCTCACTCAGTCCTTCTCGAGGTCTGTCAGGCCACTCGGGAGGATGGCCCCTCCACGCGTGCCCGGCTCAGCCCCTTCTGGCCTCTCTCTCTCTCTCTGATCCCCGGAAGGTTGCCACCCAATCTGCTCATCCCTCTAGAGAGACGAAGGGGCAGGATCTCCTCCTCCAAGCCGTGATGGCTGCCATTTGAGGGTTATTTTCAACCCATCCGGGAGCACGTAGAAGCCCACTATGACCCCACGCCCATGCCAATTCAGCTTTCAGGGGAATAAAGCTGAGATTTTGAACTTACTTTCTCTGATGCCTGGGTCCATCTCTCAACTGGTTCCAAACTCAGAGATGGGACCAAGTTTGTGACAAATCGTCACTCCTCCAAGCCCAGTGGAGGTCTGGGCCCAGAAACTGCAGACCCAGCCAATAAAACCTACCCACTGAATTTCTAGGAACAGGTGACCCAACCCGCCCCCCCCCCCCCACCTCCCTTTCCTCATGCACTGGAGGTCAGGTTTCTTCGGAGACCAAGGGCATCTCAGGTGCAGCCCTGAAGCCACAGTGCAGGGGACCAACCGGAAAGAGATTCCTTTTCCTTGTGTCTAAAGGGCGGGGATGGCAAGGATGGGGCGTGAAGGGGGCTCAAAACATGCCTTTGAGAAATCTGATCAATGTGAGAAAATTGTACTTTCATTTTTACATTGCTCTTGGACATGAGGACACCTGCACCCTGTGGACCCTTTACAGCTGTTCTGCTTTTGGCTTCAAACCAGAGAAAGACAGATTTATGCCCAGACCAGAACTGCCTTCTCTAACCTCAGTCAAGGACAAGGGTGGAACCGGCCTGCCCTCCTCCCCCTCGCAGCCCTTTCTGCCCCTTCCCAGGCAGCAGCAGGGGCTGTGGCCTTTTACAAGCCACCTGAGAAGTGGCCCCAGGGGCTCTTGGTGGAGAGGGAGAGCTTGCGCCCCCAGAAAGAGTGAGGGGCTGGTGTGCACAGCTACTCAGCCCTCGGCGAGCTCGCGGGTGACGTGGGCGAGAGCTCCCCCTCCTTCAAACGGCCCCGGTCACCGTTTGAAAGTGGCCCTGGCTTCATCAAGAAGGCAAGCAGCCCTTCTTCACCTCCCATCCACAGGGAGCCCTGGCTCGTGGCTCCAGCTCAGAGGAGCTGATCCAGCCCTGTTCCAACCGCAGCTTCTGAAACGCGAGTGTCCACCTTGTATCCCAACCAGGACGCCAGGATAAGACTCCAGCCCCGGCCGCTCTCCACGTGCGTCACTCCAGCCCGGCCCACCGTGGCCCAAGTATGGCAGCGAGGAAGACTCCAAGGTGTCAGTTTATTTCAGGTTCAGAACCCAGGCCAGGTTCAGAGCCAGGCTGCTCAGGCTACCTTTCCAACCCCGTGGGACACTGGCCAGGAGCCGATTTGCCCCCAGGCAAGCACTTCCGGTGGAGAAGACTTGCTTCTTCTCCCCTCCCAATGGCTGGTGCTCAGCGGGACCCTCTTGCTGCTCTGCGCTGATGGAGAAGAGAGACTTTCTGAAGGCAGACAGAGAGCCGGACTTCCAGAGGTACTCCTGGTCCACACGAACCAATCCAGCCATCCCCGGGGCTGGAGTCACCCTCAGCCCCGGCAGGACTCAGCCCTGACTCAGCACCCAGAGCTTCTCCAAGTGCACCTTCCTCATCGGCCGGGGACGCCCATAGCCTGGTGCCGCCTGGGTCGTCAGACGGTTTCCAAGACACCAGATGGCTCAGCCGACCCGGCCCCTGCACATCCGCCCTTTACCAGGCCGGAAGGGCCCACCAGAGCCACATGGACTTTAGCTCCTTCCCTCCTGCAAGGTCCTTCCTGGGACTGGTTCTCCCACTTCGGCTGGTTCCCGCTCGCTGCTGTGAGCGGGAACGTGGGAGTGGGGCATGGGAGGGCCACGGTGGCTCCTATAGGACGCCGGGGGCTCCAGCCTTCTCATATGCCTCCTCCCCAGCCTGCTGCAGTCTCTACTGTGTACTTCAGCTCCAGGAGGGCCTGGACCAAAGGAAGTGGGTGAATGAACAGGACGCAATTCACAAGGTGTGTAAAGCCTTTGAGTACAAGAAGATGCAAACTTGAAAAGGCTTAGAAAGGAGGGAGTGCGGGCCATAGAGGCCTCTGAACCATTCCCCGTTTTTGGAGGTGGCATTTGGCAAAAATCAGATTGGACTGGACACCCCTAAGACCCAGGACTTGCTGGCTCTTTGGCAGGATGGCGATAGCAGGAGAGGCCTCATCTCCAGGCTGCGAGAAAAGACATGCCCAGGACTGAGGGTGAGTGGCTGGGGGTCATGGAACGCCCTCTCCTGAATAGTGTGAGGGCCGCAGGACCTTACTCCAGTCTCTGCTTTTCCCTGGAACTTGCGAGAGGAGGGCTGTGGGACTCGGAGTCTCAAGGGACCACTTGGAGCTCACCATGCCTTACCTCCACAGGGGACGCAGGAATCCAGGCCCTGGGCTGGGACCCCCGGTGCCTGCAGCCTGCCAGACCCCGGTGAGCGGGAGAGGAGGCGGTGATCCGGGCACCAGGGAGTAGGATGAGCCACGAGCTGGCACAATGGATGGGGACAGATCTAGTTGGAGAGTCTCTGAAGATGATATTATTCCGCAGCCTCACGCTTTTCATCTGGAACTTATTGGAAAACCTCGCTAAGGGGATCAGCTGCCTTCCGGGCGCCGACTTCCAGCTCCCATCCAATTGGCGTGCAGGCCCTTTAAAGTCTTACTTCTCGACACCATGAGCATTGTATGTTCCTGACAGGATAAGCCCGCCACAAATTAATACCTGGGGCAGATCCTAAAACACAATTCTTCCCGGCTGCAATAATTCCAGCCAACCCCTCTATCTGCGCTGACAGATGCGGTAAATCTCTCATGGTTGCCATTCGTGCATCGCTGTTTTCCCCCGGTATCAGAAACAGCCCAAACAAGAAACTTTACCTCCTTTTATGATTATCGATGTGGTTATGGGGTACCCATGCTACACCGCCAGCGACTAGCCAAGGGCCCCTTAGCTGCCTTCGGGGAGCCTCCTAGGTTGGAACTGGCGTCTGGGAGACAAAGGAGAGCACGGCTTCCTGTCTCGGGGCAGCTGAGGGTGGCGGTAAGGGGGAAAGGGAGAGGTGCTCAGCCCTTGTCATCCAGGAGAGATCAGGGCATCAGCCTGGTGCCTGTGAGACAAGGGGAGAGCCTCAGGACATGAATGCCAGCTCTCCGACCTGGCACTGGCCAAGCTCAGCCAGGTAGAGTGAGGAGCCTGCCGGGCGGCCGGGCCCGAGGGACTCTGAGAATCCCCATGCATCCTGCCTTGCCCCACATTTTGCTTGTGGCTGAGACCAGCACAGAAAGCCAGGCCTGGATCCTATCCCCACAGGCCTTTGTTTCTCCATCTGCAAAATAGGATTGGTGACACTGGTCCTGCCTGTTCCAGGGAGCCATTGGAAGACAGGGATGCCTACTGTAAATGGTAAAAAGCCATGTAGATGTCCAGGGCTGGGCCTTGGTACCCAGAACCCTCCCAGGGCAGTTTGGACAAAACCTGAACTTCAGCAGATCGGCCCTCTAAGACTTGAATGCAGCGGGGGTACATTACTTTTCTAGGGCTGCTGCAGCAAACGACCATAAACTGGGGGACTTCAAACAATACAAGCGTATTCTCTCCCAGTTCTGGAGGCTGGAAGTCTGAAATCAAGGTGTCAGCAGCATTGGTTCCTTCTGGAGGCTCCCAGGAGGATTTGTTTGATGCCTCTCTCCAACTTCTGGTGGCTGCCAGCAATCCTTGGCCTGTATCACCCCAGCCTTTGCCTCTGTCTTCACGTGGCCTGTTCCTCTGTGTTTCTCTGTGTCCTCTCCTCTCCTTATAGGGACACCAGTCATTGGATTTGGGGCCTGCCCTGACCCAGTGTGACCTCTTCTTAACGAAGTCATCGCAGAGTCCCTACTTACAAATTAAAGTCACACTCTGAGGTTCCAGGAGGACATGAATTTGGGGGAGCAGCAGACAATATTCAACCCACTCTAGGAGCAGGGAGAGGGCTCACCCTGCCTGAAGTTCTTGCAAGGGGCCCCATCTCTGGTAACCTGCAGCTTCCTTCCAGGTAACACTCGCAGTGGGGACACTCCTGGGTTTCTGTTTCATGGCAAGGACAGCTCAGAGGCCAGGGATGTCCCTTCTAACTGCTCCTTGGAGACTTGGGGGATCCCAGGGATACTCTGCCCTGAGACACTGCAGCTCCTTGTCTGGCCAAAATGCAGCTGAGCCCCTCCACACCTTGGTCACCTGCTCTTAAAGAACCAGCCCCCCTACCTTCCCTCCCCGCCCTCCCCCCTCCTCAACTCTGGACTGTTCCTCCAGGGCCTATGGGGCGGTCTTAGCCGGTGCCCGGTGGGACCCCAGTCCCAAACTGCACAGTTTAAATTATGCATTAGCTTTTTAAGGCTGGCAGGGAGACAGATTTTTATCGGTGGTGAATGACCACCTAGGGCTGCTGAATTTCATCTTGGGTTCATGTGACGGGTGATAACTCTCACCTCCCTCCCTTGATAAAGAGACACGGCCTGTCTCTCGGCTCTGGGAGGGCACAGTTGTGCACACGCCGTGCCCCAGGTGTCAGAGCTCGAGGGCCTCCTCCTCCCTGTGGGCCTCCAGCCCACCCACCGCACCTTCCCTGCCATGGCAACCACTGGAGGGACCAGGAGGACCCCACGATGACCCCCCATCCGTGGGGCCCAGGTCATTCTGCCCAGGGACACAGGATGCTCGCTCTAGATCATGCCCCGTCCTGTTTAATTACTGGAGAGAGGCGCTCTTGCCACCTGCTCTGTAAGTAAATAGTCTTGACATTTTTAGCAACAGGCTCTGCTCCAAGGGGCAGATGGTTGCCCCAGGGCCGATCTTCTGCACAGAGGAGACCAGGTTGTCATGCAGGATGGTCTGACCTGAACCTACCTCTTGGGCCCTTGTCCTTCCCAACGCACTGCCTCACTGGGAGGAGTCTTTGTTTTCCTAACCCTCCCCCAGATCTCCAAATCTTGCCCCTCCTGGATGACTTCCGTTGCCTCCCCAGCCATGAGCTCTGAGGCCCTCTGGGGAAAATCGGTTTGTCAGAAGCAAGAGCAGACACTCCAGCCCTGCTGGCACTGTGGGTGTGAAGCCTCGGCTGAGGTTGGAGGCTTTGCCACTGACCTTGGCACTTGGGAGAGGGTGGCAGTCTCGTGGTTGTGTTCTCACAAACACGAGTACCCCAGGCAGTCTACCACGTGAAAAGGCTTCCGAGAAGCTTCTCTGTCCTAAATAAGTTGTTAAAAGCCAAGATCAATTTGCTTCTGAAAATATGGTCGATCAATACGAATGGTGCTGTCTGCAGAGGGACACGCGTGTCCCTGCTCCTCTGCGCTCGGGGATGCGGGCCTCCGGCTCCCGGCCTCACTTTCCCTCCCACCCCCCAACCCGCATCCTTCCCCATCGTATTTGTACCTGCTCTCTGTTCCCTGATTTAGCCCATCTTGTCATTCCGGAAAGGACTAGACATTCGGGAAAGGGACCTAATCCCAAGGAAGTGGGCGTGTGGTCCCTATGGGTGCAGGGGACATTGGGATGCACACTTCCCAGGAGGAGGGACCCCTGCCGTGTGGGTCCCCAGCCCCACTCCTCCTCTGCCTCCCCAGGGCTTCAGCTGAATCCCAGCAGCTCCACCCTCAATCTGCAGCCTGCCGCTCACCTTGGGGAGTGGTGTCTAAGGCCACTGAACAGGGATAGCTACCAGGAAGCCTACTGCCTGTCTTAAATCAAGGCTCTGCCCTCAGCAAGGTGTGTGTGTGTGACCTTGGATGTGAGTGAGTAACCCCACCAAGCTTTAATGTCCTTATCTGGTTATTAGGGATGATGAGAGCCTGCCTGGGTTATACTTGACACAGAGTAAGCTCCCAATTAATAATATTTATAGCCAAACATTAAGCAGGCAATGCTGATCTGAGCACTTTATCTCTAGTAACTTTTTTAATCCCCACAATAGTTTCATGATTACCTACCATTATTATCTCCCCATTTTAGAAAAGAGGAAGCAGAAGCCCAGAGAGGTCAAGTAACTTGCCCGAGGTTGCACAGCTAATAAGTACACAGCCTGGATTTGAACCCAGGCAGTCTGGCCTGGTACCCATGGGCTTCACCCCTGCCATTGTTGTTATATTTTGCGCTGGGTCAGGCTGGGGGCACAGATACAATGTCCAAAAGCACTGGTCCAGCCCTTGCCCTCAGGAATCTTCCTTTTCCTCCAGGTGGTCTCTAGGTGAAGAGAGAAGGCTTGGGCCCTCCCTAGGGTCTTGTGTTGGCAGAAGCTCCAGCCACCAAGCATGATTTAACCCTCATCAAGCCTGTCGTTCCTGCTATGCTCAGCAGCTTAGCTTGGAAAATGATGATGGAGTAAAATTTAAAAGCCTGAAGAATGGACTATTATTCTTATCAGTGCTAATAAAGTGAAAGCGTTTTATTCCGTCGTCTGCGTGTGGTTCAGACTGCAAGAAAGTCCTCCCCCACCTCCCCACCATGAACTTGCGCCCTCCCTGACTCCTGCATCCTTTGAGGTCCCCCAGGATGTGTATTCCTGAGAGGCCCACCCCTCCACGAACCCCAGCTCCCTGCGGATGTTCCCAAAAGCCCAGTGGGGTAGAGGGATGACAAAGCAGGGTGCAGGTTCTCCCATCGGTGATTCACTCAGCAAACATTCAGCTCTTGCACACTCCATCCTGGGCACCAGGGATTCCCTAGTGAACAAAGCAGAGTTCCTGCCCTCACACGGCCTGCATTAGAGTGGGGGAGAAAGACCATAGAGATAGTCCGATATTTATATAATGCAGTGTAAGGCAACTATCAGCCTTCAAAGCAAAATAAAGCAGGGTGAGAGATAAAACTGTGGGAGGAGAGGCATCAGTCAGGGATGAGGCAGGAAGCAGATAGGTCCTCAACTGCATAATAGAGGAGATTTCACAAAGGGACAAAGATGCGGGAAGGGTCAAGAAGAAGCAATCAGGGAGGGCCCATCACCCTGGACCAGTCCGCTAAGGAGAAACCTGATTCTCCTGCCACCTTCCAGCGACTTCCATTGGCCAAGCCCAACTGGAAGGCAGAGGGCAAGGGGGCAGTCTTCTCCATCAGCCTCCTGCGACACAGAGCAGTGTGGAAAGTATGGGGTGGGGACCTGCAGGGTCGAATGGAGAAGAGGCAGCTGTGGGCTGCTGCTATTTTGTGTAGGATGGTTGGTGAAGACCCTCTGATGAAGTGACATTGGAGCAGAACCCGGAAATATCCAGTCTCGACCTCCCGCTGACCCTCTATCCTTTACCCTGCTTTATTTCTCTCCCCCATCATGACTCCCCACAGATGCATCCTTGCAGCCCTGAAGGAAGAAGGAACCAGAATGATCTTCCCCTAAGACCAGGCTACAATGGGGATGGGATAGATATGGGATAGACCTGCATCTTGGCTGCAAGACACTGACACGTCCTGGGCCAGTGGGAGTTTCTGTGACGCGTGAGGGTCACCACCACTCCCTTAAGCGGTCTCTGCTAATTCCCTGGAGAGGAGGGGAAGCCACTGGGAGAAATGACCAGAGCTGAGGCCGCCACAGTCCCTTCCTCCTCTGGTCATTCGTGGAGAGCTACAGGCAGTGCAGCTGTTGCCAGAAGATTCTCTAGCTGTCCCTCTGTGCCCCTGGGGAGGTTCTATATGCAGATCTTGCCATTCCATCTTGCCCAGACTTGTCTACGAAAGTTGAGTCGATGAGACTATGAAATTTCACATAATTTCAGAGATTGGCTCAAGAAATTAGACTTCCCACCCCCAGCCACTACACACACCCAGAGTGCTTTCTAGCTCTGCAAAGAGAAGAGGGTCTTTGATTCTTGCTCTTGCCTTCGAAAGAGTCTCTGCTCCTCATCTGTCACTCTTCCTTCTCCCCAGAGGGTCGTCTAAGCTGGTTCTCTAAGAGATCCTTTCCCTGGGGTGCATCCCTGCATGACAACTGATTGTGCATGAGTTTGTTTTTAAGATGCTCTTTGTGCATCACCCTTTTCCTTGGAGTTGGAAATCAAATGCAAACAGCTGGCTGCATTCATGTGTTTGATTTCCATTGCTCTTGGAATAAATGTCCAATTTCTTATGGTGACCTGCAAAGCTTGTTCATGATGAACCTGCCCAGCTCCATCACATGCCCCTCTCCCTCTGGCTCACTATTTCCAGCCACATTAGTTTCCTTTCTGTACCTTGAACACACCAAGTCCTCTACACTTGTGTCCTTGTTCTTCTATCTGTCTGGATTCTTTCACTCCAGCTCTTACCTTGCGTGATGCTTCATTCTCCTTCTTCAGATCTTAACTCAGAGGTCACCTTTTCTGAGAAGTCTTCCTTCTCCATCCTATTAATGAAGTCTCTCTCTGCTCTTGTCTCAGCACCCTGAGATATCCCTGACTATTTCTTTCACAGCACTTATGACCATCTGTAGTTACATCGTTGGCTAATTACCGTTGATGGTACTGTGTGTGCGTGAGTGTGAGTGTGTGTGTGTTTGTGTGTTGATCTGTCTTCCCCACAAGAATGCATACTCCTTGAGGTCAGGAACCTAGTCTGTATTTGTGCAGTAAAGGGTTAATCTTGCCCAAAGAGAGGTCTGACTTTTTCCCTCAGCTCCTGGGAGGTCACCTCTAAGCCCTTGGAATGTCCTGCCTGATAAGACTGTCCTTGTTACCTGGGGACCTTGGGCCAGCAAGATAGTCTATACTTCATTGTGATTTATGGGCTGGGGAGGGAGGCTTCTGCCACATGGTATTAGCTTGACTTCTGGGAGGCTGGAGACTAAGGTCAACCATATCTATATGACTCAGTCCCAATAAAATCTCTGAACACCAAGGCTCCGGTGAGCGTTCCTGGTTGGCAAAACTCCCTGAGTGTTGTCACATATTGTTGTTGGGGGAAGTGAACGCTGTCTGCACAATTCCACTGGGAGAGGACAGTTGGAAGCCCCATATCTCATCTGTCCTGAATGCTGCCCTGTGTACCTCTTCCCAGTGCTGACTTCAATCTCTATCCTTTCACTGTAATAAACCATAACCATGAGTCTAATGGCTCTGCTGAGTTCTGCAAGTCTGAGTTCTGCAAGTCCTTCTAGCTAATCATTAAACCTGAGGGGGGGGGTCTTGGAGAACCCCAAATGTTGCAGTTGGTGTCAGACAGAGGTGGTTTTGGGGACCTCTGACCTTTGCAGTATTGTTCACAGTTGTCTTCCCAGGGCCTGGGACCATGTGGGGTACATAGTAAGAGCTCAAGAAGTATTACTGATAGTGAATGTTCTTGCTGGGACAAAAGCCTCCTTCATAGAGCCAGCATCCCCGGGACATGTTCTCAGTGACCTGTGGCACCCTCATCCTGCTGCATTGAGTTGAACTCCACCAAGTGACTTCTCATTATCAGAAAATGCTGAGCTCTCTTAAGCCCCCAGACCTTTGTACGGGCTGTGGTTTTTGTCTGGAGATCCCATCTTTTTCCTCCATCACCTCCCCAGTTCTTCATCATGCTCCCAGACCCAGCTCAAACATCACCTTCCCTGAGAAAAATCCCATAAGCACAGCTCCTTCCAAGCCTGGATGAGCTCACGCCTCTGGATTCCCATGGCATCCTGCACTAACCTCAATTGTAACTTCTGTCACCTGGGCTATCATTGAAAAGCCTTCTTTTTAGCCTTCTCTGCCTAGAGCTGTGTTGTACTTGAAGAAGATCTTCTGCCTGGATAATGGCACTTGAGCTCCTTTAAAGCCAGAAACTGTGTGTTCTATCTCTAGGTCTTTACTAGCAAGCACTGTGCCAGTTTACATAGTAAATGCTCAATAAATGTCAATTAACAAATGGATCAACCTCTCAATAAGGAGAGGTACACAGAGAGTCAGGGACATGCCAGTGGGAAATTGTTTTAAACTGATGGCCATATAGCAGAGCTCAGCACCATTTTCAGAGATGAGATTCCATCTACTCATTTTGATTCCTACAGAAGGAGACAGAGGATAAAACTAAGGAGGTCACACTGTCAAGGAGCTGCTTTGGAGTAGAACTGCTCTGGGCACAGAGAGGAAACCCAAGCCCCTAAGATTTGCAGAATGCTTACCTAGTCTTAGACTTGTGTCATTGGCAGTGGGGCTTGCTGCCCTCTCTCCTCTGTGGCAGGCTGACTCTAAGATGGACTAAGGTGATCCCCACCCTTGTGTAATCTCCTCCCCTTGAGTGTGGACTGGCCTGGTGACTTGTTCTAACCAATAGAATATGGCAAAGGTGATGTGATGTCACTTCTGAGGTTAGTTTATAAAGATTGTAGCTTCTTTCTTGCCAGTGGACTTTCTTCCTTGCTGGACTTCTTTGTGGGACAAGGACCTGAGGGCAACCTCCAGCCAACAGCCCACTGAGAACTGAAGCTCTCAGCCCAACGACCATCAAGGATCAGAATCCTGCCAATAACCACAGACATGAAGTTGGAAGTGAGTCCTTCCCCAGTCGCGCCTTTAGATGGGACCTCATCCACGGCTAACACCTTGATTGCAGCCTGTGAGAGACTCCAAAGTAGAGGATCCAGCTAAGCCACGCACAGATTTCTGATCACAGAAACTGTGAGATAATAAATGTGTACTGTCTTAAGCTGCTATGTTTTGGAGTGATTTGTTACACAGCAACAGATAACTAATACACTCTCCCAATCTCTGATTGACACCAGGTCATATTAAACTGTATGGTTAGCAGTATAGTATAGTAGTTAATCCATGACCTCTAGAGTCAGGAGGCCTGGGCTCAAATCCCAGTCTTCTACTTTGTGTGACCTCAGGCAAATTACTTAGCACCTGCTCTCTCATTGGGGCTGTAACTGCATTACCTATGTTGTAGGATTATTGTGAGGATTAGAGTAGATCATACATGTAACATGCTTACAGCAGTGGTAATATTTATAATATTTATTGCTGTCCATTATATCACGTAAATATTGATGATGTTTGTTATTCTAAACCATTGTGGCTTAAGTTCCCAACTGTATGAGTACATACAATTGATCACACGCCACCCACATAACCCAGCTCTACCACAGGCTCATGGAGGGAAGACCCTGGGGCAGAGAGCAGCCTTCTGCACCCACCCACCACAGACTAAAAGGCCAGGTCTGGAGTCCCACATCTTCAAAGCCCACCTCCTTCCCTCTGCCCAGTGTCATGACCACCCCCGCTCTTGGCACACCAAGAGCGGAGTTGCACACACAGGTCTAATCATTCCACTATTTGCAAACACATTTACCAACAGTCAGGATCCATTCCCCTTGATTGTTAAGGGGAATTCAATACCTAATCATTACAATTAAATCCCATTATGGATAGCTGGAACATAAACCAGTCCTCGGCAGGAACACGCCAACGCAGTCAAAAAGCCATCGTTCCGCTGCTATGGGTGTTCACAGCTGAGCGGTCCCTCCAGCCCAGAGGGCTCCACACTTGCTCTCGGCAGCACAGCCACCCATGTCCAGGGAGAGAATCTTCTAGGGGAAATCTCTGTGCTGGTTTAGGGCAGACTCAGCCACAAGAGTTTGCTCTGGAGTTAGAATGGTTCCTCCTGTTGCCATCACCATAGTCCTAGGGGCAGCCTGGCAGATAGCAAAGGCTCTTAGAGCACAGGTGCCTTTGTCGGGGGTTGGGGGGGGAGTGAGCTAGGGAGTGGCCACTGGGAAAGGTTCCATCCCTCTTCTGCAAGGGCCTACTTTGGCTTCTGTACCTTGGGGATTTCCCCAATTTGCATTGGGAAATTTGTTCCATCCTGGAGCCACGCTACATACAAAGTGAATGCAACCGATGAGCTTGTCTGCAGGCCAGGCATGGATGCCGGGGTTTGGATTGGAGAGAAGATGGAAATCCTGCATGACAAGCTAAGAAGGAAGAAAGCATTCTCAGAGCAAGAGTCTGAGCGCAATTTATGTCCTGGGCCATGAAGATCCTGTCACTGGTTTCCCCTGATAGAGTTTGACTCCCATTTACTTTTTAAAATTGCTTGTGGGCATTCAGATGCCTCTGAGGATTGGTATCTCTGGTGTCCCGCCTGGGTCTCCCCTGGGATGTGAACGTATGTGCCTTTGTTCTGTTGTTCCCTCAAGGTGATGGTTCGGAGATGTTAGGAAAAGAACAGCAGGCGAGTGCCTGCTGCCACATGGGACCCAGTGTGTGTGTGTGTGTGTGTGTGTGTGTGTGTGTGTGTGTATGCATGGCTGTGTGTGTTGTAGCTGATGAACATCAGTAGGTATCCTCGGGAAGACAGGATCAAATCATCGCTGTCAGGGCTGTGCTTTTGATTAGCTTTGTAGTCCCAAAGCTAATTGTCAAATTTAACAGGCATCTGCTCTTTTTTCATAAGTGTGTTTGAATTTCACAAGCCAAGAGATTTATTTTAGTAGAGAGTCAAAAGCCCGGAGAATAATACATTTCGTATCTTATCTGGCCCAATATCCCTTCTCAACCAAATGACCAAGTTATAAAAGGAAGATGAAACAGGAGTACGATGCACCCACCTACCAATCAGCCTCCTTCCTCTGGAGCCAGGAATTGTTTTCCACTTGATGAATGTGCTGATCCTAGTGTGCTCAGAGGACAGCATGCCGTGCACAAGGGCAGCATTGCTCTCCCTGCAACTCGGGGCCTGCTAACAGAGAGCTGATGTGCAGCAGGGGAGGGGACCTGACACCTGTGCCGGCCCGGATCAGGTCTGAGCATGTGTGCAGTCTCCAGGAGGCTATGTTCTTTGTCTTGAGGATCTTGGTAGGCTTCATGCCATGTTCAGTGGGAAATAAGATGATACAGGTTTGCAGCTTGTTACCTCTGGCTTCCCACAGCCTTCATACTGTGCATCTGTAGCTGAGTAACTGCCGACGGAGCAAACATCTGTAGTCTTGCAAGAAAATATCCCAGCTTCCCTAGTGTTTACCCAATGTGCCCTTCCCGCAATGGCCAGGACAACTAAACTAAAGTGTAGTCCTGAAGAGAAGGGTGTATTAGTCAGGATAGGATAGGTGAGGCTCCGATAACAAACAACTCCAAAGTCTCAGTTGCATAAACATTCAAAGTCTATTTCTAATTCCTGTTCTATATCCTCTGGGCCTCTGCCCCTGCTCTGTCATTGTCCTTGCTCTGGAATCCAGGCAGATGGAGGAGCCACCAACAGAAACTTTGCTGATCACCACGGCAGAGGGAAGAGAGCCATAGTGGATCTCACATTAGTAAGCAAATGCTCAGCCCAGAAGTGACCCAACTCATTGGTCAGAAGTGGTCACCTGGGTCCATCCAGCCATAGGAGCCAGTTAGTATAACTCTACCATGTGTGCAGAGCAGGACAGAAGCAGAATACTAGACAAATGGCACTTAGGATTATCACAAAGGTAATTAAAGCAGCTCAGAGAGACTCATTGGTGAAAGCAACGAGGAGACAGAGTTGATTCTATTAAGGAAGAACTTGCAAACTTCCAGAAACTTCTGTGGGAGGAATGGACTACCAGGGGAGGTGGCACAGCCATAGTTAGAGTACAATGATGTGTTTAAGATCGCTTCCAAATGAATTAAATCAGCTTTCATCACTCACCTAATTTTAAATAATCCTTGTCCTAAAGACTGGTCACTCAGATTCTTGTAGGACTAAGCAGACTAAAGGAAAAGCTGAAATCAGGAGACAGGTTAAGTTCAGAGGCTGGGGTCAGGCAGGGGGCAATATGCAAACTCCTGTTGTGGACTTAGTTACCCCTAAGTTGGCTCCTTCTTTATACCATGGTGCTAAGGAGGTTGGGGTTAGGCTTTAGTTCCCAATCTGTGGTCACATGAGTTTGGAGGCAATCTTTCCCCAGTCAAGCCTTCAGATGAGACCTCAGCCCTGGCCAACACCTTGATTTCAGTTTATGAAAGACCTTGAAACAGAGAAAAGCCAAGAACATCTGGCTCAAAGAGCTTAGATAGAGAGCAGCAACAGGAGCCTAGGCAAAGGAGTTGGTCAGATCATCTGCCAAGCCAGGCTGGGGCGTACCTTGTACCTTCCCAAGACGTCACCAAGGCAGAGAGGTCTGGAGTTGGATGGAGTAGTTAGCCTAACTCTCAAAGGCCAGTGAGAGCCTCACTCTGCCCTACTCATAGACGGGTAAGTCAGTTAAGCCCTAATTAACTAATGGAGCTAATTACAGCTGCCATTATTGAGCAGCTACTATGGCCCAGACTCAGTTCTTTTGCCAACATGATTCAATTTATTCTAGTGATGGCCCTGAGAAGTAGGTGCCATTAACCTTATTTGAGGATTAGGAAACTGAAATACAGAGGACAAAGTAACTCGCTGAAGTTGCTTGTAACTTCAACTTGTAACCATCCAACTTGTAAGTGACAGAGCTGGGTTCTAACCAACGTTGGGCCCCAAAGCCAGTCCTCTTTCTACTCCAATCCCCCCACCCTCCAGGCAAGCAGGGGGCCTTGAGAAAGTGCCACTCTTGGCTGCCTCCCTTCCATATGTCTCAAACCTGGAAAATAACTCCAAGCCAACTATCTCTCCAATAAGAGAGGGCTGGCCCCTTCCACAACCCTGTCATAGCCAACTTGAATCAACCCTGAGCCATCACCCCACCCATATAACCTCATCCCTATTAAAAGGTGTTCCCTTGCCCATCAGCACCCTGATTGCGAACTAGAACAAGAACACCAGCTTTTGCTTAATTTAAAGATATTTATGCCACACTTTGAAATGTCAAACGTTTTCATTAAAATCCTCTCACACTTTGGGCTGACAAAGGGATGTCGGGATCTTTGGGAGATACTTTAATCTCAATCAATTAGGGAGAGAGTCGTCCTAGCAGTGTGGCAATAAAAGAAAGCTTTAATTTTAGAGCTAATTAAATATCAACAATTGGAATGTGGCAGCAGACACTTAACCTGCAGTAACCCATTATTTATTAGGAATATAATGCATTGACTCTGGATATGATGTGAGTTGTAGTCACTTTAATATCAGCTGTCACAGTCTAGCGGCTCGCCTTTGTTTTGCTCCAGCACAATCATCTCCCAGGCCCCGCTGGGATCACTCTGGCACCTGGGCTCCACACAAGATTAATTAAGCTGACTGGCACGAGGGTGCCTTGGCCCCAGGCAACACAATCTGTGACCAAGGGAGGGCAGCACAGGTAAATAACAGGTAACAGTTTGGTCTAGGCCCACCTGGGCCAAGGGGACAAGTCTGGGCCTTGAAATGGACCAGGTAGGATGCTTTCAGCTGCAAGTAACAGGAAAAACAAAAAAACAAAAAAAAACTGTCTCAACCTAAAAGTACTTTAACAAAAAGGGTTTATTATCTCACATAAAGAGAAGCAGGTGGGGGCAGGTGGGGTTACAAAATTGGATAGTTCCAAGGCTTGACGATATGGTCAGATACTCAGGCCCTCTCTTCTCTCATCACCCTGCTGCCCTTAGCAGGTGACTAATGTCACCCTTCATGGTGTCAAGATGGCCTTGACACAGGATAAGGTCTTGCAAAGAGGAGGGTCCTTCCTTCTGTGCAACTTTTTCCCCCATTCCTTTTTTTAAAATATTTTTTTTAGTTCAGCATAAATTTAGATTTACTGAAAAGTGGCAAAGGTGGCACAGAGAGCTCCTGTGTACACCTCACCGAGCTCCTCTTTTTATTAACTAAACCGCAAACTGCATTCGAATTGCACTCACTTTTCTGATCCAGGGTCCCATCTTGGATACTCATTGCATTTAGTCATCCTGTGTCCTCAGTCTCCTTGTGTCTGTTGCAGCTTCTCCATCTTTCCTTGTCTTTGACGTCCTTGATAGTTTTGAGAAGCACTGGTCTATTTTGTAGAAGGTACTGCAATTTGAGTGTCTGATGTTTTTCTCATGGTTAGACTGGACTTATGATTTTGGGAAATGTGCAGAGGTGTGGAGTGGCCTTGTCACATCATATCGGGGGGTACCTGAGAGCACGCGACTTATCGCTGATGATGCGAACCTGGATCACTGGGCAAGGCAGTGTTTGCCAGGTTTCTCCACTGTAAAGTGACACTCCCTTGCTCTCTCCCCACTACCTGCATCCTTTTTATTATTGAGGAAAACCCTCCTCAAAGCTTCCTGGTTCATGTCCGCTTGGTCCCATGCCCATACCTTAACCAAACACCAGAGAAGGGAACCAGATAGGCTTTCCTCTATCATAATTCAAACCTTGGGAATTTGGGCCAGTGGGCGGGGATCACCACCCCTGAAAACACTTGATCAAGAGCCAAAGAATATGAAAACACTAATTCCAAAAGATACATGCACCCCTATGTTCATGGTGGTATTATTTACAATAGCCAACATATGGAAACAACCCAAGTGTCCACTGATAGATAAATGGATAAAGAAGATGTGCTACACACACACACACACACACACACACACACACACAAAGGAATACTACTCAGCCTTAAAAAAGATGAAATCTTACCATTTTTGACAACATGGTTGGACCTCGAGGGTATTATGCTAAGTGAAATAAGTCAGATGGAGAAAGACACATACCATATGATCTCACTCATATGCAAAATATAAAAAACAAAGGAACAAAACCCACAAAATAAATGAACAAACCAAACCAAACAAAAATAAACACATAGATAAGGAGTAGTGGTTGTCAGAGGGGGAGGGCTGGTGGGGGAAATAGGTAAAGGGGATCAACTGTATGGTGATGCATGGAAACGAAATTTTGGGTGGTGAGCACGCTGTGGGAGAATACAGAAGCAGAAATATAATGTCGTACCCATGAAACTTACATAATGTGATAAATCGTTGTTACCTTTCTATAAACAAATTAATTAATTAATTAAAAGAGGTCTCTGCTGGTGAGAACGGGATGGCTGTGGGGTGGGGGAGAGGGAGTCAGTAGCAGTTGGAAGGGCAGGCAGCCAACAGCGCCCACCTCAGAAAACTGCTTGCCTGCACTTCCCTCCGTGTCCCAATCCCCCCCTGCCCCATCCGGCTGCTGTGCAGTATTAGCATCGAGAGACACACAGTATCTCCAGCACGACCTCACACCACAGCACAGTCACAGCGCAGACGTGGAGCCAGGCTGCTCAAGTTCAAATCCTGATTCGAGGGACTTCCCTGGTGGTCCAGTGGGTAAGATTCTGTGCTCCCAATGCAGGGGGCCCGGGTTCGATCCCTGGTTGGGGAACTAGATCCCACATGTATGCTGCAACTAAGAGTTCGCATGCCACAACTAAGAGGTCCACATGCCACAACTAAAACCTGGGGTGGCCAAAATAAATAAATAAATATGTATATATATATTTTTACTGCATCAAACACTTTATTGTCCATGAAAAATACTTGAACATGACACTGGAATGTCTAACGCATAGAGTACTGAGCACCAATTACTAATCAGGAGGGCCTCATAGGTGCAAGGGCAATGAGTAACCCAGGAGAGCAGGTGACCACACAAGTAGTAAGCTCTCCATGGATTAAAAATTAAAAGAATTTCACATTCTCTCCAAAGTGAAAAATTTTAAGGGGGCGGAGTCAAGATGGAGGACCAGGAGGACGCGGAATTCACGTCTCCGCACAACCAGGGCACCTACCAGGCACGGGTGGGGACCCCGGACACCTAAGGGGACGGGAGGAACCCCCAGCAACTGGGTAGGACGTGGGGCTTGGGGGGAGTGAAGGGGGAGAAGTGGAGGCGGGACGGGACTGGCGCTCCTGAGGGGCGGCTGGGGGAGGGGAAGGGATCCCACGCCCGAAGGGGGAAATTGGGGGACCACTGGGAGGGCAGAGGATCAAAAGGGAGCGTGGCCAGGTTTCCCCTGCCCGCTTGGACCCCCAGGAGCCTATTGAGATCCCGGGCCTGATCCTCTGCCCACCGAGGCCCCCTCCAGCCATGTGGGTCCTGAGGGAGAGGGAGGGAGGGAAGGGGGAGCAAAAGTAAAGGCCTGACCTCTGGGACAGGCACCCCTGGGGGCTGGCTGGGGGAGGGGAGGAGTTCCTACACCCAGTGGGACCCACCCATGGTTAGTGGTCCAGTGGGGACAGGGGAGACCGTGGGGGAGACGGTGGGGGAAGGGCACAGAGGAACGGAGGGGACCACGGCCAGTGCTTTCCCTGTCCACTTACGCACCGGGGAGCCTGTTGGCCTCCTGGGCCTAATCCTGTGCCCTCGGAGCCTCCCTCCTGCTGTGCAGAGCCCAAGCCTTGCCCCTACACCCCTACCCAGGGCCCTACCTCTGCACTCGGAGACCCCCTCTGAGACCCCCTCCAACGCCCAGGGGGCCTAAACCCCACCCACACACCCTCACTCAGGGCCCTTCCTCCAAACTCCCCAACTCCACACTCTGGAGACCCTCCTTTCCACGTGCTGCCTCTGCCCTTGATGCAGGTCCTAAGCAGAAGCCCCGCCCCACACTTGAACGTCCTCCTGCCTAGGCCCCGCCCCCAGGGCCTTTTCTGGCTACGTGGGTCCTGAGCGTAGGCCCTGCCCCACACTCAAACATCACCCACCCACCCACCCAGGTCCCGCCCCACCCTAAACCCCACCCCTGCCTAAGTTCCACCCCTGCCTAAACTCCGCCCCCATAGCCAAGGCTTTTTTTTCTTTCTTTCTTTCCTCTTTTGTTTATTTATTTATTTTTTGGTTATGTCTTTTTTTTTGAATTTTTGAAGTTTATTTTATTTATTTTTTTATACAGCAGGTTCTTATTAGTTATCTATTTTTATACATATTAGTGTATATATGTCAATCCCCATCTCCCAGTTCATCCCACCACTTTTTTTTTTCCTTTCTTTTTTCCTCTTTTAGATTGGGGTTCTGTTTTACCTTGTTGATTCATTGTTGTTGATCATTTATATTTTTATTTTTCCTAATAAATCTTTTATTTTTCTAATTTTATTTTATTCTTTATACTTTGTTTTTGCTCTGTCCTTTTGGCTTGCTCCCCCCCCCCCTTTTTTTTTTCCTTTTTCTGTTGTGGTTTTAGTTTACCTCATTGCAGCTGTTTCAATTATATTTTTATTTTTCCTAATATATTTTTTATCTTTCTAATTTTATTTTGTTTTTATTCTTTGATATTGTACTGCTTCTTTCTTTCTTTCTTTCTTTTTTTTTTTTTTTTGCCACGCCACGCAGCTTGTGGGATCTTGGTTCCCAGGCTGGAGGTTGGGCCTGAGCTCCTCTGCTGGGAGCTCTGAGTACAAACTGCTGGACTAACAGAGAACCTCAGACCCCAGGGAATATTAATCGGAGTGAGGCCTCCTGGAGGTCCTCATTGCAGCACCAAGACCCAGCTCTATCCAACGGCCTGCAAACTCCAGTGCTGGATGCCTCAGGCCAAACTACCAGTAAGACAGGAATACAGCCCCACCCATCAAAAAAAAAAAAAAAAGAGAGAAACAATAACAAAATATGTTACAGACAAAGGAGCAAGGTAAAAACCTACAAGACCAAATAAATGAAGACAAAATAGGCAACCTACCTGAAAAATAATTCAGAGTGATGATAGTAAAAATGATCCAAAATCTCGGAAACAGAATGGAGAAAATAAAAGAAACGTTTAACAAGGATCTAGAAGAACTAAAGAGCAAACAAACAGTGATGAACAACACAATAACTGAAATTAAAACTACTCTAGAAGGAATCAATAGCAGAATAACTGAGGCAGAAGAATGGATGAGTGAGCTGGAAAATAACATGGTGGAAATAACTGCCAGGGAGCAGAATAAAGAAAAAAGAATTGAGGACAGTCTCAGAGACCTCTGGGACAACATTAAATGCAACAACATTCGAATTATAGGGGTCCCAGAAGAAGAAGAGGAAAAGAAAGGGTCTGAGAAAATATTTGAAGAGATTATAGTCAAAAATTCCCTAACATGGGAAAGGAAATCGTCACTCAAGTACAGGAAGCACAGAGTGTCCCATACAGGATAAACCCAAAGAGAAACATGCCAAAACACATATTAATCAAACTATCAAAAATTAAATACAAAGAAAAAATATTAAAAGCAGCAAGGGAAAAGCAATAACATACAAGGGAATCCCCATAAGGTTAACAGCTGATCTTTCAGCAGAAACTCTGCAAGCCAGAAGGGAGGGGCAGGACATATTTAAAGTGATGAAAGGGAAAAACCTGCAACCAAGATTACTCTACCAGCAAGGATCTCATTCAGATTCAATGGAGAAATTAAAACCTTTACAGACAAGCAAAAGTTAAGAGAATTCAGCGCCACCAAACCAGCTTTACAACAAATGCTAAAGGAACTTCTCTAGGTAGGAAACACAAGAGAAGGAAAAACCTACAAAAACAAACCCAAAACAGTAAGAAAACAGTAATAGGAACATACATATCAATAATTACCTTAAATGTAAATGGATTAAATGCTCCAACCAAAAGACATAGACTGGCTGAATGGATACAAAAATAAGACCCATATATATGCTGTCTACAAGAGACCCACTTCAAACCTAGGGACACATACAGACTGAAAGTGAGGGGATGGAAAAAGATATTCCATGCAAACGGAAATCAAAAGAAAGCTGGAGTAGCAATTCTCATATCAGACAAAATAGACGTTAAAATAAAGTCTATTACAAGAGACAAAGAAGGACACTACATAATGATCGAGGGCTCAATCCAAGAAGAAGATATAACAATTGTAAATATTTATGCACCCAACATAGGAGCACCTCAATACATAAGGCAAATGCTAACAGCCATAAAAGGGGAAATTGACAGTAACACAATAATAGTAGGGACTTTAACACCCCACTTTCACCAATGGACAGATCATCCAAAATGAAAATAAATAAGGAAACACAAGCTTTAAATGACACATTAAACAAGATGCACTTAATTGATATTTAGAGGACATTCCATCCAAAAACGACAGAATACACTTTCTTCTCAAGTGCTCATGGAACATTCTCCAGGATAGACCATATCTTGGGTCACAAATCAAGCCTTGGTAAATTTAAGAAAATTGAAATCTTATCAAGTATCTTTTCTGACCACAATTCTATGAGACTAGATATCAATTACAGGAAAAAAACTGTAAAAAATACAAATACATGGAGGCTAAACAATATGCTACTAAAAAACCAAGAAATCACTGAAAAAATCAAAGAGGAAATCAAAAAATACCTAGAAACAAATGACAATGAAAACACTACAACCCAAAACCTTGGGATGAAGCAAAAGCAGTTCTAAGAGGGAAGTTTATAACAATACAATCCTACCTCAAGAAACAAGAAAAATCTCAAATAAACAACCTAACCTTACACCTAAAGCAATTAGAGAAAGAAGAACAAAAAAACCCCAAAGTTAGCAGAAGGAAAGAAATCATAAAGATCAGATCAGAAATAAATGAAAAAGAAATGAAGGAAACAGTAGCAAAGATCAATAAGACTAAAAGCTGGTTCTTTGAGAAGATAAACAAAATTGATAAACCATTAGCCAGACTCATCAAGAAAAAAGGGAGAAGACTCAAATCAACAGAATTAGAAATGAAAAAGGAGACGTAACAGCTGACACTGCAGAAATACAAAGGATCATGAGAGATTACTACAAGCAACTATATGCCAATAAAATGGACAACCTGGAAGAAATGGACAAATTCTTAGAAAAGCACAACCTTCTGAGACTGAACCAGGAAGAAATATAAAATATAAACAGACCAACCACAAGCACTGAAATTGAAACTGTGATTAAAAATCTTTCAACAAACAAAAGCCCAGGACCAGATGGTTTCACAGGTGAATTCTATCAAACATTTAGAGAAGAGTTAACACCTATCCTTCTCAAACTCTTCCAAAATAGCAGAGGGAGGAACACTCCCAAACTCATTCTATGAGGCCACCATCACCCTGATACCAAAACCAGACAAAGATGTCACAAGAAAAGAAAACTACAGGTCAATATCACTGATGAACGTAGATGCAAAAATCCTCAACAAAATACTAGCAAACAGAATCCAACAGCACATCAAAAGGATCATAAACCATGATCAAGTGGGGTTTATCCCGGGGATGCAAGGATTCTTCAATATACGCAAATCAATCAATGTGATACACCATATTAACAAATTGAAGGATAAAAACCATATGATCATCTCAATAGATGCAGAAAAAGCTTTCAACAAAATTCAACACCCATTTATGATAAAAACTGTCCAGAAAGTAGGCATAGAAGGAACCTACCTCCATAATAATAAAGGCCGTATATGACAAACCCACAGCCATCATTGCTCTCAATGGTGAAAAACTGAAACCATTTCCTCTAAGATCAGGAATGAGACAAGGTTGCCCACTCTCACCACTATTATTCAACAAAGTTTTGGAAGTTTTAGCCGCAGCAATCAGAGAAGAAAAAGAAATAAAAGGAATCCAAATTGGAAAAGAAGAAGTAAAACTGTCACTGTTTGCAGATGACATGATACTCTCCATAGAGAATCCTAAAGATGCTACCAGAAAACTACTAGAGCTAATCAGTGAATTTAGTAGAGTAGCAGGATACAATATTAATGCACAGAAATCTCTTGCATTCCTATATACTAAAGATGAAAAATCTGAAAGAGAAATTAAGGAAACACTCCCATTTACCATTGCAAGAAAAAGAATAAAATACCTAGGAATAAACCTACCTAAGGAGACAAGAGACCTGTATGCAGAAAACTTAAGACACCGATGAAAGAAATTAAAGATGCTACAAACAGATGGAGAGATATACCATGTTCTTGGATTGGAAGAATCAACATTGTGAAAATGACTATACTACCCAAAGCAATCTACAGATTCAATGCAATCCCTATCAAACTACCAATGGCATTTTTCACAGAACTAGAACAAAACAATTTCACAACTTTTATGGAAACACAAAAGACCCTGAATAGCCAAATCAATCTTGAGAAAGAAAAACGGAGCTCGAGGAATCAGGCTTCCTGGCTTCAGACTATACTACAAAGCTCAGTAATCAAGACAGTATGGTACTGGAACAAAAAGAGAAATATAGATCAATGGAACAGGATAGAAAGCCCAGAGATAAACCCATGCACATATGGTCACCTTATGTTTGATAAAGGAGGCAAGAGTATACAATGGAGAAAAGATAGCCTCTTCAATAAGTGGTGCTGGGGAAACTGGACAGCTACATGTAAAAGAATGAAATTAGAACACTTCCTAACACCATATGCAAAAATAAACTCAAAATGGATTAAAGACCTAAATGTAAGGCCAGACACTATAAAACTCTTAGAGGAAAACATAGGCAGAACACTCTATGACATAAATCACAGCAAGATCCTTTTTGACCCACCTCCTAGAGTAATGGAAATAAAAACAAAAATAAACAAATGGGACCTAATGAAACTTAAAAGCTTTTGCACAGCAAAGGAAACCATAAACAAGACAAAAAGACAACCCTCAGAATGGGAGAAAATATTTGCAAATGAAGCAACTGACAAAGGATTAATCTCCAAAATATACAAGCAGCTCATGCAGCTCAATATCAAAAAAACAAAAAACCTAATCAAAAAATGGGCAGAAGACCTAAATAGACATTTCTCCAAAGAAGATATACAGATTGCCAACAAACATATGAAAGGATGCTCAACATCACTAATCATTAGAGAAATGCAAATCAAAACTACAGTAATGTATCACCTCACACCGGTCAGAATGGCCATCATCAAAAAATCTACAAACAATAAATGCTGAAGAGGGTGTGGAGAAAAGGGAACCCTCTTGCACTGTTGGTGGGAATGTAAATTGATACAGCTACTATGGAGAACAGTATGGAGGTTTCTAAAAAAACTAAAAATAGAACTACCATATGACCCAGCAATCCCACTACTGGGCATATACCCTGAGAAAACCATAATTGAAAAAGAGTCATGTACCACAATGTTCATTCAGCACTATTTACAATAGCCAGGACATGGAAGCAACCTAAGTGTCCATCGACAGATGAATGGATAAAGAAGATGTGGCACATATATCCAATGGAATATTATTCAGCCATAAAAAGAAACGAATTGAGTTATTTGTAGTGAGGGGGATCGACCTAGAGTCTGTCATACAGAGTGAAGTAAGTCAGAAAGAGAAAAACAAATACCGTATGCTAACACATATATATGGAATCTAAAAAAAAAGATGGTTCTGAAGAACCTGGGGGCAGGACAGGAATAAAGACGCAGACGTAGAGAATGGACCTGAGGACACGGGGGTTGGGGGAAGGGTAAGCTGGGACAAAGTGAGAGAGTAACATTGACATATATACAGTACCAAAATGTGAAATAGATAGCTAGTGGGAAGCAGCTGCATCGCACAGGGAGATCAGCTCCGTGCTTTGTGACCACTTAGAGGGGTGGGATAGGGAAGGTGGGAGGGAGACGCAAGAGGGAGGGGATATGGGGATATATGTATGCATATAGCTGATTCACTTTGTTATACAGCAGAAACTAACACAACATTGTAAAGCAATTATACTCCAATAAAGATGCTAAAAAAATTATTTTTAATTAAAAAAAATAATTAAAAAAATATTTTAAATACCTTCTTTAAAAAAAAAATCCTGATTCGACCTGATTCACCTGCTTTAGGACCTTGGGCAGGTGCATTACACTTCCTGGGTCTCATGTTCTCATTAGCAAAATGGGCATAATTATAATGCCTTCCTCATAAGGTATGTGTGCGGCTCAAATGAACACACAGGGAGTCTGTATAAGCGTTAGCAATTGAATGCTCAGCTCAGAAGCGACTCGGCTCACAATACTTACCTCGTGGATTGAATGACCGTGTAATTTATTGTCCAAACTGGGACAGTAATGAGAGTTAATTACGGCAGGAAATAGGCCTAATAGGGAATCATTCCAGAAAAGACTGGGAGGTGTGTGGTCACCTTCCTCATGGGGACGTTGTAAGGATGCAAATGGGAAACATTGATCCCTTCCTGGAACTAGCTGTAGGAGCACATCCGCTGTCCCCTGCTCCCTCGTCTGCACGGGGCTTGAGGCTGCAATCACTCCCCCTCTCTCCTGCATCATCGTCCCTCCCTCTCCTGGGTCATTTCCACCAGCACCAAACATGCATAAGAGCTCCATCTCTAAAAAGAAAAAAACCAGAAACTTCCCAGGGCCCTCCCCCTCTGGCTAGTACCACATCGCTCTGCTCTTCTTGGGCTTCCTCTCACTCAGTGACAACCAAAGTCCCCGCTCCCCCTGCCCCATGACCCCCAGGCCCCACTGACTGCTGTACCCCATCTTCCACTGCCCTCCACACGGCCAACTCCGCTCCAGCACACAGGCCTTCCACTGTTCCTCTGTTATGCCAAGCTCTTCCCCACCTCAGAGCCTTCCCATTGGCTGTTCCCTCTGCCTGGAACACTTTTCCCTAGGTCTTCACATGACTCATTGCCTTGCTTCACTCGAATCTCAGCTCTAGCCCCTTCCCTGCCTAGTTCTTCAGAATACTTCTACATCCTGAAATTAGGTCATTCATTAATTAATTGGATTGGATTGGCTTTTTGGTCCCTGTCTGAAAGGTGAGTTTCAGAGTCAGGGACTTGTTTGCTCACCGCTGTTTCCTATGAACCCAGAACAGTGCCAGGCACGTGGCCAGGGCTCAATCAATACCTGCTGAATGAATGAAATGGGAAGTAGCATCGTGGCTATAATGATGCGTGGTGTACACTGTCGTTGTTAGCAGCCATGTCTGGAATGAACTGACCACTATCCCAGCACACTGGGATGTTTTCAGAGCTGATTCCTTACACCCCCCGTGCCTTTTGACAGGCTTTATGTTCAGGAGGGCAGGTGCTCTCCACCTGAGAGGTGCCTCAGCCCGCAGCTTTCCAGATGGACTTGTGGCATTTCCTGGGCACCAAGCTCCTCTGATGTGGTTACCACCAGCAGGAGCGGCCACGAGGACCGAGAGCCCAGCCCATCGTTCAAGGTTGCGAGCGGGGCTCTCCATTGCCCGTTCTTGGTCACACACAGTCCCCTCCATCTTCAACTGAGCATTAATTATGCAGCCAGGCTGGCCTGGGCAGAAAAGCCCAAGGCAAACTCCAGTCCAGAGGACACCGGCTGGTCTAAAAGTGGGGTAGACAAGGGCAAAGGGAAACCCAGGCCGGGGTCAGTGCCGTCTTGGCCAGGCTGATTCAAGGCTCTCTGGACCCACTCTAGGCTCCAGGGTTGGGGGTGGCAGAAGCTGAGATCTTGGTCTGTCTTTCTGCAGCTGAGAAAGGCCGAGTCCTGGCAGGCAGGGTCATTGCTGGACGGGTTAGGAAGACCCTCACTTCCCTGGAGACCTCCAGTTGCCTGGGTCCTCCGCTCCCCGGCCCCTCACCATCCAGGGCTGTGCTGGAACGGAGCTGGTTCTACTTTCTCCCCTCCCCCATCACAATGGCTCCCCTTGCCACCCAGCCCCTCCCATTTGGGGCCTTTAAAGCCTCCCTTTGTTACAAAGCTTCAGGAACAAAGCTGGATTGAAATGCCAGCTCTGCCTCTTTCCGGTTCTATAACTTCAAACAGGCCTTTTAACCCAGGGGTCGGCAGACATTTTCTGTACAGGACTGGAGAGGAAATATTTTAGCCTTTGGGGGCCACACGGTCTGTTACTGCTACTCAACTCCACCTTGCAGCGTGAAAGAAAGCAGCCACAGACAGTACATGAAAGAACAGATGTGGCTGTATACCAATAAAACTTTATTCACACAGACAAGAAGTGGGCCAGATTTGGCCTATAAGCCATCGTTTACTAATCCCTGAATTAACCTTCCCGAGACTCAGTTTCCTCCTCTGTAAAATGGGGATAATGATACCAAAATAGGATCACTGAGAGTTGATACGGATGAACGTATTAAAACTGCACGATAAATGTTTTCATTTGGTTTCATTTTGGTGGGGATTTGGTGGCAAATCCCCACCCTGCCCCCCAGCCCAGAGCAGCCGCCCCTGGGTGCATCGGTGAGCACCACAGGTGAGCACATCACCGTGACCTCTTGTCTGGGAGTCTGCAAACCTCGGACTGCTTGTGTTATTATTTATCAGCGCGGCTATTATGCTGCTTCTCTCGGCACAGAGCAGTGCGCTGGGGATGGCCTGAAAGGCATGCTGGCCTTTCCAATGAGGCGGGATTGTATTAGCTCCTGATTACACCGTGCAGAACACAATAGAGGCGTCGGGCCCGGAAAGCAGCCCCCTGCCTTTGCCTCATCTGGGCTGCTTTGTGCTTGATTTCCTTCTCTGCGGCCCCATTTCCCTTTTTCTATTTTCTTTATTTTTCTCATGCTCGCCCCTGCTAATCTGCTTAACAACTCGCCTGGCTCCGGCCCGCCTCCCCCCTCCGCGCCCCTCCCCATCCCCCCCAAGCCTTGCCCACTCTTTCTGAGCGCCTCTCCACGTCCTTAATAGCACCGCTGTTCCTGCATTTAATAAAAGCTGCTGACAGGGAAATCTGGGCTAACTGAATTACTTCCTCATTAAAGAGGCGGGCGGATTCCCGGCCCCTCAGTGCTCTGCAGCCCCCCTGCCCCCCTCCTTCCTGCTGGGCCCCTCCCAGCTGGCTGCAATTAGGTGAAGATGCTTTGGGCTCCAGTGGGGGCCTGGGTCCTACAGGGGGCTGGGAGGGGCTGGGGGCTTCTCTCCAGGGTAGTTCCCAGCTCTCCTTACTTTCCTACCTTCTTAGATGTTCGGTTCCCCCGCCAGGGAGCTCCAGGCCAGCTGGGAGGACAAGAGAAGGGAGGTGACTTGCCCATGGTCACCCAGGCCTCCACCTCCTCCTGTTCCCAAGGGGCTTTTTGCTTTGGCCTGGGCAGGTGAGCTGGTGATGCCCAAGGCCTGCCTTTGGCTTCAGAGGAGTCTTGTTTCCTGGCAAGGCTGTGAGGACATTCTCTCCAGCCGGCTGGATTCCCCCAAGAAAAAGAAAAGAGGAACCAGACTCCAGGTGTCTACCCCACCCCCTCCTGCCCACCTCTCAGAGGCCCTGCCTCTGTCTGACTAGCACCCCGGGGGCTCCCTGTGCCTGCGTTTTCTCGGGCTTCCCCCCCTAGCTCTTCTGTGGCTGATTGGGGTGTCCCGCCGGTACCCCACGCCTCCATCCCCCCATCCCAGCAGTAAGCATCTCGTCTGTGGTACCCTCACCTGCTATTCCTACCTAGAGCTCCTGCATGTTGGGCCCACTCCATGCCTGGCAGCTAGTAAGTGCTTTGCAGCTGCAGGGAGCAGGGAGACCAGAAACAGTTATTTTAAAAGCTGGCTGCATTAGGAGCCTTTTACTCCCAGGCGGTGGAAGATTTACTCCTTCTTTTGTTTGGGAAAAACTCCGTTAATGGGCCTTTTGGCCCCTGGGTATGTGTATGTGGGAGAAGATTGAGACAAAAAAAACATTGACTTGCTTTGCTTCTTCGTAAAGTAAAGGAAGTTTTGGTTCCCTACTAAGCAGCCCAGGAATGGGAGGTGGTGACTGGGAGGGAGTCTGGCTGGGAGGAAGGTGAACGAGGGGGAACCCGAAAGCAGACTGGCTGCAGCCTAAGGGGCCTGGATGCTGGGGATGGACACAACCCTGGAAGAAATATCTTAGACCACAAACTCCCACCTTGCCTATGGAGTCGCGGGAGATGCTGGCCAGGGACTGGGCATTCTACATCACTGCAATCCACAGCTTACGTCTTGGGATAAAGTTGCTGCAAGAAACCCCTACCCAGGCTAGGGCTTCCTAAGCAAATGCCACTTGGGAACAAGACATTTTTGGTTCCCCAGGCTGTCCGGTACAGTGGTTCAGGGCTGCAGGCTTGGCAGTCCAGTGCCTGATGCTATTTGATGATACTGTAGCAGTTTGAATTCTTGGACTGATGTTCTCCCATTGTCATGTGTAAAGGCTTTCAGCATCCGTTTAGGATGGACGGGTGGGTGATTTTGTCTGAGGAATCCCATGCCTAGGACTTGCAGGCAATTCTAGCCCCTACTGTTCTGGTTACACATTTAGGGTCAGGCTCACCCAGTTGGTACTTTCAGAAGTGGGGGGGTCTCTCTCTGGGACACCTGTTGGGACCTATTGGTCTAAGTGCTGCCCCTCCTCTGGTCGGCCAAGTGTTGGGGGCTCAGGGCTGCCCCCAAATATGCCACAAGGGCATATTGATTATTTTGAATTGAAGTTGCTTGAGAAGCAGCCACTACAGCTCTGAACCTCCGCTGTCCCCTTGAAAGCAGGAAATTCTCCCATATGAAAGGTGTTCTCCCTGAATCTGAAGGTAGAAAAATACCCTTATGGTCAGAGGTGGGGAATTCGGAGCCGAGAAGCCTATACAAACAAACCTTGTTACTTCTTTAATTTATTACCCCAAGCCCAAACTCTGCTTAGATTCTTCACCCATTAATCATCCAAAGCCAGTTTCTCTGTCCTGTCAATTCCTCCCAAATGTATTGTTTCTTTATCTAGAAAGTATAAAAGCTTCCTCCTCTGCCACTTCTTAGGTCCTATTTTCTATGAGACCTTCATGTGCACAAATGAAAATTTGTTTCTTTTTCTGCTGTTAATCTGTCCTGTGTCAATTACATGATTAGTCCAGCCAGAAGAACTCAAGAAGAGGGGAGCGGACATGTCCCCCTTCCGGACATAAAGTAGCCAGCTTTCTGGGGTCTCTGGGGTCAGCACAATGCCTGTGAAGGGGTTCAGGACATGCCACCCCAAAATATTGTCAAGTGTCGCCCCACTTGGTCATATTGGTTATTTTGAGCTGAAGATGCTTGAGAAATAGCAGATGGTAGGCAGGGCTCTCTGACCTCTTTCCTCCCACCTAAAAGCAGGTCATAACCTTTCCCGTGAGAAAAACACCCTCCCCTGCACCAGGATGAGAACATTCTTATCGCCAGACACTGGGAGTCAGTGCCGAAATGGACCCTCAAACAAACCTACTAAAATAACCGTGATTGTCCATTAGTTTCCCCTGTATATTTCCCAGTCCCCCTCCCACAAACCCAAGCCCCTTTGTCTTTTTACATCCCCACAATTTATTGTTCTTTGTTTTAAAAAGGTATATAAACTTTAGGACCTAATTGCTTCTTTGGGTCTTATTTCCCTTATAAAGACTCCTGTGTGCACGTAAAAATACTAAATAAAACTTGTGCACTTTTCTTCCTTTAATGTATGTTATGTTAGTTGAATTCTTGAGCCCAGTCACAGAACCTAAGAGGGTGGAAGGAAGTTTTTCCTACCCAACGCTGGGCTTCCCCTAGTCCTCCTTGCCCACAGACCCTCTGCTAGTTCTGATGTCAGCACGCCCGACATCTGTTGGGAGTTTGGGCAATTGTAGCCCTTAGACACGTGGTCAGGGACCCCTCCTCTCTTTCACACTGGGCTGCAGAACAGACAGTGAGGCCAAAGCTGGCTTAAATTTTGTTTTGTCTTTTATCCATGGGCTTGTGTCTCCAGCTCCAGGTTGGCTCATCTAAAGTGGAAACGCTGGACTTCCCTGATGGTCCAGTGGTTAAGACTCTGCACTTCCAATGCCGGGGATGCAGGTTCGATCCCTGGTCGGGGAACTAAGATCCCACATGCTGCGTGACGCAGCCAAAAAAATAAAAATAAAAACAAAGGAGACTGACCGAGCTGGAGGGCCGCAGACAAAGCAGCTCACAGCCTTTAAAAAAATAAAAATAATAATAAAAAAATAAAGTGGAAAAGCTGCTCTAGCTCCAACTCTGGGCTTGAGAAATATCTTGCTTTTGTTAGAGGGATATAAAAGCACAACAAAGTCACAGAAATCTATACATGGCTCTGCTCCCCTCTGTTCCCTGAGGGTGGGTTTCCTCACATGGAGACCCTGAGACAGGGACTTGGGTGCAGGCAGCTTATTCAGAGGGTAGTCCCAAGAAGCATAAGTCAGTGGGTGGAGAATTTGAGGCAGGGAGGAGAGAAAAATCCATGTTGGGGTGGGGGGAACCACTGCGGGCACCCATGCAGATTAATTTTGTATCAACTTGACTGAACCATGGGGTGCCCCCCGGACATTTGCTTAAACATTATTCTGGGCTTGTCGGTGTGGGTATTTTGGGATGAGATTAACATTTAAATCATAGACTGAGTAAAGCAGATGGCCCTTCCTGATGTGGGTGGGCCTCATCCCATCCCTTGGGGGACTAAACAGAAGAAAAGGGCTGAGTAAGAGGGAACTCCTCCTGTCTGTGTGCCTGTAGCTGCGACATTGGTCTTTTCCTGCTTCCAACTGAAACATTGGCTGTTCCTGGATCTCAAGCCTGGTGGCTTTCAGACTGGAACTACCCCACTGGCTCTCATAGGTCTTCCTCTAGCCAATTTTAGATCCTGGAAATTGGCATCCTCCATTGTCATGTGAGCCTATTCCTTACAAACAATCTCTCTCTTTCTCTCTCTCTCTCTCTATATATATCTAGCTAGCTAGCTAGATATATAGATATATAAATTCTATTGGTTCTGTTTGGAGAACCCTGACTAATACAGCAACCAACTCTCAGTCCCACTGGGGACCTGCTGAGGAACCATGAAGAGGGTGCTTTGGGATTATCCACCCCACCCCACCCCCCCCACGCCCCAAGGGATGGGGAAGCCAAAGGATAATCCTCTGACTCTTGTCCTGCATTGGTTGAGGGTCACTCTTGGGGCAGTAAATCCCCTGACACTTCTAGGCTGCCCTGTACCCAAGTTGCATGTTTTGTACAAGATCCCCAGGCATTAGGGAAAGATCTCAAAGTAGAAAAGCAGAGAGCCACAGAGCTGAGGTCGGAAGCCAAAGCATAAACAGGAGCTGCCTACCATGCCTTTGGGTGAACTTCAAGATGGGCTGGGAGGTAATGGGATGGAATATGAAGAGCCTTTGCTGTAAATCCCTAACATCACTGAAGCTGATGCCACAGAGGGATTTAAACAAACCTGGTGATGCTAGGAGAAGCGCGAATGAGCTGGAAAAGCATATTCTCTTGCTTTGCTTCTCCAGATATTCCTACCATAATATCTTAACAAAGAGCCTATACGCCTGGAGGATAAATTGAGACCCACAGTTCTGGGTTTTTTAATGGGGTTGTCTGTCCAAGAGGCAGAGGCATGATGAGTTTAGGAAAATTCGGGATGTATACAATGAAGAGTTTATAGCCGTAATATATAAAGACTGGCCATATTCAATAAGAAAAGCCGATCTCACAAGCTGATAGAGAAAATAGTCAAATTATACAAACAAGAGTTCAGCAAAAACAACATGCGCATTGCCAATAAATATCTGAAACTATTTCAAGCTCACTCATAATCAAAATAATTTAAAACCAGGTATGAATTTTTTTCATCAGATTGGCAAAAAGTTTATAAGTTTGTTACTAGACAGAACGGGTGAGAGTATGGAAGGCCATCTGCTCTTTTTGGAAGGCGGTTTGACAATATGTATTACAAATAAACAGTGAGGTTACCCTTGACCTAGCAGTTCCACTTGTAGGAATATCACCAGACGTGCACAAAGATGTCATATACAAAGAAATTCATTTCATAACTGTAACAAAATTTGAACCAATCTAAACATCTATAGGGATGTGGTAAATTACAGCACATCCATGTCCTGACTGTACAGCTATTAAAAACAAACAAGATAGACTTATCAGAGGTCCATTAAGTAAAAGAAGCAGGTCTTAGAGTAATATTTCATTGTTATTCTGTTTTTGCAAAACAAAGAATCCTATATTTGTGTGTGTATGCCTTGAAAACTATCTGGAAAGGCACACATCTAATTGTTCCCAATAATTCCCTCTAGGGAATGAAATCAGAGTGGGGACAAGCAGAGGAAGGGGTAGAGGTAGGTGGTACAGTAAAGCAGAATTTTTAACTTTATATATTCTTATATTGTTTGTTACCTAATGAGCATGTGTTATTTATGCGATTTGATGAAAACTGATAAAATCTAAAACGTTGGAATAAGTAGAATTTAAGAGGATCCTAGCAACTCTCAATGCCTAAATTTGATTTTTGGCTCAACATAGAACAATTTCAGACTCATTTCATAAATGGAATCTTGGGCATCAGAGATACAGTATCTTCTAGGGCCCAGCCTGGCCTCCTTCAAGCTGATCTCTGGAATGGCTTTAATGTATTGATGAAGGAGATATATGTATCAGTCAGCTACTGCTGCATACCAAGCATCCCAAATACTAGTGGCTTACTACAACAACCATTTATTATTTCTCATTAGTCTATAGGTCTACTGGGCTGGGCTCAGCTGATCTCAGCTGGGCCTGCTCATGTATCTGTGACCTGGGTTGGCTGGTGGCTGGCTGGTCCAGAATGGCCTGGGCTGTGACAACTTGGCTTTTCTTCATATACCTCTCACACCCTTCCAGCAAGGTAGCCCGGGTGTGTTCTCATGATGGAAGCACAGGTGCATGGTGGAAATGCACAAGCACTTCAAATCAAGTTTGCTACTGTCTCTACTGTCCCATTGGCCAAGGCAGGTCACACGATCAACGTGAGACTCTTAGGGAGTGTGGGAGGTCACTGCCAAAGTGCCTGGACACAGGGAGGCCATTCACAGGGCGACTGACACAATCAATCTACCACAGAGACCAGCTCAAGACCTTCAGAGGTCAGAGATAATTGGAGGCCCCTCCCTCCCATGACCTTGGAAGCCTGGCTGTGGGGAGTCCAAGTTCTGAGTAAGTTACTGGTGATTGCAGCCTCCTCTGCAGTGGGGCTCAGCCTGGGGATAAAGAAAGCCAGTCTTTCTGCTGCAGGAATGGCGACTACGGGATAAAGCAGCGGGGGAAGCATCTCGTCCGTGATTTGTTGGAGGTGAGTCATTGGTGATTAGCCACCTTCCAACCTCACCTGGGGCCCCAAGGTGAGCCTGAGGATGAAAGAATCAGGGGAGTAGAGAGGTTAAAACACCTGGAACAACCCCAAAAGGTCTGAGTGTTGCATGGTGAATTTGTCCTAGGTGTTCATCAAACAGCCGCCATCTGGCCTCCCCACTTTCTGTCTCCTGCATCCCCCGACCGCGGCCCGGTGGGTGCATTAAACCTGGAATTGATTGTGCAGAAACTTCCTTTTTAAAACATTTTCACTCCAGGCGGCTCTAAGGCTACTTCCTGCTCAGAGAGAGGGAAGCGAGTTTGTCCTGAGCGCCCCTGGTTTCTTGGTCCCATTGCCGCCGCCTCCAGGGCCGCTGGCCTCTGGCCCTGACCGTGAACCTGCTCAACTCGCCCTCACTCAGACTGCTCCCTCCGTGGTCTGCGGGAACTCCGTGCCGAGTGACAGACTCTGGCGGTTCTGCTTTCAGGAAATATTGCCGCTCACCTCGCCTTCGTCCTGCCCCTCATCGCCACTCGGCGACCGAGGCTGGGGCGGGTTCTCAGCCATCTATTACCTGCCTGTGCTGGTGGAGGCTGATAGGCTCGCACCGGGACTGCCGGGGAGGTGGGGGGGGGTGAGCTGGGGCTGGGGCGATGGAGCCCTCATTCGATAAGCTGCAAGTATTAGGAGCTGGCGGTGTGCATAGAAGGGCAGAAATGGAAAAAGCAGAGGAAGGGTACCACAGGGGCTGGGGGACACTGCCACCCCCTCCAGACTTGGAATAGTGAGACGGATGCTCTTAGAAGCTGGAGCCTCATACTCCACTGGTGGAAGTTGGTAGAATCGGGCTAGAGGGCAATTTGAAATCGGGTTTAAAAAACTGACATGCGCCTGCGCTCTGAACCAGGAGTCCGCTTCTAGAAATTTTCCTAATGAGTGTGTACAGAGATGTGCGTGTGAAGAGGTTTATCAGAGCATCATTTATAGCAAACAGGTCACTGGAAAGCAACCACACAGGAGGTGAGTTGGGCAACCCATGGTATATCCACATGATGAAATACCATGCAGCTGTTTAAATGCAGTGGTAGAAAAATACTGATACACTAAAAAGCCCAGGAATTATCAAGAGATCATTTCCAATATGTTGGTGTGTATAGTTCTGGGCATTTTTATACACACACATTTTTACCTAAATGAATAGGCTACTTTGTTGCCGTGTTTCATTCCCCTTCCCCAAAAGTTCTAGCGAAGTTTCGGTTACAAAAGAACTAAAGGGGATCGAGAGTAGGGGCCGAGGGAGATGTGAACCCCACGGGTCCCTCAAGGATCCACACTGTCACACAAACCTCTAATAAATGATGTTTATCACGAGACCCCTTAGAGCTTAGTGTCATTTAGGAAGGCAGCCGAATACGTAAAATAATTTTAAAAGATTTTTTTTCCACTCAAAATAGCCACCAAAAAGTTTTGATAGTTAGAGGATGGGGACCCGTTATTTAAAATTTAAGTGTGTGGAAAAGCTCATCTGTTGCCGCTGAATGAATCCGTGTGATACCTGTGTGTAATCAGGGTCTCTCACTTTCCTATAAGAATTTTTTTTTACCTCCATCCCTGGCCATAAGCACCATTAGGGAAATCCCCAAATATCGACCACCTGCTGGGAATCCCAACTGCTTAGAAGGGAAGGCCTAAAGGCAACAGGAATTTAGAGATCTTCCAGGGAAGCTTCTGCCTTAGCGACTGTGGGTTCGGTGCTAAACAAGAGGTCTGAGATCCGCATTCAGGTGTGGGTGAGGTCGGGGTGGGCTGCAGTGATGCCCAAGGGCTTTCTGGAAGACACGGCTGGACCTGAAGGTGGAGGGAGGTTTCAGCAGGCAGGTGGAGAAGATCGTCAGAATCAAAAGCAACAGGGTAAGCAGGTGAGACTCAGAGAGGTATTGTGACGTATGCCCGTCACGCAGTTTCATAGGGAGCCTTGAACTTGGATGATGCTCTGGCTTCTGAAGGACAACGTGTGCCGCCCACGGCTCCTGAGCATCTGGGAAGGACCCAGCCTGGTGAGGAGGGGTGGGAGACGGCCCCTCAGCTCCACCCGACGGAGTGTCGCGAACATGGTTTCCACGTGCAGGATGCTGCAGAGGCGAGTCCTGCACCCTGTCCTCCTCATTTGCATGTGTAAATGTATGTGTATATATTGCTTATTAGTGTCAGTAGAATTTGCATGTTAAGTGGATTGGTCCTATGGGCATGTTTCTAAGAGCCCTGGACTTGAAAGGAATAGTCCAACTTCAATGTTGCTGCGCCTCCTGCAATAAACCATGGGTTCTTTCCCAGGGGCTGATGAGAGGTGGGTACGTTCAGTGTGGAGGGAGGAAAGGAACACTGAGCCGGGTGTCTGGGCATCCGGGTCCACTCCCAGCTTGGCCAGAAGTGACCGGTGACCTCGGGCACGCAGCAGCGTCCCCGTGCCTCGGTCTCCTTTTCCGGAAGACCATCTTGCGGATGGAAGGGTCACCATCTTCCCTGCGTGCCTCGCGGGCTGACTTAGAATCACAGGGAGGGGAGTCAGCACAGAGAGTAGGACAATGTAAGACTCTGCAGCCATCGGCGCCGTCATCATCCCTGCAACCCAAACACCGGCCGTTTGCTCCTTCTGCCATCCGTGTTTGTACGTGATATTTGTCTCCACACCTCCACCCAGACAAGGAACCCGGCGTGTCTTTAAGTCCCCCCTGCTTCCCACACAGCTCTAATGAGCAATCCAAACTTCTCTGCAGAGGGGAGATGGAGAGTTACATTGAAGACCCCACAACTACTAAAAAAAAAAATCCACATTAGACATTTCTAGTCTCCAAATCCCATCTCCTAGGTCCTTCTCTATGTTCAACACCCACCCCCCAACTGTCTCCACCCTCAAGGTGTCCCCGATTTCCTCTGGAAACTTCCATTTTCTCACGTCTTCCATATGGAATGATCATCTCTGCTCCAGCATGTCCTCCCACATTTGCTTACCCCAATCCATCAGGGTGTCAGCCAAGCAAAAGGTCCTCTCCTGAAGATCTCCCCATCCTGGGGAGGTAGTTGGGACTGCCCATCACAACTTGCCCACCGTTTCAATGCTAAGATGTCACTTCAGCGTTGGGGGGTTGGCTTCTTCCCCAACCTGTGTACTCAGCTCATCCAGCGCCTTAGTTGTCCACCACTGATTTGATGACCAGACATCTGACTTCCCAAACTCTCCCCGTAGTTACCATGGAGACCCCCTACAGGAATGACAGACAGGGAGGTTTAATCACCAGTGCTTTTCTGGGTCCAGCCGCATCACCAGGGAACAAGAAATGGCAGCACCAGAAGTAACCAGGAGGTGGGAGAGGGCAAGGAGAGTCAGGGGACAGTTAGCTTTGCTGCTGATATGCCTGAAGAGTGTAAAAAGTGGGGAGAAAAGACAGATCTCCCATGCTGAAGAATTCCAAATCATTTATGTAGCTGCTCTACCCCTAAGGGGAAGAGAGTAACTCCCCACTCCTGAAGAGGGCTGTGCGTGGTGACTTTCTTTCAAAGAGGACCAGAGGGAAAGGGAGAAAGAAGAGTAACTTTACAATGGAGAAACCCAACAGCACCACCTGTAACTACCCCTGATGTGATATGATGAACATGGCACTTTACCCCGTGGTCTTCCTCCCTAAAACATATTATCCCAGTCTAATCAGGAGAAAAACACCAGGCAAATCCCAATGAGGAATGCTCTACAAAATAACTGACCAGCTCTCTTCGAAACTGTCCAGTTTACCAAAAGCAAGACCACTCCGAGTTACAACCAAAAGGAGCCCAAGGAGACATGACACTGAATGTAACGTGGGATCCTGGGACAGAAAAGGGGACATTAGGGGGAAACTCAGGAAATCTGAATAACGTATGGACTTTAGTTAACAATAATGTAGTAGTACCGGTTCATTCATTGTGACAAATGTACCATAGTCCTGTAAGATGTTAATCGTAGGGGAAACTGAACGTGGTAGAAGGGAACTCTGCTATCATTGCAATAATTCTGTAAATCTAAAACTGTTCTAAAATAAGAGGTTTATGGGGAAACCAAAGTTTAGGTCTTGGCAAATGATCAAAATTTGTTACCATATTCATCTTTGAAACCAAACTAAGTGACTGTTTGTTTTAGGTTCCATGCACCATCATTGCTCATTGACGTGGGTATCACCAGGTTGTCAAATGCTAAACAGCACCTGGGAGAAGCCTGGCAGCAAATCCATGTGGCCCATAAGAACAGGCCAGTGAAATGCTATTTGTAAGAAAACATTAGTTAGATGCCCTACAGAGTGCTTCCTACCTTCACATGCTTGATAATGGCTGAAAACACACTTCCTGGCATCTTGGCTCCTTCAGTGAGTGTGTGGCCCTAGGCAACTGACTAAACACTAAGCTTCAGTACCTGCATCTATCAAACAAGCACAGGAGAGTGTAGTCCCGATACGTAGTACAGCATATTAAGTACACGATGAATTTTACTCTATTTATAAAGTTGATTACCTGATTCTGGGGTCACAAGAATGTAAGCTCTCATTAGCCCCAGTGTGGATCTTGTCTGTCTTGAATCCCTGCTGTACCCCCGAGGCCCAGAAGAGTATCTGACACATAGCAGATGTTCAATAAATTAATGATCATTCAGTCATGATTCCTGTTCATAACATCATTCTCATTGGCTCAGATGTCTTCAGTAACCCCTGATGCTCTCCGCCTTGCTCCACACCCCGTCTAAACACATATTTCGTGCAAACGTTAAATGAAGATGATTGAAACATCCTCTCCCCATAAACAGCATGCACCACCCCCACCTTTTACATAACAGATGACAGCAGACCCCTCTCGTCAAACTGCTGCTCTGAGACCCTGCTCCGATGCTTAGGGCCAGAATTAGAGAGATGAACGACGTGTGTAGTCACCACACCATTCCACACACCATGAAACACTAAGGTATAAGGCTCCCATTCCAGCAGTCTGGTGAATTAGGTGCTTTGAATGACCTTCCTTTTGAAATACCTAAAATTATTGGGAGAAAATATAAAAAATAAATACCTCTTCTGAGATGCATGGAGGCACAAGAGGAAGGAATCCACAGAGCCCCCAATAAAATGGAAGCAAAAACAAAGTGAAAATGGAGGGTGCCAAAGCCAACTTTCACCCTGAGGGTTTTTGAGAACTTGGCCTATGCTGACGGTTATCTCAGGCAGGGGAGACAAGAGGAAAATCCTCCATCTAATAGAACCTCACATCTCCCACTCCTGGACATATACCCAGAGAAAACCATAATTCAAAAAGACACATGCACCCCAGTGTCCATTGCAGCACTATTTACAATGGCCAGGACATGGAAGCAACCTAAATGTCCATCAGCAGAGGAATGGATAAAGAAGATGTGGTACATATATACAATGGAATATAACTCAGCCATAAAAAGGAACGAAATTGGGTCATTTGTAGAGACGTGGATGCACCTAGAGACTGTCATACAGAGTGAAGTAAGTCAGAAAGAGAAAAACAAATATCGTATATTAATGCATATATGTGGAATCCAAAAAAATGGTATAGAAGATCTTATTTGCCAAACAGGAATAGAGACACAGACGTAGAGAACAAACATATGGATACCAAGGGGGAAGCAGGGGGTGGGATGAATTGGGAGACAGGGATTGACATATATACACTATTGATACTATGTACAAAATAGATAACTAATGAGAACCTGCTATGTAGCACAGGGAACTGTACTCAGTGCTCTGGGGTGACCTAAATGGGAAGGAAATCCAAAAAAAGAGGGGATATATGTATACGTAGAGCTGATTCACTTTGCTGTAGAGTAGAAACTAACACAACATGGTAAAGCAACTATACTCCAATAAATATTTAAAAAAAAAAAAGAACCTCACATCAATCTGGGACCTCAAAGAGGGTTCATTATATGAGGGTAAGCCTGGGAGACAAGGAGGAAACGTGCTCACCTTGCTTAACCTTGGCATTGGATGGAGGGAGAAAAATAAACTCACCTGAGACTTGGTAACCATGAGCTAGTCCTCTTGTGGGTTCGTGGTCATAATTCAAGAGACCTGTAGTCCAAGAGACCTCAAGAGGAAGATCAAATTTAAACTTGTCCAAGCTTGGTAGACCAAAGAAGAAACAAATACAAGTTCCCTCTGGGAAACTCTACTTCCACACGCTTCCTAGAATTTTTATAAAGTTCTAAGGAATATGGTGGCCAATAGTCAAAGATCCCCAGAATTATCCTGTTAGGACTCCAGAAGGAAAAAAAAAAAAAAAGGAGGTCAAAGAGAATAAGATGTCAAAATGTCTAATCAAAATTTCAGTAGGAGATGGTAGAAAAAAATGGGGGAAAGATACAATTCAAAAAGATAATAGCTGAGAACTTTCAGTTTTTTTTTTTTTTTTTTTTTTGCAAGGCACACATTTTCATATCCAGGAAGTTCTACTTAAAATTTGTTGCTATTCCCGGAGAGGAGAACTGGTGCCTTCAAAAGATGTTTGGCACTTCCACCTCTTAGTTTGTAAGAAGTTGCAAAAAAAAAAAAAAAAATTCTCTTATCCTAACAACAAGAAAAAGTTAGATAAATTACAGAATCAGAACTTTCCTTGAACCCTCCAGAGAGCTGAGGTCACAAGGCAACCAAGTAACCTGAAATCCAAAAAGGAACCAGTCCCTCCAAGGAGAGAAGAGACACATGAATTATCTGGTGTGTGGCAGAACATGGAAGGAAGAGGTGCTGTATTATTACTACAGCATATATATAGTAAGAAAACTCTGTTAAGATTTTAAAGAACTGCTGGCCAAGTGTGGTTTAGCATCTCAATCTGAAATAGCTGGGAGCAATGTGATAAAATAGGAGCTTGTGTCACTCACAAGCTGTTTCCCATGAGCCATACCAGGTGCTCCGAGAAAGATCTGGGGCAGAGCAGGATGCCTGAGAAAGTCCCCATCGGTGGTGCAGACCCACAGGAGGTGATCACCTGCAAGGGAGGCATAAAACTCAGTCATTTCTCTGGACCCTTCTTTCCTACAAAGCAAACGCTTAAGTCATCAGAGGAGGGACCGCAAACTCTTTCACCCACAGGGCTCAAAATGACCAGCAGCCAGGGGGAGGAAGCAGCAGGTTCAAAGCCCCATCCATGTTCCCTAGGCCCTTCCCTCCTACAAAGCAAAAGCCATAAATCTTCTTTGATTTCTCTCATCTATGCTTTGTAGTTTTGGCATATAAACCTTGCACGTATATTTTCAGGTTTTCAGTAATAGTATAAATGGTACTTTAAAAACTTTGAAAAATTCAATTCCCATTTGTTCATTGCTAGTACATAAAAATACGATTTTTATTTAACAACTCTTTTCTGTATCCTTTCTAAACTAACCCATTAGAATCAGTTGTAGCTATTGTAGATAAAATAGACTTAGGCAAAAAGTACTGCTAAAAATAAAGAGACTTTCTACCTAATGATAAAAGGTTTCATTCATCTAGAAAATACAACAATTCTGAACTTTTATGCACCAAAAACAAAGCTCAAAATATAAAATCAAAAAGTGCCAAAAATACGAGAAGAAATAGAAAAATGCACAGTCATAGTGAGAGATTTTTAATCCATCCATCTCAATTACTGGTCAAGCCCACAAAAAATTACTAAGAATATAGAAAATTTGAATAGTACAGAAAGGATCTCATGATCATATATAGAATATTGCACCCAACAATGGGAAGATAAACATTTATCTCAAAGCATTTATGAAATCGTTATAAAAATTGACTATGTGCTTGACCATCAAGTTAGCCTCAACAAATTCTAAGAATACCATATTCTCTGGCCCTAATATATTCAAGTAAGAAATGTAATAACAAAAATATACCCATTAAAAATCTAGATACCTGGAAATTTAAAATATTGAAATATTCATGGGTCAAAGAAGGAATTACAGTGGAAATTAGAAAACAGAAATATAAGTGATAACAAAATTATTCCTTATAAAAATTCTGGGGGTACAACTAAAGTCATATTTAAAGGAAAATGTATACCTTTAATTGCTTATATTAGAATTCAAGAGACTGATTCATCAGGGGAAAATAAAGAGGCGGGAGAGAAAAAAACTAAAAAGATAAACAATATTAAGAATTAAAAAGGTGTCATAACTGCACAAGCTGTAATGATTAAACAAATGGAAAAAGATTATTACGAACAACTTTGTGACAAGTTTTAAAACTTAGGCAAAATGGATTAATCCTTTTAAAAAATACAACTTACTGAAGAAGCAATAGAAAACCCAGACAGTCTAATGACATTTAAAGAAATTGAATGATTAGTTTAAAATCTTCCCAGAAAGAAAAAGCCAGGTTCAAATGATTTATCAGCAATTCCTACCAAATGTTTTAGGATCTGTAACAGGAAAAGAGCTAAATCGGACTCCACACTGGATCTGTTTCTTTGACTTTAACCTTTGCTTTTTGTTGCTTTTGTTATTATAATCATACGTAATGGCCTGCCTCAGGGAACCCTGCCCGCCTGTGAATGGCTGCAAGAAAAAAGAAACTAACACATCCTCTCCCGGAGGCTGGTCATTCCAGGAGATGTTTTGCAAGACTGATGGCCCCTTTACTTTACTTCCTCACCGCCTCTCCCTCTCTGATGCTATAAAAGAAACTGGCATCCAGACCCAGAGAAGATGATTTTTTGGAGACACTAGTCTGCCATCTTCTCAGTCTGCTGGCTTTCCGAATAAAGTCGTCTTCCTTGCCTCAGCACCTCGTCTCTGATTCATTGGCCTGTCGTGCAGCGAGGAGAGCGAGCTTGGACCCGGTAACAGATCCACTCTTCCAGATAATAAAAAAAGAAAAAAAAAAAAAGAAGAAGAAACATGCCCCAGATCATTTTAAAGGCTAACATAATCTTAATTCCAGAACTAGGCAAGAACAATATTGGCAAGAAAAAAAAAATTACAGTCTAATGTTGTTCAAAACCTGCATTAGTCAGGATAGAATATATCCTGGGGTTTGCAGTAAACAAATCCCAACATTTCAGTGGTCTTGCACAATAAAGGTTTAATTCTCTCCCTGTCTTAGCTGGCTGCAGGGCAGACAGCTCTGTTCCAAGCAGTTAACACAGGGATCTAGGCTGCCGCTTCCCTCTTGTGGCTACACCACTTAGACCACGTGGCTTCCAAAGTTGCCACAAAAGGGCAAGAAAGGGCTGGAAAATCATGTGCGGTAATTTTTAGGCTCAGACCTAGAAGTGACTCACACTATTGTTATGGGTGAATCATGCCCCAGTCCCCCACCCCCCTACCAAGAATTCACCTGTTGACCTCCTAACCCCAGCATCTCATAATGTGACTGTATTTGGAGACAGACCTCTGAAGAGGTAATTAAGATAAAGTGAGATCATTAGGGTGGGTCTTAATCCAATTGACTGATGTCCTTTTTAAGAAGAAGAGATTAGGGCATAGACCAGGAGGCAACCATGTGAGGACATTGAGAAGGAGGCCATCTGCAAAGCCAAGCAGAGAAACCTCAGAAGAATTCAAACCTGCCAACATCATGATTTTGGACCTGTAGCCTCCAGAACTGTGAGAAGATCAATTTCTGTTAAGACACTCGTTCTGTGGTATTTTGTTCAGGCAGCCCTGGGAAACTAATACAACTGTCATTCCTATAATTGTCATCAGCCACGTGGTCCCAATCTAACTGCAAAGAAGCCTGGGAAATTAGCCCTTCCTTTGGCCCATGAAGAAGAAATGGGCTCCTGAACACATTGCCTGGCTCTGCCACAGGAACAAAGATGTAAAAATCCTAAACAGAATATCTCCTATGAATCAATTATGAGAGGACAAAAAGAAAACCAAAAAAAGACCAATAGAAAAATGGCCCCAAAGATGAGGCATTTGTTGGGTGAGAAAACATGTTGGTCCATTAACATATGAAAAGATGAGACTCTTGGCTGCTACTCTAAGTGTGGTCCTCAGAGCAAAAGCATTGGCATCAACTGGGGACATGTTGGGGACATTTCAGGGAAATGAAAAGGAAAACCACACTGAGACACCATTTTGCACCAACCGGATTGGCAAAGACTGACTTTTAAGTCAATACCAAGAGCCGATAATGACATGGAAAATTGGAACTTTCATCTTTGATTGGAGTAGATGGGAATTGGCATAGCCATTTTTGGAAAACAGTTAGCCAGTTTATTATAAACTGTGACACGTGCTCACCCTAGCACTCAACAAATCCATTTCTAGGTATAAACCTACATCTAGAGCAGTGCTTCTCAAACTTTAATGTGCCTACAATTTTGTTACAATGCAGATTCTGATTCAGTATGTCCGGAATGGGACCCTGAAATTCTGCATTTTTCACAAGTTCCCGGAGGATATCAATGCTCCCCCTCTGAGGACCACACTTGGAGTAGCAAACAGGAGTCACGAAAATGGGTATTTACAGCCACACCCGTAACAGCCAAAATCCCAAATTTCCACCAGCAGGAAGACCAGGCAAATAAACTACAGCATACGGCAGCATAGTCACAAGCCAGAATACTATTTAGAAGTGAAAATGAATAAACTACGACGACTCACATTAAAAAGGGATGAATCCAACAAAAGAAGTAAGGCACAGAAGAAATTATACAGTATGATTCCCTAATATAAAGTTCAAAACTCAGACCGAGCTAAATCATATATTGTTTAGGAATGCATACACACCTGTTAAAACCTTGTTAAAAAAAAAAAAGACCAGTAAGGAAATAATTAGCACAAAACTCAGGATAGCAGTGGGGAAGAGGGAGAGGAACATGATGGGGATACATCCACCCGGGGCTTCTCAGGTCCTGGCAACGCTATCTCTCAACCTGAACGGTGAATATATGGTTGCTCTATTCTATTATTATTCTTTAAACTGTATATATGCATTTTATGTGCTTTTTTGAATAAAAAAAGTAGCAGGAAGCCTTTTTGTATTGAAATTCCAAGTGACAAGTAAAATAAACCTAGTGAATTTACAAAAAGTCTAAATTTTGAGAATCAAGGTTTTCTTGTACCTCTGAAACAAAACACATGCACACAGGCATCCCAATTTGCAAGTGAAGCCAGCAGGAATCCAGTATCAGGGATATACTCCCTTTTTCAATCAAAGACTCTCAGCTACGGACAAATGGGTGTGGGAGCGGAGCTGACAGAATAAATGCAGAGTGGTAAATGCCCATCAGTACCTGGACACAGGTCAGAGTGGTTGGCTGTAGAGGGTGGGGATCAGTGATTTCCTGGAGCTGCCAGTGAAGGGAGAAGAAGCGGGGCGGGGCGGGGTGGGGATCAGTCCTGGGGAAGGGGCTGGGGACCCATCACCTCCCACTTTACCAGTGTAGGATGCTCTCTGGGGAACCCACCTTCTCTTTCTGAAAATCTCATGGAAACTTCCCTCTCTCACCTTCAAAGGAGTGCCCTCCAGCTGGCTATGGGCATCACCGCAAGACAATTTTAACTCTTGAGCCTCCGGTTCTCTGGTCTGGGGCCCTGAGCCCCTGGCTCCAAGCCCTCTGCCTCCTAGACGGGTGTGGTACCTGGGCCAGACTTCTCCCACCTCCATTCCAAGAACTCCCCCTCCACGTAGCAACCCTGCTTGCCTTTAACCACTCATGCAAGAGCGATGATGAGATTGAATTTTAGCTTAGGGAGAAGCAAGATATAAATACATCCTAGTGTACTATTAATGTCAATAATATTAGTGCAATTATTTCCAGACTAGTCAGATTCAATAAAAGCAACAGTAAACAAGCCTGGGGCAGCCACCAGGTGAGCACCGCGGGGACCTGCGCAGCTGGCTGGCTGCTGAGAACGCCCTGTCTTTGCTGCTGCCCCTTGAGCAGGGAGAGACTTGGTGAGTGGGCACAGGCCCACCGACCACCTGCCACCCACCCCCGCCTCCGCCCCAGTCCTGATGCCTTTAAAGAACTGAGCTGGGGGGCCATCTCCATCCAGAGGAAGAACCGTGCCATCTGCGGAGGAGAGAGGGGAAGGGAGAGCCCCACGTGCTGTTTACAGGTGAGGCATCTACAAACTCAGAGCTGAGAGTGTGTCCAGCCCCGAAGACCCCTTCCCGGAATCCCCAGAACACTGGCTTTTCTCTCTAGCACTCCTCACTGCTTTGTTATGATCCGTTTCCACATCTATCATCCCAGTGCACTCTGAATTCTCTGCGGACGTGGACCAGGAACCCTAAGGCCTGCAGTTGTGTGTAATTCAGAGCCTGGGATGCCTTGTCCTGGCTGTTTGGAAAATCAGATACCTTGGTGGCTAAGAATGTGTAAAGGGGGAAAAACTCCTTTGGACCTTCTTAGGTTCCGTGGCCGCCCTGAGAATTAAAACTGATGTAAGATAGGAGAAAAGCATATAAATTTATTTACGATTTTTACATGGATATGGGAGTCTTCAGAGGAACATAAGACCTGAAGAAGCTGTTAGACGAAAAGCTTATATCTTTTTAAACAAAGACAAAGGGGTTCAGGCTAGGGGAGGTAAATTATGCGACAGTGACTACGAAAAAAATGGTGAACCAGATCAGGGTTATTTTAGCAGGTTTGTCTGTACTGGTCCATTTCGGTGTCGACTGCTAGTTTCTGGTGATAAGAATGTTTCTCCCCTCCTGGTACCAGGAGCACCTTTCTCATGGGAAATGTGAGCTAGAAACAAGGAGGTCAGGAAGCCCTTTCTGCTTCTGCTGTTTTTCAAGTACCTTCAGCTCAAAATAATCAATACGCCAGAGTGGCATATTTAGGGGTGGCACATCCTGAACCCCTTCAAATGCGAGTCTGGAGGCAGGTGGGCATGGAGTCAAAGGTCTTTCCTTCCACTTTTTGGCTGTGTGACTTTGGGTAAGTTACTCAACCATTCTGTGCCTCATCTAGTTCATCTGTAAAATAGAGATAATAATAATACTTGCCTTTCAGGGCTGTGGTGAGGACTCTCAGTGAGGATAAATGTCAAATAAAGTAGCACAGGGTCAGGGGCATAGAGGTGCTTCAGAAGCATACTATTATCGTATTATTATCTTCATAAGCATACTTCTATCTACGATTATTACAGAGGCAGTATGGTAGAGTGATAAGAGCCAGACTCCCTGGTTTTGATTCCTGGCTCGATTCTTTCCCAGTTGAGTGACCTTGGGTGACCTTGGGTGACCGGGCTGGGACTAGAGGGCAGTGAGGCCCCTTGGGTGTGAAATTCAGGGAGGCACCTCACTTGCCTCCCACAGTCCTGTCCTTGTTGAGCCAATTGCTTCTCTGTGCCACGTGGTAAGTGACACACGAATGTTAGTTACTCTTACCCATGAAAATGTCCCTGGAACAATTGTCTATGTAGCAGACTGTTCCAATGTTGTATAAAAAGAATAAAGCCGATTCCATCAGTGAACCTGAGGGAGAAAGCAGCTAAGAACTCCCATAGATGAAGAAAATAGGGGGGGAAGGAAAAAGACTTCTCCTGGAGTGCCTCTGTATCTCTGCAATCAACACATTTTCCTGGCTTTCGCTTGAGTGGGAAGCTGGGAACCAAATCAAAAGTACTTGAATATACTCATATCTTGTAATAAATAACCTATAGGACTTTCATGGTGGCGCAGTGGTTAGGAATCCACCTGCCAATGCAGGGGACACGGGTTTGAACCCTGGTCGGGGAAGATCCCACATGCTGCGGAGCAACTAAGCCCGTGCGCCACAACTACTGAGCCTGCATGCCACAACTACTGAAGTCCGTGAGCCTAGAGCCCGTGCTCCGCAACAAGAGAAGCCACCGCAATGAGAAGACTGTGCACCGCAACAAAGAGTAGCCCCGGCTTGCCGCAACTAGAGAAAGCCCGCACGCAGCAACGAAGACCCAATGCAGCCAAAAATAAAAAATTTTTTAAAATAAATAAATAACCTATAATGGGAAAGAATCTGATAAAGAATATATATATATATATATATGAATCACTTTGCTGTACACTTGAAACTAACACAACATTGTAAATTACCATACTTCAATGAAAAAAAGAAAGCCCTTGAAGGCCGTGTGAAGAAGTTGGGTCTTGATTCTCGCTGGCTGTTCCATTTCTGATAGTCAGCAGTTCCCACTTAGGAGATCACGTCCTCTTTCACACCCTGCTCTCCAGGCCTTCCTACCCAGGCTTCATCCTGGCAGCAGAAGTGAAAAGAGAAGAGTCACCCAGCGTGTTTCTATGCAGAGAACTTTAGTAAAACATTCAGTGACTGGCTTCTTTCCCATTAGAAAGAGACAGTGTCCACTTTATTCTTTAAAAAGATAGAGCATTTGAGCGTTCTTCACTCCAGCAGCTATCGATCTGGGATAAAAAAATTTGCATGGAACCCCCTTCGGCAGCATCCTGGCAAATGCCTCCCCTCCCCTGCTCTCTACAAAGACCTGTGTATCTTTTCCCTGGGCCTTTCCAGCTGAATTTTAAAGACGATTTTAAAGAGCGTGTCATGACGAGGGTGCCTCAGAGTCTTCTAAATCATAACACACAGAACCGAAAGAGGCCTATTTCTCTTCCCAGCGATGATTTGCCCACCCTGACTCTTGGTGCTCCAGCCACAAGCTAAGAAACCCCGCCGCCAAAGGGAAACTTCTCATCCTCCATTTTTCCTCCCCCCAAAATTGCTCTCAGTCTCTTCCTCTCCCATGCTGTGCCCTCCCTTTTCCCTCTCCCCCTTCTCTCCATCATAAAATAATAAGGCAAACCCGGGTGCATCTAAATCCCTTGCAATAGCCAGAGAGGGGGCCAGCAAGGCATATTCACCACTAAGTGGATGCAAATTCACTTACCGCTGATTTTCAAAGCAGTGAGACATCCCTGCCACAATATTGCTTTTCTCATCACCAAATGGGGCCTTTGCTTTGTAATTTGGCAAAGCTGTCAAGACAATCAGATCTGGGACGCCGGATGGTGTCTGCATCCTGCCATCCTGAGAGATGGATCTCCGGGACAGCCCAGGCGCCTCCACTCAGAAGTGTGTGAAGGGGCCTTGTTCAAGGACATGGGACAGAGCACGTGGAGAACAGGGCAGAGGCAAGACCAGGATGGGCCAGCCCTCCTGGTTCCTCCCTAAAGGCAGCCCTGGGGAGACAGGAATCCGGATCACCCAAGGAGCTGGAGGGGAAAAGGCCCTTAGACGTCCTTATGCAATTCTATGCTCTTTTCCGGGTTTTCACAGCCCCCCTGGCCCACCACAGCCTGTGTGTAGATGCTAGATCTGCCCGAGGCATGTCACTCGATCTCTCTGGGCCTCCCTGGGAGTCTTCATTTGCAGGAGAAAGTTGGATAAATGTGCCACAACATGCACTCCAAATATCTTCAGAGGTAGCAGACATGACAGCAAGTTATGAGCATTTTACTGTAGGGCTATACTAAAGAGAAATGCTGGTCCTCCTGGGGCTGTTGTACTAGTCAGGATTCTTTTGGTGACAAATGATAGAAAATCAAGTCTAACACAAGCTAATTTGACCCAAGCAACCAAGAAGCAACCAGGATTCGTTTTCTATGACTGCTGTTAACAAATTACCACAGAGGTACTGGCCTGAAACAACAGAAATGTGTTGTCTTATAGATCTAGAGGTTGGAAGTCCAAAAATGAGTTTACATGGCTAAAATCAAGAGATCAGCAAGTCTGCATTCCTTCTGGAAGTTCTAAAACAAAAAGAATTCATTCCTTGTCTTTTCTAGCCTCTAGAGAATGCCAGTATTCCTTGGTTCGTGGCCCCCTTCCTGCAATGGCATAGCTTCAACTTCTGCTTCTGTCTCCACATCTCCTTCTCTGACTCTGACCCTCCTGAATCCCTCTTATAATGAGGACCCCTTGTAATTACACTGAGCCTATGGATAATGCCAGATAATCTCCCACCTCAATATCCTCCACTTAATCATATCTGTACTGTCCCTTTTGCCATGTAAGAGAACATATTTGCAGGTTCTAAGGATGAAGACGTACGTAGACATTTTGTGGGGGTATTATTCTGTCTGCCACACCGAGGAATGGACTTCAGGCATGGATAGATCTAGAGGCTCCAACAGTATCATCAGGCTCTTTCTCTCATTTCTACCTCTGCATTCTGCTTTCCTTTGTGTTAGTCTTATTCTCTATGCCATTTCAAATAGCTTCCTCCCGTACCTAAGGAAAATGCTGCCTGTAGCCTTAAATCATGGCATTTTAGATTAGCAGATGGTTAGGGAAAATATAATTTTTTCCTTCCCCTCTCTTTCTCCCTTCCCTAGCCCAGTCATCAGTTTCTATGTAGACCCCTTGAATTAAATAAGACTCCCTGGGATGTTTGAAAAGAAGGACCCTGGGGGAGGAATAAAACATCCTGGAGATAGTCAGGTAGGGAGTTAGTCGCTTAACATGTATATTAGGTATATATCCATTCTGTAATTCAAGGAGGTGATGCCAGACACATCAGCTACAAAATGCCCTAGCAGCATAACTTGGTCATTATTCCAGTCTTTTAAAGGCCAGGCTGACCACGCAGAGGCCATAGGCAGATATCCCAAACCTGCTCAGCCCAGGGCATTGACATTTGCAGTTAAGCAGGGCCCGTGGGAGCCATAATTGCTCTTGGTCTCACCATGTGTCTCCATGACCTTGAGGCAATGAGCCCCCCTCCTGGAGTGGTCTCATAATTGAGTCATTTTGGTCTTGCTGGGTTCCAATCACAATGACAAGTTCTAGATATGTTAACACTCAAACTGGCCTGGAGAAGATAATGGAATTTAGAATGCAGACCCCCATTTAAGGGCTATGGCTTGGGAGATCCTACATCCAGGTTTGCCAGGGACAGTCCTGGTTTGTACCTGTTGTCCTGATATAATTATTAATAGCTCTCCCTTTCACTCTGGACAGGGTGCCTATTTAAATGATAAATGTTATGGTTACCCTAGTGGCAGCACGAGTACCAAAGGGTTTCTTTTTCCCTCTTACTGTTCAGTTTATCCCTGAGCCAGGTGGGGTTTCCAAGGCAGCAGCTTGGAAAGACCCTCGCATCGCAGTTTCCTTCTTCCTTGTGCCAGTTTTAAAGCCAAGGGATAAACAAGACCTTCCCGTTATATTATGTTATGTTATGGGGGATGGGGAATTATGACATGGACCCTCGCTCAGCTTTGTCCCATGCACAGTGCCTTCTGAGTCACCCAGGACTCTGTACTCTCTCGTTCCTTCACCCAGATCTGTGGGGTGACAGCTCAGTTGCTCTGGGGAAAGAACTTTTACAACTTTTCCTTGACCTTACTTATATGAGTGCTGATACCTTTATGAAAATGCATAAATACGGTCCTGTGCATGGGGCGTGTGTATGTGTGTGTGTGTACCCTTTTCTTTTCCTTGTTAGTCTGATTTTCCTTTCTCCCTCTCTCTCCTTTACCCACATAACCACTGACGATCCATGCTAATATCCCAGTAAGGGGATCCTTCCATACTTTTCTTTATAATCATATATACTAACTATACCTACATGCATACAGGTGTGTAACTTTATACATGCCCACATACGTGCACTTATGCACATACATATATTTACAAGTATAGGTAGCCTTTGTAGTTGTTTGTTTTATTGAATTATATGATATTCAGTTTCTTCCGTCTTGCTTCTCTTACCCAACAATACCTTGGGGAACTCTCTCTCAATCCTCTGGGACAGCCCTAGTTAATTGTTTTCGATAGTGTGTAAATGTACTTTCATTTATTCACCCGGACCTTCCTCCAGTGATGGACATTCACTTTGTTTCCTCAGGAGAATTTCCCACGGTCACCAACAGATGAATGTATTACACTTTGGCCCTAATGCCCCTGACTCATAAAAGATTCAAAATCTTTAAAAGCATGTGTCAATTTGAAGAATATAATTAGCCACCACTGTTTTTCAAAATGTTGGACTGACCCATGAAGCAGACTTTAGGCAGAGCTTGAAGCCCTCATTTCCATATAAATGTGGTCACAGTCAACCTTTTCTGTTCTCTTATGTTTGCTGCTTGAGTGCCATTCTGGAGTGGGGTGACCAGTCAAAGCTGGGTCTCCACACAGGATCCACCTCTATATTAGAAAGAGCTCCAGCTTTCGGAACAAATGGACCTGGTGTCACATTCTGGCTCTGCCACTTATGAGTGGGGAGATTTGGATAAATACTCATCTCCTCCCAGCCCTGGTTTTCTCGCTTTTAGAATAGGAGCCGTGACACCAACCACATAGGGAGTTAAATGGGATCATCTGTGCACAGGTCCTGGCAGACAAGAAGCCCGTGGCCCACGTGACCCTCCCCACTCACAGATCATGAATCATGCTGGAGCCTGAAGGGGAAAAGTTCAAATCAATCAATAGTGAAGCCCAGGGCAAAAAGTCGAAGACTGATAAGCAAACAGATACAGGCTGTTTTCCGAATAATTGGATGCCCCGTCTTGTTTACAGAGCGCTGGTGAGCCACAGAAGGAGACACAAGGCTGGAGGTGCCCTGAGCCCATGCGTGCACTTGGGGGAGGGGTTGGAAAGGAGGGAGATGATGGAGACTAGAGGACTTGAGGAAGGCATCCTGGGGTAGGGGTGCGGAGGGTAGGGATGGCCTAAATCCTTCTGTACTCTGGCCTTAGGCTTGGGGTGGCAGGAGCTGGGGGGTGGGTATTACCCAGCAGGCAATAGAGGCCACTCCCTGTCCTCACGTCCCACGGCACCCCATACTTTCTAGACACCCACCTGCTGATCTGCCTTAAAAAAAAAAGCAGAAACTGGGGCCTGACTCTACAGCATCTCTGTGGACTCAATGTGTGTGTCCCCCCAGAATCCATATGTTGAAGCCCTAACTCCCAAAGTGATGGTATTCAGAGCTGATAATTGGGCTTGGGGGGGTGATTAGGGTTAGATAAGGTCATGAGGATGGGACCCTCATGGTGGGATTAGTGTCCTTATAAGAGTAAAAGAGATCAGCGCTTTCTCTCTGCCTTGTGAGGACACAGCAAGAAGGAGGCCGCCAGCAAGCCAGGAAAAGAGCCCTCACCAGGAACTGAATCTGCCAGTACCTTGATCTTGGACATCCCAAGCCTCCAGAACTGTGAGAAATAAATGCCTGTTGTTTAAACCACTCGGTATTTTGTTATGGCAGCTCAAGTTGACTGAAACAGCAACCCTGCCTTTCCTTTTTAGGATACTGGGAGCAGAGATCATGCAAGTATCTTCAACATATCTGGCTCCAGGAATTGTGTCCTGTGGCCAACACCAAGTCACTTGCCTCATCCACTGTCATGATCCCATGGGACTGTGGCCAGGGCAGTGGAGAAGCATCTAGGGTGTTGATGGGCAATTAGTGTCAATGGAAAATTTGGGACTAGGTGATGACTTAGGGCTGGAAAACGAGAGTCACACACACACACCAAAATTTCCATTACTAAGAGTCAGATTTTGGCTTCAAAACCAGCCCCCAAGAAACCTACCCAAAGCCCCCGAGAAATTAAAGGAATTCTAATTTTCTTCTTCTGGGCAACCTTCTCTGGGTCAACCCTCCAAACATCCATCTCCCAGCATCTTCCATTACTCACCACCCCTCCTCCACCCTCAGCATCACCCCAGACCCTGATGAGGAACCTTTCTTAGGGACAAGTTGCCCAGGGCTGTGACATATTCATTTGCATCCTCCTTAGTCCTAAGCATGGTGTCTTACACATAGTGGGTGCTTAAGTTGTATTTGGTGAGTCATCGATTAGAAATAATAGATGGTCAGTACCAGCAGAGGGAGAGACAGGGAACCAGCCATTGCCCGGATTGGAGGGAAGAGTGAAGCCCCATCCCCAGCAGAAACCTGGGTCTGAAATCCCGAGTCCTGCCAGGGAGATGGGAGCCATCAATTACTTAGACGAGACCTTCATTCATTCATTAAAATCTCCCAAACGGGAGTCGTGTTAATGGCCAGGCACGCTGTTCTTTCCCCTCAAGGTAAGAAGATTTATTGTCCAAACTTACATTTTATCGTGCACAACCGAATAAAAATGATCAATTTCCCTGCCCACCTTACAGCATCTTTCCACAGTTATTAAAGTCTCTAAAAATGTTTTCTTTAAAAAAAAAAAAAGGGTTCAAAAAAAGAGAGGAGCAGAGAGAGGAGACCAGGAGGAGATGGGAAATGCCGGATTGCTGAGAGTTATCTATCTTGTCAGCTGGGGACCGCATAACCTTGATGTCACTATATTTTCTGCTCAGACCCAAATTTACAATTTGCCAGCCAAGGAGATGGAAATGCCAAACCTCCTCCTTGGAGGTGAGTGCTGGGAGGTTCTTAAAGGGCTGGAGAGAGGAGAGGACTCCAGCTCTGAAAACTCTTACAAGACAGTGAGCCTGTCTCTGAGCTCTTAGCAATTTCCCCCAAGTTGGGAAAACACAGCCTCCAAGGGCAAGGAGACGGTTTAAACATCAGAGCTCCAAACACATTTGGCCAAGAGTTCATTTGTGCTCTGTCCACCGATGAATGAGCAGGTTTCCAACCCGGAGGAGCAGCCTTGGTGGGCTGGACATTCACCCGCGCAAGGTAGGAGCTGGGACGTCAAAGCAGCAGGGGAAGGAGGGAACCAGAGTGCAAAGGAGGCATTTAACCCACGGGAAAGAGCAAAGGGCACGCACACCCAGCAGAAGTGCCAGTTGGCACGCAAACATGTTGATGGGCAATTGCACGTCATTCATCTGTTCATTCTAGTAGGTCCCCAAGAACCTTTGTATCGCCATTTTGATAATTTAATTTTACTAAATGCCAAGTAATACAATTGTATATCACCCATTTCCCTGGCACACTGGGAATTCTTTCAGGACAAGGATAAGTGCTCTCTCTCTCTCTCTCTCACACACACACACACACACACACACATGCAGGCACATTGGATGCTTTCTAGAAGGGTCTATTGCAGCCTATTTACTTGAAAGTGGTAAAACTGTGTTTAAAAATTCCATAATTTGGAATTAGTTACTAGGTCAGTCTGGCCTCTTTCCAAATTAGTGCTAATTAGTTAGTCTTCCTGGACTTGTTTCTGGGTGAATCCAGACATCTGTCCTTTGCTCGGACCCCATGTCACACTCAGGCAACTCTGTTCTGACTTTGGAGGCATCCTACCTGCAGGTGAGGCCACGGGCCACCACAGCCCCACCCCACCGAGAAAACTCCCTCCACCCCTCCAGGTTTTCCGAGTGCATGTGAGTCGTGGAGTGCTTTCAGGAAGCATTTTCCTGGCGTGGCCTGGAAGATGGCCATAAATCTGTCTCGGGCCATTTGACTCAGGCTCCCAGTGCCAAGCTTAACAGACACTTCCATTGGGCCTGATGTGCCAACGATCTATAAGCCATTAGCCAGGCAGTATTAGACCTCCTGCCTTGGCCTCCTCTGTGGGAACGCATGCAGAGAAGGGGGAAGGAGGGAGAGAGAGGATGTACAGTGGCTGGGGCGGGGAGGTGGGGGAGGGCGCTGGCTGGCCAGGAAAGAACTGCTAAACCTTCCTTTGGCCTATCAGGGCCCCGCATCCATGCAGCACCTGCCCAGTCGCCCCTATCGTAGACCCGAGGGTAGAATGGGAAGCCAGCCTGGTGGGGGAGGGCCAACGCTGGCTGATCAGGAGCCAGGGCAGCAGTTTAGGGCTCAAAGGTCCGCAAATATCAGTTCTACTCTGACTGATACACCTTCTAGGAGGTACACTACCGGGGTAGGCTGAGCACGTCCTCAGGCAGTTGACCTCTGGCCACTGCCACTGAGTCTGAATTTCCTCTCGGAGCGTTTGTCCTCAGGAATCCAGTCCTGAGTACCAGATCCTCCGTTTCCTATAAGAATAGATGATCATGATGCTGCTGCTGATGGCGGTGGTCGTGGCTAACGATTGTTTAGGGTTCTTCACATATAACTCCTCTATCAGCACAACAGCCCCATGAGATAGACACTGTTCTTATACTCACTATACAGGTGGGGAAGCTGAGGCACAGAGCTATTAAGAAATTCCCTAAGTGGCAGCACCCAGATGTAAACCAGGCTGCCTGGCCCCCAGTATCTGTGCTCTTAGCCACTACATTTATTGCCTCTCAAAGTAGCCAGGAGGTCAGAGTCAAAATAGACAGGAGATAGTTCAGCTCAATGTTGGCATAACAGTCCTGGGTCCCCAGCTGGCTGCTACTGCTCTGGTAGGATTGGCCCCCAGCCCAGCAGGCCAAGGAAGGAGAGTAGTTTGCCCAGAGAGTCCTTATTCAAGCCACAGAGACCAAAAATGACATCTATTCCTTCTAGAAACAACAGTGTCTAAGCTGCTTCCTTAATCAGAGCCCCTTAGACCATTTGCATTTTTAGGTCCAAGATCTTCCACCTTTGAGGTTCTCAGTGGCCAGAGCCTCAGCATCCTTCAGGCTGTGCCAAATGTCTGTGCCAAAGGGACTGGTCTCCAAAGTCCCCTCATGTGCCAAAATCTCTTCAGACACAGGAGATATGGACTGGGATAGAATGGGGTGGGATGGGACGGGATGGGATGAGAATGTGATGAGATGTAATGAGATGGGAAGGGAAGTGGATGAATGGTGTCTTTTTAGTTGAACTATCCATATGCTCCAATCTCCCCTTCTTTCTAGAAAATTATGGATAGTCATTAAAAGAAACATTCATATAATCCTAGCACCTGCCAGGTAGCCATGCATGTAAGAGCTGGTGATCCATTACTCTTCACCCAGGGTTGAAGAAGCTCCATGACAGGTGTCTTAACTTAGGCTGCTGTAACAAAATACCATACAGCAGCCATTTATTTCTCATGGTTCTGCAGGCTGGGAAGTCCAAGATCAAGGTGCCAGCAGGTTCAGTTCCTGGTGAGGGCTCTTTTCCTGGCTTGCTTTGTCCCCGGTGATAGAGAGAGAAAGAGCTCGGATCTCTCTTCTTCTTCTTATAAGGACACAGATCCCATCATGAGGGCCCCACCCTTATGACCTCATCTAAACCTAATTATCCAAAGACCCCACCTCCTAATACCATCACATTGGGGGGTTGTGGCTTTAACATATGGATTTGGTGGGGGGAGGTTACAAACATTCCGTCCATAGCAATGAGTGTGCCAGTACCTGCACCTTCAGACTGTGGTCTAGAGGCCTCTTCCCATGCCCTGCTCCCCTGCATGGGCCCCAACCTACCTGGATTCACTCAGCCTTTAAGACCCAGCTCAAACTTCCCCACTCCCAGGAAGACTTCTCCAACCACATCTTTCCTTTCTCTGGTTCCCATCTCTATTTAGAATTTGTCACCCTATTGAACACTTGCTTCTATGCAATGCTTATTGATCTTTAATCTTACAATCCAGGTGGACAGAATATAGCCTATGTTTTTGCCCTGTGGCAACCCGGAATGAATTTAATGTTTCAATGACTAAGAAACAGATTCATATAGAACCACAGAGCATTAACCCTTACCATACAAATTTGAAAACAGAGAATCCAAGAAGCTATGGGATGTGCCTGGTATCACATGGTCAGGATGCCCAGAGTTCAGGGTCCCACACTGCCTCTACTAAAATGCAGGGAGCTTGTGTCTGAGTTTGAGTTCTCCTAAAAGCAGACCTTTGGGCAAGGATTTGAGTGCAAGTTGTTTATTTGGGAGGGGGTTCCAAGAAGCACGGGGAGGGAGTGGAGAAGAGAGAAAGGGAAGAGAGGAAAGCTGATTAAGGAGCATTCATGAGCAGGTTTCCACTGTGGGCAATGGGGCCTGTAAGAGGCTGCAGAACACATGACGGAGCTGGGGGGTTTCTCTATGAGCTCCTGCCCCTTAGGGTTGAGAGCCCCACTGCTGAAGGATTTAACTCTCATCACCTCTGCCTGCCTTGTGGGACTAAGTTCCCTTCCACGGCCAAAGAACAGCCCGAGGTAGAGAAAGGCAGGTATTGGGCTGGGAAGAATTCTGCAGACACGTGGACTGTCCACCATGGCTGTGGTATCCTCCAGGTGGGTCAAAGAGGCGGGGGGGGAGGGGGGACACTTCCCTGGTGGTGCAGTGGTTAAGAATCCGCCTGCCAATGCAGGGGACTCGGGTTCGAGCCCTGGTCCAGGAAGATCCCACATGCCGCGGAGCAACTAAGCCGGTGTGCCGCAACTACTGAGCCTGTGCTCTAGAGCCAGCGAGCCACAACTACTGAAGCCTGCACGCCTAGAGCCCGTGCTCCGCAACAAGAGAAGCCACCGCAATGAGAAGCCTGCGCACCGCAAGGAAGAGTAGCCCCCGCTCGCCGCCACTAGAGCAAGCCCGCGTGCAGCGACGAAGACCCAAGGCAGCCAAAAATAAATAAATAAATAAATTTATTAAAAAAAAGAAAAAACAAGAGGTGGGGGAGGCCACCCTCAGGGTCTGCCACAGTCAATGACACTTGCCAATCAGTGAAAGTAGAATCGGTACCCCAACTGCCTCTCATATGTGTGTCCTGTTCTCTGCTGGGAACAAGCCTCTGCTTCAAGATCTCAGATGTAAAGCTAGAGCCCCCCACCTGCACCCCACCCCGCGGATATATGTTGTCATGGGGAACTTTTAAAAAGCACAAGGAAAAAGTGCACTGTTATTTGGGAGCTGCCTGGGGTCACAGCGGCCCACTCCCACACGTGTGCGAGGAAAGGGCCTCTGACACATCCACCTGGTTTCTTCCTATAGGACCCCTTTCTCTGGGTACTCACAGCTGGGAAGGGGGCTCACAGCAGGCCCGTGCAGGGGTCGGGAGGGATGCAGACCCCAGCCCAGCCTCCTGCATCCCCGGAGGAGGGCAGACTGGGGCCACGGGAGCTGTCAACCCGGCGGGCTGAGTGACAGGCTCTGGGCACAGGTTCTCACAAGAGGCCCCTGAGCGCCCAGCACAGACGGCCGTAAAGAGGAAAGACAAGCAACGATTTCAGCGGGTGTTTCACAAAACTCCGCACAAGCTTCTCCCCAGGCAGGTTATGTTCTGAGTTTACAAAGCAAACATCCTTGTCATCTTTGCCTCTTGTCCTAGGAGACACGCTCTCACCTCGGCCTGGAAATACGGGCATCTCCATTCGACTGCTTCCCCTAAAGGTATCCTGTGCCGAGCGCCCCACCCCTGCAGACACACACACACACACACACACACACACACACACACACACACACACACACACACGAAGCCCCGGAACAAGAGTCAGCAAACCCAGATTGAGCTTCCTCTCTGCCTCTGATGAGCTCTGAGCCCAGTGACACGTCCCTTTCTAGGCCTTATTTTTCTCATCTGTAAAATGGGCACTGCGGCCCTTTTCAGCACTGGCTTTGTGTGTCTGGATGATTGTAAAGAGCCCCCCAGGGATGCCCAGCCCCCCATCCAGAGGAGCTACAGGCCCATGGATGGACAGCATGCATCTCTGTGTCCTCTCCCCTGTGTCACTGGCCCATCTCAGGTCACTGTCTGCCATGCTGATACACCAGGCCTGCTGGTAGAAGTAAGCAGTGGGGTGTGTAAGTGGTGGGTGGCACCCTGCTTTGCCCTTTCTGGAACACGGATCAATGTCTTTGAAGAGAGCCACCTAAATGGCCTGGCATAGGAAGACCACCAACCCCCCTCAATGAGATGCTGCAGCCCCCGGGACCCCACTCCCACCTTTTGGCTCTGCTTATGACAGCATAGAGGGTCAAATTCCAATAACCACGTGTTTCCAGGTGGCTTCGGGATGGAGGAGGGAAAGCTGGGAGGGATGGTTCCCTGGCTTCCCCTTTGCCTCTGTGGGGAACAGTGTCTTGGGACACGGAAGCCAGTTCTCAGCAGAAGGGCTTTTGACAAGGCCCTACTCCTCAAACTTTCCAAATGGTAGGCTTAAAACAAAGGGTTTCTAAGACCGAGACCCCACAGCCGGCTACCTGGCCTTTGAAGACACGGCTCAGACGTCCAGCTGGGCGGAGGACCCTTCCAGGGGAGCCCCTGAGAGCCCACCCAGGCCAGCGCACGAAGGACCTACCCCTCCAGGAAGGGGCCATTCCTTTCCTTTTGTAGTATTTGATTTCTATTTGTTCAGATTAGGAAGCTTACTTATAGTCCTTTCTTTTGCAAAGCACATCTCAAACTTCTCACCTGTTAGCGCTCCCCTGCATCACGGCCAAGTGAATGATTATCACTGCACCCCAGGTGGGGAAACTGAGGCTGCGGGAGCGGAAGAGACTGAGCCAAGGTCAGACAGCAAGTCATCAGCCTACTCCGTGACTCTGATACTCATTCCTCACCAAGCTCTCAGTTTCCGAGTCCGGGATTGAATGGAGGTGGGAGGCTGGGGGGAGGTAGAGCCGTGTTTCCTCGGGGCCCGGGGCACACTGGTTCCTATTGCCAAGGGGGATTGTGACCGGCAAGTCCCTGGGAAGAGGAGACGAGGTTTTCAAAAAATATATAAAGAAAGAAAGAAAAGAAAGGAGTAAAAGGGAGGAAGAAACCGCATGCTTCCAACCACCCTCCCCAGGAATCTCGGGCAGCTGCGTGTCCGGTCACCACCCCCCTTCTTCACACCTCCCCTTTTTACATCTACATTCAATCATCTTTTCCCATTCACTTCGTCTCTTCCATTTTTATCTTACGCTGCCTGTGAAAATTGGTGTGAAATAAAAAGGCAACTCCGCCTACAGACGTAATCAATTGATCTGGCAGGTAGTCCACAGACACCTAGGAAGGGAAAGCCAGTCTCCAGCGTGGACATCCCCGCCCTGTATTTTCTTTCTCTACCTCCTACCTTTCTGCCTCTCCATCCCCCTCCTTATATATTTCTGTCTCCTCCTTTTCGGCCTTGCTTTGATCTTCTTGCTATTTTCTGCTTTGCGTTTAGCAGAGGTAAACCAGCCTATGGGTCCCCGCCACCCCCCCACCCTGTTTCTTTCTTTCTTTTTTTTTTTTTTACATCTTTATTGGTGTATAATTGTTTTACAATGTTGTGTTACTTTCTGCTGTATAACAAAGTGAATTAGTTATAGTATACATATGTCCCCATATCCCCTCCCTCTTGCACCTCCCTCCTACCCTCCCTATCCCACCCCTCTAGGTGGTCACAAAGCACCCAGCTGATCTCCCTGTGTGATGCAGCTGCTTCCCACTAGCTATCTATTTTACATTTGGTAGAGTATATATGTCAATGCTACTCTCTCACTTCATCCCAGCTTACCCTTCCCTCAACCCCCGTGTCCTCAAGTCCATTCTCTACGTCTGCGTCTTTATTCCTGTCCTGCCCCTAGGTTCATCAGAACTTTTTTTTTTTTTTTTAGATTCCATATGTATGTGTTAGCATACGGTATTTGTTTTTCTCTTTCTGACTTACTTCACTCTGTATGACAGACTCTTGGTCCATCCACCTCACTACAATAACTCAATTATGTTTCTTTTTACCGCTGAGTACTATTCCATTGTATATTGCAAACAAACACATGAAAGGATGCTCAACATCATTAATCATTAGAGAAATGCAAATCAAAACCACAATGAGGTATCACCTCACACCGGTCAGAATAGCCATCATCAAAAAATCTACAAACAGTAAATGCTGGAGAGGCTGTGGAGAAAAGGGAACCCTCTTGCACTGTTGGTGGGAATGTAAATTGATACAGCCACTATGGAGAACAGTATAGAGGTTCTTTAAAAACTAAAAACAGAACTACCACATGACCCAGGAATCCCACTACTGGGCATATACCCTGAGAAAACCATAATTCAAAAAGAGTCATGTACCACAATGTTCATTGCAGCACTATTTACAGTAGCCAGGACATGGAAGCAACCTAAGTGCCCATCGACAGATGAATGGATAAAGAAGATGTGACACATATATACAATGGAATATTACTCAGCCGACCCTAAGTAATGTTTCTTTACCATTATTTTGTTATATGAGAGGCAGTGGAGAAGGTGTCTGCCTTTCCCCACTGCCGCCTCTGCAGGATGCCAGAAGATGCCCAGAGCTCCCAGGGGTCCTCCTCAATCTTTCTAGAGAAGTGGGACCAGGTTCAAGATCTCTAAGGATCCCAGCCACCTAAGCCCTCACAGACACCCCCAGCTAGGAGCTAAGTCTATAAAACCAGTCCCAGAATGAAAGCCTCCCCATCATCCAGGAAAGGAGAGAATGTCCTATGCAGGAGAATTGTCTATTTTTACTCATTAAATCACTTACTAAAAATATATATATTTATTAAGCATCACTCTGGCCAGGTGCTGGGCATACAGAAATGAACAAAGCAGTCATAGATCCTTGCAAAGTACAGTTCCTGGCACAGAGTAGATGCTCAGTAAATAGAGGTCACTGTTGGTTATTATTATTCTAGAAGTGTTTATTACGGTGCAAGACACTTAGTAGCATAAAATAAATGTTCGTTCCCTCCCTTCTAAAGGCAAGAGAGACTAACTCTGTATGATTATCTGTTTATTGGCCTTGGCTGTTGTTTTAATGCAAGAAAGGATGGAGGTGTGAAAACGAAATGCTCACTCCAGTACCATTTAGATTAGAAGATATTCATTCAACACAAATAAGCTTATAATCAAAAATTTGTCATACTTGGTGTGAAGAAAACGCACAGGGTGCTACTGGAGGACTTAATTTAGAAAGGTGGGGGGAGGAGGATCTGTGGAGCCAGCATCTTAAAGTAGCATCACTTAACCCAGTGGTTCTCAAAGTAGGGTCCCCTCATCAACAACAGCAGCACCAGGGAACTTGTTAGAAATGAAGATTCTCGGGCCGCCCCAGAACTGCTGAATCAGAAACTCTGGGGATGAGGCCCTGTTATCTATGTTTCCATCAGCAATCCAGGAAAGTCTGGTACTTCTTGAAGTGTGAGAACCACTGATGGAAGCCGAGACCGGAAGGATGAGTGGGAGCTGGCCAAGTGATGGGGAGAAAGAAAACTTTCCAGGCAGAGAGAACAGAACAGCACAAACCAAGGCCCTGCGGCAGGAAAGCCCATGGGAAGACGTGGCTGGGATGTAGCGAGGGACAGAGAGGCAGGGGTTGGAGAGTTAGACCTCGCAGAATCTTAGAGACCCATAAAGAGTGTGGTTTTGCTCCTACATCCACCAGAAGCCCCAACGGGCTCTCAGCAGAGGAATGATACCATACAAGGTCAATGTCATAGCATCTTGTTTATATCTGAGCTGGTGGGCCAAGGTTTAAGCAAAAACCACCTGTAGCCTGGCTCTCAGCTGCACCCAGGGTTTCCCGGGGCCTCTAGCCTCTTCCCGGGTCACACCTGCCCCTGACCCATGAACGGAGCCCTTCTCAGATGCCAAGAAGGGTCTGCCGTGGGGGGTGGGGCTGCCGGGGGAGGGGGTGGGGCTGCGGGGGGCGGGGCTGCCGGGGAGGGGTGGGGCTGCGGGGGACGGGGCTGTCGGGGATGGTGCAGGCGGGAGTCGTGGAAGAAGGCTCTTTCCTTTCATCCTATGCCTTTTGATACCTAATAGGATTTTCTAACTGTGTGCATGTATTATTTTTATCTTTTTAAAAACGTCCATGGGGGGTATCGAAACAGTGGGATTATAGGTTATTTTTGTTTCTGTTCTACAGAACAGAAATTGTATAAAATAAAGGCAAACACAATTTTATAAAGCCAATATTTATCAAATATTGTTTTGCATCAAGTATTTTGGTGAGTTAGCTCTTTATTCTCTCAACAAATATTTATGGAGCATCTGCCATGCCCCAGGCACTGGGCGGGCCTGGGGATGGGGAGGAAAAGAGACCAAAATCCTGCCTCCATGGTGCTTCCATTCTAATGGCAGGAGTCAGACCAATGCGCAAATTTAAAAAGCAATAATAGATATCAGTGTTTGCACGGGAAGGGGAACAGGGCTGGTCAGGGGAAGCCTGAGAAGGTGGTAGCTGGGTGAAGAACCAAGAGGGAAAAGAAAGAATTAGCGAGTCGGCAAGGAGGAGAAGGATAATGGGAGCCCGAAGGTGGATGTTGGCCTGAGGATGAACAGCAAGGACAGTGCGTGGCTGAAGGGGGTGGAGGACAGGCTAGAGGGGGCAGGGAGGGTCCGTGAGGACGGCTATCTGGCTCATGCCTTGTACCTGGGAGCCAATGGCCCCCAGGATGTGATCTGACATCTTGAAAGCATCACTCAGCTGCATGATGAAAACAGCCCGAGGAAGGGTCAGGGCAAGAGCGAAGCGGGCTGCCCAGAGAGGAGGGTTTAGTGACAAGCCAGGTGGGAGGTGACAATGGCTTGGGCTGGTGCAGGAGCAGTGGAGAGCCAGGCACATCGGATTCTCAACAGGCTCTGAAGTGGTAGCCGCCCGGATTTGATGCTGGGTCGTAGAAGGGAAGAAAGAGGAGACTGAAGGATCTGCCATTGTTTTTTGACCTGAGCAACTGAAAAGATAGTTGCCACTTATGAAGCTGTGGTTTGAAGGCTGAGGGAGAAGTAGGTTTTTGGCGAGGAGAGGGAGCTGGTTAATTTGGTCTAGAACATTTGAAGTTTGAGATGTGAGTGTGTCCGTTTGGATCCTCCAAGGAGCGGACTCTGAGACGGGATTGGACGGGCGAGAGGCTTCTAGGGGAAAAGGCTATGAAGGATGGAGGGGAGGGAGCAGGGGTAGGTGGGGAGATCCCAGATGCAGGACCTGTGAAAAGAGAGGGTGCGGGAGGGAGGACCCGGGAGGGGGATCTTGCAGACACAGCACAGTTCTAAGAACGGTTCAGTCAGGCCAGTGGGGGGTCCTCGAGCCAAAATCTCCCATCAGGGGTGTCCACATCCCACAGGAATGGGCCTGCACTGTACCCCCTTCTCTCTGGCTTACCCCACCCCCCATGCTCAGTCATTGGCTGGGAGAAGCCCACAGGAGGCAGGGACTCAGGGTACTGTGAAGCCGGGTCCAGGGATGCCAGTTATCCTGTTCTCACAACTGGAGGTATGAGTGGAGCGTTTCCATGGCTGCCACAGCCTATTAGACGTATAAGTAGAGATATCGAATAGGCAGTTGGATATATGAGTCTGGAGTTCAACACGAGGTCCAAGCTGGGGATAAAATTTTAAGAGTCTTCAGCTTATAAATGGTATTTAAAGGCTGGAGAATGGATGAGAGGGTGCATAATTGGCGGAGAAAAGCGGTCCAAGGACTGAGACCGGAGGCACACCTGCACTTAAGAGTCGGGGGATGCGGAGGAGCCAACGATGGATGGTGCCTGGGAAGCAGGAGGGAAACCAGAGCCTGGGAGTTGCTGGATGTCAAAGGAAGAAATTGTTTCCAAGGGGAGGGGCTACCACCTTTCAGAATGCTGCCAGTCGCCATTTATTTAGCATCCTTCCTGGGCCTTGCAATTTGCCAACGATTTCATGTACGTCGTCCCACTCAGCTGGTCTTCTCACCTGTGGTGGGTGCTGCCCAGACCTTTCCGGGGCCAACACACCCACCCTCTAGTTGCTGGGAGTGTTGGCGGCTAATGCCCAAGATTGCACTCCCTCCCCAGGGGCACAAAGGCCCAGCCTCCTTGCTGACATTCTGGATACCTCGAAAGGGCATCCGCACTTCGAGGCTCCTAGGATCAGCTGAAGCATGGGGGTACAGTCAGTAGCTTCCTCCGTCAGAAGAAAGGCTTGCTGACCGCGTGGGGTTGGGCGGAGTGCTACCTTTTTAAGAATCCACTGGATGCTCTGGTGAGAAATAGGAAACTCACAGACTCTCTGGCCATTCCGTTCTAAGTCATGACCCACTCGACACTCTCTAGACACTCCTTATCCCTCTTTTCTGGCTACTTTCCTCCTTTCTAAAAGTGGCATTTATCACCTTCCAGTGTACTATATCACTTCCTTATTTAGCTGTCTACTATTTATGGTTCACCTTCCTTCTTTCCTAGACCATCAGCTCCATGAGGGCAGGGATATTTATCACTTTTGTTCATTGATTCATCCAAGTGCCTATTCCACAGTAGGAGGGCGCTGAGGACTGTCTTAAGGGCTTCCTGGATGTTAAGTTCTGTGTTGCTCCCATCAGCCCTATGAGGAAGGAACTATTATCATGCCCAGTTTACAGATGGGGAAACTGAGGCACGGAGAAATTCAGTAACACCCTGAATTCTCACAGCTAGTAATGGCAGAGCCAGGGAACTAACTCAGCCAGTCTGGTTGCAGAGTTTGTGCTCTTAACTCCCCCCATGCATGGCTGAGAGAGAGAGAGAGTGAGAGAGAAAGAGAGAGAGAGAGAAACAGGTTAATCTGCTGGTGCAAAGAGGCCAATTTCCAGCATAACTGCCCACACCGTCCGAATGTTCAGACGCTGGCACGTCAGACCCGAGGCAGCAAAGCTGCATTCCTGTATGTTTCCCCCCTTGCAGTGGGTTGAATAATGACCTTCAAAAGGACGCGTCCAAGTTCTAATCCCCTGGAACCTGTGAAGGTGGCCTTATTTGGGAAAAGAGCCTTTGCAGACGTAATTAAAGACCTGGAGATGAGATCATCCTGGATTCAGGGTGGGCCCTAGATCCAACGAAGAGTGTCCTTAGAGAGACAGAAAAGGAGCAGACACACAGAGATGCAGGGAAAAGGCCATGTGAAGATGGAGGCAGAGATGGGGGTGATGCGTCTACCAGTCAAGTGACGCCAGGGATCGCCGGCAACACCAGAAGCCGGGAGGAAGACCTGGGACAGAGGCTCCTTCAGCCTCCAGAAGGAACCAGCTCAGCTGCAACCTTGATTTTGGATGTCAGGCCTCCAAAACCGTGAAAGAATCCTTTTCTGTTGTTTCAGGCCACCCAGTTTGTGGTCATTTGTTACAGCAGCCTTGGGAAACTAATACACCCTCTTCCCACTTCCTCCTCGCCACCTCCCCCCTCCCCCATTGGAGAACCGGAGACTTCTGCCCCTCCCTCTGCTTCCCCCTCTTCTGGTTCATCCCCACTGAGCCCATCATCAAAACGCTGCATCGGTGAGGTCCCCATGGCAACGGCTCTGATGCCAGAACCCAGGATTAGGGCACTGGAAAGAGCTCCGAGGTGGGGGCCGGAAGGGGTCTGCCGAGAAAACAAACAGCAGAGGGAAGGCAACTGACAAACACACTGGGCTTTATATTAGCTCTTTTTTAACAAAACAAGGCTCTGTGAAAAGTCCCCCTTAACCTGATGAATAATCTGTAGGTAGGGAAGCAAAAAGGCTGGCGGAATCCTGCAGCGCCTGGGGGCTGCGATCTAGCCCGATGGTGGGGGCGCGCGGGGGGGGCGTGGGACACAGACAAAGCCACCCTCCTGGTTCCGTCCAGACGCTCCCTGATCTAGGGGTCAACATTGGCCTGCCTGCTCGGAGACGCCACAGGGGCCCAGGCTCCAGGAACAGTTTCAGGTCTCCTGATGGTGGCCTGAGGGGGGTTCTGCCCTCTCTCTGTCTTGCTCTGCCCTGGGTGGACGTGAGCGCGGTGACCCCCGCTTCCAAGGTGAGCACGTTCGCGTGGCCGACCCCAGGGCTGCGTCCCATCTCCCCTCCCATCTCCCAGCGCCTCCTGGACCAGCCAGGGGAGCCTCCCACCCAGCCGCCGACCTCACCCGCTTCCGCTGCGGACGGCGCCCCCTGCCGGCCTCCCGTCCCCTCCTCACCTGGCAGGAGGCGACCGGTCTCAGGCTCCTCTCCTCCAGCCCCAAAGTCCATCAGGTGTCACGTTCTGAACGCTGTCCTCCCTCACAGCCTTGTGCATCCTCCTCCTGTCGGTTCCCATGGACACCTCCCCAGCCCAGCCCCGGGGCCACTCACGATGGGGAAGTCAAGCCATCCCACCCGCTGCTCCCAGACCAGCTTTCTAGCCATCTTCGTGCTTTCCCTCCCAAGGAAGTCCCCTCCCACCTCCGTGCACTCACAGGCGCACACACTCACATGTACACACTCACACATACTATATACACACGAGCACAGACATTCACACAGACACACATTCACTCACACACTCGCACTTACACACTCACACATACCACAGGCACACACAGGCACACACACACAGAAATATTCACACTCGTTCACACTCATTCACACACTCACAGGCACACTCACACTTATACACTCACAATACCACAGGGACACACTAACAGAGATAGACACACACAGACACACTTGCACACTCACACACAGAAATACGCACTCACACATACTCATTCACACTCACAGACTCACACTCATTCACACACTTACGCACTCACACATACCACAGAGACACACTAACACAGACACTCACACCCAAAGACACACTCACACACTCACATGGAAATACACACTCACACATACTCATTCACACCCACAGACACACTCACACTCATTCACACACTCACAGACACACACACTCACACACGGAAATACACATACTCATTCACACTCACAGAATGCTCACACAGGCACGTGCACACACACTCGCAGACACACTCCCGCCACCCTCTCCTACACATGTTCACACTCACACCCGCAGACACACTCCAGTCCTGGGGCTCAGGCAGTGCTACCAGCCACACAGGTGCTGCGGCCACGGAGGTGGTAAGACTTTGCTCAGGTCAGCAGGTGGCCCCTGAGTTGGGGCATCGACAAGCTGGTGGGACCCCTGGTGTGAGGACACAGGCTGCCTCTCTGTCTCTCTCCCCCTCCCTCACTTTCCAGCTCATCTAACACGGTGCAAGGCACACAGTAGGTTCTTCAGAAATATTTCTTAAACGAGTGGCCATCAGCCACCCAAACTAAAACCTGCATGAGAATGCACAGAGACCATCATTTTGCAACCCAGAACTTCAAAGTAGCCTCGTTAAAACCACTGGATCATTCTCAAAACAAGAAACAAAAAAAGGAGAGTGGAGAAAGAATGCCTGCATCCTCAACTGTCTGCCCATATTCCATGTACCTCCCGACTCAGAACCTTTGTTGACAAAAACCCCTATCCTGGAAAATCTCCCTGCATCACTGCAAGCTCTCTAGTGCCTGGCACAAGCAAACCCTCGACTTTGGGTTGTAGAGGAATAAATAAATGAATGAATCAATTAGCATCACTTTGCCCTGGGAGTTGTTTAGCACAAGTCTGGGTACGGTGAAGGCATCAGTCAAGATGGGTGGGTGGGTGGGTGGTTGGATGGACAGACGCATGGATGGATGGATGGAAGTGACCTTTAAAATCTGGCTTAAAACTCACTTCTAAGACACTTTCTGGAATATTTCCACTCCACTCTGATCTCCTTCTTTACAGAGCATTTTTATGGTAGGTATTGAATTCATCTTGAGCAATATTCCTGTATGGTTTTAGCCATTTCACTCCGACGGCTGCATGAGTATGTGTGAACCCATCGCCATCACCCCCCAGTTAGTCCATGGTTCCTCCCGAGCAAGGGCTGGGCTGTTTCCATCGTGCCTTCCTTGAAGTTTCTGCAGGGCTGGGTCACCACCGGTTGGAGGGTGTGTGGGAGCTCTGGCGAGGGCAGCTCCACTACAGATGTGTCTTGGAGCACATGTTCTGGCTGATGTGCTTTGGGGTGGGGACAGGGAACGGGAATTCTCCCTTAGCTACAATTTCTTCTTCTTTATGGGAAAGTGGCCGAGTGCTGTTCCTTTTCAGGCCCTAGGGAAATGTCTGATTGACTTCCTGGGAGCCCCACTTACAGGGCAGATAACTGCTAAAGGAATCTCACACCATGTTTCCAGAAGAGGAAGAACAGGAGGCCCAGGAATGGCCCTCAGTTGGATCAATTTCTACACTACAGCTTTGGCTGCCATGCTCTGGCTTCTCATACTCTTGTTTCCAGAAGCCAAGGGAAGAAGGAAAATGCAGACATTTTCCAGAAAGATCTAGAAGCTCCCAGAAATTGCCAGAATTTTCCAGGCTTGTCTATAAATACAGTGGTACGGTGTAGTATGATGCTCTAGTTACCTGGATGTGCCCTTGAAGGGGACACAGACCCAGCCCTGTTTCCCCCTACTAAATTAAACCAAACCAGCTAAATTAAACCAAACCAACAAAGCAGTACAGAATCCTCTAGCACCCTGGGAGAGATCCTGGAGGGCGCAGCATCCTCATTTTCTGTTTTCTGATCTGTAAAACGGAGTGACATTAGCACTGACATCCCAGGTCGCCGTGAGGACTAAATGACGGGAACGATGTAAAATGCTTGGCACTGTGCCCCCACGTAGTAGATGCTTAATAATGGTTGGTGACGATGATGGCGATGATGAAGGCCAAGAAGAAACTGTGCTGTGCGGTCAGAAGACAAGTCCCAGTTGGTTGACGCCACTTAGGATGGTACCAGGAATATATTAAGTGCTCATTAAATATTAGTTGGCATTCTTCTTCAAAATGTGCATTCTCTTTTTCCCCATTTGCCACAACTAAGAGTGCTAAAGGGGCAAATGAGTTCTTATTATCCCCAGAGAAAGATCCTTTTACTGGCAGGAAGGATACCAAAGGCCACCCTGAGGCTAGACTCGACAAACAAACATGCATGCAAGAAAGAGCCCACCTGGGCAGCATCTAGCATTGCTCACTTACAAGAAATTCAACCCAGGAGGTGCCTTCCCAGGGCCCTGCTCAAGCCATATAAAATACACACGTACACGTACGTAGAAACACACAGCCTTAGCACCTCAGGCCTGGTTTCAGAAACCTGGAACTAGCACCGCATTCCGATTAACAGTTGAGAAAAAAAAAAGAAAGAAGACAAGTCCCTCCGACAGGCCACTCTGATTGCCTGGCTACCATTGTCCAGTGCCTTGCAGCTCCACACCTCTACCCACCAAAGCACCCACAGAATCAACAGTGCCTCCTACAGGCCTTGGCCTCCAGGGACTGTCTGACACTTGTCTGGATGCCTCTGGGAGCAGAGGGTTAAAATGCACAGGGAACGTTCCATTGCAAAAAAATAAAAGTTTCCTTGGAGTCCTGCAGACCTCAGGGTTTCGTCTAGGGACATTCCCAGGCCTCTTTCCTAGAGAACTTCCAAAGTCCAAGCCTACTGCCAAGCTCAGGAATTCCCTGCGGTCTGCCAGGCCTCTAGCCAGGAGTCCAAGATGCACCTTGGTAAAACGCAAGGTGATCTGGGGGCCCCAAAGTCTCATCCAGAAAGGTGAGTGTCTAGTGCATCACCCCGTGGCTCAATTCCCCCAGCCCAGCCCAGGCGGCTGCTCTGTCCCTCAGAGCCGTGTGCTTGGACAGCTGCAGGTCCACACCACCTGTCCGGGTTCCTCTGGTTTGTCTGTTAGTTTCTATCTGGTATTTTGCAGCGTCACCTTACATGCGGGGTTTGTGATGAAGTCTTCTGGCGATACCTCCTGACTGGAGCAAATTTGCCTTCTCTCATGGCCTGAGAAAAGGTCGTAGCCTGGAAGTCTGTATTACTCTGTCACAGAAATTAAAGGAGCAGTTTGCCACAATAAAGGACTCTCTGCTTGGCAGCCTGCTCACCCTTGCCAGCTTCCTCCTGCTATCTGCTCTGATGATGTGGGTAAGAATCCTCTTCCAACAGCAGGCAGGATGCCTTTGGAGCTACAAGTAAACCACTGAATACAGCTACCCCACTTACCCACCTCCAGGCCGATGTACCGTGTGATTAAAATAGCTGCTGTGGGGCTTGGGGGAAGCCTTACTGAAGGGTTTACCGTCCACCAACTTATTTCCTAGTAGGGGGCGTGTTCTCTTTATTTGCCCCACGATGATTCAAAGAGTGGGCGAGTAGGAAAAAAAACCTCAGAAAGTCAAAGTACTAAATTGTTTTCAGTGGTTATTTGCTGGGGACGGGGGACCTGGATAGGACTGGAGATGTGATTTTTCCATTCTTAATTTGTACAAATATTTTAAAGTGGTTGTTTTTTGGTTTTTTTCTATGTTTCAAGCTAACAAAAAACTGAGCACCTTCCCTGGGGGAAAGCCATATGTTGAAACGCCTTAATTTCCTCTTGATGCAAACTAAGGCAAAGGCAGGAAAGCACAGTGTGCTGAGTTCCAGGCAGTTGTAGGATTTGGCAGGAGGAGGGGTGAGGGTGGAAAGGAAGAATAAGATGACCACTCACGTCTGGCTCCCAGCATCCCTGAAGACTTGGTATTTGATCAACTTTGTGGGCTTATATAAAGAACATTTCTCACCTGCACCCCAAGTCTGTCTTTGTTTAGTTGACTTACCGTCTTCATTTTGCTCCTGAAAGGGTTTGCAGCATCCTCACCCTCAGTCACTGCATAGATTTGAATTTCGCCAATGAACTCTATAGCCGGGGAAGGCTTTGCTCCCTTTGCCGAGCAGTGCTGTCTCCTTCCCTTTGCAGGAACTGTGGAATTCCTGAGATGGCTTGTTTGGGAGTCCCTCTGTTACGGGGAGGAAGTGAGAAAACCTGCCAACAGTGACTCTTGGGTGAACCAAAATTGACATCTATAACGCATGGTGCAAGAAAAGGTCCCAGTTGAGAAAAATGTATAACCCCGTGTCGTAGAAAAGGAAGAAGCTGCTTCTAACCTAATCAGCTCACGTCTGAGCTCTTGAGAGCAGACCCCATAGAGCAGAGGAAGCGCCCAGTGTCTCGGCATCCCAGCCCGGCCCCAGCCGCCAGCTCCCACCCTGACTGCTTCGGGGTTGAGGATGGAGAGATCCAGCTTGGCTGAAGCTGGGTCACCTTGAGGAAGTATCAGTTCAAGACTGTTGTGAAGAGCCTGGAAACTGTCAGAGGCTCTCGCATCCCTAGTACCGGCGAGCCTTGACTCCTCGCATGACAGCAAAGTTCAGGGGTGTGCCATTTTCAGACAATTCTTGGCGAGATGCCTCTGGATATTAGTCCTTGCAGGAGTACACAGACAGCCAAGAGGGCAAGGAGAAAACCAGCGCTGGTGGCAGTGTCTTCATTCGGGGAAGACACTTCTCTGACCATTTCCAGCAAGACCCTGAGCCAAGTTTTGTGAGGCCAGCACGCATTTTTTTCTTTCACTTTTTATGATAAGAAATGACAAATATATACGCATAGACAGAATAGTGTCATGAACCCCTAGGTACCCATCGTGCAGCTTCAACAGCTATCAGCATCCTGTTATGGCCTAAATTGTGTCCCCCCCCACTGCCAACAACACTACTGCAAACTTCGTATGTTGAAACCCTAACCTCCAATGTGATTATTGTTGGAAATAGAGCTTTTAGGAGGTAATTAAGGTTAAATGAAGCCAAAGGGTGGAGTCCTGCTCTGATAGAATTGGTGGCCTGATAAGAAGAGGAATAAGTTCTCTCCTCCCCCCACCCTCCCATCCCCTGCCTCGTGCATGCACCAAGGAAAAGCCATGTGAGGACATCTGCAAGCAAAGTGGCCATCTGCAAGCCACAGAGAGAGCTTTCCCCCAAGCCCAACCTTGCTGACATCCTGATCTGGGACTTCCAGCCTCCAGAACTCTGAGAAAATGAATGTCTATTGTTTAAGCTACCCTGTCTACGGTATTTTGTTACGGTAGCCCAAGCAGACTAATAAAATTCCTAAATGCTTTATATTGTTAAAGATATTATAAATGAAATTTTAAAACAATTTTCTAACTGTTTCTACTATTCTATAAAAATACGATTGACTTTCTTAGGTTGACCTTGCAGCCTGAAGCCTTGCTAAACGCGCGTAACAGTTCTCGTCGTTCTGTTGTTCATTCCTGCGGATTTTCTACAGAAAAAAACATATTCTATACAAAGAGCGAGAGTTTTACTTCTTCCTTTCCAACTGTATACCTCTCATTTCTTTTCCTTGCCTTATTGCACTGGACATAATTTCCAGTCCAATGTGAAATAGAAGTGATAAAAAGGGATAACCTTGTCTTGGTTCCCGTCTTAAGGAGAAAGAAGTCTTCCATCATTTAGTATGATGTTGACTCTAGTTTTTCATCTATGCCCTTTTTATACTGAGGAAGTTCCCTTCTAGTCTTATTTGCTGATAGTTTTAAAATTTTGAATGACATTAAACTTTGTCAAATGCTTTTTCTCTATCAGAATTGTCATATGATTTTTCTCCTTTATTTTGTTTATATAGTAAATTGCATTAATTAATTTTATTGAGTTACAGTTGATGTACAATATTATATAAGTTATGGGTGTACAATATAGCGATTCACAATTTTTAAAATGTATACTCCATTTATTGTTATCAAATATTAGCTATAGTCCCCGTGTTGTACAATATATCCTGGTAGCTTATTTTATAAATAATAGTTTGTACCTCTTAATCTCCTACTCCTGTATTGCCCCTTCTCTCTTCTCCCTCCTCACAGATAACCACTAGTTTGTTCTCCATATCTGTGAGTCTGCTTTTTTTTGTTGTTATATTCACTAGTTTGTTGTATTATTTAGATTCCACGTATAAGTGATATATTGTATTTGTCTTTCTCTGACTTACTTCACTTAGTATAATAATCTCTAGGTCCATCCATGTTGCTGCAAATGGCATTATTTCATTCCTTTCTATGGCTGAGGAATATTGCATTGTATATATGTACCACATCTTCTTTACCCGTTCATCCGTTGATGGACACTTAGGTTGCTTCCATATCTTGGCAATTGTAAATAATGCCGCTAGGAACATTGGGGTACGTATATTATTTCAACCAAGTGTTTTTGTTTATTTCGGCTATAGACCCAGGAGTGGAATTGCTGGGTCATATGGTTGTTCTGTTTTAGTTTTTTGAGAAATCTCCATACTGTTCTCCACACTGGCGGCACCAATATACATTCCTACCAACAGTGTGAGAGGGTTCCCTTTTCTCCACATCCTCGCCAACATTTGTTATTTATGTTCTTTTTGATGATAGCCATTCTGACAGGTGTGAGGCGATATCTCATTGTGGTTTTGACTTGCATTTCCCTGATGATTAGTGATGCTGAGCATCTTTTTATGTGCCTGTTGGCTACATTGATTAATTTTTGAATGTTAAACCAATCTTACATTTCTGGAATAAATTCCACTTGGTTATGATGTATTAGTCTTTTTATTTGTTGTGAGATTCAACTGGCTAATATTTTGTTAAGGATTTTTACATCTATGTTCATGAGGAATGTTGGTCTATATTTTTTCTTGTATTAGCTTTGTCAAGTTCCAGTATCAGGGTTATATTGGCCTCATGAAATGAGCTGGAACGTTTTCTTTCCCCTCTATCATAAACAATAAATTTATCAACGTCCTCTCTTCATAAAGAAAATAGTGTAAGTAAAATTAGCATTGGTATTTGATAGAATTAGCCAGTGAAACCTTCCGAGCCTGGAATTCCTGTGTGTGAAGGTTTTTGATAACAAATTCAATTTCTTGGAAATTCAGATGTCCTATTTCACCTGGTGTCAGTTTTCATTAAGTCGTGTTTCTCAAAGAATTAGTCCATTTCATCTAATTTGTCAACTATTTTAGAATAAAGTTGCGTACAATAGCCCTTATTATCCCTTACATGTCGTAGATTCTATAGTGACGGCCCTTTGTGTGTTCCTAATATGGAAATTTGTATTTTCCTCTCTTTTTTCTTAGTCCTGTTAGAGGTATACAATTTTATTTATCTTTTCAAAGAACCAACTTTTGACTTGTTTATTTTTTTGTCTATTTTCTACTTCTGTGGTTTCTGCTCCATATTATTGCTTCCCTCGGGTTTAATTTGCTTGTCTTTTTCTAGCTTTTTAATGTGAAAACTTAGAACATTTATTTTAAACATTTCTTCCCTTATAATATAATTCCTTAAAGCTATAAATTTTTCTATATGCATCAATTTAGCTGCATTTTGATATGTTAATAAGTTTATTATGTTTCACCTTGAAATGTTTTCTAATTTCCTTTGTGTTTGTGTGTGTGTGTTATATAGAAGTGTTGTTTAATTTCCAAATCTGTGGCTCTATTTTATTGTTCTTGATTTCTAATTTAATTCCATGTGTCAGAGAATATATTCTGTAAGATTCCCATCTTTTAAAATTATGGAGCATTGTCTTATGGGCTACCATATGTCTTTCAAATGTTTTATGTATATTTGGAAAGAATGTGTATTCTACAGTTGTTGGATGTATGGCTCTATAAATGTCATTAGGTTGAGGTAATTGATAGCATCTTTCAAATATTTTATTTTATTACTGATTTATTTTTAATTAATTGTTCTACAAGTAGTGAGTCAAGGGTGCTAAATTCTCCAACTATGACTGTGGATTTTTCTAATTCTCCTTTTAGTTCTGTCAGCTTTTGTTGTGTGATTTTGGAACGCTGTTAGTAGATTCATACACATTTTAAATTGTTCTGTCTTCTTCATGTTTGGACCCTTTTAACATTATGAAATGTCCCTCTTATCAGTGATATGACTTTATCTTAAAGTCTAATTTGTCAGATATTAATATAGCCACTCCAGCTTTCTTATAGTTAGGGGTTTGCCTGGTATATCATTTTCCATCCTTTTACTTTTAGCCTATTTATGTCTTTGTATTTAAAATCCATCTCTTGCAAATGTATAGTGGGTCTTATTATTTTTATCCAATCTGACAATCTCTGCTTTTTAGAAGGAGTGTTTAGTCCATTTATTTTGTAATAAAGTTATGGATATGATTGGATTTAATCTGCATTTTTGTTACTTGCTTTCTATTGGTCTCATCTGTTTTCTTCCCCTGATCCTCCTTTCCTGCTTTCCTTTTTGCTGATATATTTTGGCATTCCACTTTGATTCCAATGTTGGCTTTTTCGAATTATCGTCTATAATATTCATCTATTAACTCATCACAGTCTACTTAAAGTTAATATCTTACCACTTCACATAAACTATAGGAACTTTAAAACTATATAGTCCCATTTACGGCCCCTCTACCTTTGTGTTATTTTCGCCACATGTGTTACTTCTATCTGTGTTTAAAAATACCCACAATATAGTTTTATAAGTTTTGTTTTAAATAGTCATATATGTTTTTTCTCTGTATTTTAAAGAAATAGATAAAATATAAAAGGCTATACATATATATAAGACTATATACTTATTAATTTATTCATTCTGCTGATTTGAATTATCCTCTGGTGCCATTTCATTTCAGCCTAAAGAATTTCCTTTAGCATTTCTTGTAGTGCAGGTCTGCTGGAAATTCTCTCGGTTTTTGTTTATTTTAAAATCTCTTTATCTTTATTTTCAAGGTATAACTTGACTGGGTATAGACTTCTGGGTGGCAGTGTTGAGGTTTTATTTCTGAATTTTAAAGTTATTGTTTACTGTCTTCTGGCCTCCATTTTCTCTGATGAGAAGTCAGCCATCATTATTATTTCTTAATAGAATGTGTTGTTTTTCTCTGAGCGCTTTCAAGCTTTTCTCTTTATCTTTGGGTTTCAACTGTTTGATTATGATGTACCTCAGCGTGGTTCTCTTTGTATGTGTCCTGCTTGGGGTTCATGAGCTTGTTGGATCTGTAAATTAATGTGTTTCACAAAATTTGGAGAGTTTTTAGTCAATAATTCTACAAATATGTTTCTGCCTCATTTTCTAGTACTCCAATTACACATATTTTAGCTTGATATAGTCCCATAAGTTTATGAGGTTCTGCTCATTTTTCTTCTATTTTTTTCCCTCTCTATTCTTCTCCTTCAATAGTTTCTATTGATCTATCTTCAAATTCACTGACTCTTTCTTCTTCCATCTCTAATCAACTACAAAATGATTTAAGGAATTCTTTCATTTCGGTTATGTACATTTTGGGTATAGAACTGCAGAGCCCAGTATAGTAGTCGGTATGTCTCTATTTAAATTCAAATTAATTCAAATTAAATAAAATCAAAATTCAATTTCTTTATCACAGTAGCCACATTTCTAGTGCTCCATAGCCAAGTTTGGCTAGTGGCTCCAGTGTGGGGCAGTGCAGGTACAGAACATTTTCATCACTGCAAAAAGCTCTGTTGGACAGAGTTGCTGTCAAATTTCCACTTCGTTCTTTTTTGAGTTTATGTTTCTTTACTGAGATTTCCTATCTTTTACAATGTATATATTTTCCTCTGAGTCTCTGAACATATTCATCATAGGTGCTTTAAATTCCTTTGTACTACTTGCAACATCTGGATCATCTTGGGGTCAGTTTCTATCGATGGCTCTTTTTCTTGAACATACGTAACATTTTCCTCCTTCTTCACCTGTCTAGTGATCTTTGATTGGATACTGGTAATTTTGAATGATACCTTGTAGAGGCTCTGGGTCCCGTTTGTTCTCTGCCAATTTATTCTAGCAGGTAATTAAGCTCATTGGGCTCAATCTCCAGAGTTTGTCTCCCCTTTGAACAGCAGCAACTGAAATCTCTACTCAGTTCCTTCAGCTTCCAGCTGCTGCTTTTTTCCCCCTGGGGCACATAAAGTCCCCCCCTGAATATATACATCTTAGATGTGCCAAGAATTGAGGTGGACCTTATATGTAAATTTTGGAGCTCACTTCCTCTGTGGCACCCTTCCTTCAAGGATTCCCCTCCTTAACTTTCTGGCTTTCTTCCAGCCCTGAACTCTGTTTTCTGACACATTAAGCCAGTACAGCTATGGTTTTCTGCCACTTCAATGTATGCACAGATTTGGGAGTTCTGGGTAAAAAGTCTGTGATGAGAAAACAGTTATTCTGAGTTGCTGCCTAGGCATTTTACAGTATGACAACCCTGCTCACACCCAGAGTCTGGACATTTAGATAAGGACCTGAGCTTAGGATTCCTGCCACAAGTTCCTGCTTTGCTTTTGCTGGGGCACCTTTTAAAATAACCAGTTAAGAGTTGAGCCGGGAAAAATAAGTTAGTGACCTCTGCCCCGACCATCTTATAAGTAATAGGTGCTTGCTACCCTGCTCTCTGTCTCCTGCTTGGTTTTGACCTGAGACAGTACTGCCCTTTCCCCAGCGCATTGTATCCCTCTCCCCAACTCCATTCTGGGATCTGTAAGTAATAAATCTTAGGACTTTACTTCCCTTGCATGGGTGTATTAAAACCATGCCTTCAATCAAAATGACCCCAGGGTTTTCACTTCTGCAAAGTGGGAGCCCAGATGCTGAGGAAGCTACCTGCCAACCCTGTGTGGGTGGCATGTGCCTCCTCATTCTCCAGGGCATCATCTGCATATTCTTAGTTTAATACACCAGCGACAGGCTCCCCAGCACAAAGCCTCAAACTCACATATGTCACCCATGAAGTTAGTCTTTCAAGGGGAGATTCCTCTCCAGTTTCTGCCTATTTTTGATTGCTCTTGTGCCTTCTTATGTTGCCTCTAGGTTTCATAATTGTTGTCTGTGGAAGGGTTACTCTACCACTGTTATGACAGTTATGACACTGTTACCAGAAGCCAGAAGCTCCCACCATGCCTTTTTCCCCAGTCTGATGTTCACCCAGTTTGTACTGTTGAAGACTTAACCTTGGGGCATATGGCCTTAGGAGGAGAAGCTTCCATTCTTTGTCTCCTGGAGGAAACTCAGAGGCTAGCTTCATACCATTAGCCATCAGAATCCAAAGGAATCAATACTCTTGGGTCACAGTTATTAACGTTCTCCAAGGAATGTAGACTATCTAAAAAGAAACCAGCACAATCCTATCTGGACCCAAACTTTATTTTGATCTTTTTGAAAACTAAAAACAAACTTTATTCTTTTTTTCCTCTCAGGAAAGAAATGATAGAGCTTGAACATCTAATCAGTATCATTACCATCATCCACTAAAAGAAAAAATTCTCTTTCAACCACCTACATGTACCAATAGGTTACACTCGTATAGAAGCCTTACACCCCAGTGATAATTTACCAGTAGATGCATATGTGGGTGTGGAGAAATCACATTGCATGGTGAGAAAGCACGAATGCAGAGCCCAGTCCCAGCATCTTATAGCTGTGTGGCCTTGGGAAATTTTTTTAACTTCTGTAAGCCACATCTTTCTCATCTGTAAAGTTGGAATAATAATATCTTCCCTGTAGGGTTGTTATGAGAGCTAAATGATAAAGCATGAAAAGTGCCTCCTGTAATACAGTTGACAGAAGACTCTCAAAAATTCTGTTTATAGAGTCCCTGAGGTCTCTACAACCAGCCGCGTGAAATCCAGGTGAGGGAGAGTTCTCACCGGCAATGAAAGCTTTCCCAAATTTATCCACAGCTCATCATGGGCAATGTTTCTCTAAATGTTCGTAAATCACATAGAGAGACGCTGAGCGTGGCATCTTCAGTTCAGAATTTCTGAGGGCTACTCCAGTTTCCTACAGTTTCATGGAAATTCTGCGTTCTATGATTCCCAAACATTTCAATGAAATTCTCCAGTTTGGGGGATCATCTGAGGAATAAGTCCCTTTGAATGGTCTAGTATCCAGATGAGAGGGGAAAACTATGATGTCATAGTTTCCAATGTCATCTTCTTAGTCTATAGCATCAAGGCTGCTGGTATTCATCCTTCCTAAGATGAAATTCATGCAAACCTGGCTGCATTGCCCTCAAAACCAGACAAAAGCTTCCAACTTTCCTGGGGTTTTTCATTCCTTTCAAATATATCTTCTATAAAAGGCAATCACTGTTGAACCACTTTAGTGACTACTGGGAAAAGGCCTTCCTCAGCATTGGGTCCACCAGTGAGCATCTGCTTCCCAGAACGTCAAGTAGTTATTGACTTCTTGGTTTGTACTAGCGCATTGCAATACCAGCACTTTGCCTGAAGTGTCAGAACCGTGCTTATCCACAACACACGAGGTGGCCCCGAGGCTCCAATTACTCACCACTCAAGAACAAAGTCATTGCAGGAAGGAACAATGCACAGGTTGCCAAAGAGCCCTTGGTCTGTCTTCGCAAGAGTCAAGTTGCTCCACAACTATCTGTGTGGGGCTGTCTCTACAAACTGTACTTGACACAAGACTCGGGGGAGATTTCTTTCTAATGATGAGTCCTCCTCCCCCATGAAGGAGACTGGTGTTCAGTTAGAACTAAAAATCCAATGTTTGCCAGTGAGTGCCAGGATGCAGGACTGAATCATGCCCTGAACTACCTTCCCACTCACTGCAGATCAGGCTGTGCACATCCACGGAAAGTTATCACCCTGATTCATTCATTCATTGAATGTATATTTGAGTGTCTAGCTCTGGGGAGACAGCAGAGAACAAGGCTACAAGAATTGGTTAATTCTATCAGGTGACATTGCTGAGGGCAGGAACCAGCATTGATTGAGTGGAGGCTTTTCATAGAAGACCCGCTATGTGTCACACAAAATCCAAACTATTCTACGTATACATTTTCTCTAATCCGTACCACACAGATTATCCAGATGAGGACACCGAGGTTGCCCAGGTCTTAAGAAGCAGAGCTGGGATCCAAACCCCAATGGAAGTGTCTCCACAGCCCACGCACTCCTGCCTCACACCTTCCAGAACCAGACATGGAGGCTATTGCAGCATCATGGACTGAAGGTCCCAACGGCCTTTCCATCTACAGGAGGGAGCCACAGCACACGTGCACCAACTTAAAGAAGCAGCTATGGGGAAGGGGCTATGAGAATGGGGCTGGTCTGTCTGTATTTAGTTCCTGGTTCTACAGGTTAGCTCATGGCCTCTCTGTGCCTCAGTTGTCTCATCTGTAAAGTGGCTATTATTCATGGTACCTATGCCCTGAGCACCTGAGGATTAGCACAGACAATTCATATAAAGCACTTAGTGCATGTCAGCTCATGCTATTACAACAAAATACAATCAACTGCAGTCCTTAAACAACAGACATTTACTTCTCACGGTTCTGCAGGCTGAAAGTCCAAGATCAGGGTGTCAGAATGTCCTGGTTCTAATGAGGGTCCTCTTCCTGGCTTGCAGATGGCCACCTTCTCACCGTGTCCTCATTTGGTGGAGAGACAGCGAGCTCTGGTCTCTCTTCCTCTTCTTATAAGGACACTAATCCCATCACAGGGACCCCACCCTCATGACCGCATCTAAACTTAAATATCTCCAAATGCCATCACATTAGGGCTAGAGCTTCAACAAAGGAATTTTGGAGGGATGCAAACATTCAGCCTATAATAATGACTGAAGCATATTAGGAGATCAGTAAATGTTAGCTACACCTGCAATGCCTGTCAAGGTTGCACAGAAATCCTCCTCCAGTTCACCTTGCTGGTCCAAGAACACTACACAGCAGGGCAAGAAGTGACCCATCTGCCAGAGAACATGGGGGTCATTATTCATCAGGATTTGCCTTTATTTTGTATTCGTGGGGAGAGATATTTTCTGGGGGAGTTAGCCCATCACTTTTTGCAGCCCTAAAGGATGCCTTTTTTTAAAAAATAAATTTATTTATTTATTTATTTTTGGCTGTGTTGGATCTTTGTTGCTGCGCACGGGCTTTCTCTAGTTGTGGCGAGCCGGGGCTACTCTTCGGTGAGGAGCGCGGACTTATTGTGGTGGCTTCTCTTGTTTCGGAGCACGGGCTCTAGGCGCATGGGCTTCAGTGGTTGTGGCACACGGGCTCAGTAGTTGTGGCTCGCGGGCTCTAGAGCACAGGCTCAGTAGTTGTGGCGCATGGGCTTAGTTGCTCCGCGGCATGTGGGAGCTTCCCGGACCAGGGCTCGAACCCGTGTCCCCTGCATTGGCAGGCAGATTCTTAACCACTGTGCCACCAGGGAAGCCCAGGATGCCTTTTTTAAGAGGCTGCTACTTCCTTTCCTGCTGTTCATCTCAACCCTCAGCTCCTTAGCCACTGAGATCATCTCTGGTTGGGGTGCATTTCCTCCTCCTCATATCAGCCCCAGACCTAAGGGCTCTGACTCTTCCAAGCCGTTCGGCAGCCCTGGTTGATTTTATCACGGTCGTAACTCCCTGGAATAGCTGCTATTAAGCTACAGCTACTAGTGCAAAGCTAAGACTATTGTATCTACTGCAACGTATTCATAAATCTCTACGGGCATTTATTGAGTGCCTACTGTGTGTGTCCTATGGATGCCTACTGGGTTTTCTATCTCCACCCTCCCCCCCCACCATCACTACCATCAAAGAAAATAGGCCTCATTATCGTCTTTTAATGGAAAGCTTGCCCCATGGTTCCAGAGGAGAGGTATCTCTCCTGCCCATCCCAGCGTCTGCTGTCTGTCCGGCAGTGTCCCCTCAGCCTGTAGATGTCCCCTAAGGGATTCACTCCCCGGTCTCGTGACTTGGTAAGCTGACCTGCCTCCAGCCATCTCCCTGTAGCCATCCTTAAACACATCCTGACTTACAGTCTCCTTCGGTTTTCTAAACCTTCAGTATTGCTGTTCCCAACCCCGCCTGTCTGATTTTTCTGTATCTCTGAGTTTTCGTCTCTCTTGAACACTCAGTTCTATTCGGCCCCCTGTCTGTTCATAAATCTTGCCACTCTCCCTGCCACCGCCTATCCCCAAGTCTATCAGACAAGTCTGAGAACAACTATTTCCATAGCCCAACTCCGCATCTCCACCTACAGCAGGCTCAGGTTCCTGGACAGGCGGCCTTTGAACCCCAGGTTCACAGGTGTGTTACTGATGGGTATCTACCCCAACCTGAGTCTAGGGACTTGCAAACGGAGAAGAAATTTCAAGTGGTGGCTCTGCTATGGATGGCATTTCTGCTTTGAAAGAGACAACAGGTCTGGTCTGGATGCCCAGATAGTGAGCTCTCATCCTCCACTCCTCCTGCAATTTCCATTGAGCTGATTTCAAGGGCTATTGCCAAGACACGATGGGGCTCTTGAGCATACACAAAAGGTGTGCAGGCGTGCTCCCACACATGTGGGTGCCCACAACCTTCCCATCATTCTCCCAGGCTTATTTCTTTTTCTTTTAGTTTTTTTTAAATTTATTTTTTAACATCTTTATTGGAGTATGCTTGCTTTACAATGGTGTGTTAGTTTCTGCTTTACAACAAAGTGAATCAGCTATACATATACATATATCCCCATATCCCCTCCCTCTTGCACCTCCCTCCCACCCTCCCTATCCCACCCCTCTAGGTGGTCACAGAGCACCGAGCTGATCTCCCTGTGCTATGCGGCTGCTTCCCACTAGCTATCTATTTTACATTTGGTAGTGTGTATATGTCCATGCCACTCTCTCACTTCGTCCCAGCTTACCCTTCCCCCTCCCTGTATCCTCAAGTCCATTTTCTACATCTGCGTCTTTATTCCTGTCCTGCCCCTAGGTTCGTCAGAACCTTTTTTTTTTTAGATTCCAAATATATGTGTTAGCATAAGGTACTTGTTTTTCTCTTTCTGACTTACTGCACTCTGTGTGACAGGCTGATTTTTCAGTGGTATTAAAGACCACAAAGAATTTCTAAGTCAGTCACATTCTTTGTTGTTATTATTAGTAGTAGTGCGTTGAAGGGGGACAAACAATGCAGCTTGTTCTTTTGCCTCTCCAGTCCCAGAGATTTATTTTCGAGAATTTTTTGTTGTTGTCATTGTGTTGAAAGAACTCAAGAAAGACTAATTACTCTCCTTTCTCTTTCAGGTGAGCATAAATCTGGCTCCGATGGTAAGCCTGGGTGATCTGGTACGGGGTGGTGTTTTTGTGTCTTGGCTTGAAGGTGATTGCAGAATCTCCTGGGTCTTTGCATCTGTCTTTGGAAAATTGTGAGCATTACCCCCAGCACTTAATGTCCAAGGCGGCAACCAAGACCCTAAGCGATAGCATTAGATACCCACCTGGATGGTGGCACAGGAGGGTCCTCCTTCTCCCATCCTCCCCATCTCCCCTTGACCCACGGATTGTTCCATTTAGTGCAGAAAGACTACATTCCATTCCCAAAGCCAGGCATAGTCTTGTATGAAACGCACTCTTCTGCTTCTGATTGAGTCTTTTTGCCCCAGGACTGAGGTGTGAGGACCCTCGGGAGCACCCTGGAAGACCAGCCTCTGCAGGCAGATGGTCTTGACCCCAACCCCCAATTCCCAGCCCAAAGTCTCCTCTGCCCCGTCCTTCTCTAGACTCTGCAGTCAGTCCGTCCAACCACGTGCTGGTTTCACTCTGAAACTCTCCAGCTCTCTCACTGGACGCCACGGCCATGGATCACGCGACACATTCGCAAAGCCTGGGCCCTTAGTTTGCAAGTACCCAAGCCGAGGCTAAGATCCCCATGGAAGCATTTCTTAGCCAGATGAATCCTTAAAGGTCAAGCATGGAAAGGACGTTCTCAGATGGAAGCTCAGAGGATTCTTAGAGCCGCGGCAGTGCAAATGGTTTGAAATGATTTGATCTGATTAGAGCCCTGGAAGTTTCAATGAGGAGGGTTAGGACTGCCCACCCCTCCTGCGCTCTCCGTCCAGGCCTTGAGCTGCCTGGAGCCCATCATGAGACAAACAGGGAGTGGTGGCCTGGGAGTTGGGACACTGAGCATTCTAATTCCAGCTCCGTGAGCGGGCTGTGCAAATTTGGGCCCAGCTCATGCCCTCTCTGAGCCTTTCTCATTTGTAAAAGGAGCGGGTTTTACCAGATTATCTCTGGGGTTCTGGCTGCTGCAGGATTTTTATTTAAAAAAAAGTTCCTTCACTTTGAAGCGCTCTGAGACATGACAAATAGCATTTCCAAGGGAGACAGCTGAGTTTCCTCTAGGAATTTTTAAGGAATAGGGAAAATATCCATCAGTAGGAAAGGAGTAGTAAGAGGTATCCTAGGGAGACGGGGCAAGGAGGTAACCTGGGGGTGGGCGTGGAAGCTGGGCCCTGGGCCAGATACTCTCCCCTGGATCTGTGAACGAAGATCAGACATTTTCTACAAAACGGGCCACTGGGCGGCATTCAGGGACCCAGGGACTTGGTCCACTGCTTGCGCTAATGTCCCATGATGGGGACACAAGGACAGTTTCCCAGTCCGCGTTTCACTGCTCTTGGAGTGGGAGGGGTCAAATCCTCCCACCCCTGAGAGGCAGGAATAACCGCAGGCTGAAGGGAAGAGGTCACAGAACAAAGGGGGAATGCCCGAATCATTTGAAAAGAACAAAGAGATCAAAAACCACAAGCTACATCATCGGGTCCCAGAAGGCAAGACAAGCCCACAAATATCGATACTGAAATGGGTTGAGAAGTCCATCCAGGAAGGCCAGGAAATCAGGAAGCTGGCAGTCCAACCCAAGGGCTATTCAGAGCCACAGCCAAGAAGACCATCTCCGCTAGTGACGGCTTTTTCTAATGGACGTGGCCTTCAAATCCCTCTTTCCGGGCCCCTCAGGGGGCTGCCATTTGCCAGTGAAAAAGTTGAGGAAGACAACTTAAGTGTTAAAACCAACCGTTCCGTGGCTTTCCTGCCCTGGTGTCTTCTGTAATAGGAGGTGTGAAGCGGAGCCAGCTGGCCAGCCACCCACCTCCCCTCTACTCAGGGTCCCAGGAGAGGGGTCACCTGGCAGTGAATCAAGGGAAGACTCTTCAGAGTGAAGGAGAGATCACCGCCTACCTGGCTCCCTGCTGCTGCCAGAACTGATATGGGAGTCGTGCGCACGGCAGGTCAGAGTAGCTGAAAACTATTAGGGTCGGCAGCTTTCTCTGTCTGACCTCATTCCATCTTGGTGATTGAAAACTGGGAGATCAATCTTAGAGATCAATCCAGCTCATTTCTCTGATGGTGGGCAAATAGGTTCAGGAATGGGAAGAGAGGTACCCAAAGTCGTGTTGTGGGGAACAGAGCCAGAATAAGAAGCGGGATCTGCACAGGTTAAAACGCACAACAGAGCCTGAGCTGACTCCAAGAGTCAGCAGACCCTGTAAGAGCCAAGCGACCCATTTCTGGGTACTCATCTGCTAAGTGAAGAACATTACCTGGAAAAGCAGTGGGACCAAAGGGGGAGTGGAGGGTGGAGCTTGGCTGAGTGGGCGTGGCCACAGGGGGAGAGCCAATCACAAAAGGGCAGTCGTCTTTATCTCCTTGTGGCATTGATGCCCTTCCCGGCGTGGTGGCTGGTATCTCAATGCTTCCAGCTGAGTGATGTGGCCCCAGAAGAGACTTGGACTTCCCTTATATAAAAGAAGTGCAAGGTAAGTGATCCCAGGGCTGGTAAGGCAACTCAGTGGTTATCTGATCTCAGACACGCTCTGTCTTTCTGCTTCCGCCAGCCTAGCACAGAGCTTCCATTTCAAGGCTCCAGTTTGGTCCAACATGGCTACTGGAGCTCCAGGGACCACTTTCCAGGCAGGAGGGTGGGAAACAGTGCGAAAGGCATCAAAGGGCAGCGTGCCCTTCCAGCTGAGCCAGCTTCCCTTGAGCCTCCTGCCCAGACGTCCCACTGAACGTAGCCACTCACATCCCATGAACGGAATTTGGTCCCGTGGCCATGCCTAGCTGCTTGAAAAGCCAGAAAATGGGGTTTTTAGCTGGTTTCATTACCTTCCCAAATATAACAGATTCTCTTACTAAGGAAGAAAAGGATTACGCCTGTTGGACAGAATCAGCAGTTACGGCTTCTCCTTGGGTCCTGTTTCCTCTGTGCTCTGGCGGTGCAATTGTAACCTTGGTTTCTTAACATCTGTGAAATGAGGAAAATCAGCTCAGGCTCCTCCCCTACCTCAAAGAGCAAGCATGATAATAAAGAAGTTAATTAAAACCAAAAAAAAAAAAAGATATAAAGAAAGAAAAGTAACTCGCAGGAAGAAAAATAAGCTGGTCGGGGGCCAGGCACACACCGGTGCAGCTTGGCCTGGCTGGCCACTCCGTTGTCAATACTCCAGGGGAGCCTGCTAATTATGGGCCCCCTGCCACAGAGCCTTTGGAAACATAAGAATTCTTTGGAAATGTAACTAATTACCCCCTACCTGACTTTAAGACTAGATTTTTGTGTCTGAGGCTTTTTGAAAAGGAGCTGCCGGCCCAGGGGGACTAATGGTGTGGAACAGTTGGGGGAGTGAGGGAGGGACCAGGTCGAATGGGCAAATGAGAAATGAAAATCCACCCACCTCCTGGTGCCTGGTAGGGCCAGCCTCCTCCTCTCTCAGCCTTTGGCCTGAATTGCTAACGAGGAGTAAAATTGAGTTCCATCCCCTTTCTTCCCCATCCCAGCTCTGGTGGAGATGTTAATGAGCTGGAGGGACCGAGGGCCGAGAGATGCACCTTGGTGATTCTGTGGGACTTGAGAGCAGTTCTGTCATAACAGGATGATCCCTGTTCTCCCAGGCACAGGGGTCTGCAGACCAAGGGGATGAGAAGAAAATGCCACTGTCACCGTCACTGGAGGATGAGGAAGGGGAAGAAGAGGAAGCAACAGAGAAGGAAGGGACCACATGAGGCTCTGGTTTAGGAAGTTAAAAATCAAACTCGAAGTTAAAAATCAAACTCCAAGAGCAGCACCCCGCATAGGGCTTCTTTCTAAGATGATGCAATACAGAGAAAGCAGGCAGGAGGGAAGAAAGAGGGTGAGAATAAAGAGGGTAAAATGAAGGCAGTTTGGCTATGTCTGCAAAGCCTGGGAGGATGACAGACCCTTGACTGAAAGAATGTTACTATCACATCTCCGTATGGAATAGGCCCAGGGAATGTCTTTCCTGAGTTCACATTTCCAAGGAGCTTTAGTTTAGACAACAGTGAGATCTGGGGGAAATCAGGTGGTAACAGGTAGGGATCCCACTAGGCAGCGGGAAGAACTTCCCAGCTGTAATAGCTTTCCAAAAGAGGGTTCATTTGAAGGGATCTTGTAGGATGAATAGGAGTTCACTAGATGGACAGGAGGAAAGAGCATTCCAGTCAGAGGCAATACCATGCCTAAAGCCCAGAGGTGTGAAATGGCCAGGGATGTCCAGGGAAGTGGATTTGGTTGGGCGTGGCTGAATAGGGGTTTGTAGCAGGGAGACTGGCTGGGGATAAAGCTGAATCAATGGGCAGGTCCTACTCCTGGGAAAATTATGTCATACAAGGAATGTGGGCTTTCACTGGAGGTAACTGGGAGCCATTGAAAGTGCTAGCAAGGGAGCAGCCTAATCATAAACACATTTTAGGACAATCACTCTGGCTGCAGAAAGGGAAATGGACTTAGGGGATTTGCAGCGGGGAGACAAGCTGAAGGACCGTCGCAAAGCTCTGGTGACTGCAGGATAGTGGGGATGGAGGGTAGAAGGGCCCATCAGGTGGATGTTGATAGCACTTGGCGACTGGCGGGATGTGGAGGAATCTACAGTGACTCCCACATTCCTGGCGTGGGTGACAGGGCGATGGACACCACTAACCAGGTAGGAAATAAGAAGGAAGATGTTTGACAGTGAGGTGATGAGTTTCCCTTCTGACATCTCAGTTTGGGAGTGGCAGGGGGACCTTCAGGTGGAGACAGCGAAGAGGCAGTTGGATATGCGGGGCAGGAGCTATTGGCATGTGGGTCATCCGTGTACACGTGACCACCCTCTGGTCTTTTTTTTTTTTTTTGGCTGCGCCGCATGGCTTGCGGGATCTTAGTTCCCCAGCCAGGGATTGAACCCAGGCCACACGACAGTGAAAGCTCCAAGTCCTAACCACTGGACCGCCAGGGAACACCCTTCTCTCCGGTCTTTGAAATCGTGGGCCTGTTGTCTTTTATCTGGGCCCCCAGGAATGCGGTTACACCTAGAGAAGGAAAGGTGAGCCACTTGGGGAGGACAGACTGTCCTCTGGGATGATGACGACGGAGGTTGAGTGGGAGTCCCCAGGGAGGAGCCCCCCCTCCTTGTGAGATACAGTTCTTTAGGACCAAGCAGCCTCCCACACGTACGACAGAAAGCTCTTCCTCAGAGCTCTTCCCGGCCCCGTGGGCCGAGCAGCTGCTCACACATGGAGCAAAATGACTACAAGAAGCAAATGGTCTCCCTAAGAGGCCTTTGGTTGAGAAGCCCAGAGCCCTTCTGCGATGTGATGGCTTTAGGAAGCACAGACCCAGGAATGGAGGGAGAGAGGGAGGAGACGAAGATGGGAGGGAGGGAGGAGACGAAGATGGGAGTGAGAGAGGAAATCAGAGGTGGAGGACTCGGGGGGAGGGAGGTGGCTGGGGAAACGGGAACTGGGGAAGGCAAAGAGATGTCAAGCCCTGCGGGGGGGGGGGTCACCAACAGGCTGGACCAACTGATGAACAATTCAGACCCCACCATCTCTTTCGGTGTCCTGGGGAGCGTGAGTAGCTCCCTCCCGTCTGTTGGCAGGCACCCACCAACAGACGCAGGAGGAGACCCACGTACAGTCTCCTCTGAGTTCCTGGACCGCACGGCCCCCTCCAGCCGGCCCATCTTTGCCGTTCCTGAGCCAGAAGCCTGCTGACTGGTAACCCTGGCCGGACAGATTCCTCCTGCCTCTGCGGTGGGAAGTAGAAATTGAATCAGCTTCTTCGGACTTGCTACCTAACCGTGCTGGGAAATTGCAAGGCTATTTATTCCTCTCTCCAGCCGGAACCCTGGATGCAAAAGCCCACTTTAAGGGACACCGCCAAAGTCAAGAAGCCTCCTCTGTGACCCTGGTCACGAGGCATGAGGACCAGACACTGCTTCAGACAATAGCAGTGTCTAAGTGTCAGTCTGGGATCACCAATGCAGAACAGGCGACGTACGACTTCCCAGATGAGACCAGAAGGGAGGGTGGGTCACAGGGACCCTTCCGGAGTAAGGGTTGTGGCGGGAGTGTCTCTGGGGGAGGGAAGGGGAGACAGAAACAAAGGATGTTTGAGATGCGAAGGAAAAGACCACTTTCCCCTGCTCAGCAGCATCTCCCTTGTCATTGCAGAGACCGTGGACCAATTATTCCATCAAGTTCGATATTAGAGAATCCAACTTCATTAGAGCTTCAAGGCGCATGGAAAGTTAATCATGGAAACCTTGATATTCTGCAGGAGTGACTTACTCTGGGAAGAAGAAAAAAAAAAAAACACACTTTCATTTTCCTTTGAGGTTAATAGAAGGCTAATTTGAAAGCACTTGGTTAATGAGAAAGCTAAAAATACCTCTCGTAGGATCACATGCCTCAGTCCTGGCCTCGAGCACAAAGTCGAGCTTCAGGAAGGAAAAGCGGCTCCGCCCATGAAGGACCAGCGCCCACCCTGCATCCCCAGATGGGGCAGGTGGTCCATCTCTGGACGGTTGGTGCAGGAGGGAAAATGGTGGGCCGAGGAAGTGGAGAGAGTGACCGCTCTCTGTGGGCTCCCAGGATGGAATCTCAGGGGCTACCGGGAGTGGGAATGGGATTTCCTGGCCACTTGCCTTCCCTGGCCCAGCCCTGCTTGCCCACGGGGGCCGTCACCGTGAGGGTGTTCACTGTGGAGGACGAAGTTTACTTCCCGGTGAAGGAGCAGTAACCCCTGGGGGTAGTCACAGCAGCTCCCCAAGTGACTCAAGCCACAAGGGCAAGAAAGATAATAGCTTATGGGAAAGGAGGAGAGGTCTGATTCAGCCTCGGGGACTCGTGCGTGTGTGTGTGTGTGTGTGTGTGTGTGTGTTTGTGTGTGTGTGCGCGCGCATGCCCGTGTGAAACCCAGAGAGGAATTGGATTTCAAAGAAGAGATGCCCTCAGGGCTGGCAGCTCTGGGAGCATTCAGAAAGAGAGAGGAAGGTCCTACGTGTCTGAGGAAATGATCTGGGGAGCTGTCTCTTCCCACGTCCCCGTCACTGGGAGCCCAGGCTGATGGACGTGGCTTTGGAGCTGGCAGGGCCGGGGGACTCTCTCCCCACTGCGGCCCCAGACCCTGGTCTCCAGGAGAGCCATCTGTGGACCTCGGCGTGGGCCTCTGTGCTCATGGGATGCTGTGATTCCCTTTGCTCTGCAGCCCTGGCTTTGCAGGCAAATGAAGAAAATGGAGGAGGGAAGGAGGGGTGGGGGGAAAAGGGAGGGACCTGTGCCCACCCCACCCCAGACACATGCACGTTCTACCTGGAGCAGCCCCTCTGAGGGCCTGGGTCTGCGCCCTCCTCGGGTGGTACCGCCAGCACTGCCCCCACCACGGCCCCACCCCGGTACAGCTCCCACTGGCTGAAAGATGCTCCCTTTAAACACATGCCGGGCTCCTTACTCCCTCCCTCTCCCCCCAACCTGGACCCAGCAGAGGGAAAGACAGGGCAAGTGTAGCCACAAGCAGGTGGAAGGCGGAAATGGGGACCCCTACTCTGAATGCCTCTCTCCTGGGCTCCAAGGTCAGGAAACCAAGGCCCATTCATTAATTCACACAACCAGCCTTTTTTTTTTTTTTTTTTAATAAATTTATTTATTTATTTTTGGCTGCATTGAATCTTCGTTGCTGCACGCGGGCTTTCTCTAGTTGCGGCGAGCCGGGGCTACTCTTTGTTGCGGTGCGCGAGCTTCTCATTGCGGTGGCTTCTCTGGTTGCGGAGCACGGGCTCTAGGTGCGTAGGCTTCAGTAGTTGCGGCACGTGGGCTCAGTAGTTGTGGCTCGCGGGCTCTAGAGCGCAGGTTCAGTAGTTGTGGCTCACGGGCCTAGTTGCTCCACGGCATGTGGGAGCTTCCCGGACCAGGGCTCGAACCCATGTCCCCGGCCTTGGCAGGCGGAGTCCCAACCACTGCGCCACCAGGGAAGTCCCTCACACAACCAGCCTTTATGAAAGGCCTCCGGCATGCCGGACCAGAGATGTCGCCACCAATAAGGAAAGCACAGACGCTCGCATAGGGGTGATAGGAATTAAATAAATACGTTCAATCCACGTATTGAGGAGTCTTGCGTGCTCCAGTACACAGAGGAAATGGTTTTATGTGTCCCTAACTACGTTCTGCCAAACCTCCCTTGCCTGCTCCCTTAAAGAAGTTTGGCCAAATTATATACATTTTCAGATGTGCCCAGTTGTTAGAGCCCTAATATTTCCAATATTTAGTCCGATTTATTTAAAACTGCAGTCAGAGCTCTCTCCGTCCAGACTTCGTTGTGGCTGAATGGATGTGAGGGTGGGGATGCGGTCTGCTGGTCGCCCCCTCCCTCTCTGCTTCCCTACCTGAGGCCATCCTCTTGCTGGCCGTCTCTCTGTCTAAGTCTGACCAGCCGTCCCTGACCCCACCATTAAGGTGCAGGGGGAGGGACGTGGGCCCTGCAGGGACCCCTCCTGCAGCACCATGCGTTGGTCTGGGAGGCCCAGCTTCTGTTTCTTCCTCTTTCTCCATCTTCCTCCTCCCCCTCCCCATCTCTTCCAGCCGGAGACCTTCATTGGTGGGGTCCCTGCGAAACGGCTGAAGCCCAGCTCCCTTCCATGGGTTCACTCCATCCAAGGCAGGGGCACACAACCTCGCCCACCAACCGCGGGAGAGCAGACAGCATCATGGCTGCCCCTCCCGGGACCCAGCATCTCCTGCCAACCCTGTCCCCACCCTGCTCAGATGCGAGAGGCTGCCAGAAAACCTGCTGGCCTCGTTAAACGGCCAACCAACTGGGGAGCCACCTTGATGTGGGGAGTGAAAGTATCCCCCTCGCCCCGCCCTGCTCCGGTGGGAAGGGGGAGCCCAGGCTACCTTCACAAACTGCACTTGAGCAAGGCCAGCTTCCTCTGTCCTTGGCTGATTTGGGGTGGGGGAGGGGTATAATGATAATCACAAAAATGGGCTGACGTTTATGAAATGGTACCTGCTTTCCAGGCAGAACCTGTGATGTAGGTCCCATTGACACCTTCATCTTAGAGGTGAGGAAACTGAGGCACAGGAGGGGGACGCAGTGTCCGAGGTCACATGGGAAGTGCTGGAGACCCTCCCAGGCTGGTTCTGCAGCCACGCCGTGGGCCGCTGCTGCAGGGATGCTGATGGCCTTTCCCCTCCTTCCCGGACAGATTCATCCTAAAAGCAATGCCCCATCACTGGGAGGCTTTTTTTTTTTTTTAACATCTTTATTGGAGTATAATTGCTTTACAATGGTGTGTTAGTTTCTGCTTTATAACAAAGTGAATCAGCTATACATACACATATATCCCCATATCTCTTCCCTCTTGCGTCTCCCTCCCTCCCACCCTCCCTATCCCACCCCTCTAGGTGGTCACAAAGCATCGAGCTGATCTCCCTGTGCTATGCGGCTGCTTCCCACTAGCTACCTATTTTACATTTGGTAGTGTATATATGTCCATGCCACTCTCTCACTTTGTCCCAGCTTACCCTTCCCCCTCCCCGTGTCCTCAAGTCCGTTCTCTAGTAGGTCTGCGTCTTTATTCCTGTCCTGCCCCTAGGTTCTTCATGACCTTTTTTTTTTTTTTTAGATTCCATATATATGTGTTAGCATACAGTATTTGTTTTTCTCTTTCTGACTTACTTCACTCTGTATGACAGACTCGAGGCCCATCCCCCTCACTACAAATAACTCAATTTCGTTTCCTTTTATGGCTGAGTAATATTCCATTGTGTATATGTGCCACATCTTCTTTATCCATTCATCTGTCGATGGACACTTAGGTTGCTTCTACATCCTGGCTATTGTAAGGAGGCTTTTAAGCAGAGTTAGGACAGATCCCGAAGCCCAGGTCTGGAGAAGGGGGTTAGCCAAGGTACACAAATGCTAATGGTCCACCTTGAGCCCTTGCCTTCTTTCCTGCAGCTCATCCAACCTCATTTCTTCCAGGGGTTTTGGGAACCCTCCTGAAGTGACTCGGAAGGGCTGTGCAGCCCCATTGGGCCCCGCAAAAGGGAAGGGCAGCAGGTTCTTCCTTCCTCGCGCTGGCCCACAGGCACATGCAGCTCTCTGGGGGATACACTGTGCCTCGGAACGTAACTCTGTAACGTGCAACTAATGTTCTGTGGATGCTTAGACAGCAGCACCGCTGCAGACTAGGCAATGCCGGGCGGAGGGATGCCACCCACTCCTCATCACCCCTCCCGCACACACTGTGTGCCCTGCCTGCCAGGAAATGGGAAGGGGGCCTGGATGTCAGTCCTAGGGCAGCCTGGAGGAGCCAGTTCCCTCCTGGAACACAGAGCCCAGGGAGCCCTTACCACCCCCGGCTCTCAGGTGGAGACCGTGGGGCAGTGAACCCAGGGGTTTCAGGCTCCTGCCGCCGACACCCCTGGCTTTAATTCTGATTCTGCTTGCCCTCCTAATAGCTCCCATTTGCTGACTGCTTTGCAGATGTCACCCTGTTTCACCTCCCGAATAACCCCACGGGGAAGGTGTTTTCCCACTGTATGATTGAAGAAGCAGAGGCCCACACTTGTGCTCCCGCATCAGAACTGAAATTCAGACTGCTCTGATGAATTCCAGAGCTCTCAACCCTTCTGCCAGCATGCAAGGCAAGTCGCCCAAGTTCTCCACACCCCCATTTCCTCATCTGTAAAAAGGTGGACATTAGATCCTACCTCCCTGAGCTCTGAGAAGGTTCTGTGTTGACAGAGGGCCTGGCACGGCGCTTGAACATGGTTGTATTAGTGTGGGTTTTCTAGAGAAACAGAACCAACAGGGTGTGTCTATAAATAGAGAGAGAGAGAGATTTATTTTAAGGAATTGGCTTATGTGATTGTGAAGGCTTGGCGAGTCCAAAGTCTGATGGGGTAAGGCTGGCAGACTGGAGACTCGGGGAAGAGATGCAATTTGAGTCCAATGACTGTCTGCTGGCAGAATCCCCTCTTGCTCTGGGGAAGTCAGACTTTCTTCAACTGATTGCATGAGGTTCACCCACCTTAGGGAGGGCAATTGGCTTTACTCCAAGTCCACTGATGTCAATGGTCATCTCATCCAAAAACGCCTTCATAGAAACATCCAGAATAATGTTTGACCAAATTTCTGGGCACTCTGGTCCAGCCAAGTTGACACATAAAATCAACCATCACAATGGTGAACGTCTCCCCCACTGTGGCAGCCGTTCTGGGTAGAGGCGCTTCCCCTACCATCAGCACCCATGGGTCTTTGTCGTGGGATGCGGTACCCATGGCTGGTGTTTGTATATGCGTGGTGTGACAGTGGGAATGTGGGGCGAGGGGGGGTTCATGAGTGAACATGTGGGCATGTACACAGCTGTCAAGGCATAGGACACCCCCAAGGGGGTGAGCTAAGCTGTGCACAGACTCTGGAACCAAAGGGGCCACTTCACTGACCCATTAGGACCCAGGGAGTGGGGGCAGTTGAAGGATGCAGCCAGAATCGGGTACAAATCCTGACTTCTGGCCATGACCTTAGATAGAACACTGAGCCTCTCTGAGATTCGGGCCAGCCTCAGTGAAGCGGGAATAATGAACCCAGCCTCACGGAGCTGTTGGGAGGATGAAATGTACTAATGGAAGCAGCTAGCTGGGCCCAGCCCAGCACAAGCAAACATAAGAGCCTTCCCTCTCCAACCTTGCTGAAGAGAAGAGCACGTCCAAAGCAGAGCAGAAACTTAATTAGGATTGGAAAAATGTGAATTCCAAGGCTTATTAAATTCATGATATTTTTACTTACCATGTACCCAGAAATATATTTAGCAAAGCAATTTACACCATCACTGGCTGATGGATTGTGGTTTTTTTCTAAGTTAAGTTTTAAGATGTAAATGGGCTCCAGTCAGGGCTTGGCCGGGAGAAGATGCTCCCCTCCATCCTGCCCTGGTCCTCTGGGCTCCAGCCTCACCTGGGCAGCCTTCTGGAATGGATAGATGGCCCTGTGCTCCCACCCTCCACCGAGGCTCTGCTGGGATCATCTCTGCCTGGCAGGGAGAGGGATGGGGCGGGGAGCAAAGAGGCAATATAATAACAGAGATAACAACCATTTCCCAGGCACTTACCGCGTGCCAGATGCTGTGCGCTTCACCGCGGGTAAACCACTCACCCCTCCCAGCAGCCCCATGAGATAATGAGCACCCAGGCACCTCTTCTTGGCAGCTGTGCGACCTTGGGCATATGGCTTAACCCCTCTCTCTTTCTCTGCCTCAGTTTCCTCATCTGCAAAGTGAAGATAGTAAGAGCTATATGTGATAAACGCTAAGCATGATTCATGGAACTTAGTAAACTCTCAACGTTAGATGTCAGCGAGTCTATGAAGGGGCAAATTACTTGCTCAAGAGCAAATGGCTGGTAAGCATAGAATCGGGATTCAAAATCAGGTGCACAGACTCTGAAGCTCTTAACTGCAGGTGGGGATGAACCCACAGTTCATTCGTCCCCAGGCCAGGCCTCTCCCGTGTCATTTACCTTTTATGCCCGAGTGTAAGGGTGGAGGAGTGGGAGAGGGGGGTTAGTGAGGTTTGGCAGGACCTCCCTGCAACACACACCCGGGAAGCCCAGGCACGAGTCATGTCTTGGTGACCTGCTGATTCCATGTGAGATGGAGGCTCATTGCCCAAGGTCCAGGCTACCCTGGGGCAGGCCAGCCCCTTTCCTTTTCCACTGTCCTCCCTCCTGGAGTGTCCTTGCCCGAAACAAGGGCTTGTTGGAGTAGGATAAGCAGCTGGCCTTGGGATTTTGTTTACTGAAATGATTTGCTTATGAACCAGCGTGCTGATGCAAGACTGAATATCACTCCTGCTCAGATTAAATCATCACAGGTTCCAAATAAATTGATTTGACCATGCATAGAACACCGAACTGAGTAAGGTTGGTGAGCTTAGGTCCTCCTGCCCTGGCCAGCAACCCTTTCCCAGGAGAGGAGCTGGACGGAGATATTGCTGGAGACCAGGAGAGCCTGGTGGGAGGGAAAGTGGCTGCCTCTGGAGGAGTGGAGACCAGCCCCCAAGGATACTGACCAGCTCTCTCCTACTGCCACTGGGAAACAAGCCAGTCTTCCAAGCCGCCGGGATTGTGTGTGTAATACAACCACCCTCCCTCTCTCACTTCCTTCTGTGCTGATCCCCAGGACCCATGGAAACCTTATGTGCCTCCAAATGACACCTCCGCCATGAAGCCACCCTGGATTTTCCAAGCGGAATTAAATTACTCCTTCCTTCCCATAACTCTCTCCATTTGTGGTTTTCTTAAAATTACACACTTATCTGTTGCTCCTTGAGCCTGAAAACTGGAAGCTCCTTGAAGCCAGAGACCTTTGTCTTTTATCATCTCCAAGACCAACTCCAGTAAGTGGAGTCGGTAACAGGTGACGCCAGCAAGGCCTGCATTCTCACCAGTGAAATCGGGCCATTACCTTCCCTTGACCTTGAGGGTTGTGCCTGTACGGGGTGTGGGGTTCCTCCTCTGGGTGGCTGGGCTTCTCCACTAGTTCGCCACGGGGGGAGTGGAGTGACCCTGGGGGGGGCGGCTAAGCAGTGGCTTGGCTGGGGGCTGACTTTACTCTGGCCCCAAGGCACTAAGCTCTGGATGTGGAATCCTGGCCTGTTTACCAGTTCACCGAATGCCCCAGAGATGAGCAGAGACTGTGAGGGCCCGTCAGGAGGGCGCCCAAGATGTACACCCTCTCACTCCTGGGGGATCACAGGAACCTGGCCCCCAAACAATTAGGCTTGCCTTCGCTCCACCCCATCCCAGGGTCAACTGTCCCCATGTGGTCTTTCCCCTCCAGAAATGACAAGCCCCTCTCCTCTTAGCCTCTGCAGGCGTTAAATAATAATAATAACACAAAATAAAAAACCGTTAACACGGTTTTTATTTTCAGGTTATAAAAGTAATACAAACTGATTGTAGAAAACCTGGAACAAAACTACAATCACATAATCCCCACTAGAGGTAAATGTTAACATTTTGGTACTTATGTATCAAGACTTCCAGCGTGTGTGTACACCTACGTCTCCATATTATAAGGCGCAGTTAGGATCACACCGTGTACACTTTTCATTAGCACGATATTGCGAACCTTTTCTCGCATGGCTAAGGGTCTTCAGACCTCCCTTCAACGGTAACCTCGTCTTTTCTCCTTGTGTTTTGGTCATTCAGAGGGGCCAGGAGAGAACGCCTGGGCCAGGAGAGAACGCCCAGCCCAGGAGGGAAGGGAAGACCCATCAAGCATTAACCCAGTCAACCACTTATAAAGTTAAACGTTTAAAAGGCAAAGAGATTCACAGTTAATCAAATAGTCAATTAGTCAGAAGGTTGAAGGAGATAGAGCAACTGTTTCAATTTTATGCTTTAAATATTTAACAAAGGAAGTCACCTCCTGTGTCCTCCTCAGTAATCCCACCTCTCTCGGGACTATGACATCCTAGAATCTTGACCATCAGGGACCCCCATCCTGGCCTGCTCACCCCTCCACAACAATCCCTTTACCTTTACTGTGTGGATTTGTTAAATCAAACTAATCAACATTCCTGACCACCCACAGCTTCGGGGGCTGGTGCTCAGAGAAGGTGCCTCTGGGAGTTTGGTGACATTAACAGGGGCCCACGCCCAGCCCGCTGGCGGAGCGCGTGTGTGCAGGGGGTGGTCAGGGTGGTCATGGTGGAAGGTGGGAGCTGAGAGACTAAGGTCGAATGGAATAGCCCAAGGTCAAGGGCTGGGGGGCCAGCACATAGCTTTGGTGACCCAGCCGTGAATTCAAAATAAATGGAACAACTCTCCAACCATTTCTGTTTTCCTTTTTCTCAGTGGTTCTCAACCACAGATACTCTTGTCCCCAAGAGAAATTTGGAATGTCTGAGGTTGTTTTTGGTTGTCACAACTGGGGAACTGCATCTAGTGGGTAGAGGCCAGGGATGCTACAAAACATCCTCCCATGTACAGGATGGTCCCCACCACGCAAAAGGAGCGGGATCCACATGGCAGTAGTGTTGAGACTGAGGAAACTACTTTCTTTTCTCTCCTTTTGTTCCTGTGACATACACGCAGAACCTTCCAGATTCACAGATGTAGATTCTCATGAATCCCAGAGGCAAGCTGGGTGGCTGAGACTAAAGCCACTGAGGTTCAAAAAATAAGTGGACAGAGTCCTTCTCGGATGCAGCAAGGCATATTCTGCCTATGAAGTGGTAGAACACGGTCTGGGGAGCAAGTTGCCCTTGGACAATTTTGTAGGCTAGAAAGAGGAGGGGACAGAGGTGACAGGGTCTTGAAGGGTATGCCCTTTGAGCCTTAAAGGGATTTGTTCTTCTTGGGGCTCTGTCCACCACCCTAAACTCTTGAGACAACCAAATGGCTGTTCATACCCACCTCTTGAAGGGATGTTGGGTTGACTTGATGGTGTTTGGGGAGGTTGTCCTGTTAGGTCACAGGCTTTAAGGCCACACCCCTGCACGGAGGGCCGGGACCCATGGTCCAAAGAGGCAGTATCTCCTCAGACTGGAAATTGAAACACAGAAATGAGCCTCTGGCCTTTATCTCCTGGCCTCACCTTGAGGAGGGCCGTTGTCTAGGTGACAGCTCCTGGTGGTGGATGCCAAGGTGATGTCACTATCTGTCTCATCCTAGGAGTGAAGATGGAAGAGGGCCTGGGAGCTTCAGAGAACAAGCCAGAGCTTGAATGCCAGCTCACCAAGTTCTGCCGCCTCCTCATTTTTCTTTCCTTTCGGTATCCCTAAGTACCGCCTTGACTAAATGCTGGCTGCCAAGCATCCGTACATGGCCTGGAGGGTTAAGAACGGGGCAGCCAGCCTGGAGACTTTAACAAGAGGCCCAACTCCAAGGTGGATCTCGGGGCTGGAGAGAGGGAAGCCTGTTCTCTCATCCCACCCGAGATACGTCATTGCCAGCATGTGAGGAGCGGGGTTTCCTGACTGCATTAGGGAAAAAGGCAGTTCCTCACCTAGTAACACCTGAAGCCTTTACTAGTTGGGATGATTCCGTTTTTAACTAAGAATAGGAGCCATGAGAACTGAATATGGGAATGAAGGTAGAGCTACAGAGAGACTCCAGGAGAGGATAAATGAGGATCAAGAGAAAGAGGCTGGAGATGAACTTTGGAAGAAGCAGCACATCTGAAAATCAGCCTGCCGACCCTGCTTAGTGATAGAGAGACCATTCCTTTCACAGCAGAGATGCAGGATGGAGTAAGACACTGGGGAAATATGGCTATTTCGAATACTTGTCATCCTCCCTCTTTTTTCAAAGTCTCTGGAATCTCCTGGAAGCTCCTAGAAAAGGCCTGGCATTGACGCAGACTTAACAGCAGAGACCCGTTCATATGCTAAGCGTTTATATAATCAGTATGTGCACACAGCCTCACTATACACAAAGCACCGTGCCCTTCAGCAAGTATATTGCCTGGTATACAGTAGGTGCTTAACCATGATTTGTTTGGGACATATAATGGTGACTAAGAGATTGTCCCTGAGACCAAGGAGTTTATAATCCAGTGAGGGAGACAGACATGCCAGCCAGTAATTCAAGACAGAATGAAATAAGCACATCGCCTTGCCCACCTTCCTAGCCACCTGCTCAGCTAAAAGTGAAGCATGGCTCCCTGGCTTCCTTGAGTGGTCCCTAAGAATTAATCCGGAGACTCTTCCCCAGATAAACCAGCTCACCCTTCTACTTCCCTTCTGCTGAGTCAAGCCTTCAGAGAAACAGTAGCACCGTCTTTTCCTACTCCTTCCTCCATTGAGGCCGTGCTCTCGGCTGGCAATGGAACAAGCTTGGCTATGGGGACCGGCGGATGAGGAGACCACCCACTGGATGGGGGACCTTGGGTACTGAGCCTTAGTTGCCTCGTCTGGAAAGGGAGCTGCTTTTGTCTTCCTGTGGGGGTGGTTGTGAGAATCACGGATGCAAAGTGGGGGGCACACCGTGGTGGGCGCCCAGTTAACTGTGTTTCCATCCATTGATGGGCTGTCTAGGAACTAGATCATGCATGTTAATGTTCTCTGAGCCAAGGGCCCTCGTCTCACTGATTTTCCCACATCTCCCTAGTGTATTTGCCCCCGTGGGTGCTGAATAAACATCAGTTGGCAAAATATTTGAAACCCCGGGGACTTCCCTGGTGGTCTAGTGGGAAAGACTCCGCACTCCCAATGCAGGGGGCCCGGGTTCGACCTCTGGTCAGGGAACTAGATCCCACATGCATGCCACAACTGAGTCCGCATGCTGCAAATAAGAGTCCGCATGCCACAACTAAGAGTCTGCATGCCACAACTAAGAGTCCGCATGCCACAACCAAGAAGTCTGCATGCTGCAATGAAGACCCGGTGCAGCCAAAAAATAAATAAATAAATAAATAATATTTTTTAAAATATATTTTTTAAATAAAGTAAAACCACGTGCCTGCTGTTACAAGGATCGTATTTTCAAAACCAAAAATTGCTCCATGCCTAACGAGGACACGCACACCCAAGGCAGAGACCAATGGGACACTTTTAATAAAGTTGGTCCTGGGAGGTCTGGTTCTTTGGGCCACAAGTGCAGCACTGACCTACCCACCTGTCTGACTTTCCTATCACTTTCTGGCACGCTGTTTTCAGGGGGAGAAAAATAAGGCCCAGAGAGAAATTCAGTGACTTTGAGCCAGGTCACCAAAAAATATCATATTCCAAGAATTACCAGCTCCCAGCTTCATCCTTTAATACATCTCTCTCTTCATTTAAAAAAGCATAAGTAAGGTAAGAGAAAATCTTCTCAAAAGGCAAGAAAGTTCCCTGTGATGCTCAGGTTGCCAGGCAACACACTGGGAGCTGGGAGTAGGGGCAGAGGAACCCTCTGAGCCACAGAGCAGGGCTCAGCAAACGTTTTCTGTAAAGGGCCAGATGGTTAATATTTTCGGCCTTGCAGGCCCTACCATGTCTGTCACAAGAATTGCTCTCTGCCACTGTAGTGTGAAAACGGCCCTAAACACCACGTAAATGAACAAGCAGGGCCATGTTACTAATAAAACTTTATTTGTGGACATGACTTTGAATGTGGTATCATTTTCACGTGTCACGGAATATTATTCTCTTGACTCTTCAACCATTTGAAAAAGTAAATATCATTCTCAGCTGGTAGGCTGTAAAAAACAGGTGGCTGGCCAGATTTGGCCCAAGGGCCGTAGTTCGCTGACCCCTGGGATGTCCCTGGAGGGCCTCAAATTCTCTCATTTCATACCCTCATCTCAGTCTTTGGAATTAGGCCATAGGAAAGTGCCTGTTTCCTTAGAGGCTTAGAGGTACAAGTAAGGCATTGCCTTCTCTACGAAGCTGCTGGATTGTCTTGCCATCCGAGAAGGCGGAGACTGGCTTGTTTTGCCACTCAGAGAGGTGGACAGCCAGAGATCAAACTGGAAATTTGACTTCTAATCCATCCAAACCCCTGACCCCAGGCACCAGAGTATGGCTCCTCCAGCTTGAGTATAACTGGTAAGAAATTGCGTGGATGCAATGGCCACATCATGGCTCTCTCTTCCAGAGAATCTGGGAAACCAGATGTTGAAGGGCTACCTACCTGCTCAACACAGCTTTAGAGCTTTTGGTGCATGGCGTTGAATTTGCCCTTTGTAAATTGCACTCAGGGGAGCACGGAAGGTTTATCCTTCATATTGTGGCAGAAATAAATGAGGGGCAGGCACTCCCGGAACTAAGACAAAAGAAGTCCTAATTTCTGTGGTGGAATAAAAAAGAATGATCGGGAAGCCTAAGGCTTGTAAAAAGTAAAAATATCTGCACAGTGTGCGTGGGCAGCCTGGAGAACATTGCTTTCTGCTCCCCTGGCAGTTTGAATATGCTGGTTCTAGAAGCCTGAGAAATCATCAGAGGCCTCCGGGCTTGGAGAAGATTTGGCTGGACCTAAAAGAAGCCAGACCGCGGGGAAGACAACGTAAACATGACCTGAAAACACACAGACACGTGTTCCCAGAAGCCGCCTTCATTCATTCATGCAATATTTATTTCCTGCTCATTATGTTCTGATCACTAAGCGAGGGACTGAGAAAGTCAAGTTGAATAAGACCCAGCGCCTCCCTGCAAGGAGCCCGGGAGCGGGCCAGGCTGGCAGGTTCAGCTTGGAAAGGGATCTTAGGGGCAGGAAAAGTTGTCAGGTATCAGGACAGGCGTGCTCCAGGGGTGCAGCCCGCACAGTCACTGCCCCCTTGTGGATGCGGGAAGTGCAACCTTCCCGAGTTCTAAGCGTCTGGCAGGTACCCAGTGAGAGTGAGGAATGATGCTCAGTGGGTCTGGGGGGCTGCCCCACCTCCACATCAAGCCTGCCCCCAGGAGAGGGGCAGCCCTGAGGACTAAGACCGAGGATACAGCTGAACTTCACCTGCCGAACCTAGGTCTCTCTTCCTGCTCAGAAACTCTCCACCCTGCCCTGCTCTGCAGGGGGGGCTGCCCCAAGAAGGTACCAGCAGGGGGTCTGGAGAGCTGGGTGGGGAGATCAAAGGGAAAAAGCCAATCAAATGTGCAGCCTCTCTGCTCTGGAGTGATCCCTCCTGCCTGGTCAGCACCCTGTCGCTGGCATTGAGGGTTTCATTTTTCTGGGGAGGAAAAGAACAAACACAGTAGATAATTGTAGTGGAACGGCAGATAAGTAACGTTTGGTCTCCTTTTTACAACCATTCCCTAGGGCCCCATTATGTTAATTTTTCTTCTATAACTGGCAAATTGTATAACAAGTCAGATGATAAACCAGCAAGCAAGGCGGAAATTTGCATTTTAATACAAGTGCCGGTATCATTCCCCCCTCCCCCATCTTGGGGAGATCAGGCCCTCTCTGATCCTGGGTCCTCCCTGCACCCTGCCCTCCTGGCTCCCTTCTCGAATTCTGAGTGAGTGAGTCTGGAGCACTCAATACATGTAGCTTTATGCTTTCTCCAGATATTATGTGGCAGAGAGATGAAGACCCAGGGCCCTGGAGGCAGCCAGCCAGGCCCTCCCCCAGTTTTACTCAAAGAATGGGTGTCCTTGGGCCTCAGTTTTCCCTTCTGTAAATGGGGATAATTATGCCACTTACATTATAGGGTTTTTTCAATGAATGCCTGACACAGAGCAAATGCTTGATAAATATTATTAACGATATTGTTGTGTTGGTGACGATGGTGAAGGGTTCTGGGGAGCCCCTTGGGTCCCGAGGGCAGTGATTCCTAGTTGAGACTGTAGATATCACATCGGTCTCTGCTCTCTTTGCCCCTCACCTTTACTCTTCTGCACCACCTTCAATAGCGCATCCTTGGACCATAGCCTGCCTTTTTGTTCAGAGTCCAGGAGTCCTTGAAAGGATCTGCAGTGAAACCAGCCATGGGTTATAGAAGATCTCTCTCTCTCTCTCTCTCTCTTGCACGCGCGCGTGCGTGCGCACAGACACACGCACACACATAGCACCACCATCACCAAGCCTTCTGCTATGCCATATGGCCACACCCTGGGCTAGCCCAGTTTCCATAATTCTAGTAATAGAACCATCCACCCATGTAAAGAGGTGACTGAGCCCCGGCGTCTGAATCACAGGCTTGGCCTCGAAGCTCTGCTCTGTCACCTCCAGCCAGGTAATGCTGGAAAAGCAAGCACCTTTCTCTGCCTGTAAAGTGTGGGTAACAGCATCTACTATTGTGGGCACCGAGTGGGTTAACAGACGCCCGTGCCTGGCACCCGCCAGACACCAGTTGAACACACCGGTTAGTTGACTCTGAAGGGCGCTTACAATCTCAGCCAGCTTTTTGGCACGGTGGTTCCAACTGGCAGGGACAGTCCGTCCTTTCATGCTCAGGAGAAACCAAGCGTTATCCAGAAAATCCTGCTCAAAACCCGGGATTATTACTTGAGCTCCAGGAGCGAGGCCTCTGGGGACTTGGCTTGCCCTGTTATTTGAATTTATAGATGTGGGCCCCTCCGACGGCCAGGAGGGAGGAAAGGGTTGTTCTCGCAGCGGATTTGGGGAGGGTTATTTTTAGAATTTCATTCAACCCCTTGAGACCATTGGAGGTTCCAAACCATAATGGGGAATGGAGTTAGTTTTGGATCCTGCTGAGGATTTCGTCCGCCTCACTGGGGAGGAGGCGAGGCGCTGCTTTTCCTGCACAAAATGAGTCACAGACCACGATGAGGACTTTGGTGGTGATGTCATAGCTAAGATCATTCATTCATTCATTCATTCTACACGTATGTATTGACCTCCTATTAAGTTCCAGGTCTGATCTAAGTGCTTAAGATACATTAGGGATCAAAACAGACAACATTTCTCCCCTTCATGAAGCTTATGTTCTAGTGTAAGGAGGCACACACACACACACAACATACCCAGGTCTAGGAGAGTCAGATGGTGGAGTTGGCGGGAGTCCCATGAGAACCACGAAGGCTCTAATCACTGTCTCTGGCTGGACTAATGGGGAGATCAGGGAGTTGTCAGTTGTTAGGGGCTGGGAGGTGGCAAGTGACATCCACCTAGGTCCTTTCCATGTGTGTAGACCCCCAGCACCTAACACCATCCCACAGGAACGGGAGGTGTAACAGGAAATGCCTGCTAATTGATCGACAGCTCACAGGACAGTGTCTTACCCCACCACCTCTCCTAGACCAGGAGGGGCCCCCGACTTCAATAGCAAAGCAGAGATGAATGACCTTCTCAGGATGACACACATCCCCAGAGCGTCATTAGGTTGAGTTTCTACTCATTCCATCAACATCTGCGGGGCTGGGTGCAGTGTGGCCACAAAGGTGGATGAGGTATGGCTCCTATCATTAAGGAGCTTGCCAACTCGGAGATAATATAAGATATGCAGGTAGATAACTTGGATGAAAAAGGAAAAATTGATGTGTACCCTGACAAAGTACAGAGAAAGTGTTCCAAGAATTCGGAGGAGGGAGATGACTTCCTGCTTGGGCAGGTGGGAGGGGATGGAGAGGAGGTGGAAGGGAAGCTATCAAGGCAACATGGAGGGGATGGTGTTTGAGTTGGCCCTTGAAACGATCTGAGGAGAGGCATCCTGGTACAGTGTCTGTGTGAGCAAGCCGAGCAGGAGACGGACGACCAGGGGGCAGCAGTGCTGGCAGCGAGGAGGGTGGGGGAGATGAAGTCAGGCTGGAGCCTGACCCTGGATGGGTAAGCAGTTGGGACAAGTTCTTTAAGTTCATACCGCCATTACTGTTCCCTCCCTCTGCACTCAGGGGCAAACGATAGGAGTTCTGTTTAGAAGCTTCCAAAGATGAGGACTAGGAGGCCTTGTCAATTATGTCTTGTTCTGAGAACCTTAGAAGCCCAGGCTTTCCGGGCTGGGAGGGATATTAAAGGTTACCCCTTCCACCTGACACTGCATCCCTGCCTGCTCCAACCCCTGCACATACAGCAGACCCATCTTCCATCCACACCCTGCCTCAGGATCTGCTGCGCCATAAGCAGGCGTCCTGCTCGGCACCCTGGGTCTGCGGGGCTAAGACAGAGCATGCCTGTCGTGGCCACAAATCCATCCGCCCTCCTGAGCCCAGCCTGATGACTTCCTGCAGTGGCCGGTTCGCACACTCAGCACCCACACACCCTCTGTGGACCAAGTGGAGGGAAGGAGAAGATGGGAGGGGGGGAACAGCATCTTTCCGTTTGCTGGAGACGGGGCTCTCCTGGCTGCTCTTTCCATCCGTGCATGCTTGAGTGTGCCCAGAAAAGCCCCTCCCTGGGAGCCTCCCTTTTCCTCCCTGCCTCTCCGAGAGGGGAGACAGGTCGCTGGAAGGCTGGAAAAACATCCCAAACCTTCCAGGAACAAACATGGGGGCTTGGTCCTAACGGGAGGGACAGAGCCTCTTAAAGTTTGGGAACAAGTAGTTGCGTTGGAGTGGGGAGGGGGAGGAGGGAGGGGAAACCTGAGCCCAAGTGTGTCCAGTTCACAAGCTTCTCTCAGACGCTCCTGTCAAGTTGAGACAAACTGTTCTTTCAGAAATCCAACCAGGGAGATGTGAATAACAGCGCCTACTGAAAATGGGGAGGGGAGCCCACGCTAAATAATTGAAGGTCTTCGAGAGCTGGTGTGGGGAGACGTGATGTTCTCTGCTGTGTGGAAGAAAGGTTAATAAACACTGGTGACACAGGGCAGCGGCTGAGGCCTTGCACTGTGTGGCGCCCCTTCCCAGAAAGACATGTGTGCTCTGGCTTGTGTCCAAGGCCAGAAGCATCTTGCAGGCTTGGTTTCTCCCGGTTCTCCTCCTCGGTCTACCAGCCACAGAAGACGTGTGAGAGGGGCCCAAGGACACAGGAGGACACAGGGAGACATCCAAGACTCTCTAAATCAGAAGGCTGGGCCGTATCCCTCCCAAATGCCCTCACTCAGCCACAGAAGGGATGGAACCCAGCCTCTCTTTAAAGGGGAGAAGAGGAAGGGGAGGAGAGTGTCCCAAGCCCCTGGCCTCCTTCCGGGTATCTGATCCCCAAGATGGAACCATTGAAATGGAGCCTTGTAGACCGGATTGCTTCATCTTCTGTGGCCCCATCTTCCCCCACAATGATGTTCAGTCACGAGACCCACAGACGGCCATAAAAGTGAATGGCACCATGGTCCACGTCCCAGGGGAGCTTGGGCACAGAGAGGCGTGCGCCCAGCATGCCCTCTGGTAGCTGGGGGAGCCAGTGCTGGAGGCGAAGGAAGCCCTGCAGTGAACCAAGTTCGTCCCTGGTGTGCTGCTTTCCACCTGGGGTCGGTACTCAAGCCGACACAGTCTGTACACCGGCCTCATCTCGCCTCAGCCCAGAGCTGCCAGCACTTGGCAGCCAGAAGCCCAGGATGTCTCTGGATGCTGCCGTCTGCTTTGATCTCCCCAGCAAGCGCCTGGCGGCAGCGGTTTACCACCTAAATACCGCATCCAGAATCTAACAGAGAAACAAGTGCTTGGGTGACACCCAAATGCAGCATCAACACAGACACGCTGACTTTTCCATCTGCCCCTCTGTCCCAAGAGCCCCTCTGTGTGAGCGAAACCACAGGCAAAAAAGTAGGTCACCCTGCTCTGGGCGGAACAGGGCAGATGTTTACCAGATGCTCATCTACCTGCTTTTGGGGGGGGATGCTGTAGGGGTGTGATGAATAAGGGAGGGGGCAATCCTTTGCCTAACTCCCAACAAAGTGCAGCTGGGTAAATGGGAACATACTTGGGTCTAAGCCAGTAGTTCTCAACCCTGTCTGCGTGTAAGAATCTCTGGAGGAACTTTATTTTAGAAAAAGCAAACAAACAAACAAAACAACAACAAAATAAAAACAAACCTTGGTCTTGGGTCCCACCCAAGACCAAGTAATTTAGAATCTTTGGGGGAAAGGCTGAGGCATCAGTGATATTAAAATCTCCCCCAGGTGTCTGAGAATGTGCAGTCATGGGTGAGCAGCCCCTGGTCCAGGCAGAGGGAGGGCTGCTCTTCCCTTGGTGATCCCAGCGAGGGGAGAAAGCACTGGGAGGGAGGCGGTCGTTCTATACGGAACATTCTTGCATTTTTCTACTTCCTCTGCCTCAGACAGGAAGTTCCCTCCACCTGGACCGCCTCTTTCCTCTCCACTTACCTGCGCTCAACTGACTCTTCAAAACCCAATTTCATTTCCTCTCCCTCTAGCACCTGCAGCACGTGGTGTGTACATGCTCGCCAGGAAGCTCACATCCTTGTGCATCGTGCTGTCTGCTGCGGTCTCACTGCCCCTGCTGGACCCTCAGCTCCCAGGGCAAGTCTCTGTCCCAGAGACCAATGACTCTTCAAGTGTCATTTCCCGACTCCATCACGGTCACCTGGGAACTTGTTAGAAATGAACATTTTCAGGCTCTCCTCCAGACCTACTAGATTAGAAACCCCAGGGTGGGACCAGCAATCCACTTTTTAACATGTCCTCTGGGTGATGCAGAATCACTGCTCTGGGCTCTAGACCCTGGCTACTCAAAGTGTGGTCCCTGGACCAGTAGCCCCAGCCTCACCTGGGAAGTGGTTAGAAAGGCAGAATAGAACCTCCGGCCCCATCCCAGACGCACTGAATGGGACTCTGCATCGATGTGCAGGGGATACGCATGCACAGTCAACCGCGAGAGCTGCTGAAGGAGGCTGCGTCCGGGAATGCCTCGCCTGGCCCATCAAAAAGCAACACCGTTCCCTTGTCACGAGGACCTTATTCCTAGACCCTGTTCGGAAGATCTCAGCCTCTAGCACAAGCGGCAGGTGCTGGGGACCCACAGGGAGGATCTCGAGAGGTTATCAAAAACACAAATGCGGGGCTTTCCTGGTGGCGCAGTGGTTGAGAGTCTGCCTGCCCATGCAGAGGACACGGGTTCGAGCCCTGGTCTGGGAAGATCCCACAGGCCGCGGAGCAACTAGGCCCGTGAGCCACAACTACTGAGCCTGCGCGTCTGGAGCCCGTGCTCCGCAACAAGAGAGGTCACGATAGTGAGAGGCCCGCGCACCGCGATGAAGAGTGGCCCCCGCTTGCCACAACTAGAGAAAACCCTCGCACAGAAACGAAGACCCAACACAGCCAAAAATAAATAAATTAATTAATTTTAAAAAAAAGACAAAAACACAAATGGCATAGCCTCTAGCCCTGAGAAAGACCGAGTTGATAAGATGTGGCTCCAGGATTGCTGTACCTGGTCCTTGCACCCTGGACCCACTCCCTGAATGAGAGCGAGCCCCTGGACACCGTCCACGTGGTCGGCTTGCTTTCAAGGCGCCACCTCTGTGGAGTGATGGTCTGATTGCCCCAAGGGTGTCATCGAAGCCAAGCCAAGCCTCCTGCTCGCTCATCCTCTCCCCTGCAACCTTGCCCCTTTTGATGTTCCCCAGCCACGCTCCCCTTAATTGCACCCAAGGGGAATGGCATCAGACCTTAGTTCCAGGAGTGGGACTCAGCCACACTGGGCAGAGACCGGAAAAGAAGAGAAGAGGTGTCGTGGGATCACCCCGGACTCCCGGCCCACTGCGCATTCAATTCCTTCCCACAAATCCCAGCACCCACTACGTGCATGCCAGGTGCATTCCTCCTGCTTATCGGTCACATTAAAGGTCGTTAAAAATTTATCCAGTATGAGATGAATATTGAAATGCCAGCTTCCGCTGATAGGTTATAAATAGCTGCTTTGAGTCCAATTTTGAGGTTTTGATTTAAAAAAAAAAAAAAGTAAGTAATTGTGCATTCATCTGTGATTGAATCAGAGATACCTTATCCCTCCTCTCCCGAAACCCATCGTCAAAGGCCATTACTACTTTCCCTGCTCAGAGAATATTGTGTATGGAGTTTTAATGTCCCCCTGGGAAGTAAGACCATTATAGGGAAAAAAAAAGACATATTTCCATCTCTGTTCCAATACACACACCTAATTAAGATTTTATAAACACCCAACAGGAAAACACACCCATACACACACACACACACACACACACACACATTCACGGGCACCTAAATTAGCAAGGCAAATAGCGTCTAGATGAAGTGGCTTCCTTGCCTGTTTCTGTCCAGTTTTAATTAGGTGTCTGTCACAGGGAGGGCGTCACACAGTGGAATTGTCTCATTTCGAGTCTTTAGGTTTGGGCTGTTGGGTTGCCGGATCCCCCATGCTTGTCCCTTTTCCTGGGAATCACAGCTTGGTCTCCTCTGAGCCTCCCTCCTCACCGCCCTCAGCCTCTTGGCCTCTGGGAAGACAGAGAAGGACCTTGTCTCCCAAGTGGCCACGTTTCAGGGGCCTCCCTGTGGCACCAGCTCCCCAGGGGCAGCGATGCTGTGGAAATGACCTTGGTGGAGTCACACCTGTGAGGTTGCCTGGTGGGAGCGGGATCCTGCCAGCCCACCCAGGATGCCAGCTCTGGTGACAGGAAGCACAGACTCTGCTGTTTCCCAAAATGTCAGCAGGGCAGCCTCCCTGCACCCCAAGGTGCAGGTGACCTGCCGAGTTCTGCTCTCCCATCCCTACTGGCACGCTGTCCCGGCTGGAAGAAAATCCAGGAGACAATTAGCTTTCTCCCTTTCGTGCCCCGCAGGCTATTTGGAAAAGTACATTTTTTTTCCACACGTGTCGAAAATTAATTCTGTTTATGTTTTTGAGGAGCAACAGGAGGGAGGGGTTGAGGAAAGTCTCTCTCACTCCTCTGGGCAGAGTTGGGGGTGCGTGGGGTGCAGGGCAGGTGAAACTCGCTCCTCTGAAGCCAGATTGAATGCAGGGAGAAGGGAGGGGCTGGGAGGAGCCAATCCACCCAGACTTTGGACCTGGCCCCTGGGGAAGCCTGCTCCTTGGAGCAGGTCTTTGTTTTCTGCAACAAAGCAAGAGCTGCACCTACCAGGTGAAGCTGCATCAAAACTTTCCAAGAGAGACTCCCGGGGCGGGGGCGGGGGCCCCAGCTGCAAAGGAGACCGAAAGGTGGTGACTTCTGAGGGTGCTCGCCTTCGTGGCCGTCACTCTTAATTGGACCCAGCACTCAGCAGTACTTATTGGTCTGAACCATCCCTCCCATCTTCAGGCAGACACCCAGACTGGGAGGCCTATGAGGGTGCGTGTAAAGGTGTGGGGATAATGATCTCATTGCAAAGATGATAAAAGTGAGGCCCAGGGAGATGGTGAGACAAAGCCAAGATCTCCAAGCTCCTGGCTCAAAGAGAACTCACTCATTCAGAGCTTCCTCCACCCCGCAGGTACGGGGATTCAGCTCATCTCTCTGCCTAGCAAAGGCAGAAAGAGTGGAAATCTAGGCAGAAGGGCTGTGGAATTGACATGAAGAAAAGACTGCTGGTAGGGATTTATTTTAATTCAATGATAATGTCTCAAGTGCAAGTCTCTTGACACGGAGAAACGAGAGTAGCACGGCCTGCCTTTAGGGTATTTACAGTCCGCAAGGAGCATGAGTAAACCTGAGAAATGATGGCCAGAGAGCCAGGTGAGAAGCCACTACTGGCTCTAAGAAAATGTGGGCCCATGATGCCCGGGCTGGGTGCCTGAAGCCTTGCAGTCTAGCCCCCCTCCAGCTGCCCGCAGTTCCTGCTGGAAGAAAGGCCACCCGCTTGTGCACCCCGCTGTCCTCCGGGGGCCCCTGCTCTGCGCCCCCCCCCCCATCCCCAGGTACAGCTGCAGCAACCGGCAAAGCAGCCAGGCCCTGGCGAATTAGCTGAAGTGACACTCGCTTTGTATACACATGTTTACAATCAGGGCCAGATGGTGAGGGATTGGCTCCATTTCAACGTCACTCCAGGGTACCCGGCTGAGCGGGCTCTGCACGTGGCAAAAAGATAATGTGGGGAGAGGGCAACCCCTTCCTTCCTGAGACGCCAGCCCTGAATCTTCTCTCCATCTGAGGAGCCCTCACTTAAAAGCAGCCTTAGCTTGCCAGCTGTCAGAAGTTTTTTTTATCAAATCTCCTGAAATTCTACAGACAGAAGAAACATAGCCCACTCAGATATCCTCCAGCGTTTCTTTCCCCTTTTTTTATTTTTATTTTTTGAAAAAAGAAATAAATAAAGCGTACTTGATGGCAAGGAGCTTGCGAACGATCACCAATGACAGTATTTATGTTGCCAAATTATTTGTACTGGCAGGAAAAGAGGGCAGACTGAACGCGGATCAAGCAGAGTGATTGTTTACCAAACTAGAGAGACGTTCCTAAGTGACATGATAGGAAAAAGGGAGGAGGGGGAGGATATTGGCAACATGCCAGGGACAGATTCAGACACGTCTGTGTGTTTCCATCTGCTTCTCCCCAAAAAAGACAGTAGAAGAAATCCATCAGGGACAGCTGTACTCTGGGGCCAGAAGGAAGGTCAGGACAGCAGGCCTCCATGGACACCTGAGCCAGAGCTTCCAAAATGGCCAGAAAGGTGGTGGTGATTATGTGAGGACCACTAGTCCTTCCCCCTCCCTTCTTAACCTGAAAAATCCCCTCCCAACAAAAGCCAGGAAAACCAGATACAACACCAAAAAAAAGAAAAGAAAGAAAAACTAGAGATAGACTTTTATCATCTCCAACAGTGGGAATCATAAGGTCTGAGTAAAAAGCAACAAAAGTTTTTGGAAAGAACATTCCAGAATTCCTCCATCAGAATGAGGGCATCTCACTCAAATTGTCCCTCTGGGAGGTTGTGCTTTTATTCCAGGGATGTAGCCATTATTCAAAACATCTTATTTTGAAATTCACTTTTTCATACAGACTTTAGAGTTAGTTCATGAGATATATTTCATATATATCATAATGGCTATATTTCAAATAGCCATTACTTTAGCTGTGTGTGTGTGTATGTGTGTGTGTATGTGTGTATGTGTGTATATGTGTGTGTATGTGTGTGCATGTGTGTGTATGTGTGTGTATGTGCATGTGTGTATGTGTGTGTGTATGTGTGTATGTATGTGTGTGTGTGTGGTGTGAAGGTGGGGGTGGTTGCTGGTGGCAGAATTCTAAATTCATTTGCACTAGAGAAGGTTCCAAATGGTGATTCACTGACCCTCCCCACCTAAACAATCTGGCCCAATGACGCAACTGTGTTACCTTTGAAAATGTTTGAAGGAATCTGCCTGGACTTCTTGTTCAAGGTCATTCCAAAAGGGAGCTCTGGAAATGATTTCCACTAGAGCAGCCCATCTGAGCATTGCAGAGTGATAACTATGACAGAGGAAAGAGATTACATTCTCTTGAAAGCGCGCGCACACACACACACACATACAGAGTCAGGATGCACATTCAGAGACTGTCCCCCAGGCATCCCCTCCCATTGAACTGGCCATTTATCCAGCCTTACACAGAAGCACAGGCCCAATCTGGTGTTTGGGTCTGTTTTGGTCACTGACAAATCCCCAGAGGCTGGAACACTGCCAGCACATAGCAGAGGCTCAATGAATAGTTATTAAATGTGGATCAAAGACATAATATTAGATGAGGTTTGAAACAGGGAAAGGTAAGTGTGGTAGCTAGCCTCTAGTATGACCCCAGCGACCCCTCCTCCTGGTGTTCACATCTGTGTGTCTTCTCCTCCCAGATTGTGCCAGGGTTGGTCTCTATGACCAAGAGAATATGGCAGAAGCGATGGTGTGTCATTTCTGAGATGAGGTTACCAAAGACACTGAGGACTGGGGGAAACCAGCTGCCATGTCACCAGCATCCTTATGGAGAGGCCCACGTGGAGAGGTGCTGAGCCCTCCTGCATGCAGCCAGCAAGGAACCGAGGCCTCCAACAACCATTTGAACAAGCCATTTTGGACATGGAACCTCAGACAATCTTCAGCAGACTGAAGCCCAGCCCACACCTCAAGATAACACAGCAACTTGGGGTGATTTGTTACACAGCTTTTGATAACTAACACAGTGAGAGGATGGGGAAAAACACGGGCTAGATATGCACATTTGCACTCACCCACCAGGCTGTATTTTACCCCAAACCCTGATCCTTTTTTTTCAAAATCTGTTGGGAAAAAAGGAAACAGTGATGGAGCTGGTAATACCTATCTTGTAATAGGGGTTACAAATGATGTGTGTTTTGGGAACCCTTCCACCCATCTCCAACCCTTCTCAGATATTTCCCCTTCGGATCAGGACAGGTGGCTCGATTTCTTTTATGGCTTTTCTTTTGTCTTCTTTTGTCATTTGACTTTCCAAGGTACTTCTCGGTCCCAGCTATTAGAATTGCACCTGGCCTGTACTGGGTACTCAGTAAATATTTGTTGAATGAGAAAATGAATGAATGAATGAATGAACAGCCTAGGCCCCCATTTGTGCTACTTACCACGGGGCTGACCAGGGTGCCTGGCCAAGCTCTCCTCACTGGCTCTCTCCTCTGGAATCAGGGCCCGGGCAGTGTGGAAGGGAGAGAAAAGGAAGGGATGGACCCACTCATTACTGTTGCTCTGGCTAATGAGCTGGGATGGAGATGTAAAACAAGAGAACTGTGGATTGAGAGAAAGACTGGAGACTTTTCCAGCCACTATTATTTAGTAGGAGACACGGTGGCAGATTGAGAATGACCTGGTTTTCATTACTGGATAATGAACCCAAATGATGGAAGAAAGGGATGGCTGGTTGGGAAAAGGAGCAGAGAAGCTTTCCCACCCTGCTTTGTCAGGCAAGAGCCAGGGACAATCGGGGTACCGGAAGAGAGGTGCACCTGGCTGGGATGAGGAGAAGCATCCAGACAGCCTTCTCTCTCCTTGGTTCCAGAGAGAATGAATACATCCTCATCTTGAACATGGAATTCAACCTTTGGGCAGAGCCAGCTTCCTCCTCTGGCTGCAGCCATCAGCTGGGCCCCTGCAGATAGCTTCCTGAAGTCTTGGGAATCCTTGCTGACCACAGACCCCAGAGCCCCTGCTGCCCACGGTGGAAGGAACATGACCTCTCTAAGCGTCAGGACATTGGGAAGAGTGTTCAGGGCCTTTGGCCTCTACTTTTTAGAGTTTCCAGATTATACAAATAAAAACAAGGATACCCAGTACAATTTGGATTTCAAATAAATGGCAAATAATTCAGTGTACGGATAGCCCAACTATTGCATGGGCTGTACTTATTCTAAAATTTATCATTGTTTATCTGGAATTCAAATTTAACTCAGCATCCTATATTTCCTCTGGCAATCTTATGACAATCCTTCTCTTCCACCCACCCTTTCCATGGTCTCCTGTTCCCAGCAACTACGGGGAGTGGTTTGAGAGGCTGCAGTTCGTGTCTGGGCCAACCTCTGCAGAGATGCGAAGGTGAGTGGTGTGGTTTAGTAAGAACGGCAGTTACTAACAGGCCCACTTACTATTGCTGTGTGACAAACCACTCCAACACTTAATGGCCTAAATCAACCATTTTATTATGCTCAGAGACGCTGTGGGCATTTAGACACGGCACGGCAGGAATGACTTGTCTCTGCTCCATGATTGGGGGTTTCAGCGAGGAAGCTGCAATGGCTGGAGGGTCGTCATCACCTGGCTGGTGGATGATGCCAGCTGTGAGCTGGGCTCTACAGGGGCACATGCTCATGGCCTCTTCATGTGACCTGAGCTTCCTCACATCCTGGTACTTGAAATCCTTACCTGGTAGCTCAGGGAGCCAACGGTGAGTGTCCCAAAAGACCCTAGCAGAAGTTGTCTGGCCTTTTCTGACCTACTGTTACTTGGGGGGGAAACAGTCACACGTCGGCCCAGATTTAAGGGAAGGAGGACAGACCCGTCCTCTCGGTGGCTGGAGTGTCAAAGGATCTGTGGGTGTGGTTTAAACTCTGGCAGGTGGAGGGGAGACCTCAGTGGAAGGAGCGAGGGGATCTCACGGCGAGATGGTAGATGTGGGAAGGTTCTGATGACGGTGGAGGAGCTCCAAGGAGAAGCTCAGGGTGATTTGTTACACAGCTTTTGATAACTAACACAGTGAGAGGATGGGGAAAAGCACGGGCTAGATATGCACATTTGCACTCACCCACCAGGCTGTATTTTACCCCAAACCCTGATCCTTTTTTTTCAAAATCTGTTGGGAAAAAAGGAAACAGTGATGGAGCTGGTAATACCTATCTTGTAATAGGGGTTACAAATGATGCGTGTTTTGGGAACCCTTTCCACCCATCTCCAACCCTCCTCAGATATTTCCCCTTCGGATCAGGACAGGTGGCTCGATTTCTTTTATGGCTTTTCTTTTGTCTTCTTTTGTCAGGAGGGATGCTCCCCTGGGGAGGGATGCTCCGAGAGGTCGGGGACCTCCGGGAATCATGAGACCTGGGTGTCAGGAGGCGCATGCAGGCTGGGCTGAAGTCCAGGGGGATGCCAGGGACTGGGTTCCAGAAGAAACAATTACGAAGTAGGGGAGGAACGGCAGAGAGGGGTGGGAGGCATCCGAAAGCACCCCAAAACACTCCTGTGCCAAGGAAGGTTTACACTGTACTTCATCAAAACCGTCTGCCGCTGACATTGCATTTGACGGACACCATCTGTATTGATCCTACTCCCAGCCTCGCAGGTTCCGTCTCCACTCCCACCCATCTGCCCACACCGAGGCTCCGCGTCCCCCGTCTCCACTTGAGAACAGAAACATCTGCCGGCGGCAAAATGACCTCCTCCCAGCTTGTCTAAGATGGGTTTTGGCTGCCAGCACGGGGCCAGGGACCGATTCTGCAAACCTGGGAACAGCCTGCCTTTGAGGCTGGCAGATGCAGGCACTGACTTACAGAGAGAAGAGAGTTTGATGCAAACAAAGGGGAGGGGAGCTGGAGGCTCTGGGGGTGCTGGGGGTGGGCGGCTGGGCAGCCTGAGACCCCACACAGTGAACCGCACACCCCCCATTCCTCCCCGCTCCCCCCGCACTGCCAAGAGGAGCCAGGAGTGACCTTAACCTCGGGGCTTTTTGCCTGGGCCATCTGGATACTCCCAGCAGCCCCCCTCCCGGCGCACCTGCCCCTAGAAAGCCACAGCGGGCCTGACTGCTGTTTGTGGTGGTGCGAGCTGGCACCACGTGGAGACCGTGCCTTTTGAAGCCGGAGTTAATTGGATTTTACAGCATCCTCTCTTGCCTGCCCCGTCCTTATTAAATGACAGAGAGGAGAGAAGAGGGGCAGCTGATCGTCGTGCAGAGAAGGAAAAGGTTAGGACATGGCCTCTTTGTGGAAAGTAATCAGCGCTCAGCCTCCCTCCAACACGCCTCAGCGTGTAGGAGCTCAAACAGCACCCAGAACTTGGGGAGAGTGCCAAAAGGTTAGCTGCCTTTATTACTATTCTTATCAGTACCGGCTTCGAGGAGAGTTGTCATCTCAGCCCACACCTACACATCATGTGTGTGCATGCATATGCGTGTATGTGCACATCCCATGCATTCACACCCAGCTAACCTACGGTCTGGGATGACCTGTGACGGCCCACTGGACCCAGGAGTGCCGTGCCCCGATCTGCTGTCTGGATGGAGAATTGCCTCTCGGGGCCCAGAGCTTCAGCAGCTGAGTCACCTTGGGCTTCAGCTGCCCTGTCTGTCCCGCCTGATCTGTGATAAGAGGGTTGGAGGAGCATTACAGAGTTATTCCCTCGCCGTGCTTCCTTAGGCCCATAATTTAAAGATTCAAGATTACGTCGGTGAAATTGACTAGCATGATAGATGGAATTTCGGACTGGGTACTTCTCTTCCCTGTGGTGTGAGACAAATCCACGCCTCTGCCGTGGCCTCAGGGAGGGCAAGGTGACTTACCCCCACCTTGACTTCAGGTTTGCCCATTGAACTGGCTTTGGCCAGTGGGACAGATGCAAAGGCTCGCCACCCCGAGGAAAGAACATACCCTGATGTCCTGCTGGTCTGAGGAGGATGGAAACTCATGGAGCAGACCTGATTCCAGCCACAGCCCAGAGTCAGGCTCAGCTGGGCCCCAGCTGACCCACAGAGAGTAAATGAGCTGGCTGGTGCATCCCACTGAGATGTGTCGTTGTTTCTATACAACTCTACCACGGCCGTGAATAACCCATACAGCACACGTCACCCTGCCTACAGAAATACATTCTAGAGGTTTTGAAAATTAAATGAGAAAAAAATCAAAGTGTAAATAAATTTTTTAAAGACTCAAATGCAATGGAAATTTAGGCAGAAGCAAGACCCATGGATTGAATTACAGAACTAGTAACAATCTCTGTATCATAGAGCCTTATAACCAGGTTGAAAATGTAATGTAATGCCTAAAAACTCAACTTAATTTTTTTTTACAAATACAATTTATTTCTTTGGCCTCACTATGCGGCATGTGGGATCTTACTCCCCCAACTAGGGATCGAAGGCAGAAGGGTGGGAGAATACTTTAGACAGCCATCAGGATGTCAAGGGGAAAAAAACAGCTTCTAGGGTCAAGAAGAGAGAGAGCAGATCCCCAAGGAGAGAAAGGGAGGAAGAAGGCTTCATGCAAGGTTAAGACACAAGCGGTGTGCTTTGCGGTCCCAGCCCAGAACTACAGCAAGGATATGGCTTGTGCAGCTGGAGCTGTTTGACACGGAACCATTTTCCCCACAAACCCGTGTATTTTTGGGGAAAGAAACTGCTATTTCTTTTGCCTCAGAGACTTGCCCAGCAGATGTCTGGCTGTCATATTAATGGGAGCTTTCACGGCCAGCACTCTGAGCCTTTACACGTCAAACTGGTGTCTAGGAAAGATGCTTTCATGTCCGGGTCCCAGAGGTGCCCTAAGGAGACCGCCACAGGAGAAAATCACTGCACTGGAACTCTGGGACAGGAGGGGGGCAGCCTACAGTGTCTTGAACCGGGGAGAGAGGGAAACAGACATCGTCATTAGAAAAGAAATCATATTGTGATATCAAAGGTCATCATCACTCAAGCAAAATTGGGATTAAAAAAACGATACAAATGAACTTTTATACAAAACAGAAAGAGATCCACAGACACAGAAAACAAAATTATGGTTACCAAAGGGGAAAGGGAGGGGGGAGGGATAAATTAGGAGATTAGGATTAACAGATACACACTACTGTATATAAAATAGGACTTTCCTGGTGGCGCAGTGGTTAAGAATCCACCTGCCAGTGCAGGGGACACGGGTTCGATCCCTGGTCCAGGAAGATCCCACATGCTGCAGAGCAACTAAGCCCGTGCTCCACAACTACTGAGCCTGCGTTCTAGAGCCCGCAAGCCACAACTATTGAGCCCACGTGCCACAACTACTGAAGCCCGCCTGCCTAGAGCCTGTGCTCCACAACAAAAGAAGCCACCGCAATGAGAAGCCCACGCACCGCAACGAAGAGTAGCCCCCGCTCGCCTCAACTAGAGAAAGCCCGCGCGCAGCAACGAAGACCCAACGCAGCCAAAAATAAATAAATAAATAAAATCTACGTTTTTTTTTTAAAAAAAAAGATGACCAACAAGGACCTACTGTATAGCACGGGGAACTATACTCAATATTTTGTAATAACCTATAAGGGAAAATATTCTGAAAAAAATAGATATATATGTATGTATAACTGAATCACTTTGCTGTACACCTGAAACTAACACAACATTGTAAATAAACTATACTTCAATAAAAATAAATTTTCTAAAAAGGCTACAAAGTGAACCAATTTTTAAAAAGATGGGTAGAAATAAATGTTTGTGACATATTTAAAAAGACATGACAAATTATGAAACTATGTTTTAGCTTACATTTAACCAGAGTAGGCTGTGAATGCAACTCTTTTTTAATTCTTCCAACGAACGAAAAATAAATCAAATGTTGATTTAGTGGGCATAATTTTTCTGACAAGATTGTCTGATAGTGCGATACATCCTTGATTTCACGTTTGACTTTCACAGCATAATCATAAAGAGGACATTTTTGCAAAAAAATATTTGAAGGCATCATCAATTTTCCCAGTGGCCTGTCTTAATCCTCCAAAATCCAAATCTCTCTCTTTTGAAGTGCCTGTCATTTCATCAGCCTCGTAGGTTTTCTCTTCTGTAATTGTTAACTAGCTGAATCCTGCTTTATTCTCACTTGCCAGTAGCCTTCCATGGGATTCAAATAATTCTCCATAATCACTTTGATCAACCTCAGGAAATGTTGCATCTCTGGAAAAATTTGAAATGGTTTTGCATGATACTCAAGAATGTTTATAACATATGACTAACAGGAACAGACCAACCCACAAATCTAATGCTGAAGGATGAAAAATACGCTAGTGTTAAGTGTGAGGGGTATGGGGGTAGGGGCAGAATTTATAAGAGGGCAGCACAGGAGTGGCCGTTTTTGGGTTTTGGCAAATTTGGTTTTCCTATGCAAAGTCCCTATAACTTCAGGGACCTCAATCCTGAGAATGTGGAAAGCCTTTGTATATGATCCAGAGACATTATCTATAATATGTAAAGAGCTCATACAAAGCAATGAGAAAAAAAATGGGCAGAAACAAAAACCTATTACGAAAAACAAGAAAGAAACACGGGAGGCTAACAACCATAGGAAAAAATATTCCACTCCACTGTAAACAAAGAAACGCATGAGAAAGCAATATCTCCCCATCAAATGAACATTTTTTAAATTATAATTCTCGATGCCGCTAAGTTTATAAAGAACCAGACCCTCCTTATACACTGCTGGTGGAGTGTAAATTGGTACACGCTTTCCAGAAAGCAAATGCAAAGCTATAGCGAGGCTTAAAATCATTTCAGCAGCACCATATTTTTTTATAAAGTCCCATGTTGCCTGTTCATATCCTCACATCATTCTTAAAATGAACAAAGACTAAATCAAATGTTGATTTTAAGGGCGTAATTTTTTCTGGGGGAAAAATCGTCTAGTGGCACAAAACAATACCCTTCACTTTGAGTGAAGTTAATTGCTTTTTCAGCTCTCTCTAAAGTTTGATCTCTCACTTGGAGGCCACTTTGCACAGGAAATAAAGACTTTCCCTCGGAGTCCCCGTAGGAAAGGCCAGGGAGCCAGGCAGAGCTGCATCAAAGCCTCATCAGTGAATAAGAAGCAGCTCCTGCCCCACCCAAGGGACGCCTAGCTCACCTACCTCTGTTTCCTTCCTCAGCAAAGTCCAACTACTGTAAGTTCAGGCCTGTGTGTGCATCCCAGGTAGCGAGAAGCTGGGATGTTAAGCTCTTGACAGCCAGGACTCCACCCATATGCCAACAGTGGTTATTTCTGGGTGATGGGGGTTAGAGAGCTTTTCAACTTTCTTCTTCAAACTTTCTGTGGGTGCACAAATTTCTGCAGTGAGAACCTTCACATTTACAATCATAAAAGGAGATTATTTTTTTAAAGGGAGAGAGGGGAATCTCATGAACAAAGCACAGAAATAGAACTGAGAGGAGGGATGAAGAGAAAATGTCAAGACAGTTCCGAGGCTAGAAGCTTCAATAGCAGGTGGGTTGGGTGGATCAGACAGTGAGGGTCCAAAATTATCTGCACTGAAAGAGCATTTATCTCTGTACACAGTGAGGAGCCAGGCATCGTGAGAAGAAGGCAATGCTTGGGGGGGAAGGGGCAGGGGGGAAATGGAGAAAGCATTGAGCTGCTGAATCAACCCTCACCTGAAGTACACCCTACCTCTGGATTTTTCAGACACATATGCCAATTAATTCCCTTTATTTTTTTAAGCCACTTTGAGTCAGGTTTTCCATTTATGGCGACAGAAAGTATTCCAACTGGTAGAATTTCCAAAGGAATATGGCTCAGAGTAAGATGTTGAGGTGGACCTGCCACTCCCTGTCCCAGTTAAAAATGGACAAGTCACTTATAATTCGCTGAGTCTTAGTCATCCCTACAGATGGAACAGGATGCTTGCGTTCTCTCTCACCAGCATAAGGATAAACATTTTTAAGATATAATGAGACTCTTCGATGAGCAGAAGATTTGAATTTTGCAAGTCCCACTTGCAGGCACAAGAGCCGTTGGTCCAGCTTCAGGGACTGAATTACTTCTGAGGGTCAGATCTGCGGGGAAGTGTGCAAGAGATATGAAGGGTCAGCTGCGTGCATAGGAATCACGAGGGGAATGCAGATTCTGATTGAACAGGTCTGCATTGGAGCCCAAGACTCTGTACTGCCAATAAGCACCCAGGGGCTGCAGAGACAGCCAGGAGCTGAAGTCAGATCACGGAACACACCACCTCTTACGGCTCCCTTCACAGGACGCTGAACAGCACGTTTAAGAACTTAAGCTCTGGAGTCAGACCTTCCCTCCCCACCCCCTTACCAGCTATGCGACCTTGGCACATCACGTACCCTCTCTAAACCTTGGGTTCCTCACATGTAAAAGTGGGGTAACAACAGTACCTAACTGCTGGGACTGTTATGAGAAGATAAAACACGTAAAGAACTTAGCATAGTGCCTGGCACATAGTAGGTGCTCAATAAATGACAGCCATTTTTCTTATTCTAACCCAGCAAGAAACCCATGTGGTCTGAGCTTTGAGAAATGTCACAAGTGGACACCACTCTGCTGGCTGAGAATGAATGAAAGGCAATTAGATGTAAACTGTCAATAATACGTCATTTAATGTACAGCCCTCTGTCTCAAAAAGCTTATATAAACTGTGTCTTGACTTCTCATGGGTGGAACAGTTCTCAGAGCTTTCTGAGATGCTCTTCCCAGGTTATAATCCTCAAATTTGGCTAAAATAAAAATTTCCAATTCTTTCTTTAAAAAAAAAAAGAAAGGCAATTAGCGTGTCTGTTGGTGTCTCTCAAAGAGCACCACCCTTCACTGCCCACAGACAAATTCCTACAACTTTAACTCTCTATTCCCACACTTCTCATGCTCCAGGCTCCCACCCCCCACCCCGTTTAACAATGTATGTGATCCATCCCTTTAACACCTCGAGCTTCCTTCTTTTTTTTTTTTTTTTAACATCTTTATTGGAGTATAATTGCTTTACAATGGTGTGTTAGTTTCTGCTTTATAACAAAGTAAATCAGTTATACATATACATATATCCCCATATCTCTTCCCTCTTGCATCTCCCTCCCTCCCACGCTCCCTACTGGCACAAAAACAGAAATATAGATCAATGGAACAGGATAGAAAGCCCAGAGATAAACCCACGCACATATGGTCACCTTATCTTTGATAAAGGAGGCAAGCATATACAGTGGAGAAAAGACAGCCTCTTCAATAAGTGGTGCTGGGGAAACTGGACAGGTACATGTAAAAGTATGAAATTAGAACACTCCCTAACACCATATACAAAAATAAACTCAAAACGGATTAAGGACCTAAATGTAAGGCCAGACACTATCAAACTCTTAGAGGAAAACATAGGTAGAACACTCTATGACATAAATCACAGCAAGATCCTTTTTGACCCAGCTCCTAGAGAAATGGAAATAAAAACAAAAATAAACAAATGGGACCTAATGAAACTTAAAAGCTTTTGCACAGCAAAGGAAACCATAAACAAGACCAAAAGACAACCCTCAGAATGGGAGAAAATATTTGCAAATGAAGCAACTGACAAAGGATTAATCTCCAATATTTACAAGCAGCTCATGCAGCTCAATAACAAAAAAACAAACAACCCAATCCAAAAATGGGCAGAAGACCTAAATAGACATTTCTCCAAAGAAGATATACAGATTGACAACAAATACATGAAAGAATGCTCAACATCATTAATCATTAGAGCTTCCTTCTTTGCTTGGGTTCTGTTTTGCTTTGTTAGGGTGGGGACACGGCTGTTCTTGTGTCTTGCCCATCCCTCAGATTCAGTACAACCTGGAGGACCAGAGAGCTGATGGAGTGGGTTAGTTGGGTCTCCTTAGGTTGAACACTGACAAAACTCAACCCAAGTTGACACAGTTAAAAAAAGAGAATTTTTAGGCTGACATAACTCAAACATCTGTGGGGGGGGAGGGTCAGTGGGACTGGTGTTGTGCACCTGGACTCGGAACTCAGCTCCTCTTCCTCCCGACTCTGTCTCCCCTGGACCGGCATCATTTTATGGTTCCCTAAGGAACTCCAGCTCACAAGCCCCAATCTCAAATTCAGGGTGAAAGCCTACTGTTCTGAGAGCTGGACTCAAAAGCCCAGAATTCAGGCTCATTGGCTCTGATTGGCCTATCTTGGGTCATGTGTTCATCCCTGAACCAATCCCAGCAGCCAGGGGGTGGAAGCTGCTGATTGGCTTAGCTTAGGTCATGTGCTCTGCCCCAGACACAAGGGTGGGACCAGCTTCTGCAGAATGAGAGCATCTGAGATGGGGGTAGGGGGTGGATGCCCATATGAGAATCAGGATGCTGTTGTCATAAAAAGGAGGATGATGTTGGCCGGTAAAAACCCCACATGCAGGTAATGCTCTATCCTGGGAAGTCTTTCTTCCTTGGCGGGCGGGGGAGGAAACCCCTACAACCAGCCTGCAAGGGGGTTATGTCAAAGGCGGAGATGCCCTGGCCGTGCTCTTAAGCGTGGAATCCCTGACAGCCAGTATAAGGACAAATTTCCATATCGCAGCGTGTTGGTGTAGGTTACGTAAATCCCAGCACACGTCAGTACTTTCCACATGTCACTCCCCTGCTCAGAAACCTGCCATGGCTCCCCGTGGTCATCAAAACCAAATTCCTCAGCCTGAACCCCTGACCTCACCCCATGTGGATCCTTGACATACGCCCTTCAGCTCCTTCTGCATTGTGTCATCTTTCTCCCTGCCACCCAGCACGACCCATTTCCTCTCTGCCCTTCTGTGCCACAGCCCACAATCCTAGACGGCCCCTCCTTCTCTCCGCCTATCTGAGTCTTGGTGGAAAGAGCCCTGGAAGAGGAGACGATGAGGGTGTCCTGATTCTCACACTAGTCGTGCAGCCTTTCTCCAATTACTCAACCTCACAGGGCCTCCGTTACCTCCCTAGTTCAGCCTTCTGCCCTGGTCACATGAAAAAGAGAGGCTGTGATGAGGTATGTTCCCCCAGGAAGATCTTCCTTTCCTCTGAATGTACAAAACCTTAACCTACCTCCCCCTCTCTCCGCCCCCTCCCCTGCCATTGGCTCTCTTGAGAGATGCTCTGCATATATGAGGGACCCATCTCCTCTTGTGCGTCAAGTCCAAGTCCCACACCCTAGAGGTGTCGCTAATCCCTCAGTGCCCTTGTCCTGCACCCCTCCTGTCCTGAGCTCCACGCTGAAACAAGACAAGAAACAAAATGAGTTGCAGGGACCAACAACCCACCAGAGTGGCACCAACCTCACTCTAAACTGAAGACGTAGATACAGCAGATGCAGCCTGAAGCCATTCCTGAGCTTCCTTTACCTGACTAAAGCAGAGCTCCCTGAGAACTCAGCTGCCATAACCTGCTCTGAGAACATCTCCAGACAGGGAGGCCACTGACCTTTAACACGGTGACATCCCAAGACAATTGGGTAGACGAGCTGTCTCAGTCTTCTTGGGCCACCGTGACAAAATACCGGAGACTGAGGGGCTTAGAGAACAGAAGTAATTTTCTCACAGTTCTGAAGGCCAGAAGTCCAAGATCAAGGTGCCAGTCTGGTCAGGTTCTGGTGAGGGCTCCCTTCCTGGCTTTCAGGTGACCACCTTCCTGATGTGTCTTCACATTGCAGAGAAAGAGCAAACGCCCCAGTGTCTCTCCTTGTAAGGGCACTAATCCCATCATGGGGCCCCCACCCTCATGACATCATCTAACCCCAATGACCTCCCAAAGGCCCTATGTCCAAATATAATACCATCACACTGGGGGCCAAGGCTTCAATATATGAATATGGATGGGGAGGAGGCATGAACATTCAGTCCATAACACAAGCCTTGTCAGAACCTTCCATAATTTCCCATTGAAGCCCTAAGCACCTCCCCCTGCCCCCATTAAACTGGTGTATAAACCCTTACCCTTGGCTGTTTGGAGAGCTGCTCCTTTCAGAGCGCTCCCGCAAAGTGTGTCTTTTCTCCTGTTAATCTGTCTATTGTCCATTAATTTGCAGGCTCCTGATCACTCAGACCTCAGCTGGTAGAGGAAAAATTTTCCTCCCAACAGAGTCAAGCACTGTACAGTTGCAAACATATAGTATTTGTCCTTTCCTTAATAAGGTTTTTGAGAGGACAGGGAACGTGCCTCATCCATCTCTGTGTCCACAAATAGCACGCCCCACCCCCATCTTCCTCTGAACCTACAAAACCTTAACCAACCTCTGCTCCTCTTCCCACCCTTTCCACTATCATGGCTCTTATGCCTGGACCTGTGTCTGCTTTTGCCCAAGCCCTGTCTCCCCCATCAGACTAGGCTTATTGTCAGAGACCTTCCAGTTCCTCACAGGGTACCAGGTGCCCTCGTGGAGGCTGGTGTCAAATGAAAACAAATTCAGACCCAGTAAGGAGAGGCTTTATTCAAAAGGATTATTATTGCAGGGCCAGGAAAGTACTGTCACAGTAAAGGCAGGGGGCCATTGCAACAGAGAGGATGATTTGACCGGAGGATCTGTAAGCATCTCAGGAGTTCAGCAAAAAGAGTTTTCTTTTATGGAGAGGAGCAAACAAGGCTGGAAGAGCCAGGTGTGGGGAAGTGGGATGAAAAAACTGCCATGATGGAACTGGAGATCAGAGGATGTTTTACCCTGAGGCCAGTCTGTTCTCAGGAGGGGCTGTGAGCCGGTGAGGGTGAGGGCAGGCCAAAGTTCAAGAGCTGGAGAAAGGAGAGAAGCTTAACCACAGTTTGACAAAGAAGCATTTCGTTCCAATGGATCAGTTAGGACAAGCAGTTCAGCTAGTCATTTACGGGGCAAAGAATGAGAATTTGGAGGGTCCGTGTCTGGCCTTTCCATAGGTCCATGAGTCTTATTTAAGTCATGTAGGGAAGGCTGGTTCTTTGCAGTGAGCTGTTTTCCAGAACAGAAGGGTGAGGGGATTCCTTGAATTTTTGTTGTTTTCCAGGGACACAGAGCCTGGACACACACACACGGGGGTATACACATGCACACGTACACGTGCACAGATAGACAATAGACCACAAGGAAGTCTTGTTTTTAAAGCTTCCTGAAGTTGCAGCTTTTCTTTTTATCTGGAGACACAACTTTGACCTTCCCAACCAGGGCGGGTTGGCCCCTTGTTTGGGGGTGTTACCCTCTTAATGGGTCTCATGGTTTTGCAAAGCTAGCATCCGCTTCCAGTGTGAGAATGAACAAATGCCCTGCATATCAATGAAAACATCCTCTGAAATTATGATTGCTTTAAAGTAAAAATAAAATCTCCTCTCCCAAGGGCACTTCAGAGGACGGGGGGTGGGGTCTGAGCTCTAAGGAGGAGAGGGGAGGCCTGAAACCAGGCCAAGGCTGGGGCTCGAGGAGGGGACCCCATGGACCCTGGGAGTAAGCAGATCACCTGTGTTTGCTCCAAGTCATTCTCATTCCCTCTGCCTGCCCCAAGCCATCAGGAAGGAAGTCTAGTCTATGGGTAACTAAGCGGGGGTTACCCAGTGGAGTGCTGCTAAATGTTTAACAACTGGCTGTCTGGAAAGGTTGTGGGGAGGTGGAAGCCTTAGTTGGTAGACTTTGCTGATTTCCACGGTGTAAATACTCCCGCCACAGTCAACTTAAATCTACCAAGCTCACAAAATTCCTGAAATGTAACAATCAGTACCCACATACTGGTGTAAGCCAGCTCCGGCACACACAGGTGTATTTGTGTTGTATGTCGGGCAAATTGCAGGGGAGGTAGTGGGCAGCAGCCTAGGGAAGTCGGTTCCAAGATGACCAAAGGCACAGAGCAGTGGTCAAGCTTGATGACCGGCTGAGATGACCCTACTTGGAAACATATAAGAGTTTCTCAGGAGGTCCCAGCATCCTTGGAGTGGGGGACCTGGAACAGATGGGGCTTCCTGCCATCAAGTGGGGGTGGGGACTCTTGGGTTATCTGGGAATCGAGGGGGCCAAACGCTGGACCCCGAGTGGTTTACAACAGCTGCTGGGAATTGCCTTGCGTGACCCTGACCCTTAGGTCTCCCCAGTCCAAGTTCACTGCCTGAATCATGGGCGGTGTGGTGGGAACGCCTGAGCACGTGCTTGTGCAGGATTAGCTTGCCCAGAACAGGCATCCTCCAGTAGCTCCGTGATGTCTCAGAACCTGGAGGTGAACTCCTCCAGGTTCACGTGCGTGTCAACCGCGTAGTAAACACTTTTAACCAAGGCCAGAAACTGCCACCACTTGGGTCACTTCCCGTCACCAAGTCCATTAACTGGGCAAGGTAGAAACAGATGGATGGAGCTGTTGAGAGGCCTGGGAGCTCAGAGGCATTGGTTTAATGAAAGAATCTTGCCTCCTTCCAGGGTTATGCAGTAGAAGAAATTTGCAATCTCCTTCTCAAGGATGCAGGAAATGGTGCTGGGCTTTATTTTCTGTAAGCCAGGTTCAGTCTAACTCCAAGACCGATCCCCGGTGGGGGGGCAAGAAACTCAATCTCGTTCAAGGTTGGGGCTCCCTCCCTGCATCTCTCTGCCCAGGGTCTCAGGAAGGCACCAGCGATCCTTGCAAAGTTAAAACATTTGGGGCGTCTCTGGTCTGCACTGGTCCCTTGAAGTCCGGCAGCCCCCAAGCATCTGTGCTAGGTAGGTCCAGGCTGGGACTCTGCTGAGGCAGGGAGCCCTGGTGCCCGGCCCCCCACTTTCCACAATCCCCACCCCCAGGGCACCTCAAGAAAGCAAAACCCAAGGAACCTCTATCTCCTCCTTCCTGTTCTTGGAGAATCTCCCTCCTTTTGCTGCTTCTACATCTGTCCCTGCAAAGCCTCAGCCCTCTCTCTTCCACTCTGGGCCTCCCAGCACCATCCATTTGGTGAGCCAAGGCTTTCCCGGGAACCAGGAGGAGAGAGGGTGGTCTTCACAGCTTCTGCTTTCGGCCCTGCAAGTGCCCCAAGACAAGCACGCAGAAAGACTTACCGTGCAATACAGAGAACCAAACCGAATCGCTCCAGACGGCCCGACTCTCCTACTACAATGAAAACAACACACCAATTAATACTGCAATACATTATCCTGCCGTGTGTTAACTGGGGAAAGAAACGACGTTAGGAAGTGTGCGGAGGGGAGATGGGGCTCCATCTACAGGACTGGGAGCCAGTGGCTATGGTGACCGCAGATGCAGCTTGCCCATGCCAATGATGGCTGAAAATTTCTCTGGAGTTTGGAGAGTCAGTTAACACAGGGCTAGAGGCCCTGCCAAGGGTAGCTGTTGCTGCATCTTCCTATCCAAGATTTGCAGATTCAGCTCTCCAGACTTGATTCCCTCCTCCGAGCACAGAGCCCCATCTCAGGGTACACGGTCTGAACCACCAGGATCACCTATGGCGTGACTGTCTTTCCTCTCTTGTACCGCCCGCCCCCGCTCCATCGCCCCCAACACCGCCTCCTCCCATCCACTCCTTTCCACGCCCCCCATCGCCATCTCCCATCCCACCCCCGCTCCCCAGCTCTTGTTCTGGTCGCCTCTTACGCATGCTTAAACCTCAAGGCAGATTCACCAGAGAAGGGAGAAAGGAACAGACCAGCTGGGGCTGCCACCCCCCCGGTGTGGCCAGTGTCCTGCAGGAGTCCAGCAGGACTGCCCTCCTGAACACGTCCAGAGTTCCTGCTCAAGGCAGAGAGCTGCCACGATCGGAACATCCCACCTTCGACCCCCAGCCCCCCAACCCCCCAAGGGTCAGACGCAGCTGAGGGAGCAACACGGAAAGTCCAGCCACCGTCCTGACCCCCAAGCGCATTACTCAGGACTCCTCTCTGCTCCTCAGCTAGAGAAACTCACGGCACCCTAGGATTCCCCAGACTAGCCTCCATGTCCCTAAGGTGCCCATTTCTGCCCAGACAACCCTGGCTACAAATGTGGAAAACAAGCAGACCTTCCCCAGGCATCTCCCCACACCCGGGTGTGCCCCGTTCGGCTCCTGGGGACACTGGGGGCCAAGCCTCACACTGAGGCCATGACCATCATGCTAACTGAGATGAATCAAGTGGCCTGTGCCCATAAGCTCACTGATTCCTCACAGCCACTCTGCCCATGGGAGCATCCCCACCTGTCGGTGAGAAAACTGCTGCACAGAGCACTTGCCCATGCCTGCACGCTCCACAAGCCTTGGAGGAGAGAAAGCCCCGTGTGTCAGATGCTCTTTCATGTTACAACTTTGTTATGGGACCAGGAGGAGGGGAACGTATCAGCCCCACATCCCTGAGGAATTAGCCCAGATGCGTTTACCGATTACGCACGCGCAGCCAGAAGGGAGCAGACAGAACCCTGAATGAATACACGTGGAGGGCGGGAAAGCGATGGAAAAGGACTGAATTGTGCGGAACAGCCTGGGAGGCTGGTAGACAGAGACGGGCTGGGTGAAAATGTATTCTGATGCCATTTGAAGTGCCACTTGCAGTTTCCACAGTGCTTTCGTGTAATTCATCCTGATTCATCCTGACAACAACTGCATGAAGCGGACAGGTGGCGTGCCGAGGGCACTGGGTTGGCGGGGGTAGGGGCTTGGCACACAGATCAGAAGGGCGGGCGCTCGGACCACACCCGTCATCCCAGCGGAGGGGAGTGCGGGGCCAGGGGCCAGAAGTCACAGGCCCCCTGTGAGGTGGGGTATAATTTAGAACCTGCACAGCACGTGCAGTGCCCGGGAGAGTTGGCACAAACAAGCTTTGCTCTCTGCCCACTGGGGCATCACGCCTCACACTGGAATAGGCGCCAGAAGGCCCCGGGGATGTTGTGAAAATGCCGGTTCTGATTCAGCAGGTATGGGGTGGGGATTGAGGGTCTGCATTTCTCATCAGCAATCAGGTGATGCTGTGGCTCCTGATCTGTGACCATACGTTGAGTAGAAGGCTCTGGAGGTTGTTCCCATCTTGAGGAGGTTAAACTGCCAGGGCGAGCAGACCGGGGCAGCTCCGACTTCCCAGAGTCCCCTCCTGGGCTCTCAGAAGGGGGCTGCAGATCCCCGAGGCCCATCTGGCCTCTGACGGGGACTCGAACCCCACCCCACCCCCAAGTAGGATGTCCACATGCGATCGGCCCTTGCCATACTTGGCACTGCAATTGCTGGCACCAGAGCAGCTTAGGGTTCCAGAGGGACCGAGGAAAGTAATATCCTCACAGCCCGGGGGGTGTAAGTAATGAAAGTCGGATCCATAAGTAATTACTTTTTAATTAATTAGGAATGATGAATAGCGAAGACCCAGCGACTCCAGGTGGAGTGGTGTTAACTGTAATAGCCTTGTTCCTTTCCCTGCTGAAATTGATTTGCTGGGAGAGGGGGCAGAGGGGAGGGAACACCCTGGGTCTGGGGGACAGAGGAGGGCCAGGCAAGGAGGGAGGGGCAGTCTTCTCGCAGGGCCGATGTCCCAGGAATTCTCTCCACTCCACTGAAGGTTCTCCTCCCTGGAGAAGGGACCTGGAGAGAAAAGGGCTGCACTTCTCACTTCCAAACGCTGTAAGACTCACCTAATTAATCTTCACACTCTTCCGGGGGAGAGACCCCTGTGATCCTTCCTCTCTGCTCTGCGGGAGCAGAGCCGCTGCCCAGGGGGGACTGCTCAGTCCCAGGACGGCTCAGCAGCAGGGGAGACCCTTCCCAAAGGCAGCCCCCAGGTCCGGGGAACAGTCAGCAGGCGAGAAAGAGCGAGGCCAGGTCAGGTCCCTGCCCAGGAGGGCAGAGGGGTCCAGATGGGTCACGCCATCCTACACACTTTTTTCTCACCCAGTGCCAGGAGCATAGTAGACCCCCCGGGGCCCCTGCACCACCTGTCCAGAAAACAAGACCATTCTGGATCTTCACCACCACCACCCCCTACCCCCCATCTGCCCCGCCCTCTACTTCTGTTAGGAATCCCATCATTCAAAGATGTGAAAGGCAGACGTCTAAGCATCTGGCTTCTAGTCTGAAAAGGGGGCAGCAAGGGATTGTCACAACATGAACACGGGTTGGCATTTACAATTGGTCCCCTCTCCTCCTCCACTGCACTCAACCTCCTCCCCAGGTCCCTCCCTCATCCTCGGAGGACAGTGAGGGGGTGGTCTGCCCATCCCTGTAGTTCCACCAGGGTGAGCAAGCTGGGGAGGGAGGGAGGGAGGAAGTGGGGAAGGCAAGAGGTAAAGATTTTCTTAAGCGTTTGAAGAAGGCCCAGGGCTAGGGTGAGGTGAGTGAGGTATGAGCCTCCAGCCCGAAATTTAAGGGGGCACTGAAAAACCTCAGTCTATCTCCCGGGCCTGTCTCCCTGAGAAATGAGATTGCTGAAGGCCTCGCCATCAGACACATGAAGCATCCTTGCACCTGTAGGATGCTGAAAGATAAGTGATCTCAGGAATTCCCTGGTGGTCCAGTGGTTAGGACTTGGCGCTTCCACAGCTTCAATCCCTGGTCCAGGAATTAAGATCCCACAAGCTGCGCGGTGCAGTCAAAAAAAAAAGGAGTAATCTCACAGGCGTGGGTGGTAACTAAGTTTTAAGCAACTTTGAGGCAGGAAAGAAAAGCAGATGGGACAAGACCGAAATCAGGAAAAGGAAAGGAAAGAAAGGGAACGTTTCTTTAGTACCTGTTCTGTGGGGCCACATTCTTTGCACGCTTCGGAGGAGAGCATTTGTGTCCTCATTTACAGGTGCTGACACAAGCAGAATCAGTTTCCCCACCTGTGTAGAATGGGCCTGACCTGAAAATCCACAATGAACAAAACAGACAAATGTCAAATCAAGACCAAATCCCACCCTGCACTCAACCTCACTCTCCCGTCCCTAACCCCAGCCCTATTGGATCCTGTCTTTATTTGAAATTTGGATAAATTTTCCATCATGAATATTTTGCATTAATTTTGATTGTTCTAAATATCGTGTGAAAATATTGTCTATGATTACCGAGTTTTGACCTCCCCCCTTATATCCAGTGCCCAAGGGTACTGCCTCACCTCTCTCTCCCTAGTCTTGGTCCTACTCGGAAGCCATATGGGTTAGTGAACAAAGACCACTGGTTTTGGAACCAGACACAAAACCAAGCTTAGCTTTGCCAGGACTCCCAGCCAAGCTTCAATTTCCTCCTCCATAAAAATGGGTAACTAGTGCCCCTGCAGAGAGCAGGTGAGACAGGTGACCGTGTCACCCCTAGCATGGAGCCCGGCATGTGGCAGAGGCCCAAGAAGTGGCAGCTCCCTTCCCACCCCAGACCCTGGGCTGCAAAGGGACAGGGAGCCATGGACCCTCAGAGCCCACCAACACAGGGAGGGGGCCACCACCCTTTCAAAAGTTCCTTCTGGGCCTTTCTTTGGCAAGTTAAGAAATGAACCGCAGATTCAGGGTGAGAAGGGAAAATTGATAATTGCAGTGATGTCGAACCAATTTGTTTGTGATCATTGGAGCCAATTAAAGTTTTCTCTTTGTAAGTTACCCCAGGTCAGGCTATCTTAGAGAAGTTGATTTCTGGCCAGATGGTAAGAAATGCCCGTATCTACCCTCACAAGAGGTGGAGGGAGACAGAGGAGTTTCCCAGGCATTCCGAAATGATGAATAGATGGCCAAAGGGCTAGGGAGGACAGGACAGATGGAAATGGATGACCAGGATGGTCTGACAACGCAGCCCCCGTGAGGGGCACGTGAACACGGGGGAAGGAAGACCTAGGCTGGCCTAGGCTGGCTACTCTATGTGTGGTCCGTGGACCAGCAGGGGCTTCGCCTGGGAGCTTGTTAGAAATGCACCCCGCTTCCAACCTGCTGAGTCAGAATCTGCATTTTAACTGGATCCCTGGGGGGATTTGTATATACTGTACAGTTTGAGAGGTGCTGGGCTAGACACCCTGAGCTCCAGCCATCCTGGATCTGTCTGCCCAGGCACCAAATAGAGGCTCATTATAGTCTGGAGTGTTCTCTGCATCACCCCATCCATTTCCAAGGCCATTCGCTGAGAAAGGTTCTATAATCTCTGATCCAGCTCCACTCCCCACACATCAGTTCTCTACCTGCTGGGGCTCCAGGGGCTGTTCTCAGGTATCTGCTTGGCTTCAGCCAATGGGAGGCCCGGCTGGAGACGAGAGACCGGAAGAGACATAAGCAGGGGGTGTTTCTTCCCCCGCTCTCTGCCCGCAGGGCTGCAGCTTCACAATAACTCTGTTCCTCTTCTTACGGCCACATCTGTCAGGCACCCTCTCCTGAAGTGACATCTTTGGCTGGCATCTATTACGGATGCCCCTGCCTCTTGCCCCTTCAGACCTGCAGGTAGTGATGGCTTCCTGGCTTCTCCCTGGATAGCTCTGTATTCTTTGTTGTTTCTCTTAGCCCTATTGTTTTCATTGCTTTTTATTATTATTTAGGTATGGTAAGGCCAACAGATCAGGAGATGACTGCCATCGGCAAGAGAGTTTCTTATACTCACAGATCCTGAGAGAGGTACACGGCATGCCGCAGGAGAGCCACGTGGAGAAGCACCAGGGTGAGTCACAAGGCAGAGGAAGGAGGAAGAAATGTGGGCAAGAATGGCTTGTTTGAAGGATGTTAGTGGGCTCTGGGGCCATCCTGAGTTGCCTGGTACCTGGCACCTGTTCCTGGAGTGATTAGAGCAGGTGTAGAGTGGCCTGGAGGGGGAGGATGGGAGAGCCCAGTAAAAGAGGTGGTTGGGGGTGTGGGCTCTGGATTGGTTGGTTTGCATTTAAAAATTATATCCCCAGGGAGGAGAACTCGCCCCCCAGGAGAGGGGGTGGAGTAGGAGGCCAAGGCCAGGTGACCCAGGCCTATCGTCCAGACAAGAATGTGATGTGTTCAGCCTAGGCCTGCAGGGCAGACGTTGAAGCATCCAGTTCACAGAAACCAGAAATATGGCTCCCCCACCTACCTCTACCTGTGAAACAGTCCTTCCTTAGACTGTCTTCAGTGGTCCCTGTGAATGTGCCAGCTGCTTCCTGCAGGGCCCTGACCAAATCAAACAGCAGCCTATGCTCATTTTCTTTGACTCTGTTCTCTCCAAACCATGAGGACACCTGGATTCTCTTGACTTGGACCCTGGGCCCTTCAGTCATTAACTAAACTTGTAACGGAACGAGAGTCTCTTTAGAACACTCTTTAGATGTATGTGCATATCTCCCGGTCATTCTCACAGGTGATTATTCCCTGCTTCCAGTACACACACAAAGGAACTGAGGCCTTAAGTAGCATTTTGCACAGGAAAGCAGGGGTCAGGGCTTCTTGCCAGCAAATGGCAAGAGGTATGTTGTGGGTATAGACCTGGTCCTCTCCCATCCCCTGAGAAAGCGGAGTCATCGCTCCTCCCCTTTGTCATGCCCACCGTTCCCCTCCCTGAATTTGATGGTGCGGATCAGGAGCTAAGAATGTGCTGAGCGGGCTGCTTGGAGCTTGCAGGCTAATGACGATCAGATTTAACAATTATTAGTGATCTGCACATTTTCTGCAGCAGATGAAATAATTGTAGAGGAGGGCTGGTGGAAGGAAGAAAACCATAAATGTCTTTTCCTTTCAGCATTAAACCACTAAATCTATAGAGCTTGCCACAATGAATTAGCACTCTGTCTTATTAGCACCTTTAGCCACTCATCCCCAACCCCCCCACCTCCCCTGCACAAAGCAAACGTGATGTAGCATCAGGCAGTCCCGCTGCCTTGGTTGCTGACGCTCCAGCTAAAGGAGCCCCAGGCCTGGGCAGAACCAGGGAGGGGGGAGGAGGCACCTGGGGGGACGGGCGTGTTGCCTGGAGATAGCTGCACCTCCGACAGACAGGAGACTGAATCTCCTGGGCACTGAGCCAGTGGGCGTCACCCAGGGAGTCTTGCCCAGGCAAAGAAATGCCAACTGCCAGCAAGTGGCCGGGGAGAAAGGGCAGCGTGTTTGCATCTGCAGAAGCACATGCGCTCCAAGACTCGCTGTCACGACCGGCTTCGTGGACGTGTGATCGGCGGAGTCACATGGGGCTCCATGCTTGGAAGGGCCCTTCTCAAAATTCTTAATACGTTTATCTTTGAACTTGCCATTTGTAAGTGAAGTCTGATGGAACAAAGGAGCATGCGTGGTATGGGCTGGGGTCGGGGGGGTGGGGGTGGGCGGTGTGGAGGCCCCTCTGCTTCCACAGCTCCCTGGGGGTGATTCTCAGCCTCCCACTCTCCCATCCCCTCCCATCCCTGGTGGGAGCCTGGGTGGCAGGGGGCCAGGGCCCGGTGTGTGCACCCCATGCTCTGAACTGTGGGGTCGGGCCCTAAACATCTGTCAGCATCTGCACTCATCCTGCAAGTATTCCCACACCGAGGGAGTGCAACATTATAGAGCAAAGAAAAACATCCTGATAGGAAGGAAAAAGCTTTTCCTTTGCTTTTAGTGCAAGGAGCTCTGTGTTTTTATTTTTATTTTGAACCAGGCTCTACAAATTATGTAGCTGGCCTCGCCTGCTGCTTCTGGGGCAGGATTGAGGGTGCTTCAGAGGGCTCCCCCAAGTCTGGGCGGCTGCGACTACTACGTTTGATCCTTTGATGGACACATTGAGACCCGGCCGCGTGCAAGGCTCTGGGTGGTCCCATCGGGGGTGAAAGATGGAAGTCACAGATCCCTCAAAAAACTACAATCCTGGGCTCAGTCACCCTTTCTGTGCAACTGACCACCCACCCCAGGAAATCCAAAACTACTTGTAAATTTCAAAATACCGACGTAAATAGATCCTCGTGCCAATGTTTAAAACCCTGAGCCCTGGCTGGAATTTCCTTAGCTGGGGAGGTGGGCAGAGAGTGACAGAGTGGGGGCCGTTTAGGAGAAGTTCAAACTTAGTAGGATAAGCCAGTTTAACTTTAATAGTTAAACTACATAGCTCTGTGAGACTGCCCTGTAGTGGTTAAATATGGAATTAGTCAGAGCAGCTTCAATTCCTTTTTTCTTTTTTTTTTTTTTAAGCTGGTTCAATTCCTGATTCTACTACATACTACGTAACTTTTATAAGTCCATTAAAGTCTCAGAGCCTCACTTTTCTCACCTGTAAAATGGGTGCCCTTGACTCAAACCAAAAAAGTTGTGGATTAAACAACGTAGGATGCCTAGCATATAATAGATGTTCGCTGACTGTTTTAGTCAATTCAGGCTGCTATAACAAAGTGCCATAGACTGGGTGGCTTACAAACAACACAAATTTATTTCTCACAGTTCTGGAGGCTGGAAGTCTGAGACCACCACCTGTCATCATGGTCAGGTTCCGGTGAGGGCTGTCTTCCAGGTTGTGGGTGGCTGACTTCTCGCTGTGTCCACGCATGGTGGAAAGAGGGCAACAGAGCTATCTTGGGTCTGTTTTACAAGGGCACTCATCCTATTACAAGGGCTCCACGCTCATGACGTGATCACCTCCTGAGATGTCAAGTAACTTGCCCACGGTTGGGATCCAGCTGCAGAAGACCAGGCTCCAGAGACCAGTCTGAGCCAGAGGCATACTCTTCCCCTCCGTGAAATGGACCCAACAACCTCTACTCTGATACCTCACAGAGCCTTGGCCTTGAAGTGAAACCAACAAGCATGAAAGTGAGCAGAAAGGAGAAAGCAGAGATCCAACGCAGGCACAAAGAACCAGGATGAGTGCTAATACAGCGGGAGTGCCCGTTTGAGCAAAAGAAGACAAGAAGCAAAGAAATGGAAGACAGACCTCAGCAGAATTCCAGGCATTGGGTTCCTGGCTTGCTTCTCTCCCAACTGCTGCTTTCACCCTCCTAAGTCTGGGAGCCGCTCGACCCACCCCACCCCACCCCATTCCTGAGAAGGCAGAACCAGTGGGCACAGCCGGTGGACAAGGGCACTGGACGTCTGCATTGCTCGTGACAGTCAGATCATTCCCTGGGAGTTATTCAGGAATTGCATCTCCCCAGTCCGTCTGAGCCAGGGTACCGCAGAAGTTAAAGCCTGTGGCATCTATGTCGATGACAGTGGTGGTACAATGACAACAGGCCTGCTGACGTCCATGGCATTCCTTCCCGCCCAGCCCAGGAAGCTCATTTAGAGTGGACGCTTCCCCCCCAGAAGAAGGAACAGCTTCCTGAATCTGTCCCTGCCTGGGGTAGAAGGACGGAAACACTCCAACAAAGTTAGCTTTCCCTGGGCCTGGCCACATCCAGTCCTAGCCAAACCTGGGAGGACAGCCAGGACCATTTTTTAATTCTTTTGCAATAAGCATTTTCCTTTCTTCATTTGCTGGTTGAATAATGCAGCCTGTAAGAAAAGGGCCCTCAGCACAATTCTGGCGCTCGCTTACAATGGAAATTGGGAAAACGGCGAAACGCATACTGCAAAATGCATTTAAAAGAGATGATTCAATTGGATTTGGCAGCTCTGATATTCGGCACCAGAAGGAGGAAATCTGTCTATGACTTGAACATGTATAATTAAGATGAAAGCCTTAAGTATCGGGTGCAGTTCTTAAGGTGTCACCGGCTCTGTTGACTCCAGGCGTTCTGATCAGTGGTGAGGAGCATTTATTTCTGAAATCTGAATAGCTGTGAGTGAGATGCCTTTTTAAAACCAGTTCTATGGAGCCAAGTCAAACCCTAAAACTGCACATCTCATCAAGTGGGGCAAAGACAGCCAGAGGAAAGGGAGCCTCGGGCCCAGCTTTGATCTTTCCCCAAGGTGCCCCCCTAAACCTTGCAGGCTGAGGTTTAGGCAAAATCGGATCCATTTGGTGTGCTCTGTTTTCTGTTGGGTGTGTTCTGGTGCCAACGGAAGCACCAGTGCCCAGGGAACTGTTCCAGCCTGAAAGTAGAGAACCTGCTTTGAATGTTGGAATCGTGGGCTTTCAAAGAGGCAAACAGGCATCATGAGAAAAGCCAGGCGGTAGGAACCGGGAGACCAGGGCTCACACCCCATCTTCACTCCTTGCTAATTGTGTGATGTCGGGCAGGTTACCTAGCCCCTCCGTGCCTTAGCTTTCTCATCTGTAAAATGGGGCTAAATAATAGACCTGCCCTCATAAGAGAGTTAAGAGGGTTAGGACAGTTAAATGAGGTTGTCCATGTAAATTCCAGCATCTCGCATCTAAGCAGTGCTCACAACACGTGAGCTGTTATTCTCTTTGGCCCTCTTTCTCGAGCCACCCAAAATAATCTCCACTAGCCAGACTGGGCTCGCTCGCTGGACCTGCTGAGCCTCTAATCCGTGTGGAAGCCAGAACGTCATGACAAAGTTCCTGCAGTGTGAGATGACTCAGGGATGGAATTTCTGGCAGCCCAACAGCCTCCTCCATGGAGAGCGGAGGCCTCACAAGGATGACTCACAGGCAGCAGGGGGAGTGGGTGGGGGACAGAAAGCTGAAACTGAGACAAGTCATGTGACCACACCTGTCACATGACTTGAAACCTTGTCTTCCTAAGCAGGGCTGGAATTTCCCTGGGACTTCTAGGGTCTCCGCACTCTCTCTCTCTCTCTCTCTCTCTCTTTTTCTTTTTTTCAGATGGGAGATGAAGGAGGAGACCGGGTCTGAGCCGTGGCCACTCTACTTAGAGGTCTGGCCCTCTCTGGACAGAATGCGGCCAGACTGTGTGTGACAAAGGCGCTCACTCCACCCTCTCCCTGAGCAGCCCACCCTTTTCTTGGGGTGACAGGAAGGGGGAGGGGAGGGAGCATCAAAACCAGTGCAAAGAAAGAAGAGGAAGAAGCTGTAATACAGGGAATGGGTGCAGATTCCACACCCAGATATCTCACAGGCTGCTGCAAAGTCCCCAGAGTGGCCACACTCCCTGGAGGGCTGGCCAGTGCTTTCCTACGCATGCCTGCAGCCCGCCCAGTGGCAGCAGCCCAGCCCCGGTCCCCAAGGCCTGTGGCCAGAAGAATCCAGCCCCGTGTGGCCCCCACGGAGCAGGGAGGAAGCCCCTCCCACTGAGAGTGGCAGCCAGAAACAAGCTCAGGCCAGTTCTAAACAGGTGGGGAAACCGAGGCCTGCTGTGGCTGAGTCACAGTGGGGATCCAGCACGCCCCGCCTCTTTCTGGCCCAGACCATTGGGCCACACTGACCACCTGGATCCCAGGGCGCTGGAGTTACATGCAGGTGGCTTCAGATCCTCCAGCTCTGCCTCTTACCAGCTGTGTGATTTCTGGAAAGTTACTTAACCTCTCTCGTCTCTCTGTTATCACCTGGAAATGGAGCAAAAGTGCTTTCTTCGGAGGTGCGCAAAGAACTTAAATAAACAGTTTGCTCTCTTTCCTCTCCTTTTCCTGACTTCCCGTCTTGTCCCATCTGTTCTTCTTTCCTTCCTCAAAGCTGCCTAAAGCTCAGTAACACTCATGCCTCTGTGACCACTCACCCTTCAGCATCCCACCTGCGCAGTGATGCCCCCCTACATGACGGTAAGGCCCTCAGCTATCTCATCTGATGGGGAGTCAGAGGCTGGAAATATGCAAGGACACACCCTCTGAGTCTTAAGGGAAGCCCCAGGGCTTCGCTCCCTAAGGGAGAAAGGGCCTGAAGGCCCCCAGTCCGGAGCTTCTGATGTAGTGTAGCGTGAAAAATTAACGTTTCTGGTTTCACAAGTTTTGCTTCTTGCTTTTTACCTTCCAAATCAGGCATACCTTATAGGAACCAAAGCAATCTGAAAAGAGCAGGGAGAAACGAAGACAGAATCAGAAAAGCACAGCAGCTGGGCTCTCTTAGGGAGGGGACACAGGGCGATAGGTTCCGAGGACATGCCTGCTGCTTCACTGAACAGAAGGTGACGTCCATGCTCCTAAGCCGTCAGGAGACAGGGGCTGGCTTGGCTGCTGCGGGGTCCCACGATGCTGGGATTGATGGTCTACCAGAAGCCAGAGGCAGCACCCCAGCAGGTGAGGGGCCAGGTTGACAAGGGAGTGGTGCTAGGAGAGTCCCAGAAGCCGGGCCTGCTGTCCCAGGCAGGCTCTCACTGTCACAGAGGTGGGTTATCACTTTTCTTTCAGCAATTTCATGTGTCGGAGAGGCCAAACCAGAAAATATAAAAGGAAATGCCCTCTGAATGTGGCGGACCGTCCCACCGGACTATGTGTTGAGACTTGATCACCTAAGAAAGGAGAGAAAAGATATTTGGGTCCCCAGCCCAGAGCTTCTGAGGTCATAGGGTGTGAAAATGTAATGTCTCTGGTTTCACAAGTTTTGTTTCATTTCGTGTGTTTTTAACCTTCCAAATCAATGGAGTGATGAGGCTGGAGAAAGGAGACTGGCTCGCTGTAAAAGGCCAGAAACTGAGCTGAGGGAACAGGGCTTGGGACACAGCGGAGGAAGATCTCACTCAAAAGTGTGAACTCGGGGCATTTTCCCGCTGAAAAGAGAAAGCCCCTAATATCAGACATCTGGTACCCTGATCATAGTAAATGTAAAAGATATTAGTACTTTGGGAGTTTCTGTGAGGTTGGGCTTATTGGGAACATTGGTTTGTAAGAGTGTTGAGGTCTATTTTTTTTTTTTTTTACTATATGCATGGCATTCTCCCTCAGTAGATTTTTGGGCTCCAAAGTGGGGAGGCTGATTCTCGCTCTTCATACACTCCCCATCACCCAGAGGAAGACTCTGCAGTTGGGCTTAAGGGTTCAGAGAATGGGCTCTGGGGGCAAACACAGACCCCCACCAGCCACTGCTTAGATGACGGTCTTGGGCAACGTGTTGAACCTCTTGGTGACAACTGCCCACCGGCTGCTCATCAGCCATCCTCCCATCCTCTTCCTGCAAAGCCCACCTCCTGCTGTAGATGCTGAAATCTCCAGGGACTCATTTCCCTGCCTCCTTACAGCTCGGACACGGACACGGACACGTGACCAGTCCTGGTCAATGAGGGAATCTGTTTGGGGATCTCTGGGAAAGATTGTCCTGCTTTCTGTCTTAAGAGGGAGCAGGGAGAGAGACAGAGAGACAGAAAGACAGAGAGAGGCAAAGGAAGCTCTTGCTTGCTACCTTTGAACATGGATGGATGAACAGGCAAGGCTTGGAGCTGCTGCCGCCATCCTTTGATGAAACGGAAAGGCTGAGAAAACCTCAAAGAAGCCAACCAGAGCCCTGGCATGACTGTGAAGCTGAAGTAACCCCAGAGCACTCACCTCCAGAGGCTTGTGTAAGGAAAAAGAAGACCTTCTGATTTAAGTCACTTCCGGCTGGATGTTGTTACTTGCAACTGAATGCACCCCTCTCCAAGCCCTGACATGCACGGCTGTAGAATGTCACCCTGGGTAAGCACCTGCCCGGTGGCCCAGGGAGGCAGGGGAACAAAGCGTGAGCTTTTGGGAAGAGAGAGAAACTGTCAAGGAAGTGAGCTGGAGAGGCCGTGAACATCTGACCCCTCCAGAACGTGCTGCCCAGGCGAAATGCCAGGCGAGCTGCATTTTCAGCCCCTGGTTGCATTAATGAGATAATGATGAGTCATTTAACTTTGCCTCCAAAGAGTGAAGCAAATTACCTGTGTCTATATTGCTAAATGATGGAGGCACTAACAGGACCTTTGCCACCTGCAGAACTGAAACTGACCCATCCCAGGAGGCAATTTTCCGCCTGTGGGTTTGCCACTTGACTGAAGCATCCGTCAGATGGGGACTGCACCCCCAGCACGCACTCCATGTTAGCTGATGTCCTCCACTGTGCTCCCCACCCCCCATGGGCTCTGGCTTTCTTAACCCGATGAGATTTATGTCATTAGTTATTTCCTGGACATGAACCATTGGGTCCCCATTAGCAAACACTCAGGTATCCGGGTGTGAATTTTCCACTTTGGCTACGTTTCCCCAGAGAAGTATTCAGCTGAGCCAGAGTCCTGGACTCCTCCCCATCTGTAGGAAATGCCAACGCCCCCCATGGCTTCCAAGCAGAAGGCAATGAGAGAAATCAGGACGCAGCGGACCTCACGAGCCCTCCAAAGGCCAGAGAGGCTCTTTTGGGTTTTCCATCATTCAGGGTCTGTAGATTTTTTTTTGTTTCATTTCCTTTAATTAAGATATGATTTCCATATGGTAAAACTGACCCTTTTAAAAAGTAATGGCTCTGGGAGTTTTAACAAATGCATAAAGTCATGGAGCCATCACATTTGAGATGCAGAATGGTTCCATCACCCCAAAAAGTTCCCTCACGCCCTTTGTGTCATCCTATCCTCCCTCTCCCAGCCCCTGGCCACCACTGATCTGTCTTCTTTCCCTACAGCTCGGCCTTTTCCAGCATTATATACACTGCATCACCTTTGAGTCCAGTTTCTTTCACTTAGTAACCTGCCTTTAAGATGAATCCATGCATAAAGAAGATGTGATACATATATACAATGGACTATTACTCAGCCTTTAAAAAAAGAATGAAATGATGTCATTTGCAGCAACATGGATGGACCTAGAGATCATCATACTGAGTGAAGTAAGTCAGGCAGAGAAAGACACATATTATATGATATCACTTATATGTGGAATCTAAAAAATAATACAAATGAATTTATTTACAAGACAGAAACAGACTCACAGACATAGAAAACAAATTCATGATTACCAAAGGGGAAAGGGGGTGAGGGATAAATTATGAGTATGGGGTTAACAGATACATATCACTGACATTCACAGAAAGATAGACAAGATGAAAAGGCAGAGGGCTATGTACCAGATGAAGGAACAAGATAAAACCCCAGAAAAACAACTAAATGAAGTGGAGATAGGCAACCTTCCAGAAAAAGAATTCAAAATAATGATAATGAAGATGATCCAGGACCTCGGAAGAGGAATGGAGGCAAAGATCGAGAAGATGCAAGAAATGTTTAACAAAGACCTAGAAGAATTAAAGAATAAACAAACAGAGATGAACAACACAATAACTGAAATGAAAACTACACTAGAAGGAATCAGTAGCAGAATAACTGAGGCAGAAGAACGGATAAGTGACCTGGAAGACAGAATGGTGGAATTCAGTGCTGTGGAACAGAATAAAGAAAAAAGAATGAAAAGAAATGAAGACAGCCTAAGAGACCTCTGGGACAACATTAAATGCAACAACATTCGCATTATAGGGGTCCCAGAAGGAGAAGAGAGAGAGAAAGGACCAGAGAAAATATTGGAAGAGATTATAGTCGAAAACTTCCCTAACATGAGAAAGGAAATAGCCACCTAAGTCCAGGAAGCGCAGAGAGTCCCAGGCAGGATAAACCCAAGGAGAAACACGCCAAGACACATAGTAATCAAATTGACAAAAATTAAAGACAAAGAAAAATTATTGAAAGCAGCAAGGGAAAAACGACAAATAACATACAAGGGAACTCTCATAAGGTTAACAGCTGATTTCTCAGCAGAAACTCTACAAGCCAGAAGGGAGTGGCACTATATATTTAAAGTGATGAAAGGGAAGAACCTACAACCAAGATTACTCTACCGGGCAAGGATCTCATTCAGATTCAACAGAGAAATCAAAAGCTTTACAGACAAGCAAAAGCTAAGAGAATTCAGCACCACCAAACCAGCTCTACAACAAATGCTAAAGGAACTTCTCTAACTGGGAAACACAAGAGAAGAAAAGGGCCTACAAAAACAAACCCATAACAATTAAGAAAATGGTAATAGGAACATACATATCAATAACTACCTTAAACGTGAATGAATTAAATGCTCCAACGAAAAGACACAGGCTCGCTGAATGGATACAAAAACAAGACCCATATATATGCTGTCTACAAGAGAACCACTTCAGACCTAGGGACACATACAGACTGCAAGTGAAGGGATGGAAAAAGATATTCCATGCAAATGGAAATCAAAAGAAAGCTGGCGTAACAGGTATACATCACTATATATAAAATAGATAAACAACAAGGATTTACTGTATAGCACAGGGAACCATATTCAATATCTTCTAATAACCTATAATGGAAAAGAATCTGAATATGTATATATGTCTGAATATATATATAACTGCATCACTTTGTTATATACCTGAAACACAATATTGTAAATCAACTAAACTTCAATTAAGAAAAAAAGAATGATGGGACTTCCCTGGTGGCACAGTGGTTAAGAATCCGCCTGCCAATGCAGGGGACACAGGTTTGAGCCCTGGTCCGGGAAGATCTCACGTGTCGCGGAGCAACTAAGCCCGTGTGCCACAGCTACTGAGCGTGCTCTCTAGAACCTGTGAGCCACAACTACTGAGCCCACGTGCTGCAACTACTGAAGCCCGTGCACCCAGAGCTCGTGCTCCGCAACAAGAGGAGCCACCGCAATGAGAAGCTCACGCACCGCCATGAAGAGTAGCCCCTGCTTGCCGCAACTAGAGAAAGCCTGCGCACAGCAACAAAGACCCAACGCAGCCAAAAATAAATAAATTTATTTAAAAAAAAAGAGATTGAATGTGATAAATTCCCTTTAAAAAAAAAAAAGATGTATCCATGCGGTTTCATGTGCAATAGTTTGTTCCGTTTTAGTGCTGAGTGGACATCCCATGGGTTGTTTGTAGGGTCCATGGGTGTACAATGGGCTCTTACCTACCCTAAGCCAAACACTTGAACGTGTGTTATTTCACTTAACCCTCAGAAAAAACTCGGAGGCAGGTGCTGTGATCTCCATTTAGAGTTTCTTGAACAAGCAATTCCTGGGGCCCCTTCCAGGGCCCAGGCAATGTGCAGTGTGCTGGGGTACCAGGTATCCACACACAGTCCTGCACCCGGGGGACTCCTGTCTGGGACCCTCCGTCTGCCCACCTTGCTGGATGAGCACCCCAGGCTTTCTTTCACCTGATGCTGAAACACCACGTTCCGTGGGCGTGTGACCCTGGAAGAATGGTCCTTCTGGTGTGTGTAAGGAGGAAGAAACTCAGCCAGCCGTAAGACGGTGGGGAACTGACATCATGAAGCAGAAAAAAGAGGCAATCAGAGATGTGTTTTCCTGGTTTGTACTCTTGAAACAATCAAATTGCAGGTTTTATTAGACAGACATGCCAACCACTGCCTGCGGGTAATTATAGTTATCCCCGAGGCCTGCTGCCCCCTGACGTCCAGTCTCCATCATGCGTACTTGGGCCATAAAAACAGGAAGAGGGAGGGAAGGGCAGGGAGGGGGAGGGGCCAGCGTTCCAGGTACAACCGTCAGGACTTTTCTCCCACCTGCTGCTCCAAGCAGCACCGCCCTGAGACGGGCCATCCTGCTGGGAAAGACAACACCCACTTCACAGCCTCCCATGAACAGCTGTGGATACAGTTGCAGAATCCCAGTATAAGCAACAATTTGCCAATTTACATGTCCCCAGAGGGAGAAGCAAGAGTGGCTTCCTGAAACTCTACTTAGGGGCTTGGGCTCCTGGGATTCTGCCAGCTTTCTCTGAGCACTGACTACCCCATCACACACCCCTTCTTGGCCTGAGCCATCGAAGGGTATCCCTAAATGGAGCATCTGAGGCAGGGGTCTCAGATCATTTCCTCTTGGGAGGTCCCAGGCAGCACATCCACTGGGCAGGAAGGTGTCCCAGACATATGTGTTCTCTCTGCCCCCAGAAGAGTTTAATAAAAAGCAATGGAGCAATATTTAATAGAAGAAAGGGGTATGGGATGGAGAGAGGGAAGGAGGGAGGGGCCAGGGAAGGGAGGGAAAGAGGATTCCATAAATCCAGTCTCAGTTCTTATTTGACAGAGAAAAAAGCTTCATCTCACCAATGTAATAAAGCAGGGGAATTTTGGATTCAAACACCAGGTTGGATCCCTGTTCTACCACTTATGAGCTAGGCAGATGACTTTACTTTTCTGAGACCCAGTTTTCTTGTCTATAAAACACTGATGTGGGAGGATGGGAGGGAGACGCAAGAAGGAGGAGATATGGGGATATATGTATATGTATAGCTGATTCACTTTGTTATAAAGCAGAAACTAACACACCATTGTAAAGCAATTATACTCCAATAAAGATGTTAAAAAAAAACAAAACACTGATGTGTATCCCTCAAGATCTAGGAGAGGACTGCAGGAGATCATCTAAAAGAAGACCTCAGCCCATCTCAGGGCACAAAATAACTGCAGAGAATAAACTGCTGCTGTTTTGGTTTTTGTGGGAGCCCCCTGAGCCGGCCTTGGTGCAGGCCGGCCAGACACAGCCAGTGCCTCCAGGTCAGGCGTCCCAGCCAGCAGCTCCAAGGCGTGTGTTTCTAAGACCTCTCCCCGAACCAGGCCCTGTGTGTCTGCACACATCGCCTGCCTCACCTGTGAGCAGGAGGCTGGGGCGGATGGGGCTACTCAGGGTTCACTGGAGCCCAGGGTCCCCCAGGCCTGAGATTGAGGAGGGTAGGAAAGGACTTTATTAAAATGGATGTCAGAACTCTGGTCAGCTCTCATCCAGCAGCTTAAGCTAAATTATTAACCACCGCAAAGACGCCGGGGGCTTTCCCACTTACTAACAGATGGCTTTCCACTGAAGCTCGGTACGTCTTCGTGCTGTGATATCAACGGGGGATGGAGCACAGCCCGGGGTATGCAGCACTAGAGAGGAAACGCCACTGTCGATGGCCACAGACACTGCCCACCTTGTCCCTGCAAGCTCCTTCCTGGACCCGCCCACCTGCATCCAAGTTCCCGTTGTCCCCGCCCCCCGGCGGGGGCTCTCTCATTCAACTGGGCCACCAGACCTGCCCACGGCAGCAACTGTAATGATTAATGTTGCATGAGGGCCTACTTTGCGCTCAGCATTTCACGTGCATTGTTTTATTTAATCTTCACGGTGATACTCGGCCAGGGAGATGTCATTAATATCCTTTTATAAATGAGCAAACAAGGCTCAGAGCGGTTTAGCCGCCCGCCCGGCGCTGCGCACTTGCTGAGCGAGAGGTCCCTCCGACGTTCACAAGCCTGCTGTTAACCACGCCCCTGCACTGTGCCCCGGGCCCCCATCTACCAGCTCCCGAAACCCTTCGCAGCTCTCCCTGGCCTGTACCCCCGATCTGAGAGAGCGTTAGCAGGGTGCCCAGGGAGACTTGCCAGCGTCCTCCCCGGAGACCCCGAAGGAGGAGATGGAAGTGGGAAAGAGAACGATGGAAAGAGAGCTTAGCCCTCCCGTCGGGACAGCCCTGCTCATGAGGGCGGGACCCAGAGAATGAGGACAGGCTGTCTGCCAGGACCCAAGACGCTTGCCATGGTGGGGACAGCTGTCATGGCCCCAGCCCTCTGTGCCCTGGTCTCCTGAAGTGGCATCAGCCTGTCCCCCGTCATTACTATTTATTGTAATTGCTGCATTTTATTTTGCAGTTACTCTCTGGCGGTCATCAGGATAAAAGCTATCTCCTTTAAGTCATTACACAAAAGACTTGTCCTCAGGAAGGGAGGGTCAGTGAAGCCATCTGATTTTGGCAAATACTTAGATCCCTCACACTCAGGGGCGGGTACGGGACCCTTGATTCTATTTACTTTGCAGCTCAGTGGAACCATTTCAGGGTAGAAATCCCAGGCAACAGCCGACTGACTTCTGACTCTTCCAAGAGCCCCAAGCGACCCTTTGAATGGGAGGGATGGCTCAAGGTCTCAGAAGGGTCCGCACACTGACTTTGGCCCCTCACCCTGACCCAAGACCCTTGGGGGACAGGAGAAAGCCAGAAGGGGCTCTGCCCATCCCTCCCCATCTCCTCAAAGGCCACTCTTCACCTCTCTCAGTGAAGACCCATTTCTCCATGGATCTTTCCAGCTCTAGAGAACCAGCTTAAAACCTTTTGGTCAGGGGACTTCCCTGGTGGCTCAGTGGGTAACACTCTACACTCCCAATGCAGGGGGCCCAGGTTCGATCCCTGGTCGGGGAATTAGATCCCACATGCATGCTGCAACTAAGGGTCTGCACGCTGCAACTAAAAGATCCCGCATGCCGCAACTAAGACCTGGAGCAGCCAAAATAAATAAACAAACAAACAAATAAATAAATAAAACCTCCTGGTCAAGAGTTCTCACAAACTTGTGTTTCTTTCACTTCCTTGCGGGGGCCTCTTTTTTCCCACTGGACGCTCACATTCCCGGCACCCACTCCGCCTCCGCCCAAGCCCGGCAAAATGGATCTGAGCCAGGTTTTTGTCCCAGGGTGGAGGGGGGATCACTGGCTAGAAACTGCTTCCTTTCCTCTTCCCACTGTCACTTCCATCAGGAATTATTTTTAATGGGTGCCCCATGGCCCTTCCCAACCCCCAAGGGGGAATAAACCCTTAAGGCAATTGTTTATTAACAGCCCTTGGTGTCACTAGCAACCGGCACGGGTAAAATATAGATTAGAGGGGGAAAGCCAGGAATCGCACTGCCATCTGTCCTGTTCCGAATGTCATTTCGCGTTCCATCGTGCCGTATTACCGAGATGATTAGTGACACCAAATGACTTCTGAAAAATGATTATGTGCCATTAAAGGCATTAGTCTGTCTGAAACCAGCACAAACAAATGGCCATGTACGGGTGACTCAATAGCTGGGGAGGCTGGGTGATGCGACAGAGCGGCCGGGGTGCCAGCCAATTAGCGCTGCCTGCAGGTAGAGGAGGGGCCAGGGCCACCAAGTCCAGAGCTGTGCCCTAGAGGCGGGAGCCCCGGTCCTCAGGAGGGCAAAGGGCCTCTGGGAGTCAAACTTCTCCTGGGAAAGCCTGAGGATTTGGGTTTGCTTAGCGGGGCCTGCCCTCCCCACAGCTATGGTGGAAATGTCACAGCGGTCCCCAGGAAAAGGAGAAGAATGAGGCTGATCCTTCTGCAGGTTACAGGAAGCCAGATTTGGGGAGAAACAGAGGCAGGAGTGAGACCAAAGCAGAGATGGAAGCGTGCAGGTAAGACACAGCAGAGGCCCCTGGGGGGAATTTTTAATTGCCACCAGCAAAAAAAAAAAAAAAAAAAAAAATTGGCTCAGGGACTCACAGTGTAATTTACAATGACAAGAATATATAGAGAAGCTATAATGTGGGAGATTAAAACACATTTCTTAAACATATACCAATAAAATAGCTTTGATGTGACAGCAAAAGAAGGAAGGAACAAGTAAAAATGGTCGTCTTTGTCTGGTTTTTTTTAAGTAGCCGAGCTTAACACCGGTCCTTGGGGCGCTGATGGCGTTTCATGTTGAATTTCACTCACCGGGGGCAACGACTTGGTTTTGAGAAGATGTCGGGGGGGGGCCCTCTCCCTTCATCTTGCCACGCGTCCAGCCTCGTTCTGTGGGGACTACATCCCTGGAGGGGCCACTTTGAAGCAGATGGGCACATTTCTGCCATTGGTCAGGTTCTGGAAGTTGTGGGTTCTTTCTCTCTCTCTTTGTCTCTCTCTCTCTCCCCTTCCCTCCCTCCCTTTATTCTTTTTTTTTTCCCCATCCATCCATACAGTCACACCATCCCTGCCCTCGTGGAGTGTGTGGTCCAATCAGGGAACCAATAATAAGGATGCTGAGAGATTTCCCTGGCCGTCCAGTGGTTAGGACCCCACGCTCTCACTGCCGAGGGCCCGGGTTCAATCCCTGGTTGGGGAACGAAGATCCTGTGAGCCGCATGGCATGGCCAAAAAAAAAAAAAAAAACAATAAAGACGCTGAACTTTATTTCCAGGCACTAGGCACTGCCCTGAGTTCCGTGGGGTTTTTTGTTTGTTTGTTTGGCTATGCCACATGGCCTGCGGGATCTTAGTTCCCCAACCAGGGATTGAACCTGTGCTCCCTGCAATGGAAGCGTGGAGTCTTAACCACTGGACCGCCAGGCACTGCCCTGAGTTCCATGTTTTATTTCACTTTCCCCTCACCTGTGAGGCAGGTATGATTATCATCTGCATCTCACAGATGAGAAAGCAGGTGTAGAGAAGTCACATCCCTGGGAAACAAGGCAATCAGGCTCAAGGCTGACGCCGCAGACCCCTGAGTTGAAGGTGCCATTGACTTGCCAGGTCCCTGGGGCCACTGCATAATCCATGCAGCCTCCCTCTCCATGGATGTCGAGGGTCCCTGGCATGACCCCAGTTACCAGGATTCAAAGGGTCCTCCGCTGTTTCTGGTGGACAGACCTGGGATCGGGCCAGGGTGCCACCCAGTGGACTTCTGTTTTCTCCTTTTAGAGACTGTCAAGGGCCAAAGTCCAGCTGTGCAGACTCCAGGCCTGTGGTTCTCAGCCCAGCTTGTGAGCAGTGCTGGGGCCCAGCCCTGCCAGTGTGGAGAACCACTGGTCTAGCCCACCCCCTGCCTGTTACAGACAAGGAAACTGAGGCTCACGGAGGGGCAGTGACCAGCGCAGTCAAAGCGCTGCTGAGGCAGAACCAGGCCAGGAGCCAAATGCTTCCAAAAAGCAGGCTCCCACCCTCCTGACTTGCCCTCTCTCTTGATTCCCCAAAGGTCTCCCTCACACCTGCCACTCCAAGGCCAATTGCAGTCAAGGCTACGAGAGGCTGTAAAGCCGCAGCTGAACCTGGAGGCTGTCAGCGCTGATTGCCACCTGTCACAACCCTAGCTTCTCTGGAGCCCCCGGATCCCAGCCCACGACAGCCTTCATCTGCTGTGGCTGCTGCCTTTCTATTTCCAGAGCCAGAAGTGTCCACCCTCTCAGAAAGGTGGCCGATTTCCAAAAGCCTTTCATTTCTCTCTTCCCTCCAGGCCTCGCTGGGGACGACCAGCTCATTCCGGAGAAGCCCGGACACGCTGTTCTTCATCTTTATTGAACTTGGCTTTGCGGTTGTGGTTGCTTTGCGGGTGGGCGGGCAGTAGCTGTGACAGAAGCTCAGAAGTGCTGAGCAGAAATTGTTTTTTCCCCACTCCTTACCTCGTTCTATTAGAAAAACATGAAATCTCTTTCCTCCATTTGTTTATTTTTTTCCTTCTCGCTGAGACAGAGAGCAAAGTGATATTTGATGATGGCTCTGTTTGTGTCTCAGCTACAACAGGTCATGAATGTTTGTGAGGTTACGCTGTTGAAGACCGAGTCCAGCTGCTACAGAAGATTAAAAATAGCCATTTGTATGACCCCTGATTCCAGGGATGATTGCCCTCTATCTACATCTTCTTGAGACTCAAAAAATTTATTAAGCTTGGAAGTTCTTCCAGATGTCTAACTTCAGTCTCTCCTGCTGCAGCTCAGCCTTTTTTAGTCAAACCAATTCCCATCTTCTCTGCAGAGGTTAATGATGTACAAGAATGTCACAAGCAGTCTCTCTTCCAGCAACGACTAGCCACAGGCAGCTTTCTACCTGGTTGGGACACTGATTTCAAGGCCTGCTATTCCGGGAAATGGTGAAACAGCATCTGGGGTGCCCACCAGTTCAAAGCACTCTGTAAACATGTTGACATTGCCTCCTTGCCTACAGAACTTTCCTCAGGAACAGACCAAGGACACAGGCGGACACAGCTTGAAAGATTTGATTGCTGTACCTCTCCAGACAGAATCTCCCATAATTCTCAAATTCTAGGGAACAACAGAATCACCTACTGACTCAGTGGGTGTTATGGACTGAATGTTTGTGATCTCCTCCCTCCAACAAAAAATTCATATGTGGAAGTGCTAACCCCCAATATGATGGTATTTGAAGATGGGGCTTTTGGGAGGTCATTAGGGTTAGATGAGGTGATGAGGGTGGGGCCCTCATGATGGAATTAGTGTCCTGATAAGAAGAGGAAGAGAGACCAGAGCTTTCTCTCTCTCCACTATGTGAGAACATAGCAAGAAAGCAGCTGTCTGCAAGCCAGGAAGAGGGTCCTCACCAGAACCGGACAATGCCGGACCCTGATGTTGAACTTCCAGCCTCCAGAATGGTTGTTTAAGCCCCTTAGTCTATGATATTTTGTTATGGCAGCCTGAGCTGACTATGACAATGGGTCTGGGATGAAGTCTGGGGATCTGTGATTGCTAACAAGTCCCCAGGTGATGCTGATGCTGATGATGTTGGCCCATGGACCACATTTTGAGAATCGTGTATCTTGACTCTCCAAGTAGGTACTCCCTCATCTTGGGTTGGCTCCTGCATGCCTGAGAGATGAAGCCAAGGTGAGGAGCCTGCCAGGTTGAGTGTGAACAACACGCAGACTTTGGAGTGGGACCAACCTGGGTTGAATGCTGCCCTGTGACTTTCTAGCTGAGACACCACAGGCAAATCATTTAACGCAGTGCCTTTCTCATCTGTGAAATGGGAATGAAAATGCTTACCTCCTGAGGTTCATACTGGATGGGATGTTTCATCTGCAAAGTGCCCAGCTCAGTGTTGACACAGTAGGCTTGCTTTCTCATTGCTTTTAGGGTGAGAGAGGAGGATGGGTCTTCAGGAGCCTGGGGTGGTATTGGCAGCATCTCTATCACTGTTTCACGATCTTGGAAACCCCCAAGTCCCCACACGTCATTTCTTACGTCAGTTCTTAAGTAAATGCCATCTGGACTCACTGACAATTTTCCCCCATCAGCAGCAAGTCCCCTGTTCCCCCAGCAACCAGGAAAGATGCACAAAGCATGGGCAGGAGACAAACCCCAATGACCAAGAGATTCAGCTGCCTCTCACCCCTGGACAAAAGGGAAAAACAAAGAAAGGTCTCTTCCCTGGCTGAGCATTTGGGAAGTCTGGGCCAGGAGTCTCTCCTGTGGGTAAGTCAGCCCTGCCTGCAGGGTCTTTAACTTCAGGAGCCTCTCCAGTCCCTCTGCCCTCATCCCCTTAGACTTTTAGCATCCTCTGCTGTTCTTTTCCTCTTGGCCTCCCCAACTCCTGCTCAAAGAGTCTTCTATGCGTCTGCACTCCTGAAATAGTGACCTTCACCCAGGGTCTTGCAGGTGACCCATCAGTCCTATCACAGACAGTCTGATTATCGCCATGCCTGTCTGCCTGAAGTGCCACCCTGAGTTCACCCCGGAAGCGAAGAGAGGGGTGGGGATATGGAATTGGGATGTGCAGTGTGCAACCTGTGTGGCTGTATGCAGCCACCTTGAGTCCAAGGAGGATTTGCCCAAGAACCAAAATTGGGAGGCTGTTGTCTGGGAGGGTCTTCAGACAGAGCTTATGTGCCCAGTACTAGTAATAAGAACTGACCCTCCTATATCATACCACTGACTATGTCCCAAGCGCTGGTTAAGTTCTTTGCACATATTAAATAGCTGATTTCATTCTCATGACTGTCCTATGAGATAGTTACTCTTATTATTCCCATTTTACAGAAGAAGCACTGAGGCAGAGAGACACTAAGAAACTTGCCCAGGGCCATGGGGTCAATAGCAGAGCTGAGATTTGAGCCCAGGCGATCTGGCTCTCAAGTCCATTTCCTTATCCACTACATCACATGGAGAGAGAGAGAGCCTTAGCTATCGGTGCATCAGGCATGTGCTTAGAATTTTTGAAGCTTGACTTGTTATGCATTGTTTGTAGTTTGGAGAGAAAGGTTTACATTTCATTTATTTTCTTTACTTTTTGCTGAAATTCCTTTGGGAAACTCTAGTCTCTATCAGGGAAGTGGGGGAGCAAAAGGAGATAGATAGATAGATAGATAGATAGATAGATAGATAGATAGATAGATAGATAGATAGACGATAGATAGATGGTAGATAGATAGATAGTAGATAGATAGTAGATAGATAAATGAAGATAGGTAGGTAGGTAGGTAGATAGATAGATAGATAGATAGATAGATAGATAGATAGATAAATGAACGGATAGATAGGTAGGTAGGTAGGTAGATAGATAAATGAACGGATAGATAGGTAGGTAGGTAGGTAGATAGATAAATGAACGGATAGATAGGTAGGTAGGTAGGTAGATAGATAGGTAGATCAGATAGATAGATAAATAGATAGATAGATAGATAGATAGACAAATGAACAGATAGGTAGGTAGGTAGGTAGGTAGATAGATAGATAGATAGATAGATAGATAGATAGATAGATAGATAGATAGATAGATAGATAGACAAATGAACAGATAGGTAGGTAGGTAGGTAGGTAGGTAGACAGATAGATAGATAGGTAGATAGGGTGGGTGGATGGGGGATGGATGTGTGGGTGGGTGGATTGGATTAGTGGGTAGATGGGTGGATGGGTGGGTGGGTAAATGCATGGATGGATGGATGGAGACAGAGAGATATAGACAGATATCCAAAACTCAGGTTACAAAGGAAGGCAAAAGGGATGGGAAAAGGGAAGACCCCTAAAGCCGAGCTTGATGGTCACCGCAGACAACAAAATAAAGGCAGACGGAGTCCCCCTCGTCAAGATCAGTCAAAATCCTACTTTATTTCCAAGGCCCAACAGAATTGCTATGTCCCCAAGGGGCCCCCACGAAGCCAACATCAGTTCTACCTCAGAGGGGGAAAGGGGAGGCTATGGGGATGGTGTCACTTGCCTTTTTCCAGAAGAAGGGAGTGTACGCTGGAGCCTGGTACCCTCCCGAGAGGTCCTGCTGACCAGCCGAGGGCAGCCGCACTGCTGGGGAACGGCTTCTGGGAACAGCAGCTGGCGGGTTGCCATGGGTTCAGGAGTCCTAGCTGGCACCGAGTGGTTGCCTTGTTGACGCTGGAAGAGGCTGCGTTCCTGGCCAGCCCAGATGAGAAAAGAAAGGGCACCAGGGGGAGTAAGAGGAGACTCGCCAGGCCACGTGGAGAGGGCCACCAAATCCCTCACTCTGCTGCTTTGTTTGTCCATAAGAGGTGCGTTCTGTCTCCACCAGCTCCCACCAGCGGGGTGGGGCAAGAAAGTCCTTCACTGCAGCCTCGTCAGATCCCGCAACTGGGGTTTCAGCAACTCGGAGCCTGCTTGGATGACTTGGGTAAATGCAGACCTGGAGGTTCGCACCGTGATAAGCTCGGGAGTGAGTGGGACGGTGGTGTAGCTGGGTGTGTCCTCCACCCAGCAGGGACAGCCACCCCTGCTTCTGGGAATCTCCTTGGTCACATGTCTTGCCTGAAAAAGTCCACGGTCGGTTTGCCTGGCCATCATTTGTCATCTGTACCCGCGGTAAGTCACCATCTGGTTCTCTCCTATTGTTACAGACCAGGGTTCTTGGCCTTCCCCAATTGGTAGAAATCGATCAGAGGCCAGACAAGAAATTCAGGCTAGGCTTTTTGGGGCCCCTGCTGCAGCAGGGGGGAACGAGAACAAGTAAGACGGTCCCTTGCTAGTTCGCTCCCTAACGGGGAGAGCTGGTTCCTTATATGGGGTGAGGGGAGGGGTGTGTCCAGGGGTCGGGCCAGAGGCGCGGCTTAAGTGGTCTGCCCACCCCTTTCGTGGTGCAGGGGGCATGCGCAGGACCCTGCTTTTGCTCCCGACACCCTGCGTCTGTTCCTTGCTCTTTAGAAGAGGCAGTTGTGTTTTTGAGGTCTTTTGTATCTTGTCGTCCATAATTTGCCCCAACTGGGCGTGCACGCAGTTATTTTTAGTCCCTTATATTTTCTTTGTATTTTTGTGCTTGAGGAGACTCCAGCTGGAAGCAGGGCAGCAAAGGGTCCCAGGTCCCAGGTCCCAGCCTGTCTCACGATGAGTCAAGACTCAAAGGCTTCCCTGCCACACACACTAAAGAGCAGTAGCGCCCCATTGGTCCCCGACCCCAGAGTCTCTGCAGGATCACCTGCCACCTTCACCCACCCCTCCTCAACTGGCCAGGGCGACTCTCCTTTCACCTAGCTGGCTTCCCAGCGAGCCATCAGCTACTCGGAACAAGTGGAAACCGAGGATGACTTGGAGAAGGGAACGTTCAGGCTTCTTTCTGGCCATCATGCTGGGCTGCCTGGCTGATTTGGATGGTCCCACCCAACTGTAGCTGGGCAGGAGCAAGGTGCTGTCAGGAATGCGGAGGAAAAAGCCTCATTAATGCTTTTCAGACTGTTGCTGCTCTTCTGCAGGTCAAAGCCAGGGAGGGTGAGAGTGAAGAATGGGGTTCCAGATAGAAGCTGCTGGACAGTGTGGTGAGTACAGGGGACTGCTGTAGCTGCCACCTGGCACGCAGCGTGGTCTTCCTCTTAGCCAGAGAGACTCCTTTTTTTAACCATTTTTTTTTACTGAAGTATAGTTAATTTACAATGTTGTGTTAGTTTCAGGTGTACAGCAAAGTGATTCAGTTATACATGTATACATATATCTATTCTTTTCCAGATTCTTTTCCATTATAGGTTTCTAACAAGATATTGAATATAGTTCCCCAAGCTATACAGTAAATCCTTGTTGTTTATCTATTTCATATATAGTAGTGTGTATCTGTTAATACTAAACTCCTAATTTATCCCCCCTCCCAGCCATCTCCTTTGGTAACCATTAGTTTGTTTTCTATGTCTGTGAGTCTATTTCTGTTTTGTAAATAAGTCCACTTGTATCATTTTTTTTTAGATTTCACATATAAGTGACATCATATGGTATTTGTCTTTCTCTGTCGGACTTACTTCACTTAGTATGATCATCTCTAGGTCCGTCCATGTTGCTGCAAATGGCATGATTTCATTCCTCTTTTATGGCTGAGTAATATTCCATTGTAAGGACAGACTCCATTTGATGAGTGCACCCAAGGTTTCTCTGGTCTGAGGAACAGATTCAAGCTATCCACGAGGCCACAGAGCAGACAGCTAATCCAGGGACCAGCCGGCAGTTGGAGGTTGGAGGAGGTTTCCCCCGAGCGCTAGACATTCACACCTGCTGGTGAAACACTGAGAGCATCTCCTGAAAAGAAGCAGACTCACTTGCATTCCCATCTCTCTTCTGCCACCTCCCTGACCATCCTCCTCCTTCGTCCTGACAAGTGCAAACCAAGTCTCCATGTCGATGTACTTTCACTGCATCAAAATTTCCAAGTTTGCAGCTTTTTCCCATGTTGAGTGCACTTTGGGTGGGATATGCCTGTTGACATCTGCAGAGGCCCTTTCCGGTCCAGCCACAGGAGCCTTAGAGAATGCATTCTGCCCATTGTCCTTCTCCCTGTATTTCAACACCTGGGATCCCACTGGCTGCTGTTACAAACGACCAGAACCGACTGTAACAACAGCAACAACCCCGGCACCACCCCTGCAATGGCATCTGCCTTAAATAAAGCACCTCCTATGTGCCCAGGTGTAGACTGAACGTTTTCCATACATTTCTTAGCAATTCTTACAGCATCCTCTTGGATATGTAATATTACTCCCATTTTATAGGTGAGAAAACTGAGGCCTGGAGAAAAAAATAGCTGGATTAATGTCATACCACTAGGAGACTGGATCGTGGTAACTATTTTTCCGTGTGCTTAGGAGCTTTCCTATCATTGCAAGTGTTAAAGGATAATTTTCCCAAAAAAGGCAAGATCATGACTCTCCTACTTTAACAGGTATTAAAGATTTTATTTGGCTTAATATTAGTGAGGGAACCAGGCAGAAGTTACAACTAATCCAAAGGAGAAGTCTAAAAAGTGTAAATTTATCTGGAGTAAAGGAAAGTGAAGGTGAATTGACAAATAATCAGAAGCTGGCTCTTTCCTTAAGGAAGAGGGAAATCTATTGAACCACTGGACAGAATTTATTTGCACGTCTATAAACAAGAATTATTTTGCATTGCTATCAAGTTATCTACAACTTACACGGCCGTAAAACATCGCAAAGGCACTGAAAGGCTACAATCAGACAACCTACAAGGGTGTGCTCTGAACAGCAGCACCCAGTGATCTTTTGGGATTTATTCCAGGATTCCTCACGGGAACATGTACTTGAACCAGGTCTAGACAATCTTAGTGCCTCACTCTGTCTGATAATAGCAGTTAATATAAGGAGTGAGCAATCAGAACCCTTCCCAGGGGTTGGTTCATAGCCTCAGGGAGAAAACAGTTATCTCAGCTGATACGGTCAAGCTAAGGCGGCCAGGCATGCAGAAGGAAAGCATCTATAAGAGGATGCTGATTCTCAATTTTACTGAGCATTTACCACATGCTAGGGATTACTTCACAGGCTTTATATGTACTAATTCATTTCATTCTCACAATAAACCTATAAGAGAGTTTCTATTGTTCCATTTGATGGATGAGAAAGAGAGATTCATGGAAGCTAAGGACTTTGCCCAGAGTCACATTGCTGGGAAGTGGCAAAGCCAGATGCAAAAACAGGCCGTCAGATTCCAGAGTCATCGCTTCAAGCTCTGTGCTATCCTGCCTTGTAAAGCAACCTGGAAAGGAAAGCAGAGGTAAGTAATGATGGGTTATGATGGAGAACAAGATTGCAGATGGAGCTGAGGACCTGTTCCAACCCCTGAGGCGCTGGAGCCTGAAGGGGTTCTAGAAGGTTCTAGAGCCCTTCCCCCCTGGAATTCTTCCAGCAACCCCAGTATCCTTGCCAGTTACCAAAGCCAATCCCCCGTCACTCTTCTTTTTTTTCTGCCTAAGCGCTTTTGAGTTATACATTTTTCCATGAAGAATCTTGACTTATACAGCTATTAAGTGACAAGCTGAGTTTCAAAACCTCAGCTGCCTACAATGCATAGCTGCGTCTTTCAGTTTCTTCACCTGCAAATGGGGCTATTAGTGTACTACCCCGCTGGGTTATTGTGAAGATTAGGTACATCAGTCCATCTAAAGCTCTGAAAAGACTGCCTGGCACCTAAAGTACTCAATACAAGTTTGTTTTATCATCAGCTCTATTTGGCAAATGGATAAACTGAGCCAAAGATGTCATGAACTTCACCAAAAGTCATGCATTTGCCACCACTTATTAGCAAACGGCAGGGTCAGTCATTGAACCCAGGCAGTGATCAGAGCCTGTTGGCTTCACTCAGACCCTGGGAGGTTCCTCGAGAAGCCATCTGGCCCCTCCTCCTGTGCAGAGAAGAGGGGCTGCGGTCCTCGGAGCCTGGGTCAGGCAGGGCTCCAGGGCTGGAGGGCTTCCGAGCTGCCTTCTTTGGCAGCCCTGCTGCTGGAGCTGAAAGAACCACGGGCAGCTGGGACCTCCCGGCACTGAGGGCCAGCAGCCAGGTGCACAGAATGGTGGGGCACCGGCTCCCACCCAGCTGGGGTCTGAGACAAATGGACCTGCTCCCATCAGTCTACCCAGGTGCCCCCTGAAGCACCACCGTACCTGGCCACTGGGTGCTGCCACCACCTCTTCTCCCCGCCGTTGCCACTGTACGGAAGCATAGATCCAGTTAATGTGTCCAAAAAAAGAAAAATCGAAATGTCGGATCTGCAGAGATGGTTCAACTGAAGGCATATTGATTGTCACAGAGAATATTCTCACTTTATTCACCTACTTAGTCTGCTCCCCTAGGTGCATATGAATTCATCAGATCTTGTCACAGCGCATAACAATGCTCGTTCCCGACATTGTTGTGACCGCTCAGGCTTCGGTTCTACACACCGTGCCCGTTCCCCGTTGGAGTGATGGCAGGGCGGTGGAGGGAAGGAAGGGAAGGAATTGCCAAGGCATCGGCCTGGCGTTTTCCCCTGGACAAGGCGCTTTCCCCATAGCATCTGCTCTGATCTTCAGTACAACCATGGCGGGGGAGGAGGTCCTGGAGGGGATGGTATTCCCATTTTCCAGATGGGATCAGAAAGGTTAAGCAACTCATCCAAGTTCATGCTACCAGCCAGCTAAGACTTGAACCTTGGTTTTCTGACTCCAAATTCAAGGCCCCTTCCACTCCACCATGCCCTTTGCTGCAGATGGCAGCACAGATCCAGCCAGGACCGGAGATGGGTGGAGCCCTCTTGCCTTCTGCTTTGCTCAGCCAGCGCCATGATTATGCACCCACTGTTTGCTTAGCCCTGGATGCAGAATCAAGGAGATGATCCATAACCCTCTAGGGGTCTCCCTATCAGCATGGAGAAGAGATGAGAGTTTTGGAGACTACCATAGTTGGAACTCTGAGAACACCACAGTGGACCCCTGACTGTAGGAAGTGGTTTATCAAGTAGACGCCAACACAAAACAAAGTCTGGAGAACCCTGAGAAAGTAGCACAAAACTCATGGGGGGCATCTTAGCCTATCGTGACCCAATTGCTGGAGAACCCATCAAGAAGAGGGGTTGGGTGCCAAGCCCTGGAACGTGCTTGTACAGTGAACTATGGGTTCTCTCCAGACATCTCCCAGGAAAACACAGCCCTAGAATACCTGGACCAGCATTTCTAAAATGTGTCCCAAGGAACGGGAGATCTGAATGTCTATGAAACAGATTATTTAGATTCAGGGCTTCTCAGATCCTTTATCTTCTTGATGGTGATGATGAAGGTGATGATGATTATTGCCCATGTGGACTACAACCCAATGCTCCCAGCACTATTTGTGTATTAACTCACAGTCAGTGCTACTGTAATCCCCATTTTTTAGCCGAGTAAACCAAGAGGCAGAGAAAGTGACCTGCCCGAGGTGAAGAATTCTTGGGGTGACGGAACAAGATGAGAATGCTGGAACCCACAGGCTGGGTCTCTTCATGGCACAACTCTGAGGGGCAGGTGTAGGATGCAATAGTTTCCAAACTTCTTTGGTGGCTCTGCCACCTGCTCTTGTTTTGTCCCAGAGCATCTCCTGGGACTCAGGCTCTATGGAATATTTGAAAACTCTGGTTTAAACAATTGGCCTGACTTGGCTGCCTCAGGCAGCTCTCAGAGACCCCTTCAAATGTACTCTTAGAAGTGAGTGCAAGTTGATATGCCCAGGGCAGTTTCTGGGCTGTGGCTAGTCTGAATCCAAAGGTGAGAGCTCCTGGAAAAACCCAGAAATGCTGGTTGGGCTGGGGCCAGTGCTTCCACCTCTCTGCCCTCTGCCCTGGCCACCTTGAAGCAGGTAGCTGAGAAAAGGAGGATGGACTCTACTATCTTTCCTCTCACCGCCACCCTGGCTGAATACCAGTTCTGAAACCTCCCAGCCACATGCAGAAAAGGACATTTCCAGGGTTTAGACTCAGCCCAGAAGAATAAAGATGCTAATCACTTTGGGCACCTGCCCCTGTCTCCCCACCTGGGGCTCAGCCACCACCCCCCCCACAATTTCTGGCTTGATTTGATGCCTTGGCTGGCATCTCCAACAGGTGCACAAAGTGGGGGACTTCATTCCCAGAAGCCTTTGCCAAGAGTCCCATTCCCTCGGAGGGAGAATGGGGCTTTGGCTTTGGCCTCAGTCGAAGGATATCAATAGGAAACCGTGGTGAGAAGACATAGCTGGCCAGAGCTGATGATCGGGTAATTAATTCTACTTAAATAAAATGTTACTAATAATTAAAGATACTAAATAAGAAAAATTGGATCAGCTGTTGTCGGTGCAGCACAGAATCTGGAGCTCTGATGACGCATTTCTTGGGCAGCATCCTGCTGGGAGTGGCTGGGGCTAAACACAGCAGACACTGTCATTTGGGGGCCCAGGGGAAGCTAGAGGAGCCATGAGCTGGAGAGAACCTAATGGAAGGATGCAACATGCCTCGGGATGTCTGGTAAGATGGAGGGTCCAAGGAGCTGGGGAAGACTCCAGCAGACTGTGATTGGACTGTAGGTTGGAAGGATCCAGAACTTGGCCCGGTATGCCCACTCTCTCCAAAGTCCAGGAAGGCTGTGCTGGATGGAGCAGAAGAGAGAAGCAGCTCTGGGGTCGTGCGGAGTATCTGAGGTGAGCTGGACCCGGTAGCAAGTTCAGCGATGGGAGAAGTTACAGGGAGAGGGGCCAGATCAGCGGTCAGGCAGGGACAGGATCTGATGGTCCGCAGGCAGGTCTTTGGGGGTCTGAACTCAGGTCAGGTGAGCAGATAGCATAGAAGGATCCAGAACTAGAAGACAGAAGCACGAGCTAAGGAAGGGTTCCTCGACATGGCACTACTGCCCTGGGTTTCTTTGTGGTGGGGGCCTGTCCTGGGCATCACAGAAGGTTTAGCTGCATCCCCGGCCTCCACCCACTAGATGCCAGTAGCATCCCCCAGTAACAATCAGAAGTATCTCCTGACGTTGCCCAGCGTCCCCTCGGCGGAGGGGAGGTGGGGGGAGATAATCACCCCAGGCTGAAAACCACTGAGCTGATTTTTTAAAATAAATCGGCACCTTATCATGACAAAGGTGTATTGGTTACTGCTCCGGGGCAAACGGAGTCTCCCTATACATCATTTAGGCTCCAGATGCCTTCCAGCTCGTGGCCCAGTGACCCGCAGGCCCAGGTTCCTCACTGGATCATTTCACGCCCAGCTGCACAATGAGACAAGGGACAGAGCGTGGAGGATTGTTGCGGAGATTTTAGCACCCAGCCCTGGAAGCGGCTGTCATCACTTCTGCCCCCGGGCCGCTGGCCCTACCAAACCACAAAAGGTAAATGTGACCCGGCAGGGACCCCAGGAGGAGACCCCAGGTATGAACCAACAGCATCGCACCAGCCCCATGTCACCTCCTGGTCCTGGCCCAGACTGTGCCGTGACTGGCTTATCTAACCTGGGCCAGCCCTCAGCTTCCTTCTCTTCAAAGACCCCTTCCATAAACAAAATGCATTACATCCACACAACGGACTCTTGACCCAGCCATAAACAAGGATGAAGCACTGACACATCCTACAAGATGCATGAACTTCGAAAACCGTGTGCTAAATGAAAGAAGCCGGACACCAAAGGTCGTGTATTACGTGATTACATTTATATGAAATATCCAGAATAGGCAAATCCATAGACACAGAAAGCAGATTAGGGGCTGGGCTGGGGCCGGGAAGGGTTATGGGGGTGAATGCTAATAGGAATGGGATTTCCGTTTGGGGAGCTAGACAGAGGTGATGGCTTCACAACATTGGGAATGTACTAAATGCCACTGCCTTGTACATTTTTAAATGGTTACTTTTAACTTACAAGAATTTTACCTCAGACTTCCCTGGCAGTTCAGTGGTTAGGACTCTGTGCTTCCACTGCAGGGGGCATGGGTTCGATCCCTGGTGGGGAACTAAGATCCCGCATGCTGCGTGGCATGGCCAAAGAATAAATAAATTTTTAAAAATAAATAAATTAAAAAATTTACCTCAATTTAAAAAAAAAGGAAAAAGGCCCTTCCAACTCCAATCTTCAGTGATTGTTGTAAGATCCAGACAAGGCAGGAACTAGGCTCGGTGCCCCAAAGTAGGAACATGGGTTCTGTTCTTCCTGAAGATATACTCCAAATTAAAAAAAATTTAAGGCTCTGATTCCTACTTTGCCTGTCAAGTGAGTACAGTGTTAGCGAGCATTGTAAACTAGAAAGCTCTTTGTGAATGTAAGCAGACATTGTTACTATATGTTATCTTGTTGGTATTCTCCTGGATGCAGCTGGGACAGGGCCGGACAGGAGTGAGTGAGCTGCATAAATGTGTGTACATTACGGGCAAGCCAGCGCGAGGGTTCTAAACACAATGGCCCAGAGCAGCTATTATTTAGGATGATGTAAATTAATAATGAAGCTGCTACTCCCTGCTTCCTGGGAGCCCGATACTGTACGACACACCTTACATGCATCTAATCAGTTAATCCTTGCTACAACCCTGAAAGGTAGTTGGATTAGAACTGTTTACAGATGAGAAATGTAAAAAACCAAAAGGTTAAACAATTTGCTATATTAGTTTTCAACTGCTGGGTAACAAATCATACCAAAACTCAGTGGCTTAAAACACACAGTTTTTATCTCAGAATTTCTGTGGGTCAGGAGTCTAGGCATGGCTCATGGGTCCTCTATCTTTCTTTTTTTTAATATTTATTTATTTACTGATTTGGCTGTGCAGTTCTTAGTTGCAGCATGTGGGATCCTTGTTGCAGCATGCGGAATCTTTAGTTGCAGCATGGAACTCTTAGTTGCGGCCTGTGGGATCTAGCTCCCTGACCAGGGATCAAACCTGGGCCCCCTGCATTGGGAGTGTAGAGTCTTAGCCACTGGACCACCAGGGAGGTCCTGGGTCCTCTATCTTAAGGCTGCAATCAAGGTATCGACTGGGGCTAGGGTCTCATCTGAGGCTCGACTGGGGAAGGATCCACGTCCAAGCTCATTTGGTTATTGGCAGGATTCAGTCCCTTCAGTGTTGTTGGGCTGAGGGTCTCAGTTCCTAGCTGGCTGTTGCTGGACACCACCCTCAGGTGCTTGCCACGTGAACCTCTCCAACATGCCAGCTTACTTCCTCAAATCATGCGAGCCAAGAAGGCAATGGACTCTGCTAACAAGACAGGTTGCAGCCTTAGGCAACCGAATCACAGAAGGGACACCCCATCACCTTTGCTGTATGCTGTTGGTTAGAAGCAAGTCACTAGGCTAAGCCACACTCAGGTATGGTTGGGGGGTGGGGGGATATTACACAAGTGCATGAATATCAGGAGGTGGGGATCATGGGGGGCCACACTCACCAAAGGTCCATGGGTAGCGAAGAGCTGAGCCGCATATGCCCCTAGATTTTTTTTAACAGGTTCAGGTTCATATCACTGTACTGCACTTTCTCCATGTTCTCAGGGTGGGAAGCAAGGAGGGGGAGAGAGAGAGATCATCCTACAGGAAAAAGGCTGCACTGAGCTCTTCCTGGCCAAGCCTCGCTGATGAAGCTGGTCCTACAGGATGAAACCCAGAGCTAGGGCTGCCCCAGTATTACTGATGTCCTCATTACAGCCACGTGCAGTGCTGCATTTTAATTGCCTGGCAGAGCCCTAAGCATCTGAAGAGGAGGCTTTCCACATCCTCCTCATCATGACTATTAATAAGCTGGGAACATCTGGGGCCCCTCAAGCCCCAGGTTAACAGTCCTCCTCCCAACACAGGCAGTTCAAGCCTTCTTTATACCAGCCCCGTAGTCCCAATGGGACCAAGGGTGGCACCTGCTCTTCCCAGAGGCTGGTACAGTGTGTGCCCAGGACTTGGGTCTTCTGAGTGTCTGGGAGGCAGGGATGAAGGATTCAACCCATCACCATCAGACCTGCTCAAGGAAGGACCTCGTTTTATCCTTATATTCCTGGCAGATGGCACAGTGCCTGGCAGGTGGGCCTCCGTGGATGTGAAATGAATTAATGGTCATCCACGTGGGTCATCTGTGCAAATGTGGTGAGACACCTGTGAAGCCAGGTTTGAGCAGGGAAACCTGGTCTCCACCAGCTGCTTTTTTCCCTTCGATCCATGAGTGAGTGGGATATCTGGGGGGACGATCTAATGGCCAGGGACTATCTAATGGCCAGAAGGAAGAAGTGAAGACCCCTGAGAAAACCTGGTCCTGGGCTTTTGTAACTATTGACCTTCTTGGTGTCCCAGAGATGTAACTATATACAATATGTCCCTCCCAGTACCCAGAACTACCACTGAGGCTCTATAGCTGGGTCAGAAGTAAGTACCCACCCCCTATCTCTCCCCTAGTCCTTTCTCTTGGAATCCTTGAAACATAAAAGCCTTTATGCCACCCCCTTCCAGCCATAGAGGGGGCCATTTGCCCTTCAACCTCTCTCCTAAATAAAACTCTTGGGTAAGCCCAGTGGTCAGTGCATGTCCTTCCCCATTCTAAGGGGTGGCTATATCCATGGGTCCACAGAGTTCTCTGACTTCTTTCTCAGTCACACAGAGATGAAAATAAATTTCATATCAGACAGGGCATTCCCCCCCCCCCCACTACATACACATCAGTGACTGTCACCCCCTACGGACCTGCAGAAACAATTTGCATTGCAGGCAGCCTGTTTCTGCCAAATGAGAAGCCTCTCTTGGGCAGGCTGGTAAATATAGCATTCTTATTTGCAAGGTTGATGGAGGGCATGTTATCCAAAGACCACGGAGACCTCTTTACTCCTACAACAGGGAGATGGGCAGCTCCTGGCCACGAGAGCCTTGGCTAAGCAGTGTCAGGACCAACCCCACCCCCTCTGCCCTCCTTCCCATCACAACCTCCCTTCCTTTCCTTCTCACCCCAGCGGCCTCCTCCTGCTTCCCTAGGCCAAGCTTTGCTGTGCTGGGGTAAGAGCTTTATTGAATTTCTGCAAGTACTTTGCATGGCATCTGATTTACAATTCATAACCTGGATTATACTGCAAGTTCAGCCTTCCGGGGTCGGTGTAATTTAGATCTAGGAAATATTTGCCATGCTTTCAATTCCCCTGACATCTGAGGGATTGGAAATGGATTCCACCCCTGGAGGTTTACAGTGTGGAGGGGGTGAGGGAAGGGGAAAGGGGGGCTGAAGCTGGCACACAAAACGAGGAGGTGGGGGGAAGCAGCGCTGTGTAAAATCTAAGGGGTGGGGAAAAGACAAAGGTAAACACACGTGGGAGGAACAGAGAGAATATGCACGAGAAAGGGGCACAACTAGGGCTCCTATTGCCTGAACACATTGCCTCCTGATGGTGCCCTGACGGCCCAGGGGACCAAGGGACGAGACGCCACAGAGTCAGCGGAGACAAATGCTATCCAGAGGAACTGGCTTGGCAGTGTGGAACAGGCCAGGGCTGAGAAGCCAAACACTCCAACTTCTTTTTTTTTTTTTTTTATAAATTTATTTATTTTATTTATTTTTATTTTTGGCTGTGTTGGGTCTTTGTTGCTGTGCACAGTCTTTCTCTAGTTGTGGCACGCAGGCTTCTCGTTGCGGTGGCTTCTCTTGTTGTGGAGCACAGGCTCTAGGCGCACAGGCTTCAGTAGTTGCAGCACGCAGGCTCAGTAGTTGTGGCTCGTGGGCTCTAGAGCACAGGCTCAGTAATTGTGGCACACGGGCTTAGTTGCTCCACAGCATGTGGGATCTTCCCGGACCAGGGCTCGAACCCGTGACCCCTGCATTGGCAGGAGGATTCTTAACCACTGCGCCACCAGGGAAGTCCAGCACTCCAACTTCTGGTTCTGCCTCTGCCTCTGCCTCTGTCTTGCTGAAAGAGAAGCAAATCCCCAGACCACTTTCTTTTTCTAATGGTTTTATTGAGATATCACTCACATACCATATAATTCACCCATTTAAAGTGTATAATTCAAAGGCTTTTAGTACATACACTGAGTTGTGTAGCCATCACCACAATCAATTTTAGAACATTACCCTGAAAAGAAACCCCATACTCCTTAGCCTTCACCCCCTGAATTGGTTTTCTGGGGCTGCTGTAACAAATCACTGCACACTTAGTAGCTTAAAGCAGCATTACTTGGTTCTCTCACAGCTGGGCACAGGTTAGAGTCTGAAACCAAGGTATCAGCAAGTCCACGCTCTGTATGATGTCTCTAGGGGTGAGTCCCTCCTTGCCTCTTGCAGCTTCTGGAGGCTCCAGCCATCCCTTGGCTCGTGGCTGCATCACTCTAATCTCTGCACCCCCCACCTTTACATGGCCTTCTCCTCATGTGTCTGGTCTCAAATCTCCTTCTGCCTTTCTCTTATGAGGACACGTGTCATTGAATTCAGGACCCACTCTACCAGCCTGACCTCTTTTCCGGATGCCTCACTTTAGGATTTTGTCTGGAGCACACCTTACCCTTTACTCTCCTCCTGGGGACTAGAGGAGAACCTATCTCTTGACCTAAGAACAAAGAACCTAAGATAGAAGGCTGCCAAGGACCCTCTTCTGTCCTGGAAAGAAGATGGCCAAAATGGGAAGAGCCGTTTTACTCTTGTTGTTGTGATGGTGGTGGTGGCGGTAGTGATAGTGGTCATGGTCATGGTGATGGTGGCGGTGTTGGTGATGATGGTGGTGGTGATGGTGATGGTGATCATGGTAGTGATGGTGATGATTTCAGTAGTTAAAATTCATGGACCTTCTCTGAGCAAAGGGAAGACCTCTGGCCAGAATCATGCCAAGCCCTCTCTTCTGAAGCCAAGTCCAACAAAAGGAGATGGATGTGGCATGTGACATCTTTAGAATGCAGCCGTTTCTAGAAGTCCCTTCCAAACTCTTCCAAGCAGCCAGGAACCCAAGAGCCGTTGACACTTGCCTTCTCTCCTATGTGGGTGTTATAAACCTGGTTCACTATGACTCAGGGGCTATTTCTGATCTTATTTGAATGACCCAAGGCAGAAGGAGAGTCCTGTGAGTCTAACACAGAATCCCCAAGGCTCCACATGGTGCCCAGCTTATATTAAGCCCTTGATAAATGTTTGTGAATAAGTATACCCTTCAGAAAGCCATAGTCTTGCTGGGGACCAGGGATACCCATGGCTGGAGTCCCAGGTCCTCACTGGAGTTCTCAGGAATGGGTGGTTGACATAGGAGTTGGGCAGCATCGCCTCCCCAGGACAGGGATGGCTTCAGGGTCCTTCTAACCACCCAAGAAAGTATCACAATCACATTGTTCAAAGGCAGAGGGAGGTTGATTGCTGACTACACCTTTCTTGTGACACGGAAGAAGATTCATTTTGTGAGAACACAAGGCCATAAAAAGTAATAGCGAATATTTCTAATGGCTTGTGACGTCCTTTAAAACTCTACACCAAGTTACTCATTTGATCCTATTTTTGTCATTATCAGCATCATCGTCGTCGCCATCATAATTTTATGGAGGAAAAAAATGAAGACGCAGAGAGAGGAACAAGTTGCCCACAGTTTCACAGCTAGTTATCACGTGGCAGGGCTGGGACAAAATCCCAGGCAATCCAGGCCCCTAACCACTGCACCACACAGCCCCACGCTCCCTGAGTGCCTCCTGGGGCCCCACCCTGCGTGCTACACCTACCATCAGTTGTCACCTCCAACAGAAACTCCAGTCCCATGAGGTGAGTGGACTGTCAGGGTCCTGGCAGGAAGTTGCTCGCACAGCCTACAGCAGTGATGGAAGGACCGCTGACAAAGGTGGAGCCAGGCTAAGGGGACCCAACGGATGGGGAGGATGCAGCCAGGGCCTCGCACGGGAGGGAAGTTGAGGGGCCAAAGGGAGAACTAGGAGACACAGGGGACCGCAGGAAAAGGCCACTGCCAAACCATCCTGCGGCAGGGAGGGAGCCAGGGGTCACAAGTCCTCACCGCTCTGGCCCACCCTCTGAGCTCCTGGTAGGGCCACCCCTTAGCAAACCAGAGGCTAAGGGGACTGGTCCTCAGATGCCATCCTCAGAGGCAGGTGCAGGGCAGGTGGAGAAGGGCGGACAGTGTCTGGGAGGCAGATGGAGACCTTCCAGCAAGGGAGAGTTTCAGTCAAGACGAAGAGGGGTTCGGCCCTTTGCTCAAGGTCGCAGCTCCGAGGCAGCAGGTGGCGGAACCAGGTTGATTTAACTCCAGAATTCTTTCCACGGCAGCCTGTGGGGACTGAGTCACAGCGAGGAAGGTTTTGGTGTGTGCACATTGGTGTAAATGATCATCAACAAGGCTACCAGCAGCCTCCGCAGTGTTTTTATAATGGGATTTTAATTCACTCCCCCCATCACCCCGCTGAGCTGAAAAGAGCTCCTGTTTGTCTATTTCTTGTTAGGCTGTTGCTTAAAATGGGAAACACGAAGCAGCGCCTCTGCTTTACTTACCTCTGGGGCCATTCACACTCTCTGGACCAAACTCCTTCTCAGGTACCCCAGCAGCTTTTCCAATGCCGCCATCCTCCCGGTGGCCACAGAGAGAAGAAGGCTACACCAAACGCACCTTTGGAAAGGGGAAGAGAGCTGGCCACGGCCGGGACACTTCCCCAGGCCCAAGAGGCAGCCGTCTCCCCAGGGCAGGGGCTCTAGAGTCTGACAGAACCTGAATGCCAGCCCTGTCCCAGTCACTCCCGTATCTGGAGGCGCCACCACTGTCCATCCGATGGTCAGGCCAAGAGCCTGATCATTCACTCTTGAGACTTCTGCCCCTCACCCCACATCCAATCTCCAGTAAGTCCTGCAGACTCCAGCCCGTCCTCCTCAGGGCACCAGCCCCACCTCATGACATGCCAGGGTGGTTTTTGTTCCCTTTGACACTCTGTTATACGTGGAATTCCCTTTCTGCAATGCATATGCTCCTGCAAATTTGTGCTCAAGTTGCATTTTTATAAATTGAATCCCAGCGTGCCATTGGCTTATTGAAGCTCTCTCTGAGATTCCTTCCCTGGTGAATCCTAATGTTTTCACCCTAGCGCTACTCTTGGAAAAGAGCCTAGAATTTTCCAAACGGCATTTTGCTCTGATCCGCTCATGCTTATGACATGGGTTGTTCCGGGGGTGTTTCTCGAACCACTCTGTTCTGTGTACTGAGCTCCTGGGAGCAGTTTCCGGGGGCGCACCCTGGGTGGCTTCCCTTGGTCTGGATAGTGATGGCCATGCAGGTTACTCTCCATTCGACTGTCCCCACCTTCCCCCAGCCCCCATTCCTGCCACCCCAGTAAAGCCGGAAAGGCGAACTTTACAGGATGGGTCAGTTGGGCTTCTTGTTTCCTGGCCTCCTGGTTGGGTTTGGCCGATCGGAGGCATTGGCACAAGACTAGGGAGGGAGGAGAGAGAGGTTGGGGTATTTATCCCACCCTATCCCTCCTTACCTGCTGCTGTTTTGGCTCTTTTCCACTAGGGCCACTGTTGCCTTGGGTCCAGGCTGCCCAGGCTCCCATAATATCACCCCTTTCCCGTGCACCTTTGGACTTCCAAGCGGTAAAGTCTCCCCATTCCTGCTGGTCCCTGGATCCTACCCCCATCCCATGCTGGTTCCCTTAACTCTGCTCGCAAGTCTGTGAATCGCCTCTTCATGAACCTGCCTTTGCCAGAACCCTTAGCTGATGCCATCGGTTTACCCTGCCTAGTAAATGACAGTCATGATAATGATGTGGCCACAGTCCAAAACTCAAAACCCCACTCCCAGTCTCCACCCAGGGCCCCCAGGTAAGTCATTTCTACCCCATGGGTAGGTTGGGAGGAAGACTAGATGCCTCCAAGAGGGAGCAAAGACACCGAGGTGGGGCAGTCACCCCTAGAGTAGGTTTCTCAGTCTCTGCACCATTGATATTTGGGGCCAGATCATTGTTTGTTGTTGGAGGGAAGGGGATGCCCTGTGCATTGTAGGGTGTTTAGCATTATATGTGGCCTCTACCCACTAGATGGCCATAGCACCCTCTTCCCAGTTGCGATGATCAAAAATATCTCCAGACACTGTCGAATGTCCCCAGGAGGACAAACTCGCCCCTGGTTGAAGACCACCACCCTCCAGGAGGATGGGGCATGAGCGGAGAACTAACTGGGCTGGTTTGCATCTTAGAAGAAAGGGGAGGACGGAGAGGGCAGCCCAGGATGCTCTGGGAGGTCCTGGCCTCCCGGGAGCACGAGGAGGGGGTCCTCAGCAAGGTTCCACGGTCACTCCATCACATGCCCCTCCAGCCCCCGCAGCCTTGAGAAGCCCATTCCTCACCCTTGGCCCAGTGCCCTGTTCAGCCCCGGTGCCTGAGCAGGTGCCCCCCAATGACTAGCACCTCCTCTGCTCCCTCCCTTCCCTCCCGGCCCTCGGCCCTCACCACTCCCATCCTTTTCTCTTTGTACTGCCTTGAAATGATTTGGGGAGGCAGCTGGCAGCATGGGAGTACAGCTGCTACTAAGTTATCCAAACGATTTATCTTAAGATTCATGCAGAATTCATTGTGTGGGGACCGGGGTGGGTTGTGTTTTAATATTCATGCAGATTTGGAAGAAATGTTAAACACGGGTTTGGGTAATTTGCACTTTTGCTTAATTCTCCTCCTCCCGGGCTCCGTTGGCCAGCCCCCCCACCCCTCCCCTCCTGATCCCTGAGGTTCCTACAGCCCACCGGCCACAGGTGGGGCTGGACCCCTAGGGCAGCGCGGGTGTGGGCTGACTTGCTGTCTCCCCTGGCTGAGCTGGCCCCGTAGCACCTCTGAGCGGGGAGGGGGAGGCCAAGTGGGCAGCCACGGAGAAGAGCTGCCAGAGCTTCTGGGACATCTTGATGGGAAATAGATAACCTGCTATAGCAACCAGATATATGCAAATTAGCATTGATTATTCTCAAATTAACAGCTTGGGCATTTCAAACCCAAAGCAAGGCTTCGGCTCAGCTCTGATCTCAGCCTCCCTCCCTCCCTCCGTCCTTCCCAGCTCTCCACTCTCTACTGCCTCCCCTGCCCCGTAGTGACAGCTGTCTGGTCCCAAACAGGTGAGAGGCAGATTCCTGGGGGAAGGGACCTCAGGGGTCTCCACCCAGATTTCATCAACGTGTGCTCTTGCCCCCCCACTCTCCCTGACCTTGTGGAGGAGAGATCCTTCTGGAAATTGACCATGGTTCCCACTGCCCAGTATAGGAAATCCCAACGGCCCAGTCCTGGTCTGAGTCCTGCACATATGCGGAATAAGCTTTAGGACTTGAGGCCAAGCCCCGTGAGTGGGTCTCTCACTCCCTCTCAAGTGAGGTGGACACAGCTTTGGAAGATCACAGGGTGATGTTGGAGAGTCACCCCCAAGGGGTCCATGGACCCCCAGAAAAGCACTTAGAAAAACCCCAAATCCCCTGGGCAGAGGGTCCAGGATTCCCCAGGGGCTGCTAATCTGGGCCTCCTCTCTCCCTTTTACAGATAGGAAAAGCAAGGTCCAGAGAGGGAAAGCAACTAGCCCACGCTCACACAGCACGCTGGTGGCACAAGGGAGTTTGAGTCCAAGTTTGCCTGAGGCACAGTCAGGTGGCTGCAGCATCAATTTCCAGGCAGGAAACAGACATCACTCTAAGAAGCTAAAAGGGAGGGACTTACGCAGGGACGTGGTTACACCAGTAAAGGAACATCTGAGAAGCCAGAAAGGGGATGATGAGGAAACTCAGCAGTTTGCAACAGCAGGAAGCTGCTGCCACCCCAGGGGGGAGGGACCAGAGTCAAAGGTGGGTCCCCATCTAAAAAGAGCCGGAGTGACAAAGAAACACAGCAGTGCTGGTGAGGAGGAGGAGAAATACCCTGGCTTCTCCCTCCCTCCTGCCATCCTATCTCCTGCCACTACCTCCTTGGCTGTCTTCTCTGTTTGGGCTGCTGTGACAAAAATGCCAGAGGCTGGGGGCTTAAACAACAAACATTTATTTCTCATAAGTCCGGAGGCTGGAAGTCCAAGATCAAGGCAGATTCGATGTCTGCTGAAGGCTCAGTTTCTGGTTCATAGATGGCTCTTTTCTCTGTCCTCAGGTGGTGGAAGGGGTGAGGGAGCTCTCTGGGGTCTCTTTTATAAGGGCACTAATCCCATTCATGAAGGCTCCACCCTCATGACCTAATCACCTCTCAAAAGCCTCACCTCCAAATACCATCACATTGGGGGCTAGGTTTCAACATGTAAATGTGGGGGGGACACAAACATTGAGTCTATAGCATTAGCTAAATCCAGCCTGGAGCCACCTGCCGTGACCAGCCCCTGTGATACTGAGCAGAGCAGGGGAAGCGTGAAGCATGGATCTGGGAGCAAGCAGGCGAATGACTAGCACAAAGTCTTTCACCCTGGACATTGTCCCCCTCCCTCCCTGATGCCTCGCTGGGGCCTTGGCAGGAGCGGGCTGACAGGAAGGTCCAGGAGGGGCATCGTGGGACAGTCCTGGGCACCAGAAGTGATGGAGACAGCAGAGCTGGTTTGACAGAAGGAAAAGAGCTGGGAGGAGGGTTGGTGGGCCCTGCCCCCTCCCCAGCTGGTTCTCTCTCCTCCTGGCCCTCTCTTCCCACCCCTGCTGGGATCTGGTCAGCTTCCAACCCCAGCAGCTGGTGTTACCTGTCACTGCCTGTCAGCATCCCCCATCACCATGCAGCTGCCTCTGCCTGGGCCCTGAATAATAATCAGGGAGCTGAAGACACCAGAAAAAAAGGGACCCAGGAGACACGGCAATGATCCAGAAGCCACCCTCTTGCCCTGTCTCTCCCTTGTCTGTTAAGACTGAGAACCCCAAACCCCTGACACCCACCACCCACCACAACACACGTGCGTGCGTGCACACACACGCTCACACACCAGGTGTACTGGAATTAAGGTGTCCTCAGTGCCAAGGTGTAGCAGAATGCCTGCTAAGGCTGAGAGTGAGTAAAATGCCCACTGAGGGAGCACCTTAAAGTAATCTTAGTTTCTCCCACGTCTGGTGAAGGAGGCCTCACAGCACCAGGAGCAGACCTTCTGTCAAGACAGAGACCCTGGAATACAAGGTGTGTGCAGGGATGCCTCCACCTGTTGCAGGGAAATTGTGATGTTCCCTGAGGGCCCTGGGATGCAAAAGTCACCTGGAATAGATGGTCCAAGCTGCTCCTAGCACAGTGCCCGGCACACAGTGGGCATTTAGGAAAACATTTTTTGTCAACCTACCATGCTGCCCCATCTTGAGGCTCTTTTGGGGAAATCATCATGCACTACAAGTGATTCTGAGGGCCTTCAAACATGGTGGCCTGAGTGGTCCCTCCTCCTGGTTACAGCTGTGATCATGTGACATCACACATGATACCATATTCCCTTGGTCAGAGGGATTGGTTCAACTACGGTCACGTGATTCAAGCCAGCCAATCAGAATCTTGCTTGAAAGAACTCTATCTATTCTGTTGGAAAAAGGATACTTTGGCAGGTTCATTGATTGTAACAAATGTACCACTCTGGTGCAGGATGTAGAAAGAAGTGGAGGGAAGACAGGATGTATATGGAACTCTGTATTTTCCACTCCATTTGGCTGTGAACCTAAACTGCTCTAAAATATACAGTCTATTTTTTAAAAAGTTTAGGGTCTTTAAACGTGAGGAAAAGGCCCAGAAAATATATATTTGACTATGTAAAAGGAAAAAAATACAGTCATAATTTAATATTTAAATTTTCTGGGTGTGAGGTAGAGGGACTGAGAATTCTACTTTGCAAATTAAAAGCTATTCCTATGAAATCACATGTAAGTTTGGTGGGGGTGGGGCTTTAGAGTACAGGAATTACTTAAATTGTTTAACTTCGTTTGTATATGGGGTAAGAGATGATATGAAAGGGCCCAGGCCTTGAGAGAGAAGAAAAAAACGCCAACTCTTGTTCCCGAGATTCAAGGAAAAAGAGATGTCTCTGGGTGGAGCAGGGCAGAGCAGTATGATTTACACAAAGCTTAGAGTCAGAGAAAGACAGCAAGCACCCTTTGCCTTACAAAATTATCCTGTTTAAAGGAATCTAGGACTGTGCAGCTCAACATCATGGCCTAAGGGTTCCCGCAGAAGAGCAGATTTTACTAGAGGCAAAATCTGTAAGATTCCCCCAGATCGTCATCTTAACTCATTGGGAATTGTCGGCTAGATGGGCGTCTGAAGCAAATGAAGGGCCTGCCATTAATATTATACATGTCCTTCGCGGAGCTGTACAGGACCGGTCTTCAACAGCGACACCATGTGGTGATGGAAAGCAATGACAATGAGGGACTAACGAGACCACAGCTGTGTCAACTCACAGCCAATAGAACAGGACTGCACCCCTTAGTGCAGTAAGTCCCTGGGGTTCTTGGGCAAGTCAGGCAGAGGGAGGCCATGAGAGGGAGATCCTGAGCAGTTTGAGTATGCTAGCAAATATCTGAAAAAATAAGAGGTGTAATCTGATTACATGCTGAGCTGGAAATTCTGATCACACATTTTCCAAAGAATGTTCAGGCTAGAAGGTCAGGAGCCTGGGGATCGGATCCCAACCTGTTGCTTGTTCAGTGTGCGATGTTGGGTGAGTCATATTCACTTTTATTTCTCTCCCTTGGCCCCAATATTCTATGATGTTGGGATACATGTGTTTTAAGGAATTTCATCCTGCTACAGATGGAGAATGACCTCCTGATCAGGGCATGTCCCCTTCCAGGGCACATGGGCAAAGCTCTCCAAAGGCCTCACCTGTGATCAGGGGGGAGCGGCTCCCGCCAAGCCTCTCCCCCACCACACAACACCCTCCATCCCTGGGGCTCAAGGAAGCAGCCCAGGAGAGTAGATCTGGGAGAGAGCATCCTTCTGGAGTGAGGAATGAAGCACAAAGTGGGGTGTCGTATCTGGGAGTGTTTCTCACACTGGCCGTTCAGGACAATCTCCTGTAAAGTAGACCTCACTGCCTCCATCCTATCCCCAGAGGCCAGGACACAGCACTGAGACCCACATCAGACCCACTCTTCCCCTCACCCCATACCCTACCTTTCTCTGAAGAATATGCAAGTAGCGCAGGACCATGCATGGGCACCTAGATGCTGGACCACCATGTGCTGGGAGGAGAATCTTAGCTGTCAGGGTCAGAGAGCCTGAGCTAGAGGCCATCTCTGGAATGTTCTCTAAGTACTCGGTTTATAGACAAGGAAACTGAGGACCAGCAGGGGAACTGAGTCGAGCAACCTCGCAGGGGAATCAGTGTTGGAGCCCAGCTGGCCTGGCTCCTAAACCAGCATCTCTTCTCTGCATCACCCTCCCCCCAGTGCCATCTTGGATGGGTGTTTTAAGCCCCTTGGTGCAGCATGGCTAGTGGATAACTGCAAAGCTGAGCAGTGAGTGTCAAGGGCCAGGGGGCTTCTCTGCCCATCCCAACCCTGCCCTCTGCTCAGGGCTGTGAGTTCTGAGCCCACGGTAACCTATCTCCTGGGCTTCCGAAGGCCAGGGAGTTACGGAAGCCCTGTCCCCAAGAGTACAGACTAAATGGGATTTGGGTTGAGCGGGGAGGGAGGGAGCAGAGGTGGCTGAGGCTCAGAGTTGCATTCCAAGGGGATTGGCTAGGGATGCAAAAAACACTGCTTGTCAGAGCTGGCTCCAGGATCAGACGTAAACCCCTTCCTCTCCTTGGAGGAAAAACACACAAGCCGCCTTCAATGAAAGCTTTAAATGGAACGTGTCCAGGATTTTCAGTGTTCTCTTCCCAGAATAGGCCCCTTGATTTCATCCTCTCTGAGCTGGAAGCTAAGAAGGGGCATCTTTAAGCTTGCCTGGAAATTAGAAGTCTGGACGGAGCAATTGCTCTGGAGAGATGGTGCAGTTCAGCAGACAGGTGGCAGAGTCCAGCTTAGGTCCTGGAGTCAGACTGCCCCAAATCATGGCCCTGACACTTACTGGCCGGGTGAGCTTGAGTAAATTACTTTATGTCTCTGAGCTCCAATTTCTACACCTATAAAATGGCAAAATAGCATTACCTACTGTATTAGTTTCCTATTGCTGCTGTAACAAAATTATCACAAAGTTAGAGGCTGAAAACAACACAAGTGTAGTATCTTACAGTTCCATAGTTAGGAGTCCCACACAGGTCTCTGGGCTAAAATCAAGATGTCAGCAGGGCTGCCTTCCTTCTGGAGGTTCTAGGGGAGAAGTGTTTCTTGCTTTTCCAGCTTCTAGAGGCCCCTCTCATTCCTTGGCTCATGGTCCCTTTCCTCCATCTTCAAAGCCAGCAACATAGCATCTCTCTGACCATCCTTCTGCTGTCATACCTCTTTCTCTGACCCCCCCTCTTCCACTATCAAGGACCCCTGTGATCACATTGGTCCCATCCAAGTAATCCAGGATAAGCTCCCCATCTCAAGAGCCATAATTTAATCACATCTGCAAAGTCCCTTTGGCCGTGGAAGACGACATCTTTACAGGTTCCAGGGATTGGAATGTGGACATCTTGGGGGTGACGGGGTGTCACTCTGCAGACCACCCTACCTCTTGGTGCTGCTGAATAGGTTTGACAAGATCGTGCATGTAAAGTGCTTGGCACAGGGGCCAGTACATAGTAGCCACTCAATAAAGGGCAGCTGTTTTCATCCTTTATGGCCTCATCTTGTGATATCTTTTTTTTTTTTAATAGTAATCTTTTTATTTATTTATTTATTTATTTATTTTTTAATATTTTATTTTTGGATGTGTTGGGTCTTCGTTTCTGTGCGAGGGCCTTCTCTAGCTGCGGCAAGCGGGGGCCGCTCTTCATCGCGATGCGCAGGCCTCTCACTATCGCGGCCTCTCTTGTTGCGGAGCACAGGCTCCAGACGCGCAGGCTCAGTAGTTGTGGCTCACGGGCCTAGTTGCTCCGCGGCATGTGGGATCTTCCCAGACCAGGGCTCGAACCTATGTCCCCTGCATTGGCAGGCAGATTCTCCACCACTGCGCCACCAGGGAAGCCCATCTTGTGATATCTTAAAGGGCAGCTCTGCCTGCCTGGTGACGTGCTGGGCCTATCCCCCAGCGCCATATGAGTGGTGGCGGTACCCAGGCCATACAACAGGCCCCCTGCCTGCTCTCCCTCTGCACAACGTCTGCCTCTGGCACAAGACTCCAGATGCTGCTGTGCATTTAGCTTATGCGGGCGCTTGTATCCTCTTGCCGTGCTACAGATGTTTGCACAGATGCTCACGTGCTGACGTGCTCGTGTGCACGTACATGATCTTCTGTTCAGCCTCAGCAAAGTGCACGTGCACACACACACACACGCCCCTGTACAGGCATGTCCACACCTCACCAGATTCCCGCTCATCCAGGACGCTGCCAGATCTTCCTGCCCGACGCACCCCAGCTGCCTCCATGCCCCAGGGCGAGGACAGTCGGGTGGTCTCAGGGCCCCCACAGCCTGCACTCAGCACCCCTCATCCTGTCCTACCCTGGGAGCCACCACCTCCCCCCTCCCGCTCCCAGAGCACTGGCTCCATTGATTGGCCTTGCAGCTCAGCAGCCGGAGATGTGCCCCAGCTGGAGGAAAACACTGGTAATTTATGGAGTGTCTGATTTTTAATCAGTTTTTTGTTCCTGTGCTGTAATTGTCCTAATTAGATATACATATTTTGATGAAGGTTTTTCCAAAATAAAAATTGTAATCTAATCTCGCTTGACATTCTTTACACCCACTCGCTCTGATCCAAACTTCCACTGCGGCGAGTCTGGAAATTATGCATACGGTTTAGGCATGTGGATGGTTTAGGGCCGTCCTCTGGGCCCTGCAGGAGTGGCCCTGCTGGGCCTCCACACGCTGGAAGGCAGGCTGCCATTGGGCAGGGCTCTTCCTTTGGCTCTGGGCCTCCAAGTACCCTATCAGGGTGGGTCGGCCTTTCCCTGGATGCTCAGAGGGACCTCCAAGGCCTCCCTGGGCAGGGCTTCTAACCAGTGTGCCCTCGCTCTGCCTATGCTTCTCCTCCCTGGGGTCCCTCCACCCCCATAAAGAAGAGAGGTCATCTCACAGGCCTCAAGGCCGAAGGCTGGCTTCTACCACCCCCCATTCTTATGAATAATCACAATTCCTGGCACTCCTGCAGCATCTACTCTGTGCCAGGCACTGTGTTTTATATACATTACCCCTTATCCATCTGACAGTCCTCCGAGGGAATTGTACGGAGGAAGAAATCAGGACTTGGAGAAGGTAATTTGCTCCCTCACAGCAATAAGCAGAAGTGTTACTATCCTGCGTTCTCCGTCTCAGCCAAAACACTCAGAGACGATGGCTGCTCTCCTGGGAGGGTCCCAGAGGAGCTACAGCTCTCCAGCAGCCCCTGTGAGGGGAGACCCCCGCAGTTGATCTCACTTCTGCACCCCAGCATCAAACCATACCTGCCCTTGAGAAGCTTGTGATGCCAATTTCCTCCTGCGAGTCTGCAGTGTAGACCATACACAGATCTGCGTGGAGCCCATCTTCAGGAGTCTAGGACCTGGAAACCCAGGTGTCAGTGTGTTGCCAAGAAGTCAGCTCAAGACTGGCTGGGAGGCTGTGGACGAGGACTGATTCCTAAGGTCTTAGACTCCAGAGCAAAAGGACCAGATGAGAAGATTCAAGCTAAAAACTGTCTGTGCTGGTTCTTAAGCTGTTGTCACTCAGCTCCAAACCCGCCGGTCATGCGCCCCTATGAGATGCTGGGCTGGGACTCAGGAACCACGTTCCTGCTTTACCTGCTGTGCCCAGTCAGCTCCAGCCAGCAGCGGGCACTAGAGGGACCAGGAAGGCAGGAGGAGGGAGTGGGCACTTATTCCTTCCTCTTTGCTTCTTGTTTTTCTCAAGGTCACCCTGGTGGTGGAGCTGGTTCTATTATCAGGAGTTGATTCCAATTTGCCGTTTCTTTCTCTGAACTACCAGAACCAGCCTCTGGCCATGTGGCCTCTCAGAGACCCCAGTACCGACGGGCCAGCACCTGCCCCCTCCCCACAGAGCACTGAGTCTTAGCTCCTAAATTCTAATAATCCTACCCTCTTCCCTGTTCCACCTGAACTAAGAATGGTGGCTGATCCCTGCAGTTTCTACCTCTGCAAGAGCTTCTGCAGTTCTCCAATGCTTGTTTAACCAAATCCCTCTATTAAATTCTCTCTGTTAAAATGTCTGGTGTGGTTTCTGATTTTTGACTGCACAACACCCCTGCATGGCATCCAACTTTAAACTGGGAAAGATGTGCTGAGAGGTGAAGCAGCCACACCCATGCTGGGGGCAGTGGTTGTAACCCGCTGACCTACAGAGTAAAATGAGAAAAGCCACAGAGAATGGTGCCAGCCCTATCTGCTCATCCAGGGCCCCCTGCCTTTGTGCCTGGCTGAACAAGTGAAGCAGCCAATGAATGAATGGGCAGATGAACTAATGGGTGAAAGAAGAATGGTCAGGTATAGGACACCCCCTTTCTTACAGAGTCTAGCACAGTGCAGCCAGGCTAAAATCACCAGGCAAATCTGGCTTTGTGATGGTCGAGATGAGAAGCCCAGTTTCTCTTTGGGGTAATTTGACACAGAAAAGGGAGTGAGGTGAGGAGCGGCATCGGAATTGAACTAAGCCTGCCTCATAGAGTAATCGGAGTAATTAATGTCAGCAATTGGCCCAGAAACCTTAGTGGCTTAACATAATAAAGCTTTATCTTGCACTCACATGAAGTTGAAGGTGGATGTTGCTGATCACTTAGCTCGTCTGAGAGACTCTCCTCCAAGTGGTGACTCAGGAACTCGGGTCCCTTCCATCTTAAGGCTGTGCTGTTGCTGGAACATCCTGGTGGTCCCCTGTTGGATTCTCTGCATCCAGCTGGCAGATGAGAAAAGAAAAAGAACATGGAGGTCTCATACCCAATACTTGACCACCTTGGCCCAGAAGTGACATGCATCATTTCCATTCATATTCCATTGGTGAGGACTAGTCATGTGGTCCTACCTAGAAGTGAGAGGGGCTGGGAAATGTGGTGCCTGGATGGGCAGCTATTTCCCACCAATGATTCTACACCATGGAAGGGGAACACACATTTTTGTTGGTCAGCTAGCCATTTCTGCCACCCTGAGGCATGGTGTTGAGTTTATGCTGTGATACCAGGAATATGTTAGACCTGGACCTTGCTTTTGAGGGACCACAAACTAGAGAAAGTGAACAGACAGTAACTGTGCCCATTAAAGAGGTGAAATACGGTGTAATTATTGCACTTAATAGATAACAAGCAAACCTCCAAATACTGGACAATGGATATAAAAAGAAAACAGAGAAGCTGTACATCTTAGGGCCCTGGGCTTCAAGTTGTTTTCAATCTGATTGGTGAGACAAGGTTCATTCCAGTGAAAAAAGTAGAGACCAGTCTGAGATAGATGTAATTCACCGATCTCTGCAGGCATAAATCAAGTTTCATAAATGACTGGACCAGCATTCGTTGTTGCCACAATGTTTCTTCCTACTTCCATCTCAGTAGCATCATTTTGATTAGGAGATCATAACAAGATCCACAAAAGATCCAGTTATTATGGGAAGAATGGTGCCTCCATCCAAAAGTTGCAGTAGAGCCTTCTTTCCTAAGAAGACTCCTAGGAAAGAGTCTTCAGTGTAAATTGGCTAAGGTGGGCGTGTGCTCAGAATCATTCCTTGAGAGTTCATTCTCCCTCACCTAATGTCCTGAGTCTTTTCCAACCTCGGGCAGGGGTAGAGCCATGATCCAATCATAATATCCCATCTCTGTGTCAATAATGACTGGTTACAAGGAGATTCAAGTCGGACCAATAACAATCCTTCCCTAGAGTTAATTTAAAGATACTGAGGATGGGGAATATCTTTTCCCACTGAGGTTTAACAGCTGGGAGAATATGAATTTGGGCTACTTTTGACTGTGTTCTTCATGACACAGAAAGATCCTTCTCCAGAAACCAAGCAAAAGATGAGAGGCAGAAAGAGCGAGAGTTTTGAGTCCTCAGTCCAGTTCCCAATGACCAGGTTCCTACTGCTGTCTCAGAATCTCTCACAGCTCCCGGACCAATACATTCCCTCTTTGCCTAAGCTGGTTAAGTGAGGTTTCTACCTCTGGCAAACAAATGAGTCCTGACTAATAGGTTGGCTTCACAGTGTCATGCCCACCCATCCTACCAACACATCTCTATTTTTCCTACAGAAAAATGGCTTGTCAACACAATTGGCTGTGGAGCTCTTCATGAAAGTAGAGATTCCTGGGCCTGATCTCACACTTACTGATCTGGGATCTCTGGGGATGGGCCCAGGCATCTGTATAATGCTCCTGGCCCCACTGATGCACACACAGTGCCAAGTTTGCAATGTGGCATCGCTGTGTCCTCTTGGCTGGTTATTGGAGTCAAACATCTCTGGAGAATTTCTTCTGGCTGGGTACCAGACTTTAAGAGGGACATCGGAGGGCATAAACAGGAGAAAACAAGGTCAGGGAGGTGAGGGCTCTCAAGCTGCCTTTCCTCTGATGTGTTTTTCAGAAATCAGGGCGTTTAATCAGAGACAGAGAGAATCCACAACGGACACGCTAACTGTCTTCAACAGTGTGAAAGCTGTCATGTGGAAGAGGAACAGATTGACTTTGCAGTGCTCCAGAGGGCAGGCCTTCAACCAAGGGCATCCAGGGGGTAGATTTTAGCTAAACAAAGGAAGAACTTTCCAACAATTAGAGTTGCCCCTGGAGAGGAAGGGCTGCCCCAGAAGGTAGTGAGCTGCCCATCTCAGCAGCGTGCATGTATCAGTAGATCACCATATGTCAGTTGCTGTGGCCAAGATTGTTACACGGGACAAAAGGTTGGATGCGCTGCCCTTTCCTTGCCAAGTTTCTACAATTCTAGAATGGGGTCTGGGGACAAAACAAGCCACACATACAGGAGGAGCTGAGTGGCCAGAAGGGAAGAGATGGGCCCAGGGCTGCTGGGAGGACTCATGTGAGAAACAAAACTCGTAGAGATGGAGGAGGGCTGCCTAGTAACCGATTAATTACAACATGGGCTCTTACTAAAGTCAGGGAATTTTCCACTGACTTGGTTTCATTTTACTATATCATCATGACCATGAATTGCTTTTATAAAGAAGAAAACATCCCAGTTATTTCCATTTTGAAAAAATAATAAAGATAGTAAACTGGTCAATCCCTATGAATGATGTTCGTGGAAGTAGACATAAACATGAGAGGAGGTGGAGGAAGGGGCTTTCACGTCAGGAAAAGCAGAGCCCAGTGGTCCAAACGCCACGCTCTACCGCCTCTCTCGGTCCTGCCCTCTTGACCCTAAAAGTCAGGGTGACCAAAATAACCTGAGTATGTCTTCACCCAAGGGTTCTCAACCTTTCTCCTGCCCAGGCTTTAGAAACTTCTCTAAATATGCTACTTCGTTTCCGTAGCAGGGAGAAAGACAAAGCCTATGTACCATAGCAGCAACCAGAGTACGGGAGGGCAGAGGGAAAGAGATGCTTGAAAAAAGGACGTTTGACTCTAATCTTGTGGGAAAAGGAGAGAGTGGAGACCAGGAGTGTGTAATACAGCCCCCACTGTTTGAGAGAATAGGGTCACACAGATGGCAAGTGACAGAAACTGAACTCAACTCGCTTTAGCAAAAGGGGAGCTTATTGGCTCTCGTAGCTCAGAGGATTCTGGGACAGTTAGCAGAATGAAAGGAAAGACTGCCGGAACCAGACGTCAGGACCGATATGATCTGTCTACACCTACGTCTACATCTAAACCTGTGTGTCTCTCTTCTCCCACCCACCTCCACCGGATTTTCATTTTTGCTTGTCTCAGCTGCAGGCGGGCTCGCTCCAACACGGTGGTGAAGACAGCCACCAGACGCGGCACATTTACAACTTCCCACTAAAGCATCCTGAGCAAGAAAAGTTGCCTTTGCTCTGGATCCATGGACCATTCCAAGGAAGGATTTTGATTGGTCATGCCTTGGACCAATTGCTTTTGCCCAGGGGACAAGGTCCCACGATTGGTCAGGCATGGGTCACATGACTGTCCACAGGGGCTCAGGAGCAGTGAGGTTCATTAATGGAGACCTGTATCAGGTCTGGGCTTACCTCTGGGAGGGTCGGGGAAGGTAGGAAGAATTGAGGGATTGGGAGGGTGGTAGAGGAGAAGCTTAGAGCAGGGGAGTGAAAGTCCCCGGAGGCTGACGGTCAGTGTGGCCTTCCCCACAGAAGGGCCTTGTTGACACACTGGATGGTGATTCTGCCTTAAATATGTGGAAGGGTCAGTCTGGAGCTGGTGCCTTCAGAGGGTGGGGCTCAGGGGGAATCCTCGAAGCTGGAGCAGGAGGTCTTAAGATCTACCCCCTACACACACACACATACTCACACATGCTCTCTCACACACACAGACACGCTTTCACACTCACACACTCTCACACGGGCCCCCTGAGAGCATACCCAGGCTCCACATGGGGCACAGGAGCCGCCTGGCTGGAGCCTCTTCCTGTCCGGGAAGGTCTCAGAGACTGTCCACTCCACCCTCCTGCAGACAGGATCACCCTAACCTGACCATCTGTCCCGGTGAATAAGATTCTGTCCTATTTCTTTTTTTTTTTAAACATTTATTTATTTGGCTGTGCCGGATCTTAGCTGCGGCATGCAGGATCTTTTAGTTGTGGCATGCGGGATCTTTTAGTTGCTGCATGCAGGATCTCGAGTTACGGCATGCAGGATCTCCAGTTGTGGCATGTGGGATCTTTTTTTAGTTGCGGCATGCGGGCTCCTAGTTGCAGTACGCGTGTGCGATCTAGTTCCTAGGGAACGAACCCGGGCCCCCGGCATTGGGAGCGCAGAGTTTTAACCACTGAACCACCAGGGAAGTCCCGACTCTGTCCTATTTCTAAGCCTCGGGGGAAATTTCCATTCCCAGGGAAGGCAAGGAGGAAAGAGAGAAGCAGGTGATCTCTGAACTGCACCAGCGGGCGGGGGCAGCAACCTGTGATGAGAAGGAATGGGCTTAGGTGTCCGTGTCGTAGTGACAGACTGTGCATCTCCACACCCAATCTGAGTCTGTCCCTTAGCTGCACGGGGGCAGCCCAGACACCAAGCCCCTCCTCATCTATGGCATTTTCTCCCTCTGCCTTCAGCCCAACTCTTCTCCCACCCTGAACCCCCTGCAGGCTCCCTGCCATCCTGACTCTCAGGCAGACCCCCATGCCTTCACCCAAACTGAGCCCCCATGCCCTTCCTCTCTATTCACTCAGCAAGACCTATGAAGCCCCTTGCAAACCCCGGTCCTTAATCACGCCCCCTCTGCACACCCCCATCTGCCCCCTTGTCCCCTGACTGCTCAGCTAGACCCAGATCCTCAAGGGCATCCACTGTGTGCACTGCACCGCTGCAGCCCCGGGGCCAGAGCACAGTAGGGGCTCAGGACGCAGGCCAGTTATGTGGACTGTTCCCTCGTCTCCCCAGGGACCATGTCAGCTCTTGCTCTCCCTCCAAAACACCCACTTCTCCTCCCAGAGGCCACCCCCTCTTCTGTTCGTTGATATTTATGGGTAATAAGCCAAGCACATCAAAAGCCGAGGTGAGGTTTGCAGGGCAGAAATAGAGACACAGACGCAGAGAACAAACGTATGGACACCAAGGGGGGAAAGTGGCGGGAGGAGGGTGGTGGTGGGATGAATTGGGAGATTGGAATTGACATATATACACTAATATGTATAAAGTGGATAACTAATAAGAACCTGCTGTACTAAAAAACTAAATAAAATAAAATTCAAAAATTCAAAAAAAAAAAAAACCCGAGGTGAAATGCCTCTTAAAATAAATACTCTCCCCAACAAGTCAATCCATCCAGCCAGCATGGGCTTTGCTGGCAGCCAGGGAAGTGCAAGCGGGACTTGGGGAAGGGGAGGGAAGAATGCCCCCCCTCCTGCCCCCGGGGGACATTGAGGGATGGGGGTGGGGGGCATCACTGGGAAGGTGGAAGTGGAGCACATCACTCCTGGGCCTCTCGGACTCCAACTGCAGCCATGAAGAAGCAGGTCATTTTAAAGGCTGGCTCTCAGGGGCAAACACGACGGAGCAGTACAGATGCTTCCCCTAGCCAAGTGGGGAGGGCGAGGAGTCAAGGTCACAGAAGTCAGCAAAGCCTCCTTCTGCACTGCTCCGGCTGGGATGCTCCTGGCAAATGAGAGGGGCCTGTGCTGGATCCCAGGAGGCCCCAGCACACGGATGGGGCCATCTGAGTGAGCGAGGGCTCATCGGGTCATCAGGTCCAGCCCCTGCCTCTTCGCTGACCCCTCACTCAATCCATCCTCAGTAGGGCAGCCTCTCCGGCTTCATTCAGGTCCGCGCCCCAAACCTAAAGAATGGAAAAATAACTCTGGCTCCCACATCCACCCCCTCCCATGAGGATTTCAGCCTGTTTCTACTTCCAGAGGTGGGTTCTCTTCTGTGAAGGACCCAGGTGGGTCAGTCCACGCAGATAACCTCCCCCGCATACACTCTCTCAGGCCTGGCGGATGTGCTGATGCCCCTGAACACACAGCACATACGCGCGCACACACACACACACTCAAAATGCTCATTTGGATCCAAAGTTCCACTCACACAGCCGCTCAGAGATGCAGAACTACCTCACACTCGTTTATACCGATAGTTTTCAGAAAAGGCTGGGAGTGCTTTTCAGATGCTCGGACAAGACCAGGAAGACAGAGGAGAGCTCATCCTCACCCACCTCACCTCCCTCGTACCATTTCTCAAGGACCCACCAGCCCAGTCTTTTCAAGCTCTTGTTCTTCACCCTGGCAGGGTGCCCATAGGTCTAGGTCCCAGGGAGTCTGGGGCTGCCAACTCCCTCCCCAAAACCTACCATCTGGATACAGAAGGAAGGCCCTTAGCCAAAGAGGTCAGAGCAGCATCTCCCTTTGATCTCCTCAGCTTCAAAGGTGCAGATTGGAGCCCCCTGGGCCAGACTGGCAGGGGAGGTGATGGTAGGCAGCAGCGGGGCCAGGTAGGGAAGGAGTCGGGGGAGAAGAAACAGTCAGGCTAGAGGATGGGTGGCCTCTATATCAGGAGCACCGGGTCATGAAATGCAATTAGAAGCGTTTGTGCCTCATCTCCCCCCTCTCAGTCCCCTCCACACTGATAGACTCTCGGAAGTCTGCTCCAAGCTCATCAGCTTCGAATCCTTTGAGTGTCTACTCCCTGCACACGTGCCCCATTGGCTGCCTCCCATCTGGGCTGGGGAAGCCGAGGACCGGGATCTGGGTCTTCATCTCTTTTCTAAAGATAAGGTTCTTGGCTGAGCCAACAGCCTGCGGGTCCCCATCTCAGTCACAGGCTGGAAGCGAGGTCCCCCTGCTTCTTCAGGCCACCTGAGGGCAGGAGGGCCAGGGTCTTTCAGTGTCTTTCCTCTAACCAGGGTGCACTGAGGCATCGGCAACAGCATCTCTGGCATGTGGAGCTGGTGAGACCACCTCTGCCCCCAAGCTCTGTGCCACTAGGATGGCCCAGAAGCCACTCTTCTCCTCCCGCACAGAATGGGCTTGGACTTGTCCATGCAGGAAAGGACTAACCAGATTCTAGCCCATTTGGAAACGGGTGTTGGGTGAGGCGTGCTGGGTTAGTGAACAAATGGAGCGATGCAGAGTCCTTAGGAGAACGCTCCTTGGGCTCATCTCCTTTACATTCTTCTTTCTCCCCTCACCTAAAAGTTAGACCTCCTCTCCTTTGCCCACTTGTGCAGGTGCTGAGTTCCACCTGTTCATTACCCTCGCCCGTAGAGCAGGGCCCTGCGGTGTTGGAGAACATGCTCCAACTTCATTTGTTCTTTTTCTTCCTCTCATATCATTTTCTTTTTCTCAAATCCAACCTGGGGAGTAGCTGAGATGAGGGTTGGTGGGGAGACCCTGCTAATTCTTCCTCTACCCCCATCCCAAGCTGCACAGAAGAGAGCCTTGGGATCTGCCACTGTCATCCATGGGAGGCCCAGGGCTACCCAGGACCCCAGACCCTGGCACTGAGGGGCTCCATCCCCCATCAGATCCACAACTGAAGGCCCTGCATTGTTCTCTGCCTACCCCCACCATCCTGGCTGAGTCTGAGAACCGGCTGCAGTGGAATGCATGATTTTGCGTCTTTCCCCAAATTTTCAGCCCCAGCCCCAGGAAATGTTGAGGCTGGAGAATTTTGCCCTTGGCCCCTCTCAGCCAAACCCCTCCTGCAGGGGAGGCAAGAGAAGGGGAAAACAAGACAAAGGGACCCTCTTCTCCCCAAAAGCCTCATGCTGACTTCGGGGTCCCCGGAACTGCCTCCAGGACAGTGTGCCATTCTCCAGACCCCTCTCCCTGTTACCACCCTCCCTCTCGCTTGGAAACCGGCTCTCAGTTAAGCCTGGAAAGGAGCAGATAAGTCATTTGCACTAGAGTGTGACTCAATCAACAATAACCTGACACTTGTACCCTAGGAGTGTCCTCCTGTGAGATGGGGCTGATTCTTTCAACCCTGGGAAGGCACATGGCTTCCATCTCCAGGTCCTGCCTGCCGGGGGCACTGAAGAGCCACCTCTGGGCTTAATGAGAAAGAGTGCTCTGACCAATTAGTGATGTCTGCCATGGACACAGCAAGGGAAAGGTATAGCCGGTTTGCTCGGTATTTGACACTCCGAATTTAACTCAGAAGAACTTAAGGAGTGGAATTTCAGAACTGTGGAAAGTGGGCCCTTGTGGGCATGGCTCTAATTACACCAACGGGGCAAACAAAGCCCGGTTTGGACAATTCTGGCTGCTTCTGCTGCTTCTGCAATCCACCGAGTCGGCTAACCTGAAATGAGAGAGAGGACGTACGACTGTGGTCCATGGAAGACATGCCGGGAAGATGGACGACCCTGGGTCACGCAAAGCTGAGCTCTCTCTGAGCCAAAAAAGTGGTTATGGATGAGAGACCACGGAGGAAAGAAGAACAAATGTTTCCTTCTCCATTCAAGGTCAAGTCTGGGTGAAACATTTTGCTACTTTCATCCATCCAGCTGGAACAGTGGTTCTCAGATGGGGCTGCACGCTGGAATCACTTGGGGAGCTTTTATAAAACACAGGTGCCTGGGCCCCACCCCTAGATAAGCTGCTTTAATTGGTCTGGGGCCCAGCCTGGGCTTAGGGTGGTTTAAAAACTCCCCAGGTGAATCTAATGTACAGTCGAGATAGAGGCCACTGAGCTGAAAAGACACTTGAGAAATCATCTAGGCCAGTGCTTCTCAAACCGTAATATACGTTCCAATCATCCTGTTAAAATGCATATTTTGATTAGACCTGGGGGGAGGCCCAAGAATCTGCATCTCTAACAAGCTCCCAGGGGATGTTGATGCTACTGGTCCCAGGCCCACGTTTTGAGTAGCAAGGATTTAGACCTTTGGTTCTCAAAGTGTGGTACCCAAGACCACAGCATCAATGTCACCTGGGAACTTGTTAGAAATGCTTGGGTAGGTCCTATCCCAGATCTACTAAATCAGAAACTCTGGGGGGTGGGGCCTGGGGGCATGCTTGAGTGTAGAAACTATCGGTCACTGATAGGGGCCGGTCCCCCGCCTCCAGGATACCCCTGTTCCCCAGTCTACAGAATTCCTTCAGAAGAGCCCTCTTGGACACAGCTCTCCTCCTGGTTCAGCCAACTGAGTGTTTAGGGGTGAGAACGAGTGTGGAGGAATTAATGAGTCCATACGTCAATTTCTCGCACAGCATATCTGCACTCAGTAAATGCACAAATGTCTAGTTTTCAGACCCCAGGGGAGAAGGGAAAAAAACACCTGAAAACACACCAGAAATGGAGAGATGAAATTCAATTGCAAACTAAAAATACACATTATTTATCATTATCTAGAAGGAGATTGGGAGAAGGCCATTAGCAAGTATTTTCTGGCTGGTGCTGTTCTCAATAGCGTGAGCGGTGAGCCAGAAGGGCTGTTGTCCTACATTTCCTTTTGTTGCAGTTATGGGGCAACAACTCCAGTGCACAGAAGGCCCCGTGCTGCTTCCTCCCACCAGAAATGATTTCCCATTATCTGGTGACTAGTGGGGAGAGCATCGGGGCTCAGGAAGTGCCAGCTTCCTAAGGGGCAAGGCCATCTCCATTTCCCAAGAGAAGAACTGAAAACCAGTTGTAAAGACAATCACGAAATCGAAGATAAACATCCCCCACGGTGGGTGTCTGGGGGTAGGGATGGAGTACACTGTTGGTAATTTTCCGAAGAAGGCTGGCATCCCGGATGTGGCCAGGCAGGCCTAGGGACTTGGGCTTGGCAGGGAGGGGGAAGGAGTCCCTGGGGTAAATGGCTGTGGCTGCCCATGCCCGTCCCCTTCCTGGGATGCGGGGAAGCTTTGCAGAAGAATGTGGGCAAGTTGCCCTGGAACCCATGTGGCCAGGCAGATGTGAATCTGAATTAACCTTGGAAAGCAGGGGAAGGGCCCAGAGGGGAGGCGACCAGTTTTATGTACAGAAGAATAAAGCTGACCCATAACAGGGCAAGGCTGAGAGGGACCAGACAAGAGGGGTGCCCAGGAGTCAATAGCGGCTGACTTCTACCCCCAGAGGAACCAAACTACACCTGCCATCAGGGAAACAGTCCATCTGGGGAGAGATAGGATGTTTATTCTCTATAGAATCTGAGTGGGATGCCAGCGATTAAAGTTTCCCATCCCTGGGCCCAATATGCAGAAGGTTACAGGTAATTGCTTGTCTCCCAACCAAAGAATAAAACAGTGGGTTTCAAGTGGGAACTTTTGGTCAAACATGGGTTTGAATCTGACTCCCCCACTCATCCGCTGTGTGACTTTGGACCAGTTACATAGCCACTCTGTGCCTCGTTTTCTTATCCATAAAATGGGGGAGATGACAGTAGCTTCCACACAGGTTTGTAAAGCGCTGAGTGGGGTGCCTGGCACGGAGAGGGCACCTAATCAACAAGGCTGGGCTGAGTGTGTGCAAGCCCCTCCCCCCCACCCACGGCCCCGCCCTCTCAGCTCTGGAGTCTCAGTGCTTCTTGTAGGAGCGGCCTCTTCTTTCCTTTCTGTGTCAATGTGGAGGGAGGAGGAAGATGGAGAAGAGGGGATGAAAATGGCAAGAGAAGGGGAGAAGCGGGAGAGGAGGAAGCAGAGGATTCAGGCAGAGAGAGCTGGCGGCAGGCAGAGGCCCCGAAGGCCACGTCCCCAGGCATGAGTCCCGGGCCACTGCTGGCCATCACTCTTCCTTCCCTTCCTCCCTGCAAAAGCATATGTGATAAAACTCGCTCCCAGGTCCTGGGCACAGACCTCTCGGGCAATGAGGAAGTCCAGCTTGGCTGAGCTGGTGCAAACTTGCTGGGCAGGGAGGTACCTGAAGTGAGAGGGCACTAAGCCTCAAATTCCAGTCCAGCTGTGCAAACCACTCCCCTGCTTATCCACGCCTCCCCCCAGCATCCTGAAGCAGCTGCCATGTGCCTGGCGCTCGGGACACTGTGAGAAGGAAAGAGGGTATCTGTCCTTGCGTGCGTCTTGCTGAGCTGCTGTAGATGGGCACATTCACTCTTTAACAGGGACCAGGAGGGAGGCGGAGTCAAGATGGCAGTGTGGGAAGACACGGAGTTAGCGTCTCGCCACAGCTAGGGCTCCTGCCCGCCACAGGTGGGGGACTCTGGCGCCCAAGGAGACGGGAGGAACCCCAAAGTGAACCGATAGGATGTAGGAGGACTGAGGGGGGAGGAGAAGTGGAGGACTGAGGGGGGAGGAGAAGTGGAGGCCAGACAGGATCGGCACCCCTGAGGCCAGGGAGATCAGGAGAGGCAGGTGGAGGGGCCCTCCCAGACTGGAGGAGCAGGAGAGGAGAGGAGGGCATTTGCCCCACCCACTCAAGCCCAGGAAGCCTGCTGGGCTCCCAGGTGAGGTCCCCTGCCCTCTGAGACCAGGAGTGTGGGGCACGCCTGGGCCCCTTCTGTTCCTTGACCCTAAGCCCCACCCCCCACAGACCCCAGGCCTTTTCCAGCCCTGTGGGTCCTGAGCTTTGGCCCCTCCCACTGCCCAAACCTCATCCTTGCTTAGACCCCACCCTCCACAGCCAGGGCCTTCCCCCCCCTTTTTTTTTTCTTTTCCCTCCTCCTCTTTTTTACTATTGTGGTACTGATGTACTTTCCAGGTGTTGATTCATCTATATTTTTATTTTTATATTCTTCCTAACATATCTGTTAGTTTCCTAGTCTAATTTTATTTTTTACTTTGTTATTTTTGTTTGTTTGTTTGTTTCTGCCACCCCAGGCAGCTTGTGGGATCTTGGTTCACGAGCCCAGGGACGGGCTGAAGCTCCAGCGGTGGGAGCTCCAGGTCTGAACCACTGGAGTAACAGAGAACCTCAGACCCCAGGGAACATTCATCAGAGTGGGTTCTCAGAGTTCCTCATCTCAGCACCAAGACCCAGCTCTACCCAAATGCCTGCAAACCCCAGTGTTGGAAGCCTCAGGCCAAACAACCAGTAAGACAGGAACACAGTCCCACTCATAAAAAAAAAAAAAAAAAAAAAAATTGAGACAGCAAAAAAATATGTCACAGATGAAGGAGCAAGGTAAAAACCTATAAGAACAAATAAATGAAGAGGAAATAGGCAATCTACCTCAAAAAGAATTCAGAGTAATAATAGTAAAGATGATCCAGAATCTTGGAAATAGAATGGAGGCATGGATTGAGAAAATACAAGAAATGTTTAACAAAGATCTATAAGAACTAAAGAACAAACAAACAAAGATGAACAACACAATAACTGAAATGAGAAATACACTAGAAGGAATCAATAACAGAATAACTGAGGCAGAAGAATGAATACGTGAGCTGGAAGACAAAATGGTGGAAATAACTGCCGAGGAGCAGAATAAAGGAAAAAGAATGAAAAGAATTGAAGACAATCTCAGAGACCTCTGGGACAACACTAAATGCACCAACATTCGAATTATAGAGGTCCCAGAAGAAGAAGAGAAAAAGAAAGGGCCTGACATCGACAGATGAATGGATAAAGAAGTTGTGGCACATATATACAATGGAATATTACTCCGCCATAAAAAGGAACGAAATTGAGTCATTTGTTGAGACGTGGGTGGATCTAGAGACTGTCATACAGAGTGAAGTAAGTCAGAAAGAGAAAAACAAATATCGTATATTAACGCATATATGTGGAACCTAGAAAAATGATACAGATGAGCCGGTTTGCAGGGCAGAAGTTGAGACACAGATGTAGAGAACAGACATATGGACACCAAGGGGGGAAAACTGCTGTGGGGTGGGGATGGTGGTGTGCTGAATTGGGCGATTGGGATTGACATGTATACACTGATGTGTATAAAATTGATGACTAATAAGAACCTGCAGTATAAAAAAACAAACAAACAAAACAACTAATACTAAACTTTCATTGGGTTATTTGTATGGAAATATGTTAATATAAATGTTTCAGACATTACATGAAATTTCTAAAAATCTTATATGTTCTGGTATAATGTTATAAGTCATAATTCTAGTTATTACTTTAAAATGTATATCTCAGAGATAACTAAATTTCCTTGTCAATTGCATTATTATGAACTTTCATCAAATCTTTAACCGTGGTCATTTTTAAGTCTTTTGTCATTTACAGACAGTTCTGGGTGTACTCTGATGCTTTTGCAAATATGTTCCTATAAAAGGGTTTCATCTTCAAGGAATTCATGGAAAAGACTCTGACAAGTACAGGTTTCTGGTAACTGACTGTACTGCTGAACTGAATGAATAAGCATTTTCAGAACTCTAATGAAAAACTGATGAACTCATAAAAGGGCTAACAAAAGATCAAGATGAAAAAAGAAATTAATTACATGGGACTGAGTGAACTGATGAGGATGATTATAATTTTTGTGACTTTCTGTTTGAATTAAAAAAAAAAATCCCACAAGGACTCAGAGGCAAAGAATATACAAATCAATTTTCACTGCAAAGTAAAGGAGCTGTTACAGTGGAGGATTACTGGACTGAATGTCAATATTACGACATAGTATGAGTGTGTTTCGTGTTTGGTAATTGCAATCATTGTTGCTTTTGTTGTGGTCATCCATTTACAATGCTTGGTGTCAGTCTATTTATCTCTTGTAAAAATAAAATACAGTGTGTGTGTGTGGAAAAAAAAAAAAAAGAAAGGGCCTGAGAAAATATTTGAAGAGATTATAGTCAAAAACTTCCCTAACATGGGAAAGAAAATAGTCACCCAAGTCCAGGAAGCACAGAGAGTCCCATATGGGATAAACCCTAGGAAAAACACACCAAGACACATATTAATTAAAGTAACAAAAATTAAATTCAAAGAAAAAATATTAAAAGCTGCAAGGGAAAAACAAAAAATAACATACAAAGGAATCCCCATAAGGTTATCAGCTGATTTTTCAGCGGAAAATCTGCAGGCCAGAAGGGAGTGGCAGGATATACTTAAAGTGATGAAAGAAAAAAACTTACAACCAAGATTACTCTACCCAGCAAGAATCTCATTCAGATTTGATAGAGAAGTCAAAAGCTTTTCAGACAAGCCAAAGCTAAGAGAATTCAGCACCACCAAACCAGCTTTACAACAAATGCTAAAGAAACTTCTCTAGCGGGAAATACAAGAGAAGTAAAAGACCCACAAAATCAAACCCAAAACAATTAAGAAAATGGTAATGGGAGCATACATATTGATAATAACCTTGAATGTAAATGGATTAAATGCCCCAACCAAAAGACACAGACTGGCTGAATGGGTACAAAAACAAGACCCATATATATGCTGTCTACAAGAGACCCACTTCAGACCCAGGGACACATACAGACTGAAAGTGAAGGGATGGAAAAAGATATTCCATGCAAATGGAAATCAAAAGAAAGCTGGAGTAGCAATACTCGTATCAGATAAAACAGACTTTAAAATAAAGAACGTTACAAGAGATAAGGAGGGACACTACACAATGATCAAAGGATCAATCCAAGAAGAAGATATAACAATTATAAGTGTTTATGCACCCAACATAGGAGCACCTCAATACATAGGCAAATGCTAACAACCATGAAAGGAGAAATCAACAGTAACACAATAATAGTAGGAGATTTTAACACCCTACTTACACCAATGGACAGATCATCCAAAATGAAAATAAATAAGGAAACACAAGCTTTAAATAACACAATAGACCAGATGGATCTAACTGATATTTATAGAACATTCCACCCAAAAGTGGCAGAATACACTTTCTTCTCAAGTGCACACAGAACATTCTCCAGGACAGATCACAACTTGGGTCACAAATCAAGCTTCAGAAAATTTAAGAAAATTGAAATCGTATCAAGCATCTTTTCTGACCACAACGCTATGAGATTGGAAATCAATTATAGGAGAAAAAAAAAACTGTAAAAAACACAAATACATGGAGGCTAAACAGTGCTCTAGTAAATAAACAAGAGATCACTGAAGAAATCAAAGAAGAAATTAAAAAATATATAGAAACAAATAACAACGAAAACATGACCACCCAAAACCTATGGCACACAGTAAAAACAGTTCTAAGAGGGAAGTTTATAGCAATTCAATGTCACCTCAAGAAACAAGAAAAATCTCAAACAATCTAACCCTACACGTAAAACAACTAGAGAAAGAAGAACAAAGAAAACCCAAAGTCAGTAGAAGGAAAGAAGTCATAAAGATCAGGAGCAGAAATAAATGAAATAGAAATGAAGAAAAAAATAGCAAAGATCAATAAAACTAAAAGCTGGTTCTTTGGGAAGATAAACAAAATTGATAAACCCTTAGCCAGACTCATCAAGAAAAAAAGGGAGAGGACGCAAATCCATAAAATTAGAAATGAAAAAGGAGAAATCACAACTGAAAGTGCAGAAATACAAAGGATTATAAGAGACTACTACAAACAACTATATGCCAATAAAATGAACAACCACGAAGAAATGGACAAATTCTTGGAAAGGTACAATTTTCCAAGACTGAACCAGGAAGAATTAGAAAATATAAATAGACCTATCACAAGTAATGAAATTGAAACCATAATTAAAAATCTTCCAACAAACAAAAGTCTAGGACCAGATGGCTTCGCACGTGAATTCTATCAAACATTTAGAGAAGAGCTAACACCCATCCTTCTCAAACTCTTCCAAAAAATTGCAGAGGGAGAAACACTCCCAGATTCATTCTACGAAGGCACCATCACCATGATACCAAAACCAGACAAAGATATCACAAAGAAAGAAAACTACAGGCCAATATCACCGATGAACATAGATGCAAAAATCCTCAACAAAATACTAGCAAACAGAATCCAACAGCACATTAAAAGGATCATACACCATGATCAAGTGGGATTTATCCCAGGGATGCAAGGATTCTTCAATATACGCAAATCAATCAATGTGATACACCACATTAACAAATTAAGGAATAAAAACCATATGATCATCTCAATAGATGCAGAAAAAGCTTTTGACAAAATTCAACACCCATTTATGATAAAAACTCTCCAGAAAATGGGCATAGAGGTAACCTAACTCAACATAATAAAGGTCATATATGACAAACCCACAGTAAGCATCATACTCAATGGTGAAAAACTGAAAACACTTCCACTAAGATCAGGAACAAGACAAGGATGTCCACTCTCACCACTCTTATTTAACATAGTTTTGGAAGTCCTAGCCACAGCAATCAGAGAAGAAAAAGAAACAAAAGGAATACAAATTGGAAAAGAGGAAGTAAAACTGTCACTGTTTGCCAATGACATGATACTATACATAGAATGTCCTAAAGTTGCCACCAGAAAACTACTAGAACTAATCAATGAATTTGGTAAGGTTGCAGGATACAAAATTAATGCACAGAAATCTCTGGCATTCTTATACACCAACAACAAAAAAATCAGAAAGAGAAATTAAGGAAACACTCCCATTTACCACTGCAACAAAAAAGAATAAAATACCTAGGAATAAACCTGCCTAAGGAGGCAAAAGACTTGTACTCAGAAAACTATAAAACACTGATGAAAGAAATCAAAGATGACATAAACAGATGGAGAAATATACCATGTTCTTGGATTGGAAGAATCAATATTGTGAAAATGACTATACTACCCAAAGCAATCTACAGATTCAATGCAATCCCTATCAAACTACCAATGGCATTCTTCACAGAATTAGAACAAAAAATTTTACAATTCGTATAGAAATACAAAAGACTCCGAATAGCCAAAGCAATCTTGAGAAAGAAAAACGGAGTTGGAGGAATGAGGCTCCCTGACTTCAAACTATACCACAAAGCTACAGTAATAAAGACAGTATAGTACTGGAACAAAAACAGAAATATAGATAAATGGTACAAGGTAGAATGCCCAGAGATAAACCCATGCGCATATGGGCACCTAATTTACAGCAAAGGAGGCAAGAACATACAATGGAGAAAAGACAGCCTCTTCAATAAGTGGTGCTGGGAAAACTGGACAGATACATGTAAAAGAATGAAATTAGAACACTACCTAACACCATACACAAAAATAGACTCCAAATGGATTAAAGACTTAATGTAAAACCAGACACTATAAAACTCTTAGAGGAAAACATAGGAAAAACACTCTTTGACATATACCACAACAAGATCTTTTTTGACCCACCTCCTAGAGTAACGGAAATAAAAACAAAAATAAACAAATGGGACTCAAAAGCTTTTGCACAGCAAAGGAAACCATAAACAAAACAAAAAGACAACCCTCAGAATAGGAGAAAATATTTGCAAATGAAACAACAGACAAAGGATTAATCTCCAAAATATACAAACAGCTCATGGAGCTCAATATCATAAAAACAAACAATCCAGTTAAAAAAAAGTGTGGAAGACCTAAATAGACATTTCACCAAGGAAGACATATAGATGGCCAAGAGGCACTTGAAAAGATGCTCAACATCACTAATTATTAGAGAAATGGAAATCAAAACTACAATGAGGTATCACCTCACGCCAGTCAGAATGACCATTATCAAAAAATCTAGAAACACTAAATGCTGGAAAATGTGTGGTGAAAAGGGAACCCTCCTGCACTGTTGGTGGGAATATAAATTGATACAGCCACTATGGAGAACAGTATGGAGGTTCCTTAAAAAACTAAAAACAGAACTACCGTATGACCCAGGAATCCCACTACTGGGCATATACCCTGAGAAAACCATAATTCAAAAAGAGTCATGTACCACAGTGTTCATTGCAGCTCTGTTTACAATAGCCAGGACATGGAACCAACCTAAATGTCCATCGACAGATGATTGGATAAAGAAGATGTGGCACATATATACAATGGAATATTACTCAGCCATAAAAAGAAACGAAATTGAGTTATTTGTAGCGAGGTGGATGGACTTAAGAGTCTGTCATACAGAGTGAAGTAAGTCAGAAAGAGAAAAATAAATACCATATGCTAACACATATATATAGAATCTAAAAAAAAATAAATGGTACTGATGAACCTAGTTGCAGGGCAGAAATAAAGAGGTAGACATAGAAAATGGACTTGAGGACATGGGGTGGGAGGGCGAAGCCGGGGCGAAATGAGAGTAGCACCGACATATATACACTGCTGAATGTAAAATAGTTGGCTGGTGGGAAGCAGCAGCATAGCACAGGGAGATCGGCTCGGTGCTTTGCGATGACCTGCGATGATGCGGGATAAGGAGGATGGGAGGGAGGCTCAAGAGGGAGGGGATATGGGGACATGTGTATGCATATGGCTGATTTGCTTTGTTGTGCAACAGAAACTAACACAGTATTGTGAAGCAATTATACTCCAATAAAGAGCTATTTAAAAAATAAAAATTAAAAAAAAAATACTTGGGACCAGGAGCATCCCAGCTATTGGGTGGTGAGGGTACCCGGCTCCCGGATCCGCCACGATCAAGCCTCCACCATGCAGGCTGTATTTCTCCTCCTGCTCTTTCCATGATGTCTGACCATCTGGCTGCTCCTGGGCCCCACGAGGTTTCTGCCTTTCCTATTTCCTCTTCCGTCCGTAAACCCCATTACGTGAAACAGCCTGAGTGAGCCTCTGAGTCTGACAACCTCAAGAACCTCTTATGGGCTGGAGGTCAGTGCCTTAAAATGCCATTATGAAGACAAAATGAAAACCAGTCAACAAAAACTGAAGAGTTGAAAGCAGCAAGTAAATCCAGCAAATGGACCATTTGGCATCCTGGCCGTGGGGTGAATTGGATTTCAGGCAATCGGGCTGCCCTCTCCCCTCCGGCCCCACATGAGCCCCAGGTTGCCCCTGGGATACCCTAGGCAAAGTCAGGAGCTGATGACAGCCCTCCAGAGGCCATGGATGTGACCCCTCCCCCTCCCTCCCGCACATCCCCACAGCCCAGTGGCTCCTACTGGGTCCCTAACACTGATTTCCCAGCAACTTCTTCATCCCAGCTGTAGATTACACCCAACGTTAAGGTCACTGGAGTCGCTCAGAAGAGACTCTGGCCCTTTGCAGAGAGGAGAGGAGAATGAAGAGACACCTGAGAGGGAGACTGCTAATACTGTCCCCCAGCAGAGGCTCGCGCTGCGTGGTAGCACCACCTCTGCCCAGCAAAGCCCCTGAGAAAACGCCAGCTGATAACCAGCTCTTCCTTCCTCCTGGTGTACGTGGGGCTGCCAGGGGTGATGGTTGGAGATAACAAGCCAGGATGCACGTCTGATCCACCCGCAGGTCAAGAACTCTTTGCTTTGAGATGACAATCATTGTTTTATGAATTATGTTGTTCTTTTAAAATAGCACTTTGACGCCTACTACTGTTCTTCACTATTAGTCCTGAGGGTCCCCAAACGCCAGCGAGCTGCTGTCACTCATAATTGGCGAATGATTAGACATCAGTCATTCATTTCTGCCTTCCTGAGCTCCAACTCCGAGGGGCAGGAGGATGCAGAGGTCTAGGACTGCCCTAAGATCCGCACCAAAAGACCCAGTTCACCCTCACCTACCGTCACCAGGGTCCGGCTCCCACCTCGCCATTGGACCTGCTTTTACCAAGGGTGGAGGTGGCTGCCTTGTTGCTGAACGTAAGGGAACCTTTTCAGCCCCTCAGATCTTGTTCAGCTTCTCTTAAGAGAGGTGGACGCCATCAGCTCTCTTGATATTCTCACTGTGATGGTTAATTTTATGTGTCAACTTGACAGGGCTAAGGGGTACCCAGATAGCTGGTGAAACATTATTTCTGGATGTGTCTGTGAGGGTGTTTCTGGAAGAGATTAGCGTTTGATTCAGCAGACTGAGGAAAGAGATCCGCCCTCACCAGTGTGGGCGGGTATCATCCAAGCCATTGAGGACCCAAATGGAACAAAAAAGGGAAGGAAGGGTGAGTCGTCTCTCTCTTCCGGAGCAGGGACATCCATCTTCTCTCCCTCACAACCTCAGACACCAGAGTTCCCAATTCTTGGGCTTTCGATCTGGGACTGAATTACACCAGCTTGCAGATGGCAGATCAGATCGTGGGACTTCCATGACCTCATGAGTCGACGCCTATAAATCTCCTCTTTTTGTTTTTTTTTGGTTTTCTTGGCCACACCACACAGCTTGTGGGATTCCCCGACCAGGGATGGAGCCCACGCCCCCTGCAGCTGAAGCTCAGAGTCTTAACCACTGGACCACCAGGGAAGTCCCTAAATCTCCTCTTACATGTATCTACGTATGCCCTGCTTCTTCTGTTTCTCCGGAGAGCCTTGACTAATACATTCTCCTTTCCTGCATCTTGTCTTCCATGCACTCCTGTTTTTTTACCCCTATGACTTGTCCTTCCTAGTGGCCTTAATAATAAAAAATAAAAAATAATTAAAAAAAAAAAACCTTTAATGAGGTATAATTTAAATATCACAAAATTCACCAGATGACTTGCTTGACCCAGACCTCGTGCCTGAGTTCCAGGGACCTCACTCATCAGGTCAGCTCCTCCTCTGTGCTCCCTACCACAGTGGACAGCATCACCACCCCCCCAGTGCCCAAGCCAGGTTCCTCCGAGCCGTGGCAGGCTACCCCTAACAGGCCTAAAACCCACGCCCAGCTCTCCGGCTACACTTGGTAAGGCCACCACCATCACTCAGAGCTGGGTTCCTACAGCCCCTCCACCTGGCCTTCCTTCCCGCAGTCTTGGCCACCCCTGCCCACATGGCCACCAACAGCATCTAAAACACGCGTCTGATGATGCCACACCCCCCTGAAAATCCTTCAGCGGCCCCACTCTTCTGGGTTAACGCCAGTCCCCTTGTTGGGGTTTCATAAGGCTCTGCTCCCAGGTGCTTAGCTGAGGCTCCTTAGGCCTTTGAAATGCAATGAACATGGGTGGTTCCAGCCCCTGTCCCAAGGACACTTAGGCCAGACCCTTGGTTAGAAAGGGGGAAACTCGGGAAGGATTCAGAGGAGCCACCAGTTCTCCTGTCTGCTTCATGTTGTCCCAGCTGGTCTGTGGAATCTATTTCTGAACGGAATGAATGGACCGCTAGCTTGGGCGTTGACTTGCCCAACCTTCAAAGACAAACAGAACAGGCCTCCGGGACCAACATCTCCCTGTACTTCACTTACTGCATCCGCACCCTGGGACAAACAGGCAGCTTACCATCCCATTTTGTCCGTTGTATTGAGACGGGGAGAGAGAGAGCAGCTGGGTTTGCCTCTCCGATGGGCTGAAAAAATTTTAAAGAAAGACAATTCCATCTATTTACAAAATAGGATTACAGTTTTGCAGACTCCTGCTGAGGCCTGGGGGAAACTTTGAAAACACATTCATTTTGTTTCATCCTTATCAGAGTCTTCTGCCCTCCCTTCCCCCACCCCGGCCAACCTTGTGCGAGCCGGAGATCTCCTTTCCCAGATCCTGGGGAGGTGATGCTCAAGGTCATCGCGCACCTAGACTCCTCGCCAGGAGGCCCACATCGTTGGTCCAAAAAGTGCCCCCTCTGGAAAGACAGGAGCGTCGGCAGCTTTCTCAAGAGAGCAGTCCTGCTAGCAAGCATGGCCCTCTCCTCCTCCCCCCGCCCCAAGACCTACAGCCTGGGAAGGATCAATCTCTCTGTCTGTAGGGGGAAGGAAGCAAGCAGAAGAAAAGCAAGGGCAAGGGACTCAAGTTACTGTGGGTGGTGTTTGAGCTCCCATAATAATAAACTCTTTGGGCAAATTGCAGTCTCACTGGGCAACAAATAATCTTGATACAAAGCCTTTCTTCCCTGCACCAGAGGGGGGGAAAAAAAACATGGTAAACAGGAGGAGGGAAAATCAATTCCTAATGCACTTTGTTCATTGAATGAGAGAATCTCAGTTCAAGTCCGTCCCTTCCTGCCTTCCTGCATTAACTTTGTCAATTTCCCACCTCCCTCCCACCCCTCTTGTGAGTGGCTGGCTTTGGGTGATGAGTGGGGGTCCAGGTTTGGGAGGTGAGCGGAAGAGGCAGACAGCCCCTTGGGCTGGGTCATGACTTCTTAACTCTGTTCTGTTGGCGTGAGGGTGGGGGTCTCCAGGTTGACTGAAAGAAATCGCAGAATGTGAGGGGCTTTGGAGAGCATCTGTTTGAATCACCTTATTTTAGAGATTAGGAAAATGAATTTCAGAGTGGTTGAGATCTCGTCCAAGGTCGTTTAGCTCCTCTCTGCTGAGCCAGCCCATAAAGGAGCTAAATGAATGAGGAAACCACTCGCCCCACACCCTCCAGGTCCAGGGTAGGAACTACCCAGACACAGATGGAAACCGAATCTGCGGCAACTTGGATTTTGTTGCCTGAGGTCGAATGAAGAACTCTTCAAGGGATAATGGCTCCGTAACTCAGGCGCTAAAGTAATGGAAGTGAGAGGGAAGATCGCCTCCTGCCTCTAAATCTCTGGGGGACAGCGCGCGGTGAGAAAGGGGGAGATGGAATGGGTGCCTCAGGGTCCCTGAAACAAATCCAGAGAGAAGTGCTTAGGAGATAATCGCATCTACAAGGGGGAGGGCAGTGCCCTTCAGATGGTAAATCTCTCTATTACCAAGGACGGTTCCTTTACTGTCAGTTTGGAGGCTCACCCAGGCTACAGCCGAGGTGCTTGGCATGTCCATTGCTTCTGAACCCAACCTGGCAGGTCCCACCCCACCCTCCCAGTCTGGGGCGTGGGGGGATGGGCAAGTAGCGAGGCCAGAGGTGGCAGGTCCCTGGCGCTGTGCAGGGGAGCTGGGAGGTTCTGAAGCCCCCCATCCTGACACCCCCCACTTAGGGAAGTCACCAATCCCTAGAGTTGCCAGATTTAGCGAATAAAAATATGGGATGCCCAGGCAAGTTTGAAAAATAGCTCTAACTGCCTAACTTTTGTAATGTTTTGCAGGGAAAACATGTAGGACATTAGGGTGTTCTGACAGGGTCAATCTGGGTCATAGGGCAAAGTCATTAAGAGAGGACGTGTCGCCTATAGACAGGACACCTGGCTATGCTTCCAACCCCTGAGTCCCAAGCAGACATGTGGAACTGTGACCTGCCCCCAACACAGGGGTCTACTTCTTCCAAGGGAAATTCCATCTCAGTGTCAACTTGGCAGGCTCAGTCTCCCCAAGTCCCTCCTCACTGCAGAAGGAGGTCCCAAAGAAAAGGGGCTCTCAAGAGTGGGTCATCCCAGGAGGGCTTCCTGGCAGAAGCACACTGTGAAGAAGGGGGAAGAGGGAGGATTTCCATAATACCCCAGAGCTCCAGCATCTTCTACGTTGAAACGTTTGGGGAGGGACTTCCCTGGTGGTCCAGTGGGTAGGACTCCGCACTCCCAATGCAGGGGGCCCAGCTTCAGTCCCTGGTCGGGGAACTAGATCCCGCATGTGTGCCACAGCTAAGAGTTCACATGCTGCAACTAAGACCCAGGGCAGCCTAAATAAATAAATAAATATTTGTGGACATTCTCAAAGGATCAAACAACTAGCACTGAAATTAAAGTGACAAATGGTTGATTAAATAGGACATAGGGTTTGGGCTATGCAGCCGGCCTGCTGTGCAAGCTCAGGCAAGACACTTGATCTTTCTGAGACTCGATTTGCTTATTTGTGAAATAGGAGCTGGTAACAGACCTGCCCAGGCCACAGGCTGTTTGAAGAATCACGTGGGATGGTGGAAATAAAAACACTTTTAAATAGTAAACTACTACTCACTGGACTCTCAGCCACCAATAAAATTGCGCCTGAACTGGCATCAAGCACCAGGCTCAGTATTTTACGTGCTTTATCTCACTGTCTTTCAATCAATCTAACCGTCACAAGCCCGTGGGGCACATCTATTACTTCACTTTACAGCCGAAGACGCTCCGACGTCCAGTAACTGCCTGGTCCCGTGGTTGGTAAACAAAAGACACCCTGATTCCAAACCTACTGCTCGTTCATTCCTTGTGTCCACAACCATTGGGTGACCGTTTGCTGTGTTTGGGCAGTGTGGGGCGAGGGGGTTGAAGTCAAATTGAATGACCATTTCCAAAGCATTTCCTATGAGCCAGGCGCCATGTCAGGTCCTTTGCATGGCATAGGAACTAATATTACTCCCATTTTACCAAGGAGGAGACTGTGACTCAGAGAGGTTAAGTGGCAAACCCAAGGCCACACAGCTAATAAATATCTGGTAGAGTCTGGATTTGAACCCAGGTCATTCGACCCTAGAGGCCTTGCTCTTCATCACCGTAGTACTATACAAACAAAAAGTTTTTATACATATATAATAATATATAATAATTAATATGTAATATAATAATATAATACATTATATTATTAATATTATATATTATATAATATATTGTAATGTAATATGTTATATAATAATATTAATATGCTATATTATTAATGTTATATATAATATATTATAATATATACAATAATATATTATATATAACATTAATAATATAATATAGTATATAATAATATAATATTAATAATATAATGATATGTAGTATTATCATCATCATCATCAAAAACATCCCCTGGGCTCTAATGATAGAGCTCTAATAAATTACTATGTCAGGCTTTGGAGTCAAGTTTGTGAAGTTCAGAGAGAAGCTCCTGGGTGCAGACTCCTGAAAATGCTTTGCAAGAAGAATCAAACGTTTTCCTTTCAGGAGAAGCATAGACATGCAAATCCGAGGCTAAGGCTCAAAGACAAAGAGGGAGAGACATGGGGCTTAACATTATGATCTGCAACATTTCCACGTCGGCACTGCTGCGTCTCATCTCCCCACATCCCCTCGGAAGAATTATCTTTCTCAGTTAGAGCGATCGTCGCACCATCTATCAGCCAGACCCACGGTGCTCCAGGCTCAGAGCTCGCTGAGTCAAGGAGAGGAGGGCAGCCATCTCCGGACCCCCCATCCGCCCAAACACACACCCGCCCCGACTGAGACTTCACCAGGGGAAGGAAAAATGGCTCGTAATGCCCGTACATTAAGAAGCGTGTAATTATGCGTAATAAAAAGACACTGGCCCTGGTGTATATAAACACAGCTTTGACCGAGTACACTTTCCCAGACAGCCCTTCCGGCTCACAACACAGCCATCAAGCATCCTGAACAGACCAGACGGTTGCCATCCAGGCCTCCACGCGGCTCTGGACTGGGGTGGGGGCTGGGGGCTGCAGGGCGGGATGCAGGAGATGGATGCTTGTTTGGGAAGGGGGCTGAGCCAGGAGCCGGCGGGCTGGGGGAAGGACATTTACAACCAGGACAGAATCTGGGACGGGGACCAAAGTCCGCCACCCCAAGTTCGGTTCGCCTCGTAACTATCCTGCTGAAGGGCCACGGACTCACTTACACCCTTCCCCGCTGCACGAGGTTTGACCTGGGCGCTAACTCTCCTCCTTTTCCAGCTGCACCTGCCGGGATGCTCCTCCTTCCTTGGACAGGGACTAGGGCAGACTCAGAGCACAGATGAATGAAGATGCTGCCGAGAATGAACTAACAGATGAAAGAGTAACTCTAAGACGGTTCCAGAGTACAGGTCCCAGGAGTGGGAAGAGCCACTCCCTTCTCTGCCTGCGCGTAACCTCCCTGTGAATCTCAGCTTTGCCCCTGGATGTGGGGTGACCCCGGGTGACAGCAGAACGTCAAGGCACCCCCAGTGCCGCGGGATGATTCCCTGTCGCTGCAGCTCACGCCACAAGTAGGATTTGTCAGGCAAAGGGACAGGCAGAGCATGGCAGCCATGAGGGCTTGGCCTAGGAGAGCAGAGCCAATGGATCGGGCAGGAGCTGCAGCTCTCCCAGTGGTGGTACCCAGCTAAGGAGTCAGTACTTTATTTTCTGCCAGCCACAGACACGCGGGGATACAGCACGAGCAAAGCCGGGAGTCCGACAGTCTGTGGCTCAGGCGAGACAGACTGTAGGTCACGGGTAACCCCTGCCAAGGAGGGGGGCACCTCATCCGTTCCCCCTCCCACCGGTGCAGACACACCCTCTGTGTGGCGACCATAAGACAGAATTACGACTCTGGGCGTCAGTGAACCTTTCTAAGGAGAGGGTTGAAATGATCAGCTTTTGTTTTAGAAAAATCAGAGTTAAGGAGAGAGTGGCTGGGAGGACGAGGGGAGTCAGTGGTTCTCAACCAGGACGGCAGCACACCTACCACCATCGCCCCAGGGCACTTGAAACCTGTTGGGTATTTTTCTTTCTTGCAAGGACCGGGGAGGGCACACCTGCACGGAGTGGGCAGGAGGGAAGCATCCTGCGGTGCCCAGGACAGTCCCTCCACAATAAAGAGCCGCCCTACCCTGATGCTGCAGCACGCCAGTCAAAGAGCCCCAAAAGAGGCCCTGGCAGCAGCTGAGGAAAGTGATACTGAGGGGCTGATGGACCCATCCAGCTTTTAGGGAAAAAGGACGCCATGCCCACCGAGTTTCTGCATTGTGTGCCCAGCTGGCTGAGGGTTTAGGGATGTGATGGGGACACCAGGTTAGAGGTACCTGGGTGGCAGGGAGGGGCAGCGAGCAACAAGTTTGGATGGAGACAGTCTTGTTGTGCCTTTGTCAGGGGACCCTTGATGGGGCTGGCCCGTGGGAGCACCTCCGAGCTGGCCGGGGTCTCTGCAGATGCTGAAAGGGAAATGGGCAAACAGAACTCCTTGTGCCTTGCAGGCCCCTCTGGTCCACTGCATCCCCAGCAGCTCAGGGGCTCTGGAAGGACAGGTGGGCAGGTGGGTGGCACAGAAAGAGGGGGCTGGTAGAGAAGGGGGACACCCCTCTCGATTCTGACTTCTCCCTTCAGCTCCCCATCGTAAAGACACCACATTTTCGTGTAACCAGTAGCCAGAGGGGGATGGGAGCTGCTAATTTCATTTCATTAGATCCCAGCAGCCTTCGATTACTGCAGGCAGGAGGGAGGAAGCCGAGCTGATGTGTTTTAAAAAGCCGCAGTTTTGCGCTGTTTTTAATTTAATGCTGTCGGTAAAAGATGCTGCCTTGGAGTTGCTAACGATTCTCGCGAATTATTTTGGTTGATTTATACATCCCTCCGACTTTAAATAACGAGGGAGGAAGGAGAGCGGGTCACTCCTGGAGCTGCAAACCTGCAGCTGAAAGAAGATGCTACTGAGATTCAGACTCAGGAGTGCTTTCCTTTGAATTGTATTTCCTGGTGGGGGGGGGCATCTCCGGTTTCCCACCTCCCGCATCCCTAGTCACTGCGCATTTATAAACGGAGTGCAAACTCGGGACACCTTTCTCCTCCCCAAGACACATCCTACGGTCCCAGCCCAAAGAACCGTTGCGATTCGTGTATTTGGAGTCTTTATCGTGAGCCAGATCTCCGGCAAGGCAATTTATCTGCACAAACTCTGAGGCTCACATCTATGCCGAGAAGTGGCTTGACTTTCCCTGTGTCCCTGAGGAATTCAATGAAGCTCTGAGAGGCTGGGGATTGGCTCAAGGTCACCCAGCTGGGAAGTGATAGAAATAGTGTTCAAGTTCAAGTGTTCCAGCAGGACCCTTCTCGTTGGACTCAGTATCATACCTGCAGGGCTACAAGAAATGAATGAGCAAATAAACTCAACTTGTCTGACTCCAGACTAGATGTCCCTCCTCTTTACCCCCCATCATCCAGGGGGCTCCAAAGGGACCATGCTGACCAGAAATGCCACGACCAAAGACAGAAAGTGAAATTCTCACTTCCGGACCACAGCATCCAATGGGTATCTGATTAGCAGCAGAACCGAGGGTCCTGGTCCTGCAACTTGTCCCAGGGTCCCCAGGCAGGGATTCATCTGTCAGGAAAACAGAGTTTGGTGTCTGACGAGGATCTGAAAGAAGCTTCCATTTATCTCGATTCACTGCTTGTCTCCATCAGGAAAAATGTCTCCTGTCTGCTGGTGCCCCTGTTTCTTCTCCATCCCTTCAAAATAAAATTAGAGGCAACCAGCGAGAGTATTAAGCCCCTTCCAAATTTCCGCTCCTCATCAGGTCATGTCAGGGCCAGAGCTTCTGGCTCTGCAGCCCGGGAGTGAGGGTCTCTGCTGGGAGCAGCATTGGGTGGGCAGGGGCTGGGAAGGAGCCCAGTTCAAAGGACGGGGGAGGCTGGTCTCTCCATCACCAGGAAGTCAGGACAACTGCATTAGAGATTCAGCTCAGCTGGGCGGCTTTGAGCCCGGCTGGGCCAAGACATTCAGAAAAACAGCCCAAATCATGAGCAGAGAAATAGAGGCCCCGGGAAGCCTCATGACTTTCCCATCAAAGGAGCAGCAATCAGTGTATATGTAAAATGCTGCAGATTTCCATGGCAGGCGTACCTTCTGGGCTCCTGGAGCTGGAAAGAGCATGGGCTTCAGAGGCAGAGGTCCTGGGTTCAAATCCCAGCTCTGCCACTTAGTAGCCATGTAGCCTCAGGCAAGTTATTGAACTTTCTTCAAACTCTGTTTGCCTGATGTAAAGTGGACCTGTCATTCTCCAGCTGACCAGGACAGCTTAACTAAGAGACCAGAAGCATCCATTTGAGGACACAGCATGAAATGAAAGTGGGAGCCCCTTGTTCAAAAAGTATTAAGAATTTCAAGGTGACGACATGGGAGCACTCAGCCAGGGGTGGGCCCCTTCTCAGCACACAGAGACTGCACAGAGCGTCTATCCATGAAGCTGGCCCTGGAAAGGGATGTTTTATCCAGATGGGGATAGGGTTACAGGAAATCACAGGGGCTGGGACTGTCCTGGAGCTGCAACGGGTGTGAGTGGCCTGGAGAAAGCCAGAGCTGTCACCCCGCTGGGGGAGAAGACCTGAGAACTGGGACAGAGCCTTGGATGGAGGACCCACCTGTGACGTGGGAGGGGGAGGAGGGAAATCCCTCCACCCTCTCTTTCCCCCTTAAAGCCCCCGCCCTCGGCAGCACCCGAGTAGCAGCCTGAGTCAAGTGAGTCGATGTGGTCCGTGTAGGTGTGTCTCCTGGGCTCGGAGATGAAGAAGGATGGAGAGTGAACCTGGAGACTGAGCATCTCTCAATGTCGTGAGGAGGGTTGGATGCTAGGAACCACGCAGCACAGAGGAGGCCCTTGAAAGGGTTATTCTGCTTCCACGTGAGGCGTGGATTTCTCTGCCCAACCCACACCCTGGGGCTCTTGTTCTGGATGCTTTTACCTCCTCTCTCGACTGTAGGTTCCCTGTGGAATCTCCCAGGCTGGCACACAGTGGGCGCTCAGAATTACCAGTTGTTGAATGAATCTGGCTGCGAGCAGGAGTCACTCATTTACAGCAAATCCGGGTGCTGTCTCTGAAATCTGCCTTCACTGGTGAGCCAGGGCAGGGGCAGGAGGGAGACACTGAGCAGGCCGGTCCCCGCAAGGCTCTGGGCCCACCAGGCCCGGCCAGGCAGAGGCTGCAGCCCTCAGGACCCAGTGCCCAGACACAGGAGTTGAAAGAGACTGAGGTCAAAGCAGGGGATATAAAGGCCCAGAGCTGAAGAGGCTCTGCATGGAAATCGGGGGACCCAGGCTCCAGGACCCAGGCACCAGCCAACACTCAGCAGCCTTCGCTGTCTTGCGCCTCCGGCCGCCCTCAGGGAAAGCCCCCACGAGGGAGCAGATGCTCTCAGTTCTAGGCAAAGCTGCGTTCACACCCACCAACCCATTAGCAAAATGTCAGCCTGCCTGGGAAAAGCATCCTTGTGCACAGAAAGCTTTCTGTGCGTCCCCACAGAGCCAGCTGCAGGCTGAGTGCCATGCAGGGGCAGCCGGCATCACCCGGGACCACGCCCCCCTTCCAAGAATGAAAGAGACCTTGCCTAGGTCAGAGCTGAGGAGCCCCCATCAGAGGCCACCCCGCCTGGTGTGGCTCACCAATGCTCCAAAACCAGGGCCATCTTTGGAAGGCCCTTTGTCTCCTCTGCCAGTGGGTCAAGGTCATGCTCTAGCGTCTCAGCTCTCTTGGGATGCCAGCGTGCACTGCGGAGTCCTGCCTCAGGCCGTTTCCTGGGCTGGGGAATGCTTTACCTCTCCATCCACCCAAATTCTGCTTCTTGAGGTCTGCTTTGTTTCCCCAAGAAGCGGGCCCCGAGAGGATTTGCTAAGTACAAGGGACCCCAGCAGGGGAACGGAGAAGTGATCCCGGGAAGGGAAGGCAGCAGGAAAGGACAGTTACTAACCAGCTACCGAAGAAGGCAGCTGGGCTTAATCTCCCAGGAAAACTCTAAGAAATAATGCAAAACACAGTATTTGAAACGACCCACCCCAGGCCCCCTGCAAGGGGTGAGCTGATTCACCTTGATTGTTGAAATGGCCTCCTAAGTGGTCTCCCTGATTCCATCTTTGAGCCTCCTACAGTCACAGTGATCCTGTTAAAATGCGGTATTCCTCTGCTCAAAACCCCCCATGAGAGTAAGGGTCCTTACAGGGACCATAGGGTGCTACATCATCCAACCCACTACCACCACCCCGATTTCATATCCTGCTACGTACTCCACCCAGCCACACTGGATATTCCTTACTCCTGCCCCAGGGCCTTTGCCCTTGCTGTTCCCTCTGCCTAGAAAGCTTTTTCTCCAGGCTGGCTCTCTCCTGTCTTTCAAGGCTTTATGCAATGCCACGTGCTCGGTGAGGCCTTCCCCCGCTACCCTATGTATAAAATCGTACCTTCCAATGTCTTCTCTGTTTTTCTCCACCACCATGCCATATATTTGATTTTATTTTTCTTGCTTATCTGTCTCCCTCATTAGAACATAAGCTCCATGAGGGTGAGAGTTCTTGTTCATTTTCTTCAGTGCTCTATTCTTAGCATCTAGAACTGTGTCTGACCCGTGACGGGTGCTGAAAAATGTCTGTTGAATGACTAGATGGAGGGAAGAGGAAGGATGGTGTTTCAGTTATCTATTGCTTTGAAACAAACCACCCTAAACTCAGAGGCTTGAAATAACAACAGTCATTCATTCAGCAATTTGGGCAGGGCTTGGGAAAACAGCTTATCTCTGCTCCACGTGGCAGCAGCTGGGTGGCTCAAAGGTGGGGCTGCCTCAGCAGGTGAAGGCTGGAGTCGTCTGAGATCTCACATGTTTAAAGCACCGACTGTCGTCTGCAACCTAGGCTGGGACCGTCAGCCAGAACAACACACTGGCCTCTCTGTGTAGCTCTTCTCATTCTTATGACATAGTAGCTGAGGTCTAAGAGGGACTCTCCCAGAAGGCAGGATTTGGAGCTACCCATTTCTTTTTTTTTTTTTTTTTAATTTAATTTTTATTCTATATTGGAGTATAGTTGATTTACAATGTTGTGTTAGTTTCCGGTGTATAGCAAAGTGATTCAGTTATGCATATACATATATCCATTCTTTTTCAGATTCTTTTCCCATATAGGTTATCACAGAATACTGAGTAAGAGTTCCCTGTGCTATACGGTAGGTCCTTGTTGACTATCTATTTTATATATAGTAGCGTGCCTACGTTAGTTAACCCCAGACTCCTAATTTATCCCCCCACGTCTTTCCCCTTTGGTAACCAGACTTTGAAACTTTGTTTTCAAAGTCTGTGAGTCTGTTTCTGTTTTGTAAATAAGTTGATTTGTATAATTTTTTTAGATTCCACATATAAGTGATATCATATGATATTTGTCTTTGTCTGACTTACTTCACTTAATATGATAATCTCTAGGTCCATCCATGTTGCTACAAATGGCATTATTTCATTCTTTTTTTACGGCTGAGTAATATTCCGTTGTATATATGTACCACACTTCCTTTATCCATTCCTCTATTTTGCAACATCTATGTTGCTTCCATGTCCTGGCTATTGTAAATAGTGCTGCAATGAACGTTGGGGTGCATGTATCTTTTTGAATTATGGTTTTCTCCAGATATATGCCAGGAATGGGATTGCTGACTCATATGGTAGTTCTATTTTTAGTTTTTCAAGGAACCTCCATACTCTTTTCCATAGTGGCTGCACCAATTTACATTCCCGCCAACAGTGTAGGAGGGTTCCCTTTTCTCCACACCCTCTCCAGTATTTATTGTTTGTAGAATTTTTGCTGATGGCCATTCTGACCGGTATGAGGTGATGCCTCATTGTAGTTTTGATTTGGAGCTGCCCGTTTCTTAAGGCCTAGGTCCAAAAACAGGTGCAGCATCATTCTACCACATTCTATTGGTCAAGTAGACACAGTACCCAGATGCAAGGAGAGGAGACATAGACTCCTACCTTTTGATGGGAGAAGCAGCAAAGATTTCAGGGCCATGTTTTAAGAAAGAAGAAGGAAGGTAACCTGAACTGGGCACCTACCTCATGCCAGCTTCAGTGTAGGACATTTCCATTCATCCACGAGTGGGAAAGAACATGCCACCATGTTGCATTGCAGAAAAGTGACACATGTCTGGTGTGTGTCTGCTCCAGAACACGGAACTCTCCAGAGAAGAGAGAGAAAGACATTCCTGGTAGAGGGGAAAGTCTGACAAACCTCGAGGCCAGGAAAAATTGTGGGAAATAGGGACTCCTCTTCTGCCAAGGCTTCTCCATCAGACACTTGGTCCCTTAACTCTGCCCTGAGTTCCTGGTTCCTCCAGAGCGGGTTCGGGATTCTGCAGAGAATCCATGCCGCCATGCGGGGGAGGTTTCTGCTGTTGGGTAGTGAGCCCATTACAGGCAGGGCACGTGAGCTGAGCTACTCCTGAATTCCCTGGAGATTCTGGCCAAGGACTGGACGCCTGTCACGGGCAGCGTAAACGTGGTGATCGACGGACGTGCTGGCCTCGATGTTCTAGCTTTCCCGTTCTAAGATTCGAGGAATCTAAAGCACTATTTCCCCAGAGAAGGGGATTCAGTCTCAGACCAGGGTGTTTTTGAGTCTTTTCCAAGAGGGCTTAGCTACAGGTGGACCAAAATGACTTGCTTTTAAAACAGTGCTGTGTCTCCAGCCCAAATAAAGGGTTAGACCTTCTCAACTGGGCATTATTAACATTGTGGGCCATGTCATTCTTTGTTTGGGGACCGTCCTGTGCATTGCAGGACATTTAGCAGCACCCCTGGTCTCTACTCTCTAGATGCCTGTAGCAAGCTCTCCCCCGCCCCGGCTGTGACAACCAAAATGTCTCCAGATATTGTCAACCTTCCCCTTGGGGACAAAACTCCCCCCAGGTGAGAACCACCAGATTCAAGTGATGCTGAAGCTGCCTATTTGCAGTGTTTTCTCAGCTCTGGATCTGTCTGATGTTTTCTCCTCCAGTTCAGTTACAACTGTGAGTCGTTTTCATCTTCTGGACACCGTGAAAATGTATTTGCCTTTCATTCTGGTTATTGGAAAACTTAGAACCAAACCCATTTCAGCGTATATTCCCCCAGGACATGCCTCTTTAAGCTTATTTCTGTCCCATTCTGCATTCTTTCTTTTTCCACCCAAACTTTTAATTTACATCGGTCTTTTTATATTTTATGCATTTTGCGGGGATCTGCTTTACATCTTTTCTAGAGGAACAGAGGATACAAAGAGCAAAATAAATAACTGCTGTCCAGGTAAATATCCACAGGGATGACATCACCGAGAAAGCACATACTTGCCTGGAGGGAAATAGGACAACCAACCACAAAGGGCCCGGGAGGATGTAGAACCAGGCTGGTCCAAGCCAGTCACAGGGCAAGACGGAGTGTGGAGTGGGGGGTCACCTCGGGTGACCTTCTGGAGGGACGAATTAGCGGCAGAGGCTGGGATGGTCAAAATCTCTCCCCAGGAAGAGGCCGAGTTCTGTTCACAAGAAGGGGTTTTAATGGATGGTGTTGGTGAATGGCCAGACCCAGCTTGCTCTCCCTGTGAATGAACCATCTTGAAAGTAGATCCTCCAGCCCCACTTGATATGGCAAACTGATGTTCATGGCTCAGAGACAGGCTGTCCCCACCAACACACACTTTTTAAAAGTCTCTGCCTTCTCTGACCAACCAACCCCTCTCTGGTACCAAGTGGTATTTCTCCTTCATGGGACTAATCTCCATGTAATTTTACATTCCTTTGTTCAACTCTTTCGTGGATGTCTTCTTTCTGCACTAGTCTTTAAGCTCTTGAAGACGTGACTGGCATGTGTTACCATGATAACCCAAGAAGCTAGCCCAGTGCCCTAGCACACAGTAAGCACTTGACAAATATTTGTTGAATGAACAACAAAAGTGGAGGAGAGGGTGTCAAGAGGCAAAACAGTTAACGGTCCCTTGAAAATTTGGGCAGCATTTCATGTAGTAGCTGGGACTTGAACTGACCTTGAAGAATGAATAGATTTTTGTATTGGTGGAGACAGCTGGAAGGACATTCTAGGTGCATGGAACAGAATAAATAAAGTAGGTACAACGTGAGTGTGTGTGTGTGCGTGTGTGTGTGTGCGCCTGTGTGTTGGGACAAAAGTCAAGCTAGTGGAAGTTCAGGTGGAGAAAAAGTGGGACACCAGGTCAGCTGGCAGGTAGATAGATTACTGAGGGTCTGGAAGCCAGACAGAGGAGCTGGTACATGGAAAGAATGAGAGATTTCAGAGCAGAGCAGTGATTCTAGGAAGAGAGGAAGTAAAGTCTAGTAGCAGAGAGAGGGGACAGAGGGGTGGGGATGGCTGGGAGGCCAGTTAGGAGGCTGGTTAGGACCCAGGAGTGCTCTGATGAGGACCTGGCATGGAGAGGCCAACGTGGATAAGGAGACATTTAGAAGAAAGTCACCCACCAGCCTGGTGACGGCTCTCTGCCGAGGACCTCTCCACAGGAAGTGTTCTCCTCCAGCCCAGAGTGTAAGGAGCCAGCCCACCAGCCAGCGGGCAGAGCAGTGGCACCAAAGGCCCTGGTGCAATTTCCAGACTCTCTGTCTCCGAATGCCCCATGCTCTGCTCTGTGCCCCCTTCTGAACAAGCGGATCAATACCAGCCATTGGGACTGGTGCCCAAGACAGAGGACAAGGTTAGCTGTCTGCATGGAACACCCTGAAAACCCAGTAGAACAGGGCTGCCTGGGTGACTTGTTGTTTATTAATAATATAAATACGTAAATGTTAACAAGGGCCATATTGATCCCAACATGCGAACCATCCATCATGAGGGTGAGGAACGGGGTGTTGTAAATATCAAACACTAAGTCTGCAGCCTGAGACTTATCAATACAGGTGGACTAAGGCTGGGGCAGGCCCTGAGGCAATTTTACTAATGAGAGCAATTCCCAGGGCTCCACCCGGTATGGGGATTAAGAGGGGAAGGGAGATGTACATGCACAGGGACCCTAGAGCGAAATCCTCCCCTTTCCTCCTTCTCTGTGGGCAGGAAGAACAGCCATCAGAGCTCCCGAAATCCCTCACTCAGGGTCTACCAGCCTGGAAAAGGGCCCGCCCAAGTGTGAGGAGGGGTCCCATCTCCTCTTACCCCGAGACAACAAGAGCTCAGAGGTTAAGCACATGGGCTTGGAATCAGGCCGACCTGGAGTCAAATCCTGCCCCCGCTGTTTACTAGCTTTGCAAACTTCTTAAGTCTAACTGCTCTAAGCATCAGTTTACTCATCTGTAAAATGGGAATGTTGATACCAATGTGCAAGGTTGTTGTGGGGACTAAATGGGACAATGTCTACAAAGTAGATATAAAGTAGACCTCCATGATGGTTGTTGTCGTGGTGACAGAGCAGCCAGGGGCTCTCAGCCCCATCAGATCTCTCCCAACATTAAGGACATAATACAGAATAGCTCCAGTCCCAGGCATTCCATCACCACCCCCAGAAGGCTGCCCAGTGACGTGGCGTCTAGTGTGGAGGATGGAGCAGCCTGGCCCCAGCCTTAGCCCTCCCTCCTCAGCTCCATTCTCCTGGTTGATTCTGTTTGAATACCCACACGTGTCAAGGACGCACTGGGCAGGGGGCTGGGGAAATGGGCAATGCTGAGGTGGTCCCTGCCTTCGGGGATTTCAAGCTAGAGATGGGGAGACGGATGAGCACCTGACAAGTGCCTAAGCCCTGGGGGCTTAAAGGAAAATGAGGTCACGCCCAGCTGAGGGGGAGCCATGAGGGGTTCCCTGGAGATGAGCTGAGAGTGGGCACCAGGAAGGGAGAGAGGATGCGAGCTCTCCAGCCTAGGCTCACGCGGAGCGGGATCTGGCAGGGAGGTTCCGCTCCCTGGTGACCCCGTAGGAAGCCAGGCCCGTGGCTGTGAGGGAGCTCATCTCCCCACCCCGCATCCACCAAAGGGGAGCCAAGAGTGACCCCACCAGGAAAGGCCCAGCCTGAGCCCCGAGTCCACCTCCGTCCACGCAGCACTTATTTCACGTATGAAAGTCCTGGGGCCGTGGGGGACGGCCTGGCCCTGCTCAGCTCAGGGAGCCTGTCCCCAAATCCAGCCCCCGCAGGGAGACTCAGCACAGGCAGAAAAGGTTCAGCTCTCAGGGCCGGGATTAGGGTGCAGGCCAGTGAGGTGAGTTATGCAAATGAAGGTCAGATCCTGTCTTCATTTAAATTTTGGTATTTTGTTCTTCATGATTTTGTGTGTGTGTGTTCATTTGGCTTTTTGAAACAACATTGCAGGGGCTTCCCTGGTGGTGCAGTGGTTGAGAATCTGCCTGCCAATGCAGGGGACACGGGTTCGAGCCCTGGTCTGGGAAGATCCCACATGCCGCGGAGCAACTAGGCCCGTGAGCCACAACTACTGAGCCTGCGCGTCTGGAGCTTGTGCTCCACAACGGGAGAGGCCGCGATAGTGAGAGGCCCGCGCACCGCGATGAAGAGTGGCCCCCGCTTGCCGCAACTAGAGAAAGCCCTCGCACAGAAACGAAGACCCAACACAGCCATAAATAAATAAATAAATAAATAAATAATTTAAAAAATAAAGGAATTCCTTTAAAAAAAAAAAACATTGCATTAAAATATTATTTATTTTGATTACAGAGTTTTTGGCACACCCTTACATTTTGTGATGCTTCACCTGCCTCACCCTAATCCCCGCCCTGCTCGTGACTGCATTTTCCTGGATTATTTTCCCTCATCACCACCAGCATCCATCCCATTTCCAATTGGTTCCAACTCAGCTCAGGTGTCTTCCCAGTTTTCTGTCTTTGATTTCATTTTCTAGAGCCTGATTCCATCTCTCCTCCCACCCCCAGCCCCCGTGGTCTTCCCAGGACCCATGCGGATCCTGAACAGCCTCTGTATATGGTGGTGTAAGAATTGGGGGATGGGCACATCCCACCATCTGGGCATCACGGTGAGAGAACGCCCACCGTCAGCCCTAGGCTGTGTGCTTCCACAGCGTTATCTGACTTCTCCTTACCAGCTCCTGAGAGCTGGGCATCATCTGTCTCATTTGACAGGTGGGGAACCCGAGGCCCAGAGAGGTATGAGATTTACCCCAGGTCACACAGCTGGTCAGTCTGTGATGGGTCTGGGATGTGACCACGGCTCAATGACACAAGCAATGTGTTCTTTTCACCTGAACCCAACATTTCCCAAAGTGTCATCCCTGGAACCCACATTCCATGGGCCATGAATCCATGAGCCTTGAGAGAATGGGCTTCAAGGTCATCAAAGCTTACCCTGCTGGGGTGCAAGGAGACCAGCTATATCAGCACGTTCAAGGTTCGGGGAAGTCCTGCAGTTGAAAAAAAAAAAAACTTCGATTTTGTTTAGCTCAGAGTTTTCCAAACTTACTGGCCACAAAACTCTTTTTTTATTTCTTCCGCAGAGCATCTCCCTGGGCCAACTTTCCACTTTCTACCCTTCAGGAAACGCTGACGAGTGTTTAGCTTGAGAGTTTCTGAGCCAGGTCCGAGTAAGTCCTGCCAGGAGGGATACCTGAGCCTTCCTCTCCATCCTTCACTCCCACTTCCAACCTCGTCTACCTACTGGCAGAGGAAGAAGAGGAGAAGCCAAGAGTGCGCTTTCCTGTTTTCCGCTAAATGTTTCTATATTGTCTGAAAGAATCACACTGGGCATGAATTACTCTGGTGAGAAGGTAGCGAGGGAGGGAAGAAATGTTTCCAGCTCCTACTTCCCACCGTCCTCAGCTAAAGCAAACTGCCAACCCCGGAAGAAGAGGAGATTCTGCAGACGTTTGCCTGCCCTTGTGCCTCTTCCGTCTTCCCCACTCACTCTTCCCCTCCCTCCACCCCAGGGTCCCAACCCCCAGCCCACCCAGGAGGCACACACGAAGCCACCTCCCAGTCCTAGGTTGTCCCTCTGCCCTGTGCCTTAGCCACGAGGACTTTCACACGCAGCCATCTCTTTATTCAACTCCCCTGTCTCCCCAGAAAGAGAAGAGGCGGGGCAAGGTCCTCTGAGCACTGCACTCCCCCACCCAGGCCTGGGTACCATTAGTATTCAGCATCCTCTTGGTAATGGGCCCTCTTCATGCCAGTTTGATTTTATTATTATGCCAACACACTTGCTTAATTCTCCGCTGTCTTTCTTCCGCACTGTTGATTTACACTGTTAGTGTTTTAATTATACAATTCAGCACTCCTTAAAACATGAAAAACTGCTCAACTTTTCAAGCAATTAAAAGGCAACGGAGTAGATCAGCAGATCCAAGACAAGATAAGCAAATCAAGCAATTAAAAAACTCATCTGGGAAAAATGTAGAAACCCACCTAAAATGAGTGAGGTTTCCTGGGCCCTCCTGACAAGAGCCTCGAAGAGCGGCATCCTCTCCGTCTCACTTTCCTTCTCTGGGCTCCCGACGCCCGCTTGCTCACTCATCGCTCTCCTCTTGGCCTCCCTCTGCTGAACGAGCTGCTTCTGGGACTTCAGCCCATCCAAGGGGCCCGCACCGAACAAAGCCGAGTAGAAAGAGCCCAGAAGGAGGGCAACCAAAGATATGAACTCAGCCTGGCTACTGAGCAGCTCGTGAACCTGGCCGTGTCATCCCCTCTCGGCCTCAGTTTTCCCATCTGCATCACTGAGTTGGTGTTTTGTTTTTGCTTTTATTTTGGTAAAATACACGCAGCATAAAATTTACCACCTTGACCAGTTTTTAGGCATGCAGTTCAGCGGTATTAAGCATATTCAAAGTGTCCTGCAACAATCACCATCATCCATCTCCAGAACTCTTACCTTGCAAAACTGAAACTCTAGACCCATTAAACAGTAACTCCCCTTTCCCCACATCCTGCATCACTGGTTTTTAAACTGGCCTCTGAGGAGACCCAGGACTTCATCACGACTCCTCCAGGCTGCCTGGAAAGGAGCAGGTCGAGGGAAGGGTGAGTAAACAGGAAGCTCTATCGTGATCTACTTAAGCTACTGGGGATCTGGATTAGGTTTCATTTGAGTGGAAGACTCTGCAGATTTTTTTCGTTACATATAAATTTATTTATTTATTTATGCCTGCATTGGGTTTTCATTGCTGCACGCGGACTTTCTCTAGTTGTGGCGAGCGGGGGCTACTCTTTGCTGTGGTGCACGGGCTTCTCATTGTGGTGGCTTCTCTTGTTGCGGAGCACAGGCTCTTAGGCGCGCAGGCTTCAGTAGTTGTGGCACACGGGCTTAGTTGCTCCGAGGCATGTGGGATCTTCCCGGACTAGGGCTCGAACCCGTGTCCCCTGCATTAGCAGGCAGATTCTTTTTTTTTGAATTTTTGAATTTTATTTTATTTATTTTTTATACGGCAGGTTCTTATTAGTTATCCATTTTATACATATTAGTGTATACATGTCAATCCCAATCTCCCAATTCATCCCACCACCACCACCCCCCCGCCACTTCCCCCCTTGGTGTCCATACGTTTGCTCTCTACATCTGTGTCTCAATTTCTGCCCAGCAAACCGGTTCATCTGTACCATTTTTCTAGGTTCCACACATATGCGTTAATATACGATATTTGTTTTTCTCTTTCTGACTTACTTCACTCTGTATGACAGTCTCTAGATCCATCCACCTCTCAACAAATGACCCAATTTCGTTCTTTTTTATGGCTGAGTAATATTCCACTGTATATATGTACCACATCTTCTTTATCCATTCGTCTGTCATTGGACATTTAGGTTGCTTCCATGACCTGGCTATTGTAAATAGTGCTGCAATGAACATTGGGGTGCATGTGCCTTTTTGAATTATGGTTTTCTCTGGGTATACGCCCAGTAGTGGGATTGCTGGATCATATGGTAAATCTATTTTTAGTTTTTTAAGGAACCTCCATACTGTTCTCCATAGTGGCTGTATCAATTTACATTCCCACCAACAGTGCAAGAGGGTTCCCTTTTCTCCACACCCTCGCCAGCATTTCTTGTTTGTAGACTTTCTGATGATGCCCATTCTAACTGGTGTGAGGTGATACCTCATTGTAGTTTTGATTTGCATTTCTCTAATAAATAGTGATGTTGAGCAGCTTTTCATGTGCTTCTTGGCCATCTTTATGTATTCTTTGGAGAAATGTCTATTTACGTCTTCTGCCCATTTTTGGATTGGGTTGTTTGCTTTTTTAATATTGAGCTGCAGGAGCTGTTTAAATATTTTGGAGATTAATCCTTTGCCTGTTGATTCATTTGCAAATATTTTCTCACATTCTGAGGGTTGTCTTTTCGTCTTGTTTATGGTTTCCTTTGCTGTGCATGAGCTTTGAAGTTTCATTGGGTCCCATTTGTTTTTTTTGTTTTTATTTCCATTGCTCTAGGAGGTGGATCAAAAAAGATCTTGCTGTGATTTATGTCAAAGAGTGTTCTCCTATGTTTTCCTCTAAGAGTTTTATAGTGTCCAGTCTTACATTTAGGTCTCTAATCCATTTTGAGTTTATTTTTGTGTATGGTGTTAGGTAGTGTTCTAATTTCATTCTTTTACATGTAGCTGTCCAGTTTTCCCAGCACCACTTATTGAAGAGATTGTCTTTTCTCCATTGTATATCCCTGCCTCCTTTGTCATAGATTAGTTGACCACAGGTGCGTGGGTTTATCTCTGGGCTTTCTATCTTGTTCCATTGATCTCTGTTTCTGTTTTTTGTGCCAGTACCATATTGTCTCAATTACTGTAGCTTTGTAGTATAGTCTGAAGTCAGGGAGTCTGATTCCTCCACCTCTGTTTTTTTCCCTCAAGACTGCTTCGGCTATTCTGGTTCTTTTGTGTCTCCATACAAATTTTAAGATTTTTTGTTCTAGTTCCGTAAAAAATGCCGTTGGTAATTTGATAGGGATTGCATTGAATCTGTAGATTGCTTTGGGTAGTATAGTCATTTTCACAATATTGATTCTTCCAATCCAAGAATATGGTATATCTCTCCATCTGTTTGTATCATCTTTAATTTCTTTCATCAGTGTCTTATAGTTTACGGCATACAGGTCTTTTGTCTCCCTAGGTAGGTTTATTCCTAGGCATTTTATTCTTTCTGTTGCAATGGTAAATGGGAGTGTTTCCTTAATTTCTCTTTCAGATTTTTCATCATTAGTGTATAGGAATACAAGAGATTTCTGTGCATTAATTTTGTGTCCTGCAACTTTACCAAATTCATTGATTAGCTCTAGTAGTTTTCCAGTGGCATCTTTAGGATTCTCTACGTATAGTATCATGTCATCTGCAAACAGTGACAGTTTTACTTCTTCTTTTCCAATTTGGATTCCTTTTATTTCTTTTTCTTCTCTGATTGCTGTGGCTAGGACTTCCAAAACTATGTTGAATAATAGTGGTGAGAGTGGACATCCTTGTCTTGTTCCTGATCTTAGAGGAAATGCTTCCAGTTTTTCACCGTTGAGAATGATGTTTGCTGTGGGTTTGTCGTATATGGCCTTTATTATGTTGAGGTAGGTTCCCTCTGCCCACTTTCTGGAGAGTTTTTACCATAAATGGGTATTGAATTTTGTCAAAAGCTTTTTCTGCATCTATTGTGATGATCATATGGTTTTTATTCTTCAATTTGTTAATATGGTGTATCACATTGATTGATTTGCATATATTGAAGAATCCTTGCATCCCTGGGATAAATCCCACTTGTTCATGGTGTATGATCCTTTTAATGTGCTGTTGGATTCTGTTTGCTAGTATTTTGATGAGGATTTTTGCATCTATATTCATCAATGATATTGGTCTGTAATTTTCTTTTTTTGTAGTATCTTTGTCTGGTTTTGGTATCAGGGTGATGGTGGCCTCATAGAATGAGTTTGGGAGTGTTCCTTCCTCTGCAATTTTTTGGAAGAGTTTGAGAAGGATGGGTGTTAGCTCTTCTCTAAATGTTTGATAGAATTCACCTGTGAAGCCATCTGGTCCTGGACTTTTGTTTGTTGGAAGATTTTTAATCACAGTTTCAATTTCATTACTTGTGATTGGTCTGTTCATATTTTCTATTTCTTCCTGGTTCAGTCTTGGAAGCTTATACCTTTCTAAGAATTTGTCCATTTCTTCCAGGTTGTCCATTTTATTGGCATAGAGTTGCTTGTAGTAGTCTCTTAGGATGCTTTGTATTTCTGCGGTGTCCGTTGTAACTTCTCCTTTTTCATTTCTAATTTTATTGATTTGAGTCCTCTCCCTCTTTTTCTTGATGAGTCTGGCTAATGATTTATCAATTTTGTTTATCTTCTCAAAGAACCAGCTTTGAGTTTTATTGATCTTTCCTATTGTTTTCTTTGTTTCTATTTCATTTATTTCTGCTCTGATCTTTATGATTTCTTTCCTTCTGCTAACTTTGGGTTTTGTTTGTTCTTCTTTCTCTAGTTCCTTTAGGTGTAACATTAGATTGTTTATTGGGGATTTTTCTTGTTTCTTGAGGTAGGCTTGTATAGCTATAAACTTCCCTCTTAGAACTGCTTTTGCTGCATCCCATAGGTTTTGGATCGTCGTGTTTTCATTGTCATTTGTTTCTAGGTATTTTTTGATTTCCTCTTTGATTTCTTCAGTGATCTCTTGGTTATTTAGTAGTGTATTGTTTAACCTCCATGTGTTTGTGTTTTTTACGGTTTTTTCCCTGTAATTCATTTCTAATCTCATAGTGTTGTGGTCAGAAGAGATGCTTGATATGATTTCAATTTTCTTAAATTTACTGAGGCTTGATTTGTGACCCAAGACGTGATCTATCCTGGAGAATGTTCCATGCGCACTTGAGAAGAAAGTGTAAACTGCTGTTTTTGGATGGAATGTCCTATAAATATCAATGAAATCTATCTGGTCTACTGTGTCATTTAAAGCTTCTGTTTCCTTATTTATTTTCATTTTGGATGATCTGTCCATTGGTGTAAGTGAGGCGTTAAAGTCCCCCACTATTATTGTGTTACTGTCGATTTCCTCTTTTATAGCTGTTAGCAGTTGCCTTATGTATTGAGGTGCTCCTATGTTGGGTGCATATATATTTATAAATGTTATATCTTCTTCTTGGATTGATCCCTTGATCATTATGTAGTGTCCTTCCTTGTCTCTTGTAACATTCTTTATTTTAAAGTCTATTTTATCTGATATGAGTATTGCTACTCCAGCTCTCTTTTGATTTCCATTTGCATGGACTATCTTTTTCCATCCCCTCACTTTCAGTCTGTACGTGTCCCTAGGTCTGAGGTGGGTCTCTTGTAGACAGCATATATATAGGTCTTGTTTTTGTATCCATTCAGCAAACCTGTGTCTTTTGGTTGGAGCATTTAATCCATTCACATTTAAGGTAATTATCGATATGTATGTTCCTATGACCATTTTCTTAATTGTTATGGGTTTGTTTCTGTAGGTCCTTTTCTTCTCTTGTGTTTCCCACTTAGAGAACTTCCTTTAGCATTTGTTGTAGAGCTGGTTTGGTGGTGCTGAATTCTCTTAGCTTTTGCTTGTCTGTAAAGCTTTTGATTTCTCCATCGAATCTGAATGAGATCCTTGCCGGGTAGAGTAATCTTGGTTGTAGGTTCTTCCCTGTCATCACTTTAAGTATATCATGCCACTCCCTTCTGGTTTATAGAGTTTCTGCTGAGAAATCAGCTGTTAACCTTATGAGAGTTCCCTTGTATGTTATTTGTCATTTTTCCCTTGCTGCTTTCAATAATTTTTCTTTGTCTTTAATTTTTGTCAATTTGCTTACTATGTGTCTCGGCATGTTTCTCCTTGGGTTTATCCTGTATGGGACTCTCTGCGCTTCCTGGACTTGGGTGGCTATTTCCTTTCCCATGTTAGGGACGTTTTCGACTATAATCTCTTCAAATATTTTCCCGGGTGCTTTCTCTCTCTCTTCTCCTTCTGGGACCCCTATAATGCGAATGTTGTTGCATTTAATGTTGTCCCAGAGGTCTCTTAGGCTGTCTTCATTTCTTTTCATTCTTTTTTCTTTATTCTGTTCCGCAGCACTGAATTCCACCATTCTGTCTTCCAGGTCACTTATCCGTTCTTCTGCCTCAGTTATTCTGCTACTGATTCCTTCTAGTGTAGTTTTCATTTCAGTTACTGTATTGTTTATCTCTTTTTGTTTATTCTTTAATTCTTCTAGGTCTTTTCTAAACATTTCTTGCATCTTCTCGATCTTTGCCTCCATTCTTCTTCCGAGGTCCTGGATCATCTTCACTATCGTTATTCTGAATTCTTTTTCTGGAAGGTTGCCTATCTCCACTTCATTTAGTTGTTTTTCTGGGGTTTTATCTTGTTCCTTCATCTGGTACATAGCCCTCTGCCTTTTCATCTTGTCTATCTTTCTGTGAATGTGGTTTTTGTTCTACAGGCTGCAGGATTGTAGTTCTTCTTGCTTCTCCAGGCAGATTCTTAACCACTGCACCACCAGGGAAGTCCTGCAGATTATTTTTTGAAGTCTGAAAACAACTGGACAAGATGATCTTAAAGGCTTCTTGGATAGGAAGGAACCAGCCTAAGGGGTGTGAGTTTCTCTAAAGGAAAGCTCTGCCCACCAGCAGAAAGGAAAGGGGACCTGATTCTCTGCGTCCAGAGCAGGACAGATGAGCTCCCTGGAATGAGCTTGGATACCCCGGGAATCCAGCCACCACTCACGGCCTCTGCCTCTTCCCTTCCCCATGCACACTTGGCATCAGGACTCCAGGCTCCATGGGACCCAGAGAACCAGCGACTTTCTGCTGCACTCTGAAAGTAAGGGTGGGGGTAAGGTGGGAGGGGGGACAGGAGGTGCGCAGCCAGCTCATCCATCACTCCAGGACCCAGGAGGGTGGAGGTGCCATGTGGCACCTGCTCGCTAGCCAGGCTGTCTGGGAGTAGGATATTGACCAGAGCAAGGAGGGTGGAGGAGGTGGTGGGTGCCCTGGGGCTGGCACTGAAGGAGATGGAGAGGCGGGGGAGGTGGTCTCGATCAGCAGCATCTGGTTCAAGTCAGAACCTTCCTGGGTGGACATGCTTCCCCCATCCTTCATCCTCCAGCTGACAGGATTATAAATGCCGAGTGGCAGTGCCCGAAATCCCAACCATGGTGGTCTTGACAGGAAGAGGCAAGGCCAGTGATCTGCACGTTTGGGTCTGTGAGGTCTGTGACCGGGGTTCAGGTCTACTACGGAAGAGCACGCACAGCCCGGAGATGTGTCTGGATGCAGCCCTCCCCCAAATTCTCCTGTTTAGAGGGAGATATATGGGACGCCCTGGCTTTCCCTCCTTCAGGGAAAGAGAGGGTTTCTCTGCCATCTTCTTTTCAACCTGGGCCACTTCCCCTGAACAACGCCCAAGGGACCAGCCAATCAGGCTCTGGAAACGGTGCCCTTCCAGACGTGGCTATTTGTCAGTGGTGTGTCTCCCCTCTGGGTCTTGTCCAGGACAGCAGGATTCCCCAGCCACTGAGTCAGGCTTTGCTGTCTACAGCAGGAAGTAGGCATGGGATGCAATCATATACAAAGGAGGTGGGGACAGCTTTTATGATCACCTCCAGCCCCTCTGGCTTCAACCCTGTCCAGGCATTGAGCCAGATCTCCATGGGGTCACCTTCCGTGGGGTCACAGCCCACTCCTGTTCCAGACTGCATCTCCCCTCACCAGCACTCAAGCTCCTGCCCTGCCCCTTCCTTGGGCCCCCGTCCACAAAATGTCCCACAAAATGTCTCCTCAAGGTTATTCTCCCTGAGCAATTTCTGTTCCAAACAGTTTCTACTGGTTGCTCTTTGTAATTCCAGAACCTCCATTAATCATTCTTAAGCTCTTTGAATGCAATGTTTTCTCTAAGAACCGAAATTTCTTCACAACTCTGCACCCTCCTGCCATCTCCAATTACCCACTCTCATCAGTCTTTAACATAAAGCATTAGCATATCTATAACTTCCCTCTACCTTGATTAATCTGGCTTGGAATTTTCTCCCAGTCACCCCTAATTGGCTGTAGAGTGACTGGGATGGGGGAGGGGTGGCACGGGGAGGGGCGGAATGGCATGCCCCTCACCCAGTTTCAGACTTAAAATGTTAGAGCAGAAATAGAGTCCTGATGTTATTAAATCCAACTTTCTTTTTGCAGATGAGGAAACTGAGGCCTGAAGAGATGAAGTATCTCTCCTTCTACAACCTTCCTAGGCAGCATCTCCCCAAGTGTGTTTCCTACATACTAGTTGCCGGAAATTCTCCGCAAAAAGTAAAGGCAGTGGGGAGGTCAGGGGGAGGTCAGGGGGTGCATAGAGCCCAGGGGATCTGCACTCAAATAAATTTGGGGAAGCCTAAACATCATGTCACTCTCTTGGATATTCACGATGCACAGTAACATATTATAGGCTTTTAAGAAACCTCACAGTAAAGAAACCTGTAAACTTTGCTTAATCCTGGACTCCTTTAAGGGTTGTCTCTTTTTTTCTCTAGACCACCTATATTAGTTACATATTGCTGTGTTAAAAATTTATCCCCAAACTAGGTAGCTTGAATACGACCTCGGGTGGCCTCGGCCTGCAGCGGCTTGAAGTAGGGTTTCCGTTTCCAGCTAGAGATGGAAGTCAGGCCACAGCAGTGAGAGCACTGAATCCTAGCCTCAAGACCAGCGGCCAGTGACAAGGCCCTGGTCCGTCAGCTGCGTATAAATGAATTTCCACAGAGAGATAGAAAGTAGTGAAGCAAGTAAAATGTTTATTAGGAGGAAAAGGGTACCTGTAGAGAGACACATGGGCAGCTCAGAGAAAGAGTCGTGCCCTCATGGTAGTTTGAATCACTTACATGGGGCATTTCTTCTGGGTTTCCTTTGGCCAATCATCTTGCTTTACCTGGTTTTGGTTTATCTCAGGGTCCTCCTATGTGTGCGCACGCAACCTCTTACCCAAGACGGCTTCTAGTGAAGAGGCCTATGGGTAGTTGACACCCATACTATGGGGTGGCACCCCCTCCCTTTTTGACCTCCAAGGAGGCTTTCTGCACATGTGTAGTTGGGAAAGTCTCCTTGACTTCAAGAATGAGGAATCTGTGGTCTTTCATCTCTTATTTGAGCAGGGTTCAGCTCTTCTCCCTCCTGCTATTTTGGAGTATCTGTCCACAGGGGACAAACCCTAGCTGTTCAGCCTGGGGCCCATCTATCTCCTGCCTCAAAACAACAAACATTTATTATCTCACGTAATAATAATGAGGGGCAGGAATCTGTGGATGGTTTAGCTAGATGATTCTGGCTCAGAGGGAACTATACTCAATATTATGTAATAATCTATAAGGGAAAAGCACCTGGAAAAGAATATATATATATATATATATATAACTGAATCGCTGTGCTATACACCTGAAACTTACACAATATTGTAAATCAACTATACCTCAAAAAAAAAATTTTTTTTTAAAGATTGAACAAAAATGAAACCAGAAGCTAATCTCAAAAAGAAAAAGAAAAAAGATGTTGGCTAGGGCTGTAGTCATCCGACAGCTGGAGTGGGGCTGGAAAATCTGCTTCCAAGACGGTGCCCTCACATGGAGCTGGTTGTTGGCTGGCGGCCTCAGTTCCTCATCACGTGGGCCTCTCCACAGGACTGTTTGTGCATCCTCATGACATGGCAGCTGGCTTCTCCCAGACTGAGTCATCTAAGAGAGAGAGAGAAAGAGAGAGGGAAGGAAGCTTCAGTGTCTTTTGCGACATAGCTTGGGAAATCACACACCATCATTTCCACAATATCCTATTGGTTACACCCACATTCAGTGTGGGAGGGACTATACAAGGATGTGAATACCAGGAGGTGGGGATCACTGGCTCATCTTGAAGGCCAGCTACCACACCACCTATTAAGTCTACACATCTTGAGAACCACTAACCTGGAAGCTACTCCTTGGGGATTAAAATAGACCTGAGAAAGGTGTGACTATCCCAGATCCTCAACCTGTTGTAATTAAGATGAGATGCCATGGATGGCTTTGCCTGGCCCCACTTTCTAAGGACCAGACCCCAGCCCTGTGCTTCAATCTTTAGTGTCGTCTGGTTCCACCCTTCAAGGAGACTCTCTTCTTTCTCCCTGCTGGTCCAGGCAAACACCAGGGCCTGGAGCCTAAAGTGAGCCAGTGACCTCCAGCCTCCAAGGCAAGTCCCAAGGCCAACATTCTCTCTACCCAAGGTGGGCTCCCAGCCTCAGCTAAGGCAAGACTGACTCCTGTTTTCCATGTGGAGAGCCTCTCACTAAGTTCCTGGTTCCAGTGTGAAGGCAGCTCCAATTATTTTTCTCTAAGAAGAATAAAAATTGTGAACACTTATTAAGTGCTTATGGTTTGCTAGGCACTGTGCCAACTGGTTTACATACACTGTATTATTTAATTCTCAATGACCTCAAGAGGTAGTTTCTACATCCCCACTGGATAGATAAGAAAATTGAGGCTCTGACCGGTCAAGAAATATGGCCAACGACAGAGCTGAAATCGGCATAGCTGAGGCTGAGCTGGGACTGTCTGGTTCCAGAGCCCAAGCTGCTGACTGTCAAAGCTATATTACCGGGACTTCCCCAGTGGTGCAGTGGTTAAGAATCCACCTGCCAATGCAGGGGACACAGGTTTGAGCCCTGGTCCGGGAAGATCCCACATGCCGTGGAGCAACTAAGCCCGTGCGCCACAACTACTGAGCCTGCGCTCTAGAGCCCGCGAGCTACAACTACTGAGCCTGTGTGCCACAGCTACTGAAGCCCATGTGCCTAGAGTCCGTGTTCCGCAACAAGAGAAGCCACCGCAATGAGAAGACCGCGCACCACGAAGACGAGTAGCCCCCACTCGCCGCAACTAGAGAAAGCCCACGTGCAGCAATGTAGACCCAATGCAGCCAAAAATAAATAAATGTATTTAAAAGAAAAAGACAAACTCATATCCTGAAAGACTAATTGTTTAAAGTAAAAATGTTAGCATTGTAAGTTGGTATGCGTTATAAATGTAGTTGTAATATATGTAATAACAGTAGGACAAAGGAGTAAATATAATTTTCATGTTGTAAGATATTTTTACATTTCATGTTAAGTGTTATAATATTAACTCTAAATATACTATGATAATTTAAGGATGCACAGAACAATCACCCCCGTGCCTGACATGGGGGTAAGGAGATGGAGCCTTTTCCAAAGTGTGTTGACCTGCCAGGTGGGAGCCAGCGTGTAAACCCAGTTTTTCTCTCCTCCCTCCCTCCAGACTCAGCCAGTGCTCCCCACTGACAGACTCATCAGCCCTCAAAGGGCAAAGGAGCCCTTTGCTGCAGGCCAGCCCCCTGGGCAAGGGTGGAAAAAGAATCTGGGGGAGCAAACGTTATCCAGCATAAACACTGTTCCTGGCTTCTGACTTAAACAGACATTCCGTCACATTCCCGCCCCCCCCCCTTTTTTTTTTGGCCACACCACACGGCATGTGGGATCTTAGTTCCCCGACCAGGGATCGAACCCACGGCCCCTGCATTGGAAGCGTGGAGTCTTAACCACAGGACCACCAGGGAAGTACCCACATTCCCTCTTTAATTTCTTCATGGAACATATCACCATCTAAACGCATCTTCTTTACGTATTTGGTTACATGCTTGTTGCCAAATTACTCCCCTCTGAATGTAAGCTCCAGAAACGCAAGGACCATGTCTGATTTATTACTGTATCCCTAGAGCCTAGAACAGAGCTTCCTATTAAAACAGATGCAGAGTGGTCCCATAAATACTTCAATACTCCCAAGAAAGTAGGTGAGTATGTCACAGACGCCCCCACCAGGCTGGAAGAGCCTTGTAGGCAGGTACATTCTCACCGTCATTTTTTTTTTTAACTAATGGACTTTCCTTTTTTTAGAGCAGTTTTAGGTTTGCAGAAAAATTGATGGAAAAATACAGAGCATTCCCAAATACCTTTTCTATCCGCCCCACAGTCTCCCTTATTATTTCTCTTTTGCATTAGTGTTGTACATTTGTTTCAAGTGATGAACCAATATTGATACATTATTGTTAACTAACATCTCTAGTTTACATTAAGGTTCACTCTTTGTGACAAATGTATAATGACAGGTATCCATCATTATTGTATCACACAGGATAGTTTCACTGCCCTGGCAACCACTGATCTTTTTACTGTCTCCATTGTTTTGCCTTTTCCAGAATGTCATATAGTTGAAATCATACAGCATCGCCATTGTTTTTGATCCCTGTGGCCTGGCACTACAGATGTCCCGCAAAGATTTGCCAGATACACAAATGAATGGATGTAAGGACTTAGTGATGCCCACATCCTATGGGGCTTTGAGTACATCAGGAAGGAGTGAGCCCAGGCCCCTTTCCTATCTGGGATGAGAAACCTTCATTCCATTCCGTTTTTTGCCGTCCTCTCCCCCAGCCTCACTCACTTTCCTTATTCCCTTTAAATTATACGAGATTTCCTCATATGAAACCTAATTTAGGCGCCATAACAGAGACTATATTTAATGTAAATGGAAGAAATAGAAGTAGAAGGATTTATGGTAATAATATCCTTCTTGTAGTAACGCAGAGTGGGTCACCTGCTTACGAAACAGTGGATTAAAGAGCAGGAAATTTACCTTCCAAAAGAATGTGGTGTCACCAGAAATCTGCCGTCGCACCAAGGCTTGGATGATCTTATTAAATCCCATAGATCTTATTGTGCTTTCCTATGGGAAGAGGGCTACTGCTTTCCCTGGCTCGTAAGAATGGCCTTAGTGAGACCTGAAGCAGAAATGAGGGAGGACGGTAGAGGGCAGTTCCCCTAAAGGTCAGCGCCTGTTGGGCTGTGGGCCCCCGTCTATACAGAGCCCCGCATGTTGGGGCCACATGTTGTCGGGCACAGCGTGGAGTCCTGAAGGTGGGAGGGAGATTCCTGCCGGAAGGAGATGGGAGAGTAGAGAAGGATTCAGGAAGCAGAAAGCTGTCCGCTTGTGAGGGATGGCTCTGACGTCACTGATCCGACCTTGTACTGGTGTGGGTAGCAGGGAATCTTTCAGAATGCTGGGATGCAACAAACGCCATGCCTCGGATGGCAGTTAGCAGTGGCAGGAAGCTCTGATGAACCGGGGAGTTTGCACATTTAGAGAGACCTGGGTTCAAATTCCAGCCCCACTACTCACAACCCACATGATATTGAGCAAATTGTAAAACTGGGCTTCACGCATTGAGAAGTGCTGAGTTGATTCTCAATCTGGGTTTATTCCCGTAGGAAATTGGCGCCAGAATCCAAGTTGCCCTAGCGAGGAGGAGGGAAGCCTCCTTGCTGGTGGCCAAATTCAGAGCCTGGATGTCCTCCCGGTGATAGAGGGAACGGTAGATCCCCTCCTTGCCTCATCAAGAGACGCCAGCTGCCCAGCTCTTGCCTCCACCCCACCTTGTGGAAGCAGGAGAGGATGAAGAACCATGTCTGCGGTTAGCTTGAGCTCTGCGGCTGGTTGCCCCATCCTCAGCTCCCCTCCCTCCCCCTTCCCTCCTCCCCTCCCCACCTCCTTTCTATGTTAATGGTTTGTTAGGAAATGGGTAATCTAGGGAGGATCATTAATGCAGTGAACAGAGATATTGCACGAAAGGATTAAGGCAGCTTCCCTAGTGCACTGCGGCTTTTTTAACGTGTTTGCATGAAATCACCTCATTATGAGAATGTCCTCATTGGGGGAGATGGAAGGAAGGGGCACCATGCCTGGAATGAAGGCAAAGCCACTCGTGCTGAGGGAAAGGGTTGTCTTCCAAGAGTCCGCAAGAGCCCAGTCTGGGACCCCTTAAATGATGATGTCTGCTCTGAGGTCTCAAACCAAGGTGGATGCTGTGATGTCCAGGACAGAAGACCAGTCACCTCGCTGCAGGGAAAGGATCTGAACCTGAGTTCCTTTTCCCGGGGCCTGGGGCCGGGGCTGTGAGGTATCACTTGCCAGGAAAAAACAAAGGATACGCCAGCCCCAGAGCTTCACAACAAATCACCACTCACCTCCTCCAAGTCTTTGCTCATTTCTCACCTTCCCAGTGGGTCCTCCCCTGATGACCTTATTTAATCTTCAAGCTACTTGCCCCCCATCCCACCCAAGCATCCCATTCCTCTTAGTTTCCATTCTTTCTCTTTTTCAGTAGCACTTACGGCCTCCTAACAACAACAAAACTTACTAAGTTATTACGACCTTTATTAGGTTCAGGTCCCCACTAGAATGCAAGCCCCACGAGGGCAGTGACAGCTGTCTGTTTGTTTGGTTTTTTAATAAATTTATTTATTTATTTATTTATTTGGCTGCATTGGGTTTCCCTTGCTGTGAGCGGGCTTTCTCTAGTTGCAGCGAGCGGGGGCTACTCTTCATTGTGGTGCGCGGGCTTCTCGTTGCGGTGGCTTCTCTTGTTGCAGAGCACGGGCTCTAAGCACGCGGGCTTCAGTAGTTGTGGCACGTGGGCTTCAGTAGTTGTGGCTCGCGGGGTCTAGAGCGCAGGCTCAGTAGCTGTGGCGCACGGGCTTAGTTGCTCCGCGGCATGTGGGATCTTCCCGGACCAGGGCTCGAACCCGTGTCCCCTGCATTGGCAGGCGGATTCTTAACCACTGCGCCACCAGGGAAGTCCCAGCTGTCTGTTTTGTTCACCGATGTATCCCAACAACTACAGCAGTTTCAGATAGTAGATGCTCAATAAATTCTTCTTGAATGATGAACAAATGTTGGCCTTTAAGGAAAGAGTTGGGCTTTGTCCCACTTCTGAGGGTGACTCTGGGGCACCCACACACTCAGAGGCCCTCTCCGGATCCCTGCAGTCCTAGGGTGACCCCGCAGGCAGCCCAGCCACGGCTCCCTCGTTCCGCTGACGGAGGCCCAGCTTCTCCTCCTGCAGTTTTCCCACCATCCCAGATTTCTCTGCACTTGTTAATTAACATTAGCCTTGGAAGAGCTCCTTTTCACCAGGGCCTCCTAATGAAGCCATTGTTCCCAGCACCACACACAGCCCCCACCCACACCTGCCGCCCTGTGCTGTGGGAATTGGCTTCTATCTGGGCTCTCGGGCTGTAATGGGGTTCCCGCTGGAGCCAGAGAAAATGATACAGAGCTCCAACAACGAAGTCACATGGACAGGACTCCACATGTTCCCGTGCTTGTCCCGGCCAGAGCGTTGCCTTTCCCCAGAGTCTCATCTTGTCCAACTTCAAGGGACCAGGTCATGGACCACCCTCTGTCACCACTGAGCCCAGGTCCACTGCCACATCCTCTCTGCCTCCTCCCAACCCAAAGTAGAAGAGGCAAGTAAGGTCACCCTGCAGGCTTTTCATCTCCTGCTTGCCCCGTTGCCCCCAGGACTGAGACCTGACCTGGGACCTCAAAACCTTATTTTCATGTTCCCCTTGGGGGGGGTCCTCTGATACATGGGTGTCTTAGCCTGGGTTCTCTCCAAAGCAGAGACTGAAATGAAGACAAGTGACTCCAGGGAGTAGGAATGAAAGAGAGGGCAAGGCGAGTCAGGGACAGAATGAAGTCTACACAAGGCAGGCTATGGAGAATCTTGGGACCCATTTCCTCCAGGACCTCCTGAGAATAGAGGAGAAATGCCTCCTGGGATCAGACCCTGGCAGAATGAGGGGCAAAAGCCTGACCCACTGCTCTGGCATTCCCCCTGCACTTCCCAGCCGGAAACCAGCGCCTGCAGAGCTCTGCTGGCATCTTTCATGGCAAAGGAGCAGCCGTGGGGCAGAAGTGAGGATGCGTGCATGCCCCTGCCTGAGGCACCACCTCATGAACACAGAGGAGGCCTGCAGGCAACTGTCTCCGGCCGGCCCGGATCAGAGGTGGGGAGAACCGATATGGGGCAGCCGCCAGACTGCCTGCTCAGTAGATAAATCTTCCTGCAGAACTTTGAGGAATGACTCATCACTTATACCCAGGTTGGGAGTTTGCCTTCTCCTTCCAAGTCTAAGTAAAGAAAGAAAGAGAGAGTGGTACATGTCTGAGCGTTTTTATATTGTTTCCCTGTGTTACAAACCCAGTGGCCAGTCGGCTTGCATAGGGACAGCAGGAGAGTGACCAGGAGACCACGGTCCGCTTCAGCGGGGGCTGGAGCAGGGAACCCAGCAGCAGGGTTGGCCGGAAAGAGACAGGTGGTACAGGCATCCCCGCTCGCCTCTACCTGTGTGTCTTTCTGAGCCCAGAAACCAGTACAGGCTCTCTGTCCCCAGCCTGGAAATAGGCTGGGCTCCAAAAGTGCTTTGAAAAGTCCTCTGTTTAGAGCTGGAAAGCTGGGAATGCCTCGTCTCATTGAAACAATACTGTGCATGGCTCCTCCGGTCCCAGCCCAGCCCACGGGAAGCTCAGTGAGCGGGCCAGAGCGCAGCACCATGGACAGGGTCAGAGCATCAGGGTCCCCGCAGGAAACACAGTGAGGTCAGGGAGCGCCCCTCCTCCCACCCCCTCACCCACTGGGCAGTGGGACCAGGTGATTCCTAGAGCCAGATCAAGGGCTTTAGCAAACTGGGAGGCACGGTGGGGAGACACTCAGGCGAGGGTGACATCGTGGCTGTGGCCTGGGCTGATGGGGCTGGGCCCTGCCCGAGGACTCGCGGTCACTGCACATTCAGCAGCTCCCTGTGGCTGTTGCTGATTCCTGGGCCTCCTGGGGTCTCCACCTTGCTTGCTCGGCTCTCGGTTCCTGAAAGCTCCTCCTTCGAGACTCGTGTGCTCCGCTGGGATTCGATCCCTGCCCCCCTTACCTCCCCAAGCCCCCAGCACAGCCTCCACTTTTCAGATGGCCAAACTGAGGGTCAGAATCAGCCAGCAAGTCGGTGGCAAAATCTAAACCAGGACACACAACTCCCAGCCAATCCACCTACTCGCCAAGAAGGGGAAAGGGAACCCTGGGGTTATGGGGTAATGAAGGCTACTGGGCCTCTGCCCCGGGATGGGAGACTGGAGTGCATCTTGGGGGAAATTATAGGCATCACTTTATTTTCCAGGGGAAAAAATAACCATGGAAAACGTCTGCAATTACAGCGCATTGCTGCTGACTGTGTAACTGCAGTCTAAACACCTGGTAATCAGAAGACCGGAGACAATGAGATTTTGGCTTTATTTAGCACCTTTCCACTCCCCTACCTCAAGCCTTCCTGGGTGATGTCACAGGGGGAGCCAGGTTCGCAAACACTCAAGGCAGACTTTTCCCAATTTTTCTGTACAAAGATCAGGCCACTCACCCTTGGCAGGGCACAGAAATACCGACTTCTTTTTTTTTTCCAGAGGTCAGGCTGAGTATCGTTGGGCTACCTGACCCCTCTCAGCCCCTCTGTCTTTCCCATTAATCTCTTACTCAACATTTATTGAGTGCCACCCATATGTCAGTCATGGAAAGAAGAGTAGGATACCCAGCAGTGGGCAAGTCAGGCAAGGCCCTGTCCTCATAGAGATTATGTTTGAGTCTGGGAGACAGACAACAAACAAACCAACGTATGAATAAAAGAATGACAGCATGTCACAAAAGTGAGAAGTGATGAGACAGAGAGCAACACCGGGAGGGTACTTTAGGGTAGTCCACAAAGGCATCTCTGAAAAGGTGACATGTCAGCTGAGACCTGAAGGATGAGAAGGAGCTGGTTATGATAAAAGGCGAGAGAGCAGCAGGTGCAAAGGCCCTGGGGCAAGAAAGACTCTGCCTGGTTCTAAGGAGTGTGGGAAGGCCAGTAAGTGCCTGGAACACCGTGAGAGAGGAAGGAAATGGCATAAATGGGCTCGAACATGCAGTAGAAAAGGGGCCATGTCAGACAAAGGAGCTTGGATTTGAAGGCCGTGGATGGGTTTTTATCAAAGGAATGACACGATCTGATTTCAATTTGCAAAATATCATTCTGGCTGCTGGGTGCAGAATGGAGGGGAAAAAGACAAGTGTGGAAGCAGGGTGACAAGCTGGGAGCTGCTGCAGTGACCCAGGTGGTGACAAAGGAAATGACATGACAAGAAAGATATTTATGCAAATAGAATCTGGAGGTAGAACTTCTGGGAATGGCTGATGAAGTAGACATGGGGATGTGGCAGAGGATGGAAAAGATGCCTCCCAGGTTTCTGGCTGAGCAGCTGGGTGGGTGAGCAGGCAATTTACCAACACAGGCAGGTTGGCCAACAGCATACACGAATAAGAAGTGCTGGTCTGCAGCCTGTTTGCCCTCAGATCCATTCCTCGTCCTTCCCCGACCTTCTCTGTATCACAGGGCTTCTGACCCTGGCAGACCCCAGGGTCTGGGTCAGCTGAGTTCAGCCAATGGGAGACACAGGCTGGAGGGCAGGAGGAAGTGAGGAGCTGGAGTGTGTCTCTCCCTCTCTCTGTGCCTTGGGCAGAGTCTCAAGAAAGTTGCGGAAGCAGCTGCATCTCCTCTGAGGCTCCAGCTCCCACCAGGCAGCCCTCCACGGCTGCAGCTTTCACTGAGTCACCCCGGCCCTGGGTTAACCCTGCCTCTCTCCCTTGTCCCTCCATCCCACAAACAGTCCAGCTTCCTGCTCAGCTGAGCCCTGGGTTGCCTCACCATCTTTTACTCAACTTCTCAGATCTTCTGTGGCCTGTGCAACCTAAGTCCTATAAAAATATTACCTCTGTATTAAAGGTTTAGAGTGGCTTATGGGCTCCTGATTGGACCCTGACTGGTACATGAAATGCCTGGCTGAGGTGGGAGGTGCAGTGCTGGTCCATGTCAAGCTTAGAATTTTATTCTTTTATTGATTCTATTCCCTAGGATTCCAGCCTCAAATAAGCAGAGTTAACCACAACTCCCATTGGAACATAAAACCAGAGAATCTAAAGGCTCAAAGACACCTTAAAGATATTCTAGTCCTAACACCGGCCTAATGCTGGAATCCCCTTTATAATGTCCAACCAAATGGTCTTAAGCCTAGGCTGATTGCCTTCAGGGATGATGTATGAGTTAGCTATTACACCAATAATGCTGTGTAACAAACCAACCCCAAAATTCAGTGGCTTAAAAATAACAAGCTTTTATTTTTGGATGGTTCTGCTTCAGGCTAAGGGTTGGTTAAACTTGGCTCCAATTGGGTTCAAGTCTGCTCTATATGTCTATACGTTCTCCTTGGACCAGATTCTACCCTGAGCATTCTTCTAAGAGCAGATCACAGGAGCTCAGGAAGGTAAAGAAAACCAAACAAGCGTATAACAGGTCTCTGTTTAAGTCATGTCTGCCAGAGTTCCATTGACCAAAGCAAGTCAGATGGCCAAGAGCAACAGCAGTGGGGCAGGAAAATACACTCCAGAAGGTCACACAGCAGAAGGAAGGCATGAAGAAGTGAGAACAATGATCCAATCCACTGGAAATCTTACTCTTGCCTCTTTTGAGCTGAAATCAATGTTGGGCCAAGTTTTCCCATTAGAGACACAGGAAATCTATCTCCTTTCCTCCATGTGATGGATAACCTTCCAAGTGTCTGGAGCTAACTAGTTGCCCCTTTGGGTTCTCCTTCTCATGAACCTCTCTGATTCCTTCAAAGACCTGATTTTCATTCCATTCATCCTGGTTGCTTCCCTCTGAACATGGTCCAATTTTATTTTTATTACACCTCATAGCTAATGTCTATAACTGCCCTTGATGTTTTCTGACCACAGTAAAGTGGATTCTTTTCCCCTCTGGCAGGGAATCCACACCAGTGGACACTCAGCCCACGTAAGCAAGAGAAGCCAGGCTCCTCCAAATCATTGCCTCCAGAGGGTTTTTCTTAGTTTTTGTCACCCACCCAAATAGTTTCCCCTCTTACCCTGAACCCCTCAGTCCTCATGTATGTTCTAGGCCTGTGTTTGTTGACAAGTTCGTTCTGGTCCCCAGCTTTTGGTCTATGGATGGAGGTCATATCTCTATTTGGACCATGAAAACCTGGAAAACAGAGTGTCTGTCATCTCTGCCCTTTGGATCTTTCCAGGGATCACAGTACCCGGTACCAGGTTCTGGGGGCCCCTCAGTCAATGTCTGGTTGTGACTGAGGGACTCAAGCAGCTTTGCCCACACACACTCAACCCCTCTTTAAGGGGCAAGGTCTGAGCTTTTCCTAAAACAGCCCCACCTGCACACAAAGCTGGGTGAGGGACCCTGGCACCAATTTGAGATTGCAGGATAGGTTTACAGGGGCTGTCCTCACTGATGTGGGCTGACCAGCTAGAGGGCATCCCAGATACACACACACACACACACACACACACACACACGTAAGAATGCAACAGGATTTCCAGGGCCTTAAGCAAAGCTGATAGCTGATCTGCAGCCTCCTGTAACTGACCTGGGAATCCTCATATCCAGGGAGGGAAGAGGCAGCTGTAGCTGGGAAACAGCATGGGGAGTGTTTCATTAAGAGAAGAATGGAATTGGGAGTTCCCTGGTTGCCTAGTGGTTAGGGCCTAGGGTTCCACGCTTTCACTCATGGCCCGGGTTCAATCCCTGGTCGGGGAACTGAGATCCTGCAAGCCATGCAATGTGGCCAAAAAAGAAAGAGAGAGAGAGAGAAGAATGGAATAGCAGCCACTAAAATCAAAGCAGGACTTTCCTCTACAATGTTTATGGAACCCCTGGCCAGACAGCTTCTCTAGCGTATTAGTCAAGATAGCACAGGATAGGCTGCAATAACAAAATTCCCCAATATCTCTCTCACTCACAAGACGCAAGCAGCACAGAGCGGCAGCCCCTCCCTGCTCATCGTGGTCTCTCAGGAACCCAGGCTGACGAAGGTGTCAACTTGTACTTCCCACAGCAGTGGGAAGGGCATGTGTAGCAAACCATGTATCAGCTCTTAAAGTCACTGCCCAGAAGTGAAATATGTCAATTCTGTTCATATCGAATTGCTTGGAGTGAGTCTCACAGCCATTCCTACCTTCCAAGGAGGTGGGGAAGTGCATCCTCCGTGAGCCCAGAGGCAAACAACGCCAATAAGGTCAGGGAGGGGTTTGGCCCAGGGACACAGCCTCCATGGGGGTATAGCCACCCAGGGTCCCAGATCCTCTTCATCAGGCCTCTTCTTAGCCCTTTCTTGCTCACCCGCTCTCCCCCTTGTTCTCTTTTTCCATTCATTCATTCATTTAACAAATATTAATTGAGACCCTACTGTACACCCGGCCTTGGGGCTACAGCAGACCCAGCCCTGAGTTCATTGGCTCTCAGGCTACCAGAGGATATCAACAACCAAGCAAACCCACGTCCACCCAGTCTCTCAAGGCACAGCCCCACAGGTCCTCCTTCATCCCTCCCTCACTGCCCACACCTAAGCCACGAGCACCTCTCATCAAGTCAACTCCGAAATCATCCTGAATTAGGCTCCGCCCTCCATCTCCACTGATGACCCCAGACCATCATCCATTGCCTGGACTCTTACAGGGACCCCCTAGCTGCTCTCGCCTACCCCACCCTTCCCACCTGAAGCCTGTTCTCCACGCAGCAGCCAAAGTGATCTCCTTAAAAAGCCAATATGAGTGGGGAAGGCAAATTTAAAAATCAGTGAACAAACATAAAATAAATACAAATCGGTTAAGACTTCCCTGGTGGTGCAGTGGTTAAGAATCCGCCTGCCAATGCAGGGGACACGGGTTCAAGCCCTGGTCCGGGAAGATCCCACATGCCTCGGAGCAACTAAGCCCATGCACCACAACTACTGAAGCCCACGCGCCTAGAGCCCGTGCTCCGCAACAAGAGAAGCCACCGCAATGAGAAACCCGCGCACCACAACGAAGAGTAGCCCCCGCTCACCACAACTAGAGAAATCCCGCACACAGCAACGAAGACCCAACACAGCCAAAAATAAATAAATAAATCTATTTTTAAAAAAATACAAATCCGTTAAGTGTTATGTGGGAAACGAGTGAGGTGCTGAGATAGTGGGTAATCACAGGGACCATGTGGAGACATGTGTCAGGGAAGGTGTTTCCCGCACCTGCCGGGCACTACTTTGTTCTTACCTCCAACTCCATCACCTGTTGCCACTACTGGTTCTGCACAGACCAGCCTTTTGAAGGTCCAACGTGGCAGTGCATCTCACCTCAGCCTATGCTGCGACTCCTAGCTTCCTGCTCCAAGGCTCCTCTGTCACCGTGGAGGGGACACCTGAGGGCTTGCAGTCCCAGAGGGCAGAGGACTTCACGTGCAGGAGCCGATAGATCAATGCCTTCCCCCTCCATCCCCTGGGTGGACAGATCTGAGACATACATCCTACCGTCCACGACACCGAGGACCAGCACCCTGTGGCTGTGACCACCCACTCCTATTGGTTTCCCCTCCTTCCCTGTTTCACTCCTTCTTCCTCACTCCTGCTCCCAAGGACCACTTTCCCAAGTAAACAACCTACTCACAAGCCCCGGTCTCAGGACCTGCTGTGAGGAGGATGAGAGGAGAGAGAGGAACATGAGGCAGAGGGAACAGACACCCAAGGGATGAGAGAGGCTGGTGTGTCTGAAGAATCAAAGAAGGATAGTAAGACTGGAGTCTTGGGTGAGGAAGACAGTAGCCCGAGAAGAGGGTGGAGAGGTGGCAGGACCCACAGGACCTTCCACCGGAAGGTCAGAGAGTTTGGACTTCATCCCAAGGAAAGTGGGATGCCATCTGGGAGTTGATTCAAGTGAATTCACGTGACCAAATTTGTCTTTTGGTTGAGATCAAAGAGAAGACCAAGGCCAGAGAGTTTGGACTTCATCCCGAGGAAAGTGGGATGCCATCCAGGGGTTGATTCAAGTGAATTCACGTAACCAAATTTGTCTTTTGGTTGAGATCAAAGAGAAGACCATTGCCTGTGTTTGTTCAATTGAGTCTCTCTGCATCCTTCCCTTCTTGTCTTCTTTCTTAACCTGGCTCCCCTCCACCTTCTTCTCTCTTTGCTCCCACCAACCTCTCACACCTCTCACTCTGCCTTCAGACTTCAGCCTCAGTTAAGGAGACAGTGAAGAATGGAGCAATAATTCGAGGCCGTGGAGTGAGGGTGACCATAATTTCCGAACTCGTTCAGGGCAAAGGTCTGAGAAGTTCCAGTGCACTTGCAGGGGTGATGGGGCAAGGTTTGAAACTGGGGCTGTCGGGAGAGTTCTGAGATGAAAGTTTGCCATGACTGTGCCCTGAATCCAAATTGCAAGAGTCAGACAAAGAAGAAATCACTGTCCCTGGGGTGCAGGGAAAAGGATTCAGGGATGAGCAATGGGGGAGAGACTCGGCTTTGCAGCCAACACACCTGGCTCTCTCCAAGCTGCACCTCCCCTCACTGAGTGACCACGGGCAAGTTACTCAGTGTCTCTAAAACTCAGATCCATCATTTGGAAAAATGGGACAATAATAACAAAATTCACATGAGCAAGGACTCTTGGTTGCAAGTAACAGAAACACACACAAACTAGCTGAAAAACACAGAGGGGAATTTATTCTCACAGAATACAAGGAGGGAGATTTGGCAGTTTCCAGAAAGAATAGGACAAGGGCTCATTTCCCTTTTGCTCCCTCCAGGCCAGCAACATCTTCTTCTTCCCAGCTGCATTGGGGAAAAGCCAGAACACTGAGGGAGCTCCTGGGTTTATAGGTTAAGATCTGGCTTCCTGGGAGAGACTGGTGATGGCTGTCTCCTGCCCCAGTTCCAAAATCTCAGAAGGCATCTGGCCCAGAGCAGGTCAGGTGACACTCGCAGACCAATCATCGTTGGTGAAAGTATCATCATCTCCAGAAGGAATCTGGGTGGCTCAACTCAACTCAGATCAGCCTGAACCAAGAAACTCCTGCCGTGAGTGAGTTTCTGATGTGCTGACTTCACTGTAAGATCCCTACTCTGGAACTGTGTGTGTACATACTGTGTGTGTGTGTGTGTGTGTGTGTGTGTGTGTGGTGTGTGTTGGGGTGGAAGAGGGAGAAGAAACATTCTTCCCAGAAAGGGGGTGGGGGGGGGTGGGCACTTAACCAACAGGTGCCCACCATGTAAACCTAATCCCAGAAATGGGATTACTGCTCCAAGTGGGCTGAAACCACACCTCTGAGATTGTGGTCGGCAAAGCTCTTCTGGTTCTCCACATCGCCAAGCTCAGAGGGACTTCTTCTGTACTTGCCCACTTTGCCCTTCTTGAGATCCTGCCTTCATTAGTCTTTGTGATGCTACCTTCTCCTGGTTTTCCTCCCACTCTCCTGGTCTGTATTTCTCTGTCTCCTTTACTGGTTCTCCTTGACCTCTCAAGATTGCTTAAATGGCTTCCTTTAACACTCAGAATAATATACAAACTCCTAACTTGAACCGGCAGGGCCCCAGATGATCTGGCCACTGCTGACCTCCTGTGCTACCTCACACCATTCTCCCCTCACCTGCTCGGCTCCTGGCCTTCTTTCTGTTTCTCTAAATCATCAAGCTTCTTCCTGCCTTTGCAGCCACTGTTTCCTGTGCGGGGACTGCTCCCCTCCCACCCACCCTGTACCACACCCTCCAACCCTGACTTCATGTGACTGGCTCCTCCTGTCTTCCAACTCATGGCTGAAAAGCCACATCCTCAGGGAGGACTTCCCCGACTGCTCTTTCTAAAGAAGCTGTTCAGTTGCTCCATACCCATCACCTCCTTATTTCTCTGCGGAGAACTTATCACCATCGGTGCTTTTTACATTTTCAACTACTTCCTTGTTTATAGTTTAACTCTCACCAAAATTTTACCAACTCTATACCCAGCCAAACTATCCTTGAAGGAAAAATAACACCCTGGACATCCAAAAACTCAGAACATTTACCTCCCTTTCTAAAGAAATTACTAGAGGAGGTACTCTAACACAATGAACAAGATACTGAGAAAGAGAGAAACTTGGATTCAAGAAGAAACAAAACTCCCAGTGCAAAGGAAATCCCAAGATTATGGCTGGTTAGGAGATGAAATCAGTGGACTTCACGCACAAGATCTTTAAGAAGAGCTCAGTGTAGTCTAAGCAATAGAGGGACTTGTAATAAAAAACTGGAAGATATTTGTGAAATGACGAGGAAGATAATTTTTCTTCTCCCCAAAAGAATTTAAAATATGTACTTAAACACTCCAAGAAAAAAAATTGTACCAAACAATTGTGATCTAAATAGAAGCATAATTTTGAAGAACTGATGGAGAATACAAAAAGATAATCTATTTGATTGGTTTTTTTATACATTTATTTATTTTGGGCTGCGTTGGGTCTTCTTTGCTGTGCACGGGCTTTTCTCTAGTTGCGGCGAGCGAGGGCTACTCTTCATTGCAGTGGCTTCTCTTGTTGCAGAGCACAGGCTCTAGGCACACAGGCTTCAGTAGTTGTGGCACGTGGGCTCAGTAGTTGTGGCTTGCGGGCTCTAGAGCACAGGCTCAGTAGTTTTGGTGCACGGGCTTAGTTGCTCCGCGGCATGTGGAATCTTCCCGGACCAGGGCTTGAACCCGTGTCCCCTGCATTGGCAGGCGGATTCTTAACCACTGCGCCACCAGGGAAGTCCAATCTATTTGATTTTGATGTGAGTCTCCTTTAAATTTTTGTACAAGTGTTGTGTACAAGAGTGAGAGAAAAGAAAACATAATCCCTCTATATTACCTAGTTCCCTGGGGAAATCAATATTTACATCATCATCAACATGTAAAGGCTGTTGATTGGATTTTAACTTTTAAGATGAATCTATAGATAAAACAAGGGTGACAGATGTGGTTAAAGAACAGAATGTAAATGTCATCAATTTTGACAATGTAAAAGTAAAGATAAAGCCAGCAGAAGTTGGGAAGTTAAAAGGGGTGGGGAGAAGAGGAGACGGGAAGGGTAGGAGATATAATAATACCCTCATCTTACAGAGTAAGCACTTGAGAATTTCTGTCTCATATTAAGGGAATAAGAACTGGATATTTTAAGTGTTTTACAGGTTACTAGTTAAGGTAACTAGTATAACAAATAAATATAATTCCCAAAAATAGGAGGATATGGATGGGGGAAGTAAGCTACATCTTTCACAACAGGAAGTCAATACAGGTTTAAAATTAATAAATAGAAATATTACAATATTAGAGACCAACAAAGACCACAAAAAGTAAAAACATGGTGGTTGCCTTTGAAGGATAAAACTACATATGTGGATTCCTAGGAAGTTCTTTATCACCAGTTGACTGAAAAGGAAAGAAATCAGATCAGTTTACAGATGGTTCTGCATAATATTTTGGCACCAACCAGAAGTGAACTGCTACATGGCAACCCCAATCAACAGTGTCTCTGAAAGACAGTGGTTAAGGGAAATCCTCCCAATGGGCAGAAGTTCAAGCAGTATCTTTGGTTTTCCAGTTTGGCTGAACTGAAAGATAGCCAGAAGTAAAGATCTACAGTATTTTGTGGGCTGTGGTCAATTGTTTCACTAAGATGGTCCAGGATTTGGAAAAAACAAGATTGGAAGATGGTGACAAGGAAGATGGTGGATGGACCTCCTGGAGTGGGTACAGGGTACAAATACCCTTCTGAACGCTCACCAAAGGGTAGTCACTCTGGAGGAGGTTTTGAATAATCCCATGGAAAAGAGAACACATTTTGTAGCGGTCCATCTGCTTTTTCCCAGCCGTCCAATGGTTGCGCAATACAATTCTGCACCGAATGGCCATGGTGGTGGAGATGGAGTCTGTGTGTGGCCTTAACAAGGTGGACCACCTCTCACAAAATCCACCTGGCTACCTCTGCTGCATGCCTAAGCTAACAGCAGAGACCAATGCTGAGCCCTCAATGTAGCGCAATGGCCCAGGAGGATCATCCAGACATCTGATGGTAGGTTGGTTATATCGAAGGAGCAGCAATTTGCTCTCCCTAGATTTGCCTTCCCTGCCTACAAAGCTTCGCTGGACCTACCATCCATGAACTCACAGAATGTCTTATCCACCAATCGTGACATCCATGTAACAATGCTCCTGATCAAGGAATTCACATTGCAGAAGAAAGGCGATGGGCTCATGCCCGTGTTAATCAGTGGTCTTCCCAGACCACCCAGAAGCAGATGGTCTGATAGAAAAGGGAAATGGCCCACTGAAAACTCAGTTATGATGCCAGCCAGACAACAGCATCCCAAAAAGTTTGGTTTTACAGGATGCTGGACATGATGTGACTCAACGGCCAATATATGGTGATGTTTTTTTCTAGGACCAGATTACACAGACCAGGGAAACAAGGATTGGAAGTGGGAGTTCCACCTTCACTATTATAGCTCACAGCTCTCACGGAACTTTTACTTCCTGTCCTCACAAACTCTGCTGGTTTCAAGGTCTTAGGAACCAAGAAAGAAATGCTTCCAACAGGACTCAATAATGATTCCTCTGAACTAGAAGTTGAGACTGACACATGGCCATTCTAGGCTCTTTATGCACTGAATAAACAGTCAAAGAAGAGAGTTACTCTCCTAATTACCAAGGAGAAACTAGACTTCTGCTACATGAGGGGGACAGGGAACCCCAGAAATTCTCCAGTTTACTACCTAGTACTTCCATGTCCAGGAGAAGTACCATGGATATGGAATAGGCAGTGGGAGACAGAAGTTACAAATATCAACTATGGCCTCACAGAAACAAGAACTATAGAAATGGGACTCCCCTGGTGGTCCAGTGGTTAAGATTCTGCGCTTCCACTGCAGGGGGCACGGGTTCAATCCCTGGTTGGGGAACTAATATCCCACATGTCACACAGCCAAAAAAAAAAAAAAAAAAGAACTGTAGAAACCATGAATCTTTTCTTCCTTGATTTTTACTTATGTACCATATACGTATCTGTGGAGATGAACTAATTTCTTTTCTCTCTCCTTCCTCTTTTTGATTTTCTATAAGGAAGACGGTGATTCACTTTTTATTTGGTCTCTAAGTTACAGAATATTCCGATGGGACTGTGACCAAATGTGAGGGGTAATCAACCTCACTCAGAAATGGATACCATGACTGTCACCCAAAGATGGATATAATGGCTGTTGGGATTTTGTGTCTCCTCTTTTTGAGAACAAGATGAGAGTCTTTGTACAAAGGTTGCACCTGGTAAGGTAAAAGCATAAGTCTGGTGTTGTTATCATTAGATGGAGTTCAGATATGTGTGGAAGGGTGTATATGGAAGCTAATTATTCAAAGGGGTGGACTGCGTCAGTCATTAAGCTATTATCTCTCAACTCCAAGTTCATCCTTCTAAACTCGGTTTTGCAATGGGGCTCGGGCTGGGACTTTGCAAACCCTTTGTCAGCTGGCTCCCTGTTAGGTTTGCCAACAACAGGACTAGACAGAAGCTGGAAGGCTGGAGGGATGAGAATGGACACACTCTTCCTATTTGCTCACTCTCCTTTTCCACGTCACTCCAGCAACAGATCTGTACCCCAGCAGTAGCAGGTCACGCCAGTATCCAGTTTTTTATGCCACCACGTCATCATGGGCCTTCAAACACATCAGCACTAGTCAGCCGGTGCCCCTTAGCGGAAGTCTGAGCCGAGCTCCATGCAGCCCCTTCTTCAAGCTTCTGGGGTAAGACAATCCCAACCTCTCCCCTTTGTTCTGCCAGCCCTAGAAGTGATGGCTTCTTACTGCAGTTACTATATCTTTGTTACTTCAGTGTTTTCTTTTTGCCTTTTCAGTCTTCCAATTCATGTTTAGCTAATACTCTATATTAAATTCTCTCTGTTAAAATAAATGATGCAGTTTCTATTTCCTTGGCTGATGCAGGCAGACAACTGTAACTTTTTATTATGAGCCTCTGGAATTGTTTTAACTCTGCACAGGTACTACTTCTTATTAATCTCTTAAAATTCTGTGATATATATGAGAGTGCAGCAATAGAGAGCTGCAGGATCATCTAGAGGAAAACCTCCTCTACATTGGGTGGATCGTGGAGGACTTCCCGGAGGAAGTGACATCCAAGCTGAATTTGCATAATTAATTGGGATTAACCAGGTAGAGTGTGGGATAGTGAATCAAGCGTAGAGAACAAACAGCAAGTGCAAAGGGAAGAGGCAATAAAGGCCTCATTTTACACTCAGGAAGAGTGTGGCTGAAGCTTCTAGAATGTCAAGACCAGAGAAAGACAAATATCGCTTATATGTGGAATCAAAAAAAATGATACAAATGAACTTATTTACAAAACAGAAACAGACTCATAGACATAGAAAACAAACTTATGGTTACCAAAGGGGAAAGGGGGTGGGGAGGGATCGAGGTTGGGATTAACATATACACACTACTATGTATAAAATAGATAAACAGGGGCTTCCCTGGTGGCGCAGTGGTTGAGAGTCTGCCTGCCAATGCAGGGGACACGGGTTCGAGCCCTGGTTCGGGAGGATCCCACATGCCGCGGAGCAACTAGGCCCGTGAGCCACAACTACTGAGCCTGTGCGTCTGGAGCCTGTGCTCCGCAACGGGAGAGGCCGCGATGGTGAGAGGCCCGTGCACAGCGATGAAGAGTGGCCCCCGCTCGCCGCAACTAGAGAAAGCCCTCGCACAGAAACGAAGACCCAACACAGCCATAAATAAATAAATAAATAAATAAACAAACAAATAAATAAATAAATAAAAAGAAAAAAGAAAAAAAAAATAGATAAACAACAAGGGCCTGCTGTATAGCACAGGGAACTTTATTCAATATCTTGTAATAACCTATAATGGAAAAGAATCTGAAAAAGAATTACGGAAAATTCTGGACGAAATTTTTGGCCAACACAATATATATATTTTATATATATAACTGAATCACTTTGCTGTACAACTGAAAATAATACAACATAGTAAATGAACTATACTTCAATTAAAAAATAAATAAAGGAAAAAAATAGAATATCAAGACCTGAGGCTGGAGGGGTGAGAGGAGGCCCAGTCAGGAGGCCTCTGTAACCCTGGTGAGGAGTTGGGACATTTTCTTGAGGACCACGGAGATTGTTAAAGATTTGTCAACAGAGGTGGGTCCCGATAACATTTGTTGGCTGCAGACACCCCCAATGTCCTCGGGCTGACCTTGAGCCTGCTCTCGGCCAAGTCCCATCCTCCCCGGGCACGTGCCTGAATTCCAAACCTCCCTGTCTCCCCAGGCAGGTCCTCAAAACACATCTGTGCTGTGTTTCTTCCCCTCAGAAACCTTGTGAGGGCACTAGTTAGCGTGTTAAACTAATTCACAGCAAAGTGTTAGGAAATTCAAATGGTTGATCCCTCCTCGGGGTATTTCCATTTTAATGGAAGCGCAGTTGACAAATATTTACTGAATGCTCTATTACATGCAAGAAACTATGGGATGCTCCTAGGGGGAGTCACGGCTTGACTTAAACAAATCAGTCTCTAATGATAAAATTTTAGTTCATCGGAAATATACTGTAGGCAGCAGATAACCTTTCTTATCTCTGATTAAACCACAGAAGCACCTAGTTCAGTCTGCCCCAAGATGCTCCAGTCACCCTAAGCCCCACCCCTTCCCTCCAATGGAGGGGCGCAGAGGCTGTTTAACTATAGCCGCCCTAAGTGGGGCTCAGAATCCAATCCCTGCTCTATATTCTAGGATCCCTAGGTCTCACCACATACTAGGGAGCTCCAGCCCCCTCCTCTATCACTCAGTCTCCAAGAACTCCTCCCAGGCACACAGATCGAGGGTCTCCTGGGCTCCCGGCACCGTGCCAGGGCTGCAGGACATAGGAGAAGGGGGCGAGGAAGGGCGAACTCCAGACAGGAATGACACACAGCCTGCACTTCAATTCGGTGTCAGACGGGTCTCCTTTGAGAAGCGGAGCCTCTCAGCCTGGCTGGTTCTCTTGTCCTGTCTCTCCTGCTGCCTTCTTGGACAGCAGAGCCAAAACAGAGGAGGATGAGAGGCAGGAAAGGAAGAAGGAACGCCAGGAAGGATGAACAGGGTTTTTCCAGCCGTGGCCCCTCCAAGTCTTCTGTCTCACCTCCTTCATTGTCAGGCCGCCCTCACCCCTCCCAGGGTGGATTCTCCAGTACCCCACCCCCACCCCCGCCCCGCACCTTCGCTCTCACCTGTCTGCAGCTCACCTCATGGGCACCCCAGGAGAGGCAGATCCTGAAGATGCTGAACCAGGGAATAGGGAGTCAGAACCTGGGAGGTCTTTCGACTGATTCACTACGTATTACCCCGTGGAATCCTTACCTAAGCCTTAGCTATGTTCCCTGGACTCACTGTTCCCATCTCTAAAACGGGCACGATCCAGGCACTTTCATCCCCTCTCCATCACCGCGGCTCCAGACTCCACTTTCCATCCATTAAGAAACACCGACATCTAGTGGTGCCGTAAGGAACGTGCAGCACAGACTCACCCTCCAAGGAGAGGAACCATAGAAGTATCTAGAAAACAGAAATCCCCCCCCATTCCATGCTTCCCTCTGCAGTTTCCCTCCCTCTCCCCCGAAGTGCCCCCAAGACTCCCCAGACAGCCTGAGAATCAAGAACCAGTGTTGAACTGGCCATGGGGTGCCTGGTTCTCAGTAAAGATGGCCCGGAAGCATCCTCGGTGGCAAGGGGAGAGAGACCTTGGGTAAAACACACCATGGGTAATCCACATAGGAGTCAGAGGAGCTGGGTACAAGCCCAGATTCCAGGAGCCAGGCAGGGCCACCCCCCGCCCAGCACTGCCACATCTGGGAGGGCCCCAGACAGTAAGATGGATGGAGGTAGCTTTCTGCCAATCATTCATCCACCAGCCACTCCATCATGTGGACCACAGGTGCTTACTCAGCTCTCCCAGATGCCCAGCGTCATACCCGGCATCTGACTCTGTGTGTGTGTGTGTGTGTGTGTGTGTCTGTGCGTGTGCACGCGCACCCGCTCACCGGCTGGAGGGCAGGTGTGCAAAGGAAGGAGGGGATGTACACAGCATGAATCACTGGCAGACACAAGCAGGTGAACCATCAAATAATCTAAACTCATTTATTCAACAAATACTTCCTAAATACCTGTGGTGCACCAAGCATAGGGAGCCCCTCCAGGGCTGCAGGGGGAGGGCCCATCGACCACCTGGCAGCTGCCTGAGCCTCACCTCCCCCTCACCCCATCCTCTAATTGACCTACTCTGCACTGATGCAAGACAACTTCACCATTGTCTTTCATCTCTATACCCCCAGTACCTAGCATACAGGAGGTGCCTAATATGTGCTTATCAAAACAATTAATCCAGTCCAGCCCCCTGCCCAAAGCAAACAATTAATCCAGTCCAGCCCCCTGCCCAAAGCACGACTCCCTCCTAATAGTGTCGCGGATGGTTGCTCACCCAGCCATCCTCAACACTGCCGCTGACGGCTGCTCATCGTCATTTGATATGCTGCTGTGTTAGAGCTCCGTGGCAAGTGGCAGAAACAGGACTCAGACTTACTTGAGCAGAGAAGGGGAGTCGGTGGTCCCCATGACTGTGTAGGGAAAGGGAGTTGATGTGGGCAGCCTGGATTCCGGGATGACGGCGTCTGGTTTTTCCCGCTTTCACTCAGTCTGTTTTTCTTAATCCTGACCATCACATCCCCATCTCCAGGGCCTGCTTCTTTTTGTCACTGGCCTTGTTCTGTCCTTCTGCAGCCAAGCTTCCTCCATGCAGCAAGAGGGAAAGAGACGGCCAAGGCCCCTCCAGACATGCGTGATCCTAGCTCAGGGGCCCAGAGGGCTCTCTCCCTCTCCCACTGAAGGGATGCTGAGGAATATCTGAATCTCCAGGATGACTGACAGCTCAGACCCCTTGCCCCCTGGATCCATTCCCACAGCCTGGGAGACAGGTATAATTTCCCAGGGGTCTCAGGTCTGCCTCTGTGGCCAGGCAGATGGAAAAGGATATTGTCATTGTCTGCCCACCCGAATTATGGGCAAAGATGGGGGGGGTGGGACAGAAGAGTTTTCCAAATAAAGGAGGATACATTACCAGGGAAAGGAAGGGAGAGAGGCTGGAGGGGTGCAGTTTATTGAATGGTGTCTCCCAAAACATTTGGTTCCACCCAGAACCTCAGAGTGTAACCTTATTTGGAAATAGAGTCTTTGCAGATGTAGTTAAGGTAAGGATTTGAGATGACATCATACTGGATTAGGGTAGGCCCTAAATCCAGTGAGACTGTCCTATAAGAGACAGAAAAGAACACACACAGACACAGAGGGAACGAGGCCATGTGAAGACAGAGTCAGAGATTGGAGTGATGGGGCCACAAGCCAAGGGATGCCAGAGCCCCCAGAAGCTGGAAGAGGTAAGGAAGGATTCTCCCCTAGAGCTTTCAGAGGGAACAGGGCCTCTGGCCTCCAGATCTGCAAGAGAATCCATTTCTGCTGTCTTAAGCTGCCCAGTTTGTGGTCATTTGTCAGGGTAGCTCTAGGGAATTAATACAGGAAGCAAGGCCAAGAGGTGCCCACCGCCATCTGCTGGGTGGTACATGGGGCTGCGGGTTGGAAGGTGCTTGATGAAGAGCCCAGATCACTTCCCAAATCCACAGCCACTGATTACAGTTCTGCTGCCTGCCGGAGCCACGGGTCCAGGGACCCCTTCCTCAGCCGTGTGTACAAGACGAGGACACAAGTGTGCCATGCAGAGGCTCCTAGAGGTTTTCAAGTTTAATGCCCCCATCACCACCCCCGCACCCCACTACACATAAACAGACCCAGGAGGCTGAGTAAGGGGAGGATCCTTCAGTAAGACTGATAAATGATCTATTTCTTTTTTTTCTAATCTGATTAATTAGGAAAAACTGGAGCGTTTAGTAGTCATTGCTGAAAACATTGGAATTGTCAGGAAGCTAGATGATTCTGGATACATGCGAAGCACTGGAGACACAGCTGCCGGGTTTTTGGTCCAAAATTATGACAGGGTCAGGAGGATGTAAAACCCCTATAAGGCCTTCATCTTCCCCCTCATTGAATGTGATTGTTTGGAAGTTAGAAAATGCAGTCACCCTCTGGTTTTTTCTTCTCCAGCCTGAAATTTCCATTCCTTGAAACAGCTTTCTTTCCTTGCTATGGTGTCCGGAACCTCCAAACGCTAGTTGGCAATCTGTACCGGCAGGGCAGGACAGCACCCCGAGGCATGGGGGAGGGGGTGTGCTGAGGTCAGACCCCTCCTCCATCCTCTCCATTGGCCCCCAGCCCCAGGAGCAGATGTGACCATTGCTTATGCAAGCCCAGCCTCGGCCCTCACCCCTGCCAGCAGCATCCAGCATCTCAGCCCTCTTGGCATCCTGCTAGATAGAAATTCGAAACCACTGGCCCTGCAGGAGTAGTTTGATTCAGGACCTCTGATCTGGGCCCAGTCCTCAGTTCCTGGGACTTTGATGTGCTGACTCCTGCCCCCCACCTGGGAAGCTAGGAGGAGGGCAGCCCTGTGGAGCCGGCCTCTCTCCTTGTTCTCAGACATGGCAGAGTCCAGTCTGCTTTTCAGATGATTTGGGAGCCTTCCTGGGAAACACTTTGAAGTCTCTACAAAGCCGGCAGCATTGTGTACGGTCACCAAGTGGCAGAAAGGCTTTGCACCCCTGGGCCACCTCCAATTACCAAACCCCATGAAGGAAGAGCTGCAGCTCACCCCACACTAACCCAAGTGCGGGGCCCAAGCGCGGGATCAGTCCATCGGGGACAGAGCCAGGGCTGGGAGGCCCCAGATTCAGGAAAGCACATCCATGGCCGTCTCTGCAGCCAAGCTCCCCATCATCCCCCATCCCCAGCCACCATCCCTGCAGAGCAGGAAGAGCAGAGGGGCCCTGTGCAGGGAACTTCTTCCAAATCACAAGGAGCTTCAAAATGAACTGCTCCCAAGGAGTTCCCGTCTGGAGCCACACTGGAGCTTGGGGCCAAGAAAACCGAGGCGGGATCTGATCTTTATTAGCACCAGCGGTGACCACGGGCTGCCAGGGCTGGAGCTTGGGGCCGGGAAAACCGAGGCGGGATCTGATCTTTATTAAGCACCGGCGGTGACCACATGCTGCTGGAGCCCCGCACAGCAAGGGATGCAAACATGCTAGGCACAACCTCCGCTCTCCCAGATTCTCTCTTCTGTGCTTCAGGCTCCCGGCCGCTGAGCCCCCTCCCGAGGTGGCCTCTGGTTCCCGAAGCCCGGGGGAGGGGCTCAGCTCAGGGATTCCCCACCGCAGGCCCGCTCAGCTCTCTCCCCGCCCCGCCTCCTGTCTCTGCCTCATTCCCCCAGATCCTTAGTTAAGAAGATGCTAAGGCTTCTTCTCCACTAGCAGAATAATTTCAACAGATGCCTGCAGGGCAAGGGCCCCCAAGCCTCCTCCCCGCCCACCCACCCCCCTCCCCGGCCTGCAGATTTTACTTTGCCCCTCACCCCGCTCCCCACCTCTGACAGCAAAGACTGGTGTGAGGCACTGGGCCAGCGAGGGGACATCCAAGGCAGCCAGGAGCCCTGGAGCGATAGCCCCCCTTAAGAACCCAAGCCCCCTCCCCACCTTCCGGGCTGGTGACTTCAGAGCAGGGTTTGAATCTCATCAACAAGAAATTTGAAGCCATTAAAACACAATAAAAGAGAAATTAAATATAATCGCTCTGTAAATTATAACTAATTGAAACATCCATTGTAATTTTTATGATCTGCATTCAGAGTGAGTGATGCCTGCAGTTACAAAATGAAAGTTAAATGACGGTGGAGGTGTCCTGGAATGCCCCCTGCCCCCAGCCTCTACCCCCTCCACCAGCTGGCTTCCTTCCCTGCTCTTCCAGACCCCACCCCAAAGTGCTGTCTTCTAGAAGCTTCGCCCATGGAGCCTCGGCTCAGGCCCTTGGAGGTCTCAGCTTGCTCTCGTTGGCAGTGCTTTCTTTATAGGGCCTCCACGTGCCCTCACATTTCCCTGAAAACCCCAAGAAGATCTGGGTCTCCTACATCTTTCCTGGTTCGCCACGGTTGGACCAAGACACCAGGTCCACCCAACATGTGTCTGGTAGCCAGACTGCAAACATGGAAATGTCAGGAGAGAGCGCCTGAAAGCCCAGATTCTGGGATGCTCCCAGAACTTCCCTTGTGTCAGCCACACAACGTTAGACTCAAGGACTGTAGGTCGTCTTGCCCATCCCCCTGTCTCCCTCCCAGCTGGGCCCTGCGGTTGTTCAGCACCAGGGCCAGCTTTCCGCCCATCCAAGCAGGGCTGTGACGGGGAAAATGTGGGTGATCCTCCACCAGTGAGGGAACCCCACCACGTTCAGGTGGCTCCTCCCACCTCCCTCTTCACCTCTGCAGGCTTCACTCCTCTCCGTCAGCTGCTCCATCTACCCGGCGTGCGGGCACCGGGAGGGCACGGTGGGTGCAGGGGTGAAGGCAAGCAGATCTACATTCAAGGGTCCTCCACAAAGTAGCCGTGGGGCCCTGGACAAGCCACTTAGCTTCTCTCGAAGATTCCTTTTTTTCAGTAGTAACTTAGAGGCAATAACAACACCCACAAGAGGCTTGGGGACATCTGGTGACAGCATTTGTAAAGCTCTTAGCATAGAGCCAAGCGTGGAGGGGGCGTCCGCGAGACTCTGGCAATGATCTCTGTTCTGGTTGTCAGGATGCACCCTGGCTCCAGACAGCTTCTGCTTTGCTCACGGCCCAGCGGGCCAGGTACTGATCGGGCAGGTGGCCCTGGCTGTCAGCTCTGCCCACAATTCATGGCTGCAGGCCCCTCGGATTTGGCAGGAATCAGGACAGGAAAACAAGCCCCTGGTCTCCGCTTCTGCTGGCAGAGGCAGGCTGGCCCCAGATCCCAGCAGACCAGCACACCTTCTGCCTGATGGTGGGGACCGTGTCTCTGGGGTGGCAACTCCCAGCTGAAGTGGGAGTAGAGACAAGGTCAGGAAAGCCGGTCCACCCACCCTCCCCCAGAAAAAGTCTTTTCTTGTAGAAGTTTTATTTCCAGGTGTTGGGGGACTGACTTTCAGGGCTGTCGGGACGCTCCCAGTGCCCCGTTTCTCATGAGCTGACCGATGCCCAGAACTGCCCCTCACAGAGCTTAACGGACGCTTGCTTGATTATCCTAATGCTGAGCTGCTGGCTGGGAGGCGGGGCCCTGGGCTCCCTGCTGTTACACCCACGGGAATGAATCTGGGTCCCTCCTGCCCTTGACTGGAACTCAGTTCCCTCCTCTGAAGTGATTCTCAGTGATTCTCAGCTACCTGCACTGCAGGACCAGTGCTTTATTAGTTTCCAATTAGTAACAGATCAATACTTTAAAAAAATGTTTAAGATATAATTCACATACTATAAAGTTCACTCTTTACAAATGTGTGATTCAGTGGGTTTTAGTATATTTGCAGGGTTGTGCAACCATCACCATGATCTAATTCCAGAACATTTTCATCACCCCAAAAAGAAACCCTGCATTCATTAGCTGTCACTCCTCCCCCCTTGCCTCCCCCCTGGCAATCACTAATCTACTTTCTGCCTCTATGGATTTGCTAGTTCTGAACATTTTATCAGCTTGGAATCATACACCTTTTGAGTCTGACTTCTTTCGCTTGGCATGACATTTTCTAGGTTCATCCATGCTGTAGCATGTGTCAGTACTGTATTCCTTTTCATGGCTGAAGAATATTCCATTGTAGGAATAGATCACATTTTGTTCATCCAGTTCTCAGTGGATGGACACTTAGGTTGTTTCCATTTTTTTTTTTTTTTTTTTTTGGTTACTGTGAATAATGCTGCAATGAACTTTCATGTACAATGTATATTTTCAATTTTCTTGGGTATATAAATATGTATATATATATATATATATATATATATATACCTAGAATTGCTGAGTCATATGGTAACTTTAAACATAGGGATCATATGTTCTACTTTTTTAGAAACTGCCAAACTCTTTTCCCAAATGGCTATACCATTAATATTCTGTAAAAGTAATATAAAAAGGAATTATTAGAAAAACGAAATTTAAATAACTCACCAAAAGAAGCCTCATTTTTATTACAATTAAATCATCAGCCATAAAATGTCTTTGTCAGTTGCTATGAAAGTTTCTAAATGCATCCTCTCAAGGTCTGCAGTTACTTGCTGGTGGGCAAGTAAGTTACCATTCTCAAACTGGCACCAGCCACAGACCACACCCTCCACCATGGTCTCTCCAGCCTTGTCTCGTGGCCACGCTGTCCCCAGGTGTCCTCATGGCCCCCCTCCCATGTAATTGAAGGTCTAAGCCAGAATATCTTTTAGCACGAAAGGGGGAGGCTTTAATTATCATGCCAGGACACTAGGCATAAACCTGGCCAACGAGGATATGTGGTCCCTCAATCAAGGGACCTCGGTCACAGGGAGGATCTACAGAAAGGACGCAGGAAAAGGGAGAGACAGGAAGATGGCAGGCACCAGAGAGGGCGAGAGCAATGGGTCCCCTCCTTTGGGGCCCAGCTGCTCCTCTACAGGCCCTTGTTCCAGTCACTCTCCTGGGAAACTGCGCTGGTGCCACTTTCTTTAAGGGTGGGACGTGTTACCCTGCTGAACAGAGTCACCTCCTGGGCAGGTGACCTTCTTCAAGTCTCATCTGCACGGTTCTTTAGCTGGGATGTTGGCCCGGGGTTCCAACAGTCTTGGCCAGTTTTCGGAACCATGGAGAACACAACGCGAGCGAAGAGGGGACCCCAGAGGCCCCTCATTTCAGATGGGGACAGGATTGGACCACGCACTTAAGAGTCTTGCAGACTCTCTGCTAGAACTGAGTTATTCTTTGTACCCCCAGCACCCAGCCTGGCAAACACTCCATGAGCCAAAGATTCGTGGCTTCTCACGGGCTGGGGGGGAGTGAGGCGGGCAGCCAGGGAGTCATCTTTCCCTGCTAAAAACTGGAGAAAGGAGCCATGAGAACCAGAAACTGTAAAGCCAGTGGCTCCCCGTGTTCCTGGGTTACAGAGCGGCAGGGTCTCTCTGGGACTGAGATTTGTGATTCCTAGTTAAATGCCAGGTTTAATGGGCTTGCTATGGAAAAATGTTTTTAGTGAGCAGTGTATGTCTCCCTGGTGCCTGCAGCGGTAATTACTTCAGTGGGACAATCTCTCCTTTACGTGCTCCTGGCCAACAGTGGGAGGGGCTCTGGACAGGGGTCGGATAAGTGGATAGACTGTCACAAGTTATTTTAGCGTAAGGGTCCAATAAGCATCTTGAGTTTCTGGCAGATGGTCTGGGTTGACTTCATCATGTCAAAAGGTCAGACTCCAGCCAGGCTGAGACGTGCATAAGTCACACCTCCTGGATGGTCTCCCTGCTCCATTTCAGAGAGCTCTCTTAGCAATACTGACTTCATTTTGATTTTCCTTTCCCAACCTCCACACTATTTATTCACATTCGGGGCCAGATCATCCTGTGTGCTGGGGCCCATCCTGTGCCCTGGAGGGTGTTGAGCAGCGCCCCTGGCCTCCACTCACTAGATGCCAGTGGGAATTCTCCTCCCGGGTTGTAATACCCAAAATGTCTCCTGTCACCACCCAATATTCCTGGGGGAGGGGGACAGATCCGCCCACCCCCTCCTCGAGAACCAGTGGGTTAGCTGATGAGGAGAACGGCTCGGTGGCCAACAAGAGCAGAGAATAAAGAATTCAGTGTGTTTGCCCAGGGATCCTGGCAGAGACTGGCCTAAATCATTCCTGGAGGCAGGGGGATACATTTAGCTCAGCAGATCCCAGCACCTGCCAGCATCTCCCAGGACTAAAAGGGAACCCAGGAACTCGCAGGGGGTCAGCCCCGGAAAGCAAATGTCCCTGAGCAGCCCCAAGCCAAGGACAGGATTCACCTCCTGCTCCGCCACTCAGTGAAGCCTTCCCGCTGCTGAGAATGGATTTCAATTAAAGTGATTAGCACCATTTTTTTAGACTCCACCGCTGCCTACAATCTACCGCGCATTACTGTGAGTTTGAAGAAATCAAGGGGGGGTGTGGGGGGGAGGGGAGGAAATTCAGCCCAAATTGAAAAAGTCCTCCTGTAATTACGAGATTGGAGAATATCCACTGAGGAGATCAATAATGGGAAATCTAAGTGCCACTGTGTGCCGAGATTACAGTTTTTGAATCGCTCTATCTTGGATTTTAATGTTCTCTCTCATTATCACATCGCCATGAGCAGTGGTCGCAGCCCCACATCCCAGCTTGAGAGAGGCAGGCGGTGAGGCTGGACCAAAGCAGGGTCAGTCCAGACACACTGGACCCTCTGTATGAAATTTTTATTGCCGCATAACAAATGACCCTAAATGTCGTGGCTTAGAACAAGACACATTTATGATATTAAAGCTTCTGTGGGTCAGGGGTCTGATCACGGTCTAGCTGGGGCCTCTGCTGGGGTCTCACCAGGCTGCACTCAAGGTGGGGCTGGGATTGGGGTCTCCTCGGAGGCTCAGGGTCCCCTTGCAAGCACGTGTGTTTCACGGCAGAATTCATTTTTCCTGACAGCGGTAGAACTCCTGGCAGCTTGCTTGTTCAAGGCCAGCAGGAAAGGGAGCCTCTGATTTCCAGTGCCTCTCTTAAAGGGCTCGCCTGATTAGGTCAGGCCCACCAGGATAATCTCAGGTTTTTTAAAGAGGTTTTCTGGCTTTATTTATTTATTTATTTATTTTTGGCTGTGTTGGGTCTTCGTTTCTGTGCGAGGGCTTTCTCTAGTTGCGGCGAGCGGGGGCCACTCTTCATCGCGGTGCGCGGGCCTCTCACTATCGCGGCCTCTCTTGTTGCGGAGCACAGGCTCCAGATGCGCAGGCTCAGTAGTTGTGGTTCATGGTCCTAGTTGCTCTGCGGCATGTGGGATCTTCCCAGACCAGGGCTCGAACCCGTGTCCCCTGCATTGGCAGGCAGATTCTCAACCACTGCACCACCAGGGAAGCCCTGCACCTTTATTCTTATGTTTGAGTCTCTCTTTCATGATAGCACATATATTACTTAGGATTAGTTTCAGCTGAGCATTGAAACCTAAAATAACAAAAGAAAAGGTTAGAGATTCATTTCTCCCTCCAACTGTAATCTAGATGTTAGCAGCCCAGGGCTAGTCTAGAAACTCTGTTCTGCAGAGTCCTCAAAAGACTCACTCTTCTTCTATCATGTTGCTTCAAACTGGCTGGCTTCCAAGTCTAAGATGGCTGCCCCAGCTCCAGCCATCACCCCCACAGTTCAGGCAATAGGAAGGAGGAAGGGAAGGAGAAGGCCATGCCCCCTCCATTTACACCATTTCTCCTTACACCCCATTGGCTATAAATTAGTCACATGGCCACAGATATCTGCATGGAATGCTGAAATGTGTAGTTTTTATTCTGAATAGCCCTATATCATGGAAGAATGGGGGGTGGGGGATAAGGGAATTTCTGGAAATCTCTGTTCTAACTTCCCTGTCCACCTTGTGCAGTCTAAAGGATGGGATATTTCTTTTGTATCCAAATCTTTACCCACTCCTTCAATAGCCTGGCTGTGATTCTATATCCATTGATTGTTTCATTGAACACATTATTCATGCATTCTTTCCCTCACTCCCCCATCTACTCATTTATTCAGTGGTTCATTCATTCGCTCATTCATTTCTCAACAAATTCTCTCCCTATGCCTTGCACAGTGCTGGGCATGTGGTCAGGATTCAGGATATGGAGAGGATAATACAGACCCTGCATTCAAGTTGCTTACAAATTAGTAGGGAAAACAGCCAAGGAAATGAAGCATTTAAGCACCCTGACGGTGCTAAGAGATTGTGCAAAGGTTGCCATGCTGACACCATCTGGGGCTACACTCAAGATTTCCAAAGGGAGGTGACGTCCCGTCTGAGGTTTGGAAAAGCAAACTTTATTAAGGAGCAGGAGCCTGCATTCCTGACTTCTGGGAACACAGAGCCAAGCTGTCCCCTGTCCGTGGTGCTGACCCCCAGGCCCAGCCAGGAGCGCACGAGGTGTGGTCAAGCCAGTCCCTGCTCCCCACGTCTCACCCATTCTGGGTGGGCAGGTGGGGCAGCAGTGGCGTGCCACATAGCTACATACTTCATTTTCATAACGACCTTCCCGTCTCCCCTCTCAGTCTCGCTTGTCAGCCTGTGACCATTAAAATCCTCATTAGCAAACGAGATTTGGATGGACTTATTAGGATGAGGGATGGCCCCGCGGCACAGCTGGCTGCGGGTCAGTCCTCTTCTCCCTCTCTATTTGGAAACAGTGCACCTCGCATTCTGTGCACCCCTCTCCAGGTCCAATACCAGGCTCCAACACACTCCCTGGGGTTGCTCAGGGGACCAGCTGAAGGGGAGGCCAGGCCACAGCAGACCACAAAGAGCCTAGGGCTGCTGATTCACACGCCCACCCAAAGCACCCAATCAAGGCCTGGGTTTCTGCCAGTTCAGACTGAAGCTCAAACTCCCAAACGTGGCATTCGAAACCCCTCCCAATCCCATCGCCACCCTCCTCTCCCGCCTCCTGTCCTCTCCACGTGGCCCCTGCATCTAAGCGCTGATCTGCTGACCTGATGGGTGGTCTCCTGGAATTGGCCCTACCAGCTCATGGGAGCCGCTTGTTCTGCATTCAAAAGTTGACATCACATTGGCAACCTGAAATTGACCACGGTGGGAGGATTTACACCATGGGAATCAGCACATGCTACAGATGACAAATTTATTTATTTATTTATTTAGGTCAGAAAGCCAGATTTTAAACATTTGCCAGCATACCCCTGTTGAAAGGTCCCCGAGCATGTCACCCACTTGCGTATCTGCCCATCTTTGTGTGGGCTGTTCCCTCTGCCAGGCTCTCCCTCAACTCCCTGGGATGCCCCTTCTGTCTCCCTTCTCCGCCCCGGTCATTTGCTGAGGCCCTGGAAGGAGCCCAGCCCCCTCCTCTGTGCACCCAACCTGGACTTTCACCTTGTCTTCTACCCCAGGAGTCATTTGTTTCCCCAAATGAAAACCAATTCAAAGCATCTTCAGGAAAAGGTAGAAATATGCGGGAAGGGAAGGGGGAGGTGAACTTCACAGGACCTGGGGCAGAAAGTTTAGCTGCTGTCACAGCCACTAGGAAGGTGTCCAACAGCTGCTCTTTCTCTGAAGCCCTAGTGCCTGAATCCTGCTTACATGTACCCATCGTGGCTTCCCCCAAAGGGGTGCCCCTGGGACCCTGGTTTGCATGAAACCCCAGACCAATCAGCCACCTAACAAACCAGAGTCTCTAAGCTCTGGCTCTAAACCCAGGATTGTCCCAGGCTAGTCCAATCATCTGAGGTCATGGGGCAGGGTCACATCATCACGGCACATGGGGGTCACATGGTCATGGGGGAGAGGGTCACACGGCTGCTGTGTCTTCAGCGGCAGCTCTGAAAGGGGTGGACAGAGCTGAGAAACTGGCCCACCTCACAGATGGAGGACAAGCTCCATGAGGACAGAAAACGTGTTTATTCGTGTCGAGACCCCCAGTCCCAGCATAGAGCAGGGGCTCAATACGTATTTGTAAATTCAAGGAATCACCTCAGTTTGGGCCTTCTCTCAGCAACCTGTGACCGAGTTGGCCACTGGAGAGGGAGGCAAAAGGCTTTGAGTATTTCACCAGGGAAACACTCCATGCCCAAGTAACAAGGCATCCTTGGACTCCCCTGGTGACGCAGTGGTTAACAATCCGCCTGCCAAGGCAGGGGACACAGGTTCGAGCCCTGGTCCAGGAAGATCCCACATGCCGGGGAACAGCTAAGCCCGTGCACCACAACTACTGAGCCTGCGCTCTACAGCCCACGAGCCACAACTACTGAGCCTGTGTGCCACAACTACTGAAGCCTGCGCGCCTAGAGCCCGTGCTCCACAAGAGAAGCCACCGCAATGAGAAGCCCACGCACCGCAACAAAAAGTAGCCCCCGCTCGCCACAACTAGAGAAAGCCTGCGGGCAGCAATGAAGACCCAACGCAGCCAAAAATAAATAAATTCATTAAATTAAAAAAAAAAAAAAGCCAACTGCATCTGTCTTGCTCATTAATAGGAGATCAGCCTGCCCCGCAAGGGCTGAGGGGGAAATTCTGAACAGGTAAGAAGGAAGCAGAGTAGGGGAGGGGGGACGTTGACCCAACTGCCCCCCGCCCCCCACCCCCGTGCACACCCGCCTTCCCCGAGACTCAGCCAAGCAGGAGGCTGGTCGGGGTCACTTCTGTCTCCATCCTTCCGTCTCCAAAGATGCTGCGATTTCCGCCACGTGCTCGCGAGCCTTTGGGAGGAGGCCGTGGCAAAGGTTTCTCACCATGGAGACCCCGGCCCGTTCGCCCCTCCTCCCGCACAAGCAGGCAACGCGCCCCCCCTGTCCCCCTGGGATGGAGTCTAGATTCGCACAAATTGTTTTTCCCTGCTCGTACACACCAGAGAAGGAAACAGGAAGGACAGGGGAACAGAGACCCAGTTCCCACCCTGAACCCGTAGGGCCGCCGGCCTCCTTCCCCCCAGCTCCGGCTTCCTCCGCGGGACTCTCTCCCTCTCCAAGGGCGCACGTGCTCAGAGGCAGGTAGACGCGGAGCCTCCCTCCCCTGCGGTCCACAGACCCCTCGAGGCCGTGCTTCCAGCCGCCGCAGCCTTGAGCGCTCTCCTTAATCTCCTCACCTTGCGAGGCAATGCAGCACTCCATAATTGCTTCTGGAAATGCGGTCACCAGTTTAATTGGTAGAACTTGTCCTGGTTGATGTAACCTAGTGAAGCAACCTCGGGCCTACCTGTTTCTCGGGAAGCGCGGCCAGTGTGTCGCTGTGCGGGGCGCGCGGCTCCCCTGAGCGATGTGCGCCGGCCAGAGCGCAGAGCTCGTCTGTGCCTGTTGCCGGCACGTGAGCCTGCAGACGTGGCCGGGGTTCCGGGGATCAGGGAGTGTGGGGTACGATGGGATGATGGACGGGACGGAAGGGAGCCCGCTCAGCCCTGGGGACTCCTCTGCCTCGGGACCGCGAAGGAGCCAGGCGGTGACACGGCCACATTAGGTCATGAGGCCACCCCGAGGGCTGTTGTCGATGGGCTCCCTGCCCTGTGAATATACGCTGGCTGGTCCCTCCAGGTCGGAGCCTCCACCCTGCTCCGTGTCCCGCGGGTGACTGCCACGACCCTGTGGAGTTCAGCCAGTGGGGTGCCCTGGCAGGAGATGGGAGGGAGGGGAAGAAGGAGAGCTGGAGAGAAGGAGGGATGGAGGGAGGAAAGACAGTGAGCTGGGGGCACTCATCCCAGCTCTCTCACGGACAGGCTGCAGGAGGTCTGAGCGTGTCCTTGGGGGAAGGTCTCAGCCCTGGTCAGTGAGGCGGCCCCACCCCCCATACAGCTTTGCTGTCCCGGGTCCAGGTGACGCCCCCTGCCACCCCCAGGCCCAGGGGTAGGTCTCCCTCCTGCTTCCACGTACCTGCTGCCCGCTCCTGCAAAACCAGTCCCGTGGTTAAAATTATCCTCCAATCAAAGTGGCGGTGGTGGGACGAATTGGGAGATTGGGATTGACGTGTATACACCAATATGTATGAATAGATAACTAATAAGAACCTGCTGTATAAAAAATAAATAAAATAAAATTCAAAAAAAAAAATTATCCTGCAATCACTCCGTCTTGCTGTGCTGTTTCCGGCCAGGATCTGGGCGGCTCCAGAGGGCGGTGGGCGGCGGTGTTCGTGGGCAGTGGCTCTCTCCCGGAGCCAGCACCGTCCTGCCCTTGACACCTTGATGGGGGCGGGGCGGGGGGGCTGGTTTTCTTCTCTGTTGGCCCACCCTGGGCAGGTGGCCCCTTGGGGGAGGGGGAGGGGCACGTGGCTTCCTGCGGGGGTGGGGGGGGAGGGACGGGCGAGGGGCAGGCTCTTCACCCTATGCACCGGTCTTTCCCAGCGTTCCTAGGTCTTATGCCAGGGCCGGCCAGCTCCGGGAAGGACACGTGGGCCATCCAGGCTCCCCCACTCCCTCCGAGGGAGGGGGGATGCAGCCCTGGGGGCCACTGTGAGGGAAGCAGGAGGCCAAAGGCTCTGAGGCTGACGGAGATGCTGCACCCACCAGCCTGCCCCCCGCCCAGAGGACCCACACGGCCCAGGTTATGAGGCTGTCATTCACTTCATCCTGCTTCCCCACCCCTTCCACCCCTCATACCCCAATCTAGCCCGACCCCCAAGGCCCCGGCATTAACACCTTTCATAGGGGCTTCCCCGGCGGTCCAGTGGTTAGTACTCTGCACTGCCGTTGCCATGGGCCCGGGTTCGCTCCCTGGTCGGGGAACTAAGATCCTGCAAACCGCGCAGCGCGGCCCAAATAATGAATTAAATAAATAAATAATTTAAAACACCATTAATACTAGAGGCCTCTCCACGCTCTCCCTTCCCTCCCTGGGACCCCCATCTGGCAGAGGGGGGGTCCAAGACCCGACATCACTGCTGATGAAGGTCTCCTGTCAGCCACACCCAGGATGCTCTCCAAGGCGCATGATTTATGGACTTTAATTTTCCCAGATCCTCAGTCGTGTCACCTCTTTCCCTCTGGTCTGTCAGGGCGTTTATCTCCCACCCCTGCAGCCCTTCTCCCCCTTCCCTGTTTTTTAATTTGAAGCATCTATCTGGAGCATCCTGAGATGGGACCGTCTGCAATACTGAATGCATTACACTGCTGACAGCTCTATTGATTTTCTCTCTCCCGCTGCATAATGCAAGATACATACAAGCCGATAGGCTGACCCCTGTCCCTTGATTTGAAGGGACCGTGCCCTTTTTCTTTCTCTCTCTCATGTCCCCCTCACCCTGGCATACGTTGATATATAGGAGGGGTGTTTGTCCCTTACGCTCAAGATAGATTCTTCTCTGCCCCGATATTATTTTCCTCTCTGCTGGTGGACGCTGTCTAATCCATCCTTTTTACGGTAGCAGGTTGGACACCGTGGAAGCCGTTCACGGTGCAAAGGGGTTGGTGGAAGCAGGGGAGTTGAGGAGGTGGTATCTGTCAAAACTGGCTGTGTCCACTCTGGGCAAGACCAGGCAGACTTTCCCAGGGGTCCCCTCTGCCTGCCTCACCAAGTCTAGGGCCACCCCAGCCCACCTCCTCTTCTCTGGGTTGTAGTTCTCCAAATCTACTGGCAACTCTTTTTTTTTTTTTTTTAAAGAACAAGTTCTCTGCTGTCTCTCTTTTTTTTTTTTAATTTATTTATTTATTTTTTTTTATTTTTGGCTGTGTTGGGTCTTCGTTTCTGCGCGAGGGCTTTCTCTAGTTGCGGCGAGTGGGGGCCACTCTTCATCACAGGACGTGGGCCTCTCACTGTCGCGGCCTCTCTTGTTGCGGAGCACAGGCTCCAGATGCGCAGGCTCAGTAGTTGTGGCTCACGGGCCTAGTTGCTCCGTGGCATGTGGGATCCTCCGAGACCAGGGCTCGAACCCATGTCCCCTGAATTGGCAGGCAGATTCTCAACCACTGCGCCACCAGGGAAGCCCCCCACTGGCAACTCTTGACTTACATTTGGTTCACAGTCCCAGAGCCAGTTGCTGGGCTAAGCGTTTTCTGTTGTGGTTTCTGCTAAGCAAGGCAGGGAAGCGGCAGACAGTCATGTGGGCTATACCCAATTGGCATAGGGGTCTGGAAGGCTTGGAAGGAGGGATTAATATCCCTCCTCAACAGAGACTGAGGCTCAGAGATGCCAGGAGACTGGTTCAAGTTCTCCCAGCCAGACACAGGATTTGAATCCAAGACTATCTGTCTCCAGGGTCAGTTTTCCTCAAATCCTATCACAACGCCTCCTCCAGGAAGACCTCTTGGACTGAGGCCACCTAATCCGATTGCTTCTTTATTCTTGTCCCCCCTGGAACATATTTGCTTTGAAGGTTTGCTCTTGCCAGCTGGCTGCTGAGTGTGTTGGGTGGGTTCTCTCTGTTGTGAATCAGCATCATTGTTACTTCCTCCTGGCGGGTTTCCCTGGGCCCAGCCTGTCCCCAGCCCAGATCAATCTCCCACGGTCCCCATCTGGTCCCACAGTGAGAAGCACTTACTGCCTTATCAGTGCCTCTCCTGCTAGTCTGTGAGTCTCTGGAGATGGGGACAGAGATGCAGACCAGATCTTATTTCTGCATCTTCACCGCCTGGCCAACAGAAGGAGCTCTCTAAAAATGGGTTGAATCCGTTTAATCAGTCAATGGGCCGTCTGGGCGGGTGGGTGTGTGCTCTCTTAGAGGCCCCTTAAAGGCAGGCTCTGCAGGAGCTTTTTCTGCCTTCTCCCCTCCACCCCCCCTCACCCAACCCCCATCCCCACACAAGGCCTCCCACTGGAAACGGTCTTCCAGCTGCTGAGGAGGAGAGCACCATTCCTAAGGTTCAGGGCTTCTGGCCGATGGGGCTGCATGTGCTCCTGGTGACTGACTACCTGGCCACACCCATCTTGCCAGCCAGCCAGAGACCCACAGAGAAGCAACAGAAAAAGATGCTGAACCTTTGAGCATCCCAGAGCAAGGGCTGGGTACCAATATGAGCAATGGCCATGGGGTGCAAAGACAGAGGCCTGGGCCCATGAGTCCCTGGCCACAGGTGCAGGACAGACGTCATTATAATAAAGAATATCCTCTTGGTTTTGTCCTTCTGGTCCAGTGGCTCTCAACGTGGAGTGATTTTGCCCCCCAGGGACGCGTGGCATTGTCTGGAGATGCGTTTGTCTGTCACAGTTGTGAGGGTCCAGCATCTGGTGGGTAGAGGCCAGGGAGAGCTGAACATCCTACAATGTTCAGAACACCCCTCCCCCCAAAAAACAGAATGATCCCAAAAGCCAGCAGTGCCGAGTTTGAGAAACCCTGTTCCAGTCCGACCAGCCATGCCTTGTGGCTTTTAGCACAGCAGCTGGGAGAATATTGAACCTGCATCCCTCGGGAGCACCTGAGATTCTCCTGGACTCCTTGGGGGCTGGAGGAGGGGAGAAACCTGCGTTCCTTTAGCCCTCTTGGGTCCCCCCAAAAAGCACCAGCCCCCGTGCCCGCACCCTGCCTCCTTCCCTCCCTCGTCAACCTTTTCCCAAGTAACCAGATTCAGCCAGAGGGACTCACTCTCCCCAGGATGTTAATAAGATGGTTTAAAGGACAGCCCTGCCGCCAGACAAAGGCGTGGGCCTCTTGGGTGCCTTTTGGAAATTATATGAGATGGTAGATATGAGAGCACCCCGTCAGGTATGAAATACCATACAAATATTACCTCTAATTTATGTAAGTGCTCTCAGCCGGGGGTTTTAGGATGCAAGGCAGAAAGGGGCCAGAATCTTCACTTTCCATTTCCAGTCACGGTCTCAGCGCCCTCGTGTGGTCACTGATGGAAACTACACCCAGGTCCGGGCGGGGATTTTCAGACCCGGGGCGGGGCAGGCAGGATGGCTCTGACTATGGCTTTTCTCGTTGTCCCATTTAAGCTTCACAGCAGCACCCGAGGGAGGAGAGAGAGAGGTAGTATGACCTCCCCCGGAAAACCCCTGGAGCCAGCCATGGGTTTTTGCAGGATGATGCCTGCCGTGGACAAGCCCAGCCCTGCAGAGCAACATAAAGTGGGAAAGGCAATTCGAGGAGCCGCTCCTCTCCCGCTGCCTCCCGGCTCTTATAGAAACCTCGAGCTCCCCCACTGGCACCCCCAGGAGGCCCGCCGTACCCCCAGGCACAGCCCTTGCTGCTCGGGACTTGGCTTGGATGAAACACCAAACCCCAGCCTGGTTATTCCCAGCCCGGGGCCTGGCACAGAGTAAGCGTTCAGACCATGAACGTAGGAAGGGACCATCCTACGTTCCTTACCCCCCGCCCCATGAAGTCAGTGCTAGTTTTTTTGGCCACACCTGGTCCTACTTCCAAGATGCCCCAAAAGCTGAAGAGGAATCTAAATTCAGGGGTGGCCAGGTACCTGCTGGGGGGCCAGAGGCCGTGTGCCTTAGCTTCTAGGGGCCCAGTCGGGCAGCCCTGGGCCCGGCAGGGTGATGGAAGGAAAGGAGAGAGGATGGACGCTTCCCACAGCTCTAGACGTGCCCTCCGTCCATCTCCAGCTCTCTGACCACACAGACGCCACCCTGGTTGAGACCCTCCTCCGTGGTCCTTAGACAGTGACAGTAGCCCTCACCATTCCTATGGCCACCAGTCTTGGACATTTCCACCCATCCTCCACGCTTCACGGCTGATCTGTAACGGCAAACTGGTCCATGCTATGTCCTGCTCTCAAGTCTGGGGGGTCTTCATCTCCTATGGAGTCCACCCTGGGCTCCTTGTAGAGTTTGCCATCTTGCATGTGTATCAGCATCACCAGGGAAGCTTCTGTCGAATGCGGCATCCTGGGCTCCACCCAGAGACGCAGGCTGTCTCACTCAGGGCCAGGGCTTTGGCCCTTGTTTCCACTGTGACATGTGGGGCTCATCTTCCCACAAAGGAGGGAAGCCTTCCCTCCAGGCTCCTTGCTTCACCTTTCAGTGGCTGCAGTTTATTTTGCTATTTGTCGCCCTGGGGGAACCGGAGAAAGCCGTTGGTACCTGAAAAAATATGTCTCTGTGTTTTGTTACTAGACATCTATGTTCTCTTCTTATGCAGTTCAAGAGGCAAACATCTGTCTCTGGGATCACTGCCAAAAGGAAGGTGCAGCCCCTCACCCTGTCCCTGTCCTGTAGGTCCCAGTGGGGAGAAGCACCAGGCATTCACTCAACAAATATTTTTGTGGACCTGTTATGTGCCAGGCACTGCTTTGTCCGAATTAATCACTCCATCCATCCCTCCCTCCCTCCCTCTCTTCATCCCTTCGTTCATTCATCCAACCATCCCTCCATCAATCTATCCACCCTTCATATAGTGAGTGATCTCGGATGCTGCAACCATCTCGAGGATCCTGCATGTCGGCACTGAGCACCTCTGTATATGTATGAGCACTGCATTTTGAGAGTTATCAACAGAATGCAGGACCTCGTTCTTGCCTTTATAAAAAAAGTCGGTGCAAATGTATGAGAAGTTTAACATTGCCGCACAGTCTATGGAAAGGCACGTGGGAGTAACTACTGCATGAGTGACGGGTGACAGGAGGCAGAGGTGCAGGGTCCTGCCCAGAGGAGAGGGCGGAGCTGAGCTCTGAGGATGAGCAGGACTTAGTGTCAGAGGGGAGGGCACAGGCAGATGCCTGGGGTCAGGAAGTGCCCTTAAGAAACCGGTTGGCTGGGCTGAAAAGGTCGTTCCTTTGGCGGTGCAGTGGGGGAGAAAAGACCAGAAAGGCATCAGCCTGAGATGGAGGGGGGCTGTCAGGTCAGGCTGGGGGATTTGAGAGTGTCTTTCTCAGGTCAGAGCTGAGGCATCCTGACCTTCAGATAATCTCACATTAAGCCCCTACCAATTAACTTTTCTCTTTGTTAACACCCAGAAGCATCTGTAGTCACAGAAACATAGTTTGGCTTCTTTTAAAAGGCTGTCTAGCACAATTCGAGGATTTCGTGATCTCCCAGGGGCAAGGACTGTGGGTTTATCCTTCCCTGTATCTCCAGCATCTCTAGGAAAATGCTCGACCTGGGCTTGTCTAATGGGAGGGAACGGGGGAGGGGAGTGAGTTCAAAGCGAAGTTCATGGTAAAGGACTCTTTTCAGGTGAGATGCTCGGTAATAATGCGCACAGGGCAATTGCATTCTGTTGTGCAGTTATTAAATTGGGGAGGAAACAAATATAATAAAATGTAGACATTTGTAAGGAGGTTAAAAATAAAATTAAAGTGGAGGATGAAAATAATATCGATAACCTCAGGTTTCCCGGAGCCTGCCTGAAAAGGCGTTCTGGAAGAGCTGAGGGTAAATTTGTGCTGAGAAAATAATACCAGGGATGGGATGGAGGCTGCGAGGAACCAAAGGGGCAAAGGGAACGCTGCCTTCCCAGAGCTGCCGGCCCGTTTCAGGTGCGCAGCCTAGTAAGGAGGTGGTCAAGAGTCTGGGAGCGTGGGTTCGAGTCCTGACTTCATCTCTCCCAGCAACTGACACGCCTTCATTCTCTGCAGGTAAGACTGGGGCAAACGACCAGAGCCACCCGTCACAAGCACGCCCGAGGATCACAGAGGCCCTATGGGTAAAGTGCTTTTTAGTACAGGAGATGCCCGGTGTGAGTGTTCCATAAACGTTAGCTATTCCAAGTTTTAACTTGCTTTTATGGTACCAGTTCTTAAAGGAATTGGAAGCAGCCAGTGGAAAAGCTCCGTTAAATAAAAAGAGGCGAGCAAGAGGGCCCTGCCCATGACAGATTAGATGTCCGTGGAAAAGGAGACCAGAAGGAAAAGGGAGGAACCCCTAGAAAGAGGTTATAAAATGTACGTAGGAGGGTCCCTCCATTTAAAAGAAAAAAAAAATCTCTGCGTAGATGCCCAATACACAGGTCTAATGAAAGTAGTAGATAATAAGTCCTAACACAGGTCTTCAAACCGGATCTGAAATAAAACCTAGCAAAGCCAAGGTGGGGTTTGGACAGGAGGATAGAGGAGGTAGGGAGTGGTGGAGGGAGGTGACCCATTGCTTTCGGGGAGCCGCGCTGTTAATCTAGGGAGAGACGCAGCGATGGGAAGGGCGAACGCCTGCGTTATTCTTGACCCGTTGCAGACACCGTACCCAGCTTCCTCTGGGGGAGGGTTTAACTGACCGAAAACGGAAGTCTCTTTCTTTTCCGTTCTCCTCGCTTCAGGCTGCTCACGGTGAGTGTTTCTCAGGCCCTACGTGGGGAGTAGGGGGCAATCCATAGTAATCCACGGCCGGGTGACGTCTGCGGACCCCGGGCCTGGATCAGAGGTGCGGGGGGAGGAGGATGGAGTGCGATGGGGCCGGCATTTCGGGGGTGCGGGGAGGGGAAGCGGGGTAGCCGCCGGTTCCCACGTCCCATGGACGCTGACGCTTGTTTTTCCGCAGGTTCCGGCCGCGCTCTCCGCACTCGTCGCCATGGTGAGTACGACCCCTGCCTGGGACCTTTCCGGGGTTTTGGGGCGAGGGGCGAGGGCAGGGGCGCCTGCGCGAGGGTCTCCGGAGTCCCGAGAGGGGCTGGTGGGCTCGACCATCCCAGAAAAGCGTGTCTCTACAGTTGATTCTTTTTGCTTTGTGTTGCAGCCTCGCAAAATTGAGGAAATCAAGGACTTTCTGCTCACAGCCAGACGAAAGGACGCCAAATGTAAGTGAGGGTCTAGACGAGCGAGTGGGAAGGGTCGCGTTGGCGCGGAGCCGCCCCTGCACGGGCGCTGGGCCGGGCGGCTGCTTAAGCCTGTGCGTGCTGTCGGGGAGCAGTGGTTTTAGCGGGTCTCGCGTAAGAGAAGCTGGTTGGCCGGTGTGTTCTCTTCCTTAGCTAACTGTGAACGTTTAAGAAACGTCCTAAGGTGTTTTGTTCGTGTGTGTCCTCCTGTATATGGTAGGTGCTCTGAACGGAACCCTTACTGGGTGAAAGTCTGGAAATGCGCGTTTCATAAAGCCCGACTTAGTGCTGCATGTTAGGCTCTGGGCTGAGGACAGGCCCTGCTCACAAGGAACTAAGTCATTTCCCTTCTACGTGTGTTAGTGTCCTAGCTTGTAAACGAAGGGAAAAGTAATTGATGCATCAAAAACATAAAACAGCGAGTTTCTGATGGACATGTGCCAGCCCGAGCTGCCCGTGTGTTCTCTCTACACTGTGGGAGGGAGTTCTGCTGGTGTGCCTTTGTTGTAGTTGAAGGAGGTTTGGGGAGCTTGTGCTTTATACTAGATCTTGAACTGCTTTAACCCGGAGTCATCTGTTTTGTGCCGCTCCTTATAGCTTTCTTTCCCTCCCAGATTTGTGCTAAAGAGAAAATCGGATAACTCGTGAAAGTGGAGTACTCTCGGGCTGACTCACTTTAAGGTGGGCTAAGGCACCAACCATCTCTGATGCCCTGTGTCAGTGGTAGGGTGAAGCAGTGGCGTGCAGGAGAGCCTTTTAGGGAGTTCACGGGGCTTCAGGAAGAGTCATGTTTGTGTCCTCTTTACCTGAAACAGGTGGTTGCCTTTGATCCCCTGGTGCTGTGGGAACAGGTAGCATCTGGTGGGAATGTCTGTCCTGCCAGGTGGTGGGGACCGCGGGTGACAGTGCGCTTGTGTTTTTGTATATACTGTGGTGCGTAAAGGCAATGTGTCAGGTCAGCCTTAGTCCAGGCCAGGGAATTTGCTGTCACTGCCTGGGTTCAGATCCCAGCTCTACCAGCAGCTAGCTGTCCTTAGCAAGGTAAACACAACCCCACTCTTTTCTTTCTGTTGAAGAGGGGGTGATGACATCTGTCTCCTAGGATTGGTGCAAGGATCAGATCAGACGATCTGTTAGAGACTTTAGCACCTTGAGCAGGTAACACCAAATCCATCAGATTGCTTTGCATTTTAGTTCTGTTTGGGAGCTTGATTTTTGACAGTGACCTGTGAGAGTAGGGGTCACGTTCCCCTGGATATGATAGGGTGCCCAGTGAGTGTTTTTTGAATAAACTTTTAAATTTTTCTTTATAGTTTTAATTGTAAAATAAACATAACAAAATTTTTTGGTGTGCAGTTTACTGGCTTTGAGTGCGTTCACATTGCAGTGCAGCCATCCTTTTCCAGAAATTCTCATCCTGCAAAACTGAAACTCTGTAACCCATTAAACAATAGGTTTCCATTCTCTCCCTCCAAGCCCTGGCCACCACCATTCTACTTTGTCTCTATCAGTTTGACTCTTCTAGGTGCCTCATGTAAGTGAAATCATCTGGTATTTGTCCTTTCATGACTGGCTTACTTCATTAAGCATGATATCTTCAAAATTCATCCATGTTGGAGAATTTGTCAGGATTTCCTCCTTAAGACTAAATAATCCATTGTGTGGACATGCCACATTTTGTTTATCCATCCCTCCATCCATGGACATTTGGGTGGTTTCTGCCTTTGGCTCTTGTGAATAATGTTGCTGTGAACGTTGTACAAATATCTCTTGTTGCTGCTTTCTGTACTTTTGAGTATATTCCTGTAAGTAGAATTGCTGCATCATATGATGTTGAATAAACATTTCTAAGAGATGCATCTGCCTTATCTTGCGAGGGTTCAGTTAGTTTATAGAGGTACAGCAGCTACTAGGGACGACGCAGTATACTTAGCTTTGGGAGGAATGTTAAGATAGCAGAATAGGTTGGTTTGAGTAAATATCCATGCGCCTGATTTATTAAAACATGAGCCAAGGCAGCCAGTGCCTTGGGCAGGGCCACAGAGCTTCTGCTTCCTGTGACATGTCCTACCCCTTTAGCAGTTATTGGCAGAGATGGAGCTGTGGGTTGTGAGTCCAAGTTAACTGTGCTGTTGAAGTCGGAATGAGGAACTTGACAGGTGCCTGACATGAGTAACCTGGGAAGCCGATGTCTTCCTGCCACCAGAATAGGTGCCGGCCTCATAGAAATGCATTGACGCTTGTACATAACCAGACTGTTTGCTAAATTTCAAACCTTGCGCTGTTGAATTTTGAGCACACTTGGGGCTCTTTATTGTCTGAGCTGTGTTCCTGAGATAGAATTTTAAAGCAATAAAGAGCCCAGAAAATGTGTTCTGCTCAAATTTGAGGAAAAGCTTCAGTACATGCTCATTATGTCGGGGGGCGGTCCTGAAGGAAGAGCCTCAGCATCGCCCCCGATGGCATCTCATATGCAGAGTTATTTCTAGAAGGGTGGTGGAAAGTTCTTGATCTCAGCAGATAATCCATCTCCTTACTTTATGAACTACTTTCATCCCTTAAAAAAAATAATAATAATAAGATGGACACAGGATGTTCTAGGATGTGTTCAGTGTACCAGATACTACCTGTGTTTTAAATATAAACATTATGCTTCAGGTTCTTGAGTATTAATGTAAGGGAAATGAAGATTTCTGACATTATTTTTAAATACTGAGCTCAGAGGAGGGCGGGGGGTCTTGTTTCCTGTTTCAACAGAGGGACAGTGGAGGGAGGCAGGCACAGCTGTCACACGTGCCACTTCCTGCAGAACTATAAAGCAGGTGGACTTTGCGCCCTCTCTCTTTTCTGTGATACAATTTAATTGTTAATTCTGGTCTCTGATAGCGGTCAAGATCAAGAAAAATAAGGATAATGTGAAGTTTAAAGTTCGATGTAGCAGGTACCTTTACACCTTGGTCATCACAGACAAAGAGAAGGCAGAGAAGCTGAAGCAGTCCCTGCCCCCAGGTGAGTGAGGTGGAAACCCCGGGGGTGGGGGAACAACCCGGAATGTGGAGGGTCCCTGTGTCACCATCTTGTTTCTTGACTTGTCCCCAGAATGAGGAAAGTCCATTCTGTGGTTTGTCTAAGTATCTACTCTTGCTGTGGGTGTAGTGCAAGGAATATGTGTGGTTCTCAGAGGTTAGATCCCATACCAGAAATCGCTTCCATGGCCAGAGGAAAGTTTGTTTCACCCCCTTCAGTGCTTTCCTAATGCAGCATCGTAACAGCTGATGCTTGTTCTGTGTCACTCATTTCATCCTCACCACAGCCCTACAAGGTAGGTAGGTGCGGGTATATTGATGACCCCCATTTTTATAGGTTGGGAGACTTATTAAATACAACAGGCCATGAGCATAGGTTAAGCTTAGGGGCCTGTCCTGGTGATGGAAGGCTCAAAAGGGCAACTGGGAGGAAACTGCCCCAGGAGCCCAGAGGGGGTTCTAAAGGCTGCTTCTTCACAGTGAGAAGTCAGCCAGCACCACTTGCCTTTGTAAGACTAACTGGAACATCTTTAGAAAGGCTGAGAGAGGGAACGTTTTTCTTATCAAACACTAACTGTTAATGTTTTAAGCAAAACCGTCCTGGTGGGCTTAACTTCTGAGCTTTGCGAGCCCTCTTTAGCTTAAGTACAAAATCCAGACAAGCAGTAGTAACTCAAATAAAATGAATCATCTCCTGAATGGCTTACTTTTGGTGTCTCTTTTCCTCTAGGTTTGGCAGTGAAGGAGCTGAAATGAATCACGCACACTGATTTGAACTGTATTAAAATTTTTTAAATTCTCAAAATGGCCTTTGTCTTTGAGGATGGGGGGTGTGGGTGTTATTTGGAATGGCTTCTGGTGGGAATAGGATGGGGGTCCTGGTGGCTACCTTGTTGCATCCCTAATCTTGGGCTGTGATCCCAGCGGACAAATAAAGCCATCTTTTTTTTTTTTTTTTTTTTTAAGCCTAAGTTTGAAAATAAGTAGATGGAAATAGGCAGTTAAAAGAGCCAATTATTGGTGGAAGTGAAGCCAGTCTGCACTCATGAGATGTAAACGTCATTTAGGTAAAATGAGCTCCCTGGTCATGGAAATGATAGTTGAAAGGAGGAGTTGATTAGCCTTCTTGGAAATGGCAGTAAATGAAGCGTCTCTTCCTCAGAAGGTGGCGGCGCTTTTGTGTCTGCCATGTTGAAGTATTTCTTGATGTGGAGGTGGATGTGTGATTCCCTCCCCTCCCTCGACTAAGACACTTGTGTTCTCAGGCACAGGAATGAAAATTCACTCTTCTGTGTTTCCTAAGTGCTACTCAAGAGTAAGTGGAGCTCGGGAGTGGTGCTTGGTGCCGCGAGATGAACACATGAGAGGACAGTTTAGATGAGGGGCTCTGAGAAGGAGCCTATGAGCTAAGCGTGGAGATGAGTGGATGTTAGCCCAGCGAAAGGAGCCCCTGGAACCCAAAGACCGGTCTGAAATCCAGTTGACATTTAAAGGGAGGAGCCAGAGATCTGACCCCGGACCTTGAGGCAGTGCAGTGGTGGATGTGAGGATAGGACACGCTGCTCAGGTGCGTGAAGGCCCAGATCCCAACGTGAGTACGGGTGTAGGTCCCAGCCAGGCCTGGCTCCTTGGGGATTCAGTCCTGCTTCCACTACTTGCTGATTTGAATGATCTTGAGAAACTACCTCCGCTCCCCCTGTGCCAGTTACCAATCCCGGGGAGGACTCCAAACAGGAAACAGTCAAGCACAGATGGGACAATACTTAGAAGGCAAAATCGCCTTCAGCATTGGGCGTTGGTCCCCTGTGGCCAGCGAGTGTCTGCACGGTGGCAGGGCAGTTCGCTTACATGCACCCCTCCTGCCTCATGGAAGGACCCCCATCCCTTCCCCACAGAGAGCAGTATGGAGGGCCAAGTGTTTTAGGAGGCACACATTTTTAAGCAGGGAAAGTCATTGAGCTTGAAATAAGGAAAGTTCCCACACAGGTGACAATGACGAGCCCAGCACAGGTCCTGTGGGCTCATTACCCTTTGGCCAGGAAGTATTCCCCAGCCCGAGGACCAGTCTCAGGCAGCTGAGTGGGGTTCGCCAGGGTGCTTTTCCCAGCACTCAGTTCCCAGCAGGTTATGGCAAGTACCCATTGCAGTGGTTTCAGAGTCCAGTGAGCTACAATCAAGGTTAGGGTCTTTCTTGGCACGGATGTGTGGGCGCACCACGAGGTGGCGCCAAACTACGGCAAATGAGCGCCGGCGGCCCGGGAAGGTCTGGCCGTGGTTTACACTGAGATCTACGCCCAAGTAGCCAAGTGCCTGAGATCGTTTGTAGGCTTTTTTCTATAATTCGAGGCATGTGAGGTCCTTTTACAATCTAGTCCTGAAGAGTTCGGGTTTTGTGTCCTCCGGCACAAGGGTCCTCGGGCGCTCAGTGGTTGTCGACAGACCCAGATGGGGCGCCTTCAGCGGCTTCCAGTCTTGCCCGCCCTTTCATTGGTCCAGCTTCCCAGGAAGAGGGCGGGTCTACCACTTGGGCTCCCTTTGTCCCAAAACATTTTGCAGAGACCAACCCCAGTTCCTAGGATACAAACCCCGCAGGCATTTGTCTAGAGAAGGCGTCCTTTCATGCTGTGGTTCTCAGCCCCGGCCTGTGCCTGCCAGTCATTTAGGGCACTTTTTAAAAGTTCGCTGAGGCCAGGGCTGATTCCAGAGATTCTGCGTAAGTTGGTTTGATGCATCGGTCTGTGTTCAAGCCCTCTGGTGCCCAGGGCCGACACTGCCTTGCTGAGGTCAGCCGGTCAGCTTGGGTGAGCTGGTTCCCGCCACGCCAGATGAATGGGGAGCTGCGTGGGCAAGAGGGCTGTTCGACCCCCTTAACGAGGCCCTGGGAGGTCTCACGTTTCTCTTCTGCTTCTCTGCTTCACTGGCGTCCCGTCTAGGTCAGCAGGCCGCCGGGGAAGCAGCTAGAAAGGTCACTGTCTAGCTGGGTGCAGACCAGGCTGTTCCAGGCTGCACCCCGTGGCTGCGGTGATGGCCCTGAGGGTGGGCTTGTGCAGTCAGCGTCTTCAAGTGTGGGCTGCGGGCCCGCCCTTCCGCCACCCGTACTGTCTCCCGGCCCAGCCCCGGCTCCAGCAAAGTCGATGCTCAGGGTACACTCCATCCCCTCCCCCTCCCTTCTCCCCTAAGGCACTTGCGGTTCGCAGCAGTGACTCTAATCTTCCTAGAGGAATGCCAAATCCTCCTAACTTCCGGGTCATTGTGGCAGGGATCTGCAGCTGCAGCCAGAGCTGTTGACATGGGGGGGGGGGGAGGGGAACGCGTATGTGGCACCAGGCGGTGCCTCTCCCGGAGGTCCCGGGGCTGCGTGGGGGCTGCGTGGTCACGCTGGTTATCGGCGCCACCGAGGGCCCTACGAAACCGCTTCAGGTCCGTCCTCCTCAGCTACCAGCACGGCCGGTTCAAGACCAAGACCCTGACCAGGGCCTCTGGGGCCATGTGTGGTCTGGCCCGGGCCTACCTTGACAACTTCTTTCTCTCTCTTTTTAAAAATACCTTTATTTTGGGAAATTCCCTGGCAGTCCAGTGGTTAGGACTCAGAGCTTTCACTGCCAGGGGCCGGGTTCGATCCCTGGTTGGAGAACTAAAAATATATATTTTTTTTTTTTTTTAAAGTAAGGCTGAGATATAATTTACAGTGAAATTCACCCTTCTTGGTATGCATTTCTCAGTACTTTGACAAACGTGTACAGTTGTGTAACCCTGCAATCCATAGAGAATATTCCCACCACCCCAAAGTTCCCTCTTGCACCCCAGCCCCTGGCAGCCTGCCACTGATCTGTTTCTGTCGGTGCAGTGTGCCAGTCTCTCCTTGCCACTCCCCTCACTCCGGGGTTTGCATTTACTGATTCCACTCCGTCCCCTGTGGACCTTGGTCCCTGACCTCACAGTGTACTGTCCCCCTGCTCCGGATCCATCCTCCCCCAGGACGCTGGGAGTTAACCCCTCCTCATCCTTCAGCTCTCACCTCATGTGTCATTTTTCAGGAAATGTGCCTCCCCCTCAAGACTCTGTCCGGATTCACACACCAACACTGGGCTCTTGAAAGCACTTTGGCCGGGGGGCTGGGGTTGTAGTTAATCACTGTGTGGGATAAAGGCTGCCTCCCCTCACCTATTAAACTTTCCATGCAGGCAGGAACGTGTGTTTTTCTCATCACTGTATTCCCTAGAACAGAGAAGGTGCTCAATCAAAATTTGTTGAATTAATGAAAGGAAACCCCAATGACAGGAACGGTGCTCTCCAGCTTCTGTGCCTCAGCTTTGGGCCTGCGCAGATCGGACGGCTGCAGTCAGGCTCAGGGAACCTTGACCCGGACCGCGACCTCCCGGAGGAGAGAGAGGTCTCGACCACAGAACAGGACTCCATCTCCCAGCCCTGGATCTCTAATAGGGGAAGGGGTGTGTGTGGTCTCTCCCCCTCTAGCAGCCACGCGTGTTTGCTGGAGTTTCACCCGCATCCACCCCGTTCCCCAAGCCAGAAACCTAGAAGTTTCTCCCGGGTCTCTTTTCTCACCGGTGTCTCTACCCCCCTCGCTACCACCTCTCAGACTGTCTGCCACTCAAGCCTGATCCCTTCAGGACCCCTTAACCGCCCCACACCCACCTCACCGACCTCAGGCGGCCCTTTACCCTGCCCTGGGCCTTGTCCCAAGCCTTCCCCCTCCTTCCCGCCCCGCGCGTCCCGCAGTCAGGACACGCTGTTTGGGTCGCAGGACGGCGCGTCCTTCCGCGAGGCTCTGTCGGATCCGGGACTGCACCCACCGCATCCCCCGCATCCTGACGCGCTGACCCTGCTCTGCTTTCCTCCAGAACATCGCTAACCTAGCACGCTGTCCGTCTTCACGTGGGCACTGCTACCACCTGCCGCTAAACTGCGATCCCCTCCCAGCCAGAGCTTCCATCCTCTTTTGTTCACGGACAGAACAGTGCCTGGCACGTAGTAGGCGCTCAGTAAACTTGTGTTCTTGACGGTTCTGGCGTCTCCCTGGGATGTCCGGCCCTTCCCGGCACTCCCGGAGCTCCCTCCCCTCCCCTCCCCTCAGGACAATTCCAGGGTCTCTCCCCAGGGGACCCGCCCCGTCCCGCCCCGTCCCGCCGGCTGGTAAGAATCAGCTGCTTCTCTTAATCCCCGGGGCTTTCCAGGCGGCACCCGTCAGTTGTTTGGGCAGATGGGCTGGGCGCTGCCGGGGCAGGACCATGTCTTTGAACCCACGTGGCTTACAGAGTGAATGCTCAATCACGGTTGAGAGTGAATTCGGAACTAGTGACCCAGGCCTGGGTCCCTTCCTTCCCCAATCTGTCAGTTCGCTACCCTCTAAGCGCTAGGAACGGCCGGCCTCGCCTCTCACGCCATGACTGCCCGCGGCACTCAAAGACCCCCTACATGCTTGCTTTGATAAGTGACCAGAAGCCCGGGGACCTAGAGAGTGCTGTTCAGAGACAGATTCAGAAGCCTTCTGGGGGCTGTTTCCACTGCTCCTTCCACCTCTCTCGCCCGTGGGGCCAGGACAGATTCCAGACCAAAAACAGGCTTCAGGCTCTTCGGCGTGACCCCTTGCAGCCGGAGGGTGAGCACAGGGCGAGGAGCCCCCCCCCCCGCCCACGGAGCGGGGCGGGCGCGCGCGCTCAGGGGGCGGGGCCCGGGGCGGGGCGGGGCCCGGGGCGGGGCGGGGCCCGGGGCGGGGCGGGGCCCGGGGCGGGGCGGGGCCCGGGGCGGGGCGGGGCCCGGGGCGGGGCGGGGCCCGGGGCGGGGCGGGGCCCGGGGCGGGGCGGGGCGGGGGGCGGGCGGGCGCGCGTCTCGGGCCGGGCGGCGGGCGGCGGGCGGCGGGCGGCGGGCGGCGGCCGCAGCGGGCGGGCGCACTCCGGCAGAGCCATGCTGGCGGCGCGCGTGGAGTATATCGCGCCCTGGTGGGTAGTGTGGCTGCACAGCGTCCCGCACGTCGGCTTGCGCCTGCAGCCGGTGGACAGCACCTTCAGGCCCGGCGATGAGAGTTACCAGGAGGTGAGTCCGCGCCGCCCCCGACCCGGCGCCCCAGGTCCCCGCGCCACCCCTTCCGCCCTCCCAGCCCGCCGCTCTCCACAGGCGTCCAGACCCCGCCCCCCACTCTCCCCGCAGCCTCTTCGCCCCTTCTCCCCTTTCTCCGCGAGTCCTTGGCCCACGGCCCTCCCGTCTGGGAACCTCATGGGCCGGGACAACTGGAAAGATGGGAGTTAAGCCGGCCGAGGGACACGGGGGGAAGGGTGCAGAGGCTGCCTGCGGGGGGGCGGGGAGGCTGAGCGCCGAGGGGGAGGGCAGCGCCGCGCGGCGTAGGGGCATTTGTGCCCGTACCCGGGGATTCCGCCGCGCCAGCTGCGGAGATGCTGAGGAGCGCCCCGCCGTTTTCCTCCTTCTGCGGTTACAAGACGCGCTCTCTCTGGGAGAAGTTTAGGCAGAAACTGACCGGAGTCTCACGGTTCGTCTCCGCAGCAACCCTCCTCCCCAGCCCCTGCTTGCAGCGTGGAAGCCGCTGCCAGCACCTCCACTTGGGTCCCTCCTGGAAGGCGACAGAGCTGGGGGAGAGGGGTGTGGACCCTCAGCTACGTGTGGATATTTGGGGGAAGGAAGGTGGCCCCCATCAGCCCCATCTCACACCAGCGCACCCTCCTTCTCCGTACAGACACACCTTCTAGGCCCTGGATTTCTGGGATCTTAGCGGCTTGGCCAGCCACTCGCCTCATCCCTGCAATTCTCGCCTTGCCCTGCTCTGCTGGCCTCCGCGGTTTCTGCACCCCTGGGGAGAAGGGGTGCTCCCCAGGCTTCCCCGCCCAGACGAACTGCAGAATCTCCCAGCCTTCTCAGGTGTGGCCCAGCCCACTCCAGCCCCTGTGGCCAGGCTGAGTAGTTTTCTGTTGGGTCAAAGATTCCGGGGCCTGGAAGTCCAAGATGGGGCCCATTTGTTCAGCACTAAGCGCCGGTCTCAGGACTTTGACCCCCGGCGGCCTCTGCCTGCGTGTCAGGCTCTCCGCGGTCTCCCGGTGTGAGGCCAGCCAGGGCAGAGCGGGGCCTCCAGGGAGGCTGAGCAGGGAGTCGGCTGTTCACCTCTCCGCTGCCAGGACTCTCTCCCGCAGGGCGCCCGGGATCCTGATCCAGTAGGGGGTGCAGGGCGCCAGCGACAGGGAGTCTAATAATAACCCCTAGTGTCCCCGTCACCCTCGGGCCCCAGGCAGATGGTGCCTGCCCTTCCAGAAGGAGGAGAGAATCAGGACCCCTTCCTGCTCTTAGGCAGGGATCCGTCGCCCGGTTTGGCTTCCCGAGTTCGTTTCCTTCCCTGTCTGTCTGCCCCTCCCTCTCCCCAAGCCCTGCCTGGGGAAGGCAGTTCCCTGAGAATGTAGCCACCTGGGGAGAGCTCCAGGGAATCTTCCGCTCCCAATGAATGCATGAAAAGAGGCGGATATGATTTCAGAGACAGCTGTGTTGCTTGTGTACTGTGTGTGTGTCCGACCCCACGTCCGTGTGTCCCAAACCCCGCGTCCCAGATCCTGTCCCTGGGGTCTCCAACCATAGCTTTCTCCTTTCCCCCGGAGGAAAAGTAAACTCTCGGCCTGGGTGGAGAGGACCTTGGTGTGTGGGGAGGGGTGGTAGGGCACTCCCCCCGCCAGAGACAGCTCCCGTCTGGCCAGCAGCTGTGGTTGGCAGGGCCTGAGCCTGGGCCACCCCCCTCGGTCCCCTGGAGAGGTGGCAGACGAGCCAGAGGGACCCACTCACAGCCCCTGCCCCTCTCCTCCCCGGGTTCAGACCCTGGCACACTGCTGGCATCCCCAGGGCCGCCGCCTAACACCCAGCCCCACCCCTACCCTCCATGTCCTGCTTAGGCCGCCTGAGGGCTCTGAGTGGGAGATGAGTCTGGTGAGCCTGGATGGGAAGTCTGGCTCTGGGTATTTATTTAAGGCGGCTCCTATTTTGGTAAGTTTCCCTGTTGTCTGACCGTGGGTCTCTCCTGGACGTCCCCATCTTCGTCCCCTTCCTCCTGAGCGGCGATCACCGCCCGAGTCAGGGCACCACGTCAGTTAACGCCCTGGATTGGACACGTTCTGCTGTCAGTGATCTCAGTACTCAGCACACTTGCCTAGGGAGAAGCCCAGTGCCGGGGGGGGGGGGGGGGGGTGGTCACGTGATAACCAAGGCAACCAAGGCCTTCTAGGCTCAGCACTACAGCAGCTGAGTAGCTGGGATTGGGGGGGGGGGCTGTGCCATCCAGCTATCTGCGTTGGAATCCCAGTTTTGTCACTTGCTGTGTGACCATGGCAGGTGTCTGTACCTCTCTGAGCCTCACTTTCCTCCTCTGCAAGTACTAAATGAGATGTCCCTTGAAACATGCTTAGTACGTAGAGGGTCCCATAGCACGTGATAGGACCCAGTGACGCAAATCATGACGCAGACTGGCCTTGAGGTTCAGAAACGTGTCCAAGTACAATAACCCATGGAGAACACAGACGGAAGATCTCTGTCTACAGTCACTGATCAGGAAGGACTGAAAGACTCATGCAGAGGGGGCTTCAGCTCATGCCCCAAACATCCAAGTGAACAGTACCGTCCTGTGGTACTGTGTGTGTGTGTGTGTGTGTGTGTGTGTGTGTGTGTGTACACAAAGATTAAATGGAACTGGGAACAGGCAGTGCATCCTGGAAAGCTCCGGGGTGGGGACAAGCCGTGCAGGGGATCTGGAAGGCAAGGAGGTCTAGGAGTAAAAAGCAGGTCGCCTGGTGACTGGGACATCCTGAGCAAAGTCAGTTCCCAGAACTTCCTTGAGGAAGCAGAGCTCCCAGTCACTTTCTGGGGTCTTGGGGAGCCATGGAAACCCCCTGATGGCTGTCCTTCCATCCCTCCCTGCCAGTCGACTTGACCCTGAGTCTTCGCTCAGGCTACCTGGGCTCCATCCACCAGGCTCTTGGGGAGGTCGTGCCCGGTCTGTCTGCAGAGGCAGGTGAGGCAAGCCCCAGGTGGAGGAGGGTGCCCCGGCCCCGCTGGGCCCCCAGCCCCATCCGGGGAACCAGCCCAGACCTCTCAGCCTGACTCTGCTGACCTCTGCCCGGGGAGAAGGAGTGGAGATGGAGCGGATCCCTGCTTCGAGGGGCTACTAAAGGGACCCGATCAGGTAGCGGGTGTAAAGCATGTGGCCAGCGCCCGGCGCTTCCTAAGTTGCCACAAGCCCTGCTTGGCAAGGAGGAAGCCCCAGCTGGCCAGGTGCCCATTAGACAGAGTTGGGGACAACAGAAAGGGCCCCTGGCACTGCCCCCAGCAGTGACTCCCAGAACAAGCCACTTCAGTTTCCTCCTTCAGTTGCCACCGTCACCACGCACCCACCTCCCCGGAGAGGTGGGAGACCAGACACTGAGGGTCTACTGTCCTTGAGAGGGTCTGGAAGCTCCAAAATGCTGCGCAAAGGTTGACCGTTGCTGCTGCCGATGTGCAGGAGCCTCCTGTGTGCTCCCTGTTCCGTCTTTCCTAGCCCCGCATCCGTAGCCCAGCCGTTCTCTTGGGACGCGCATGAGGAAGTAGAGGAGACACTCTTAATTTTTTACACGGAGGCACGGATTTCCGTGTGTTGACCTTAGGTGGTTCCGCTCATAGACTCCCCAGAGAGTCCCAAGTGTGTGTCCTTAGGCCGGGGGAGGCGGCGGGGGAGGGGCTAGACCCAGAACTATAGGGCTCCCCCCAGCCTGGGGGGCAGTCCTCAGGAGGAGAGGCCAGGCGGGGAGGCCCGCCGGCAGGATTTGAGAGGAGCCGAGCTTGGGAAGAGGAAGCCGCCTTCACCCAGTCTGAGCCCTGAGTCACGGTCAGCGGGACAGTCACGCTGCCCCCTGCCCCCTGCCCCCAGGGGTGGAGGGGCTTCACCCTTATCCAGTCACTGCCTCTCCCTCCAGCTCCTCGCCCCCTGGCCTCACCCCTAGGCTGGCTCGCTCTCTGTCTCCTGGGGTCTCGGGGCGAGGGGCGCTCGGGCTGTTGCCCACTCCCCCCGCCCAGTGCAGGAGCCCCCTGGGGTGCAGCTGCAGCCTCGGCGTTCACAGAATGCCAGTCGGTCACTGCTGCCCCCAGCTCGGGTCCTGGGTTTGTGCTCTGGTTTCTCATCACAGAGTGACAAACCAGAGCTAATGGAAGTCACTGTGATGAGGGGAGAGGCCCGAGCCCTGACGCAGGGGCTAGGGGCCGGGTGCTGGGCGGGACGGCGCTGTGGTGGCCGCAGGAGATGACCTGGAAAGCTCCTTTCTCGGCTCTGTCAGGGCAGGAGGCCTTGTGAGCAGAGCTCCTGGCTTCCTCTGGACGGGAGGTCCTCCCTGTAACGCCCTCCCCCCACCCAGGCACATGGGGGCCTGCAGTGTTAATTAGAGGCTGGAAAATAATTGCCCGTTGGCCGGTGGCCCGTGACACCAAGGTGGCTGTGGGAGATGGCTCTTCAGGCTCCTCTTCCCTCCCCCCTCCAACTCCTCCTTCCTCTAACCCTAACCCTAACCCCTCTGCCCCTGTCCTCGTGCTCCCAGCGCCCGAGGAAAGTTCTGGAGGGGAACTGCTAACAAAAGGGCCTCCGCATTTGGGTTTCCCAGACAGGGCCTCCCGGGGCTGGGCTGCATCAAGGGTAATCGAACTGAGGCCAGACGCCCAGCTTGGGGAGCCCCCACCCCATCCCCCAGCCTCGGAATCCCAGGGCCCTGCGCACGAGACGGGGCTTGCAGGAGGTCAGGAGGCCGGAGTGGGCTGTGAGGCGTGAAATGGGGGAGCCAGGGCAGGGGCTCGGGGGGTGGGGACGGGCTGTGGTTTGGAGAGATTGAAAGGGCGAGATACTTCCTGGAGGTCCTTCCTTGGTGGATGGGGACCCATGATAGAGTCAGTGGGTTTTCCTGTTTGGGGGGAGATTGAGGGTGAGGCTGTCCAGGGTAGCTGGGAGGAAGTCTGGCTGTTAACCAGTCTCTAATCTATACAAAAGGTTTATCCAGGTTTTTGTTACTTTCTTTTTAATTAGGATTAACTTATAGGGAAGTGAACATCCTTAAGTGTACACCTCAATACGTGTGTGTGTGTGTGTGTGTGTGTGTGTGTGTGTGACACCATCCCAGTCAAAGTGTATTCCTGACCCCCCAGGAGGCTCCATCCCACTTGATTCCCTCCCAAAGGTAGTTACTATTTGGACCTCTATCACTACAGATGAGTTTCTCTGACTTTGCATCTTACGTCAGTTAAACCACACGGTCTCTGCTGTGTCATCTGGCTTGTTTCCTCCACCATTACATCTGTGAGATTCTCCCGTATCACTGGCTGTCATAACTGCGTCATATTCCATCGTGTGGCTCCAATCCCTGTTATCTATCTGATCTCTTGTTGGTGGGCATTTAAGTTGTTTCTGATGTTTGGCTATTACCGCAGTGTTAGGCTGCTGTGAACATTCTTGCACGTATCTTGTGGGGGACATGAGCCCTCCTTTCTGCCAGGTGAGTATCCAGGAGTGGGGTTGCTGGCTCTTGGGGTATATGCACACTGCACAGTGGTTTGCAACTTGTGAAGGGGGTCCTGGGCTTTAGCAGAGGGGCCTCAGGCCTGCGAGGGGGGGGCCAGGACAAAGCTTGGCATTTACATCCACCCCTCAGTCAGGGGCGCTCTGTATATCAGCGCTCCGCTAAGCGAGTCTGAAGAAAAGGTTAAGCTACTATAAACAGTTTGAGAAAGTCTGTTGACACTAATCAGTGCTTCCCCAACTTCAATGAGATACAGATCTCTTGGGATCTTCTCTTGGTGCGGTTCTGATTCACTGGGTCCAGGGTGGGGCTTGAGACACTGCGTTCTGCATTTCAGAAGATGTCAATGCCGCAGGGTTGGTGAACTTCACTTTGAATAGCAAGGCTCTAAACCCCCATCCTTGCCTTCTTCCCCTTGGCCTGGGGCTACAGGGCCTCCTGTGAGGGGCATGGGCTGGGGGCCGGCTAGTGGCAGCTTCTTCCACCGTCTCACCAGGCCAGCCTCCTGGCACAGTCCATGGGACAGGCCCAGTGGCCCTGGCCCGGGAGCCCCAGCGCCTGCCACCCGGGAGGACTGCCGCAGGGGGGTGTGGTCAGGTCCACTGGGCCTTCCCAGCTACCTGGAGGAGGAGGGCTTACGACCCAGGCTGCTGAGTCGGGGCTCGGGGAGCAAGTTCCTGGCAGTACCTAAGACGTATTTATCCCAGGTGGAGGTGAAAGCCACACTTCGTCACATCCACCCTGAGCCATCTCTCCTGTCCTCTTCTGGGCTGTCCCCACTGCTTTGGCCATTTGTCCGTGAGGCTCAGAAACCTGTCGGTCCAGGTGACCAGCGGAGCAGGTCAAGTCAGGGGTCCGCAGGCCGGCCCAAGCCCTCACGGGCCCGAGCGGCAGAGTGGGCTCAGCAGATACCCTCTCCCCTGTGAGGCTCTGCCCACCCCCCTCCAAGACGACGCCGGGCCTCGGGACTGCAGACCCCAGCCTCTGTGTTCAGGGTTGTCTCCTGGTGTGCGCATGCTCCTGCCTGAGTCTTGTCTCCGCCTTAGACCAGAAGGGTCCCAGTGTCTCCCCGACTCTGCCGATCACCCTGCCCCGACAGCCCAGACTGGAGCGCTGGGGGTTCTGGGCTGGGAACGACTCGGGGCACGTGGGCAGCGGGGCGAGGCTGTCAGCTCAGGAGCCTGACTTAGAGCCAGGCCCAGCCCTGGCTGGCGGCCACCAGTCCTGGTGCCATCTGGTGTCCATCTGGCTGAATCAGGAGATTGGAAGGCAAGGAGTGGGGGGCTCTGGGCCTCCTGACAGATAGCAGCTCCTTCTGTAGGACCCTGAGTTGCTCGGCGGGCCTGAGACGGCATTTCCTCCCCCCTTCAGAATTCTGGGCTTTGCTGCCACAATTGGCATCTGGGGGTCGCCGTCCCTTTCAAGATGTGATGAGAGGGACGCCCCAGGTGCATCTCCTGACGTCTCCCCCTCCCCCAGCGCAGAGTTGGTCTCTGGTTGAGGATGTACCCCGATACCTGGAACAAGGCTCGGTGGGGCAGATCCACCAGGGCATCCCTTCCCCGCCCTGCGACAGGCCCCACTCAGCTTCTGAGACACCCCACCCAGCCCCGTGTCCTCCAGGAGGCCTTGGATGCTCTGATCCCATGGACGTCCGTCTCCTTGTGTTCCTCAGTCACACAGAGCACTGCCCACAGACCTCACTGTCCGGGGATGATTCCTGCCTTGTCTCTTGGGCAGCTCAGAACATCCATCATCAGACAGGGCCTGGTCCGCACCTGCATCCAGGTGTGTAAGCCCCGGACCTGGGGGCCAGGCTTGAGCCGCTCCTCCTAACACCACTTGTCTCGTGTCCTCCCCCACCCACACCTAAGCTCCTCTGCCCCCCGCTCCCTGCCCAGCCCGAGGGCAGGGCGCTTCCCAACACCCCTGCCACCCATGGGAGCGAGTGCTGACCCAGGCCTCTCCCTCCTCAGTCGCTGCTGTTCCTGGGGCTGGTGGCCGCCGTCGGGCTGGGCCTGAACCTCGTCTTCCTCGCGGCTTACCTGGTGTGCGTGTGCTGCTCCCCACAGAACAGTGCGGTGCAGACCAAGCGTCGCCACCCCTGCTGCATCACCTGGACGGCCGTGGTGGCTGGGCTCGTCTGCTGGTGAGTGTCCCTCCGCGCCGGGCCCGGCGTGTGCGGCTCGGGCGGGGGGTGGGGGGGGGTCTCCGTGTGAGGCTGCGAGGCGGACACAGCGGAAGAAAAGTGGGCCTGACCATCTGGGTCTTGCCAGTGGTCAGCCTGATGACCAGGACACCCCTTCCTCGCCCTCCACTTCCCGCACCCCCCCACCCCGCCGCCGGCAAACCCCAAGTGGCTCATCAGCTGTCTGGCCACGTTCTCCTTCCTGCCTGAGCTCCGGGTACCCGGATGGGAGGGCCTGTCTCCAGGGTGAAAGCTGTGCCTTTTCTCGCCAAACAGTGGGAATCAGATGTCCTGGATGGCGAGGGGAGGCTCCCGAGCATCCCTAGCCCCTGCCCCGGGGTGGGCCTCTCCAGCCTGGCAGCGAGCTCCCTGAGCAGTTGACCAGCGACGTCTCTGCTCTCTGCGTCCTGTCCCCTCCCAGCGGCCGCCCGGGGTCTGCGATCAAAGTCTGACTCCAGTCCAGATCAATGCCATCTTCTCACAAGATCAATAGCTCTTAGCGCCATCAGCTGGGTCTTCTTTGCTTCGGATGGTGAAGTGAGGCTTTCTAACTTTGTGTCAGAGCCACGCTGCCCAGGCAGTGTACACACACACACACACACACACACACACACACACACACACACGGGCCTTGTTTTCACCAGTTCTATTTGTCTTGTTTTTATATCTACAGAGGTTTTTCCAAAAGCCCCAGTTCCTCCTGAAACGCTCCGGGGGGTGGTCCCACTCAAGGGGTGGAATGCATTGTGGCTAATTTTCCATTGTATCCAAGAACCCACAGCACTGTCTCGGCAGCAGGACAAGAGGCAGATGGGGCTCATCCCTAGCGGCTCACCTCATCCCCAGGGCTGTCTTCTCCGTTAGATAGCGTTCAAGGTCCCGTCCTGCCTACAGTGTCAGGAGCATCTAAGCCAAAAGATAGGCAAGAACTCAAAGCAGCTTTGCAGGGGTGACAAAGCACCAAGCACGTGGAAGGGAACCAGGGCTGGGTGAGACATGCGGCCGGGGCTTCAATCATAAACTTAAAGGAGAGAGGTTGAGCCATGGTCACAAGTTCAAAGACAAGTATGCCTCCCAGCAGAAAGGAGCCTCGTGCAAAGTACCTGGTATTAAATAGCCTCCTCCTGAGAGTAAGGTGTGCAGGGCGGGCAGGGAGAGACAGGATGGAGACGCCAAAGAAACCAGCAGTGCTTGCTACGCAGGCAGCCCTCTCTCCTATGAACTCAGATTTTTCTGAAAAAAATACTGCAAATGACAGAAGAATACTTTGGAACAGTAAGAATGACTTTGGAGGGTCAATTCCAATAAGTAATCATTACCTGCCACTTAAGGAAAACTCAAAACAGAAGTGTATGTGGCACAGCTCCTTCTTCAGAATTCTCCAGGCTACCTGTGCCAGGCACGAGGGACATGGTGATAAGAAAAACAGCCACCAGTTCTGCCTTCTTGTAGCTCTTGGTTTGTTGGGAGAGACAGAGGATCGTATGCTTGTTTGATTTGAGTACTTATGAATTAAAGGGTAATTTTGGAGGCAAGGCATGGGCGTGAAGTTGGATGGCCCACTCGAGTCGGGCATTAACTGGGTGACAAGGGCACCAAGATCCACAGGATGAGAAGGCGTGAACTAGGCAAAGGTGGGGGCAAGCTGGGAGGAGATACTTCCATGCAGAGGGAATTGAAGTGTGTGCAAAGGCCCTGTGGTGGGGGGGAGGGGAGCAAAGCTTTATTTTTTAAATTTATATTATGGAAGTATAGTTGATTTACAATGTTGTATTAATTTCTGCCGTACAACAAAGTGATTCAGTTATTCTTTTTCATATTCTTTTCCATTATGGTTTATCCCAGGATATTGAATAGAGTTCCCTGTGCTACACAGTTGGACCTTGTTGTTTATCCATTCTGTATATAATACTTTGCATCTGCTAACCCCAAACTCCCAATCCATCCCTCCCTCACCCCGCCTCCCCCTTGACAACCACAAGTCTGTTCTCTGTGAGTCTGTTTCTGTTTCGTAGATAAGTTCATTTGTGTCATATTTTAGATCCCACATATAAGTCATATCATATGGTATTTGTCTTTCTCTGTCTGACTTATTTCAGTTAGTATGATAATCTCTAGGTCCATCCATGTTGCTGCAAATGGCATTATTTCCTTCTATTTTATGGCTGAGTAATATTCCATTGTGTATATGTACCACATCTTCTTTATCCATTCATCTGTCGATGGACATTTAGGTTGTTTCCGTGTCTTGACTATTGTGAATCGTGCAGCTATGAACATAGGGGTGCATGTGTCTTTTTGAATTAGAGTTTTGTCCGGGAATATGCCCAGGAGTGGGATGCACAAAGCTTGTAAGGCACTGAGAGAAGCCAGTGTGGCTGGAGCAGAGGGGCGGGCGAGGGGGCTGGGGTAGGGGTGCAGCAGGGTGGGCGTATCAGCAGTAAGTGCAGTGGAGGTCCGCGGTTACCTTCACTGGAGCTGTGCTCACATTGGAGCCCAGTTGGAGTGAGTTGAGGGAGAGAAGCGGGGAAGGGGGTCAACAAAAGCAGAAGGAGAAGGGATACGAGGTGAGGTTGAGGGGATTAGGAGGGGGAGGTCTGGCTGAGCTCTGACAGCAAGGATCCCGGAGAAGAGGGGAGATTCAATCCGTAGAAGAAAGAATGAACGAGGCAAAAGGGATATGAGGAGAGCTCCCGGCGCTCCTCTCTTTGGGGGGAACAGTGGTTTAATATTTGAGAAAGAGAGTGGTGCTGTTACACCAGAGAGGGGGCGGAACCACAAACTTGTCCCAGAAGACCGGGTGCAATTACACAGCCCCTCCTGAGCCATCATCTCCGATAAATCCATAGACTATGAGAAGACGCAAAAGTAGAATCCTCCGTCGTTGAAAACAGGGAAAGGGAGATTTAAAAGGATGGGAGAGCATTGGCTTGAGGCCGAGTCCCCAGAAAACACTGGATCATGACACAGAACCAGCAGAGAAAGTTAGAAACACAAGGAGCAAACGAAAGGTGTTTTTCAGAGCCTACTGAAATTTAAAAGATGAAGTGACTAAACAGAAGCTCATGGAAATACAATACGTTTAACGTATGAATATTTCTGCATTTGATCAAGGTCCTCCCAGTCTCCCTGCGGATGCTGTATTTACAGATTGTGTGGTGGTGCGGTTAAGTGGATTCAAAGCTGGTTGAACAATTCTGGTTGAATGCAAAGAATACTGATTTACTCATGGGTTCACCAAACTGTAGCTGGTGCGTGCATGCGTGCGTGCGTCAGACACGTGAAGCAGATAGGAACCTTGTTTTAAAATGCACATTCTCAGACCATACTGGTAACAAATGGGTGCGGTGTGCCCCCCGCCCTCCCCCCCACCTACGCTTTTAACAGGTGATTCTGTCCTGTGGTCCATGGACCACTTCCTGAGAAACACTGAATTAGGGGTCAAGGGCACCCTGGAAGGAGGTTTCTATAACAGTCTCCCAGGGGATTCCATCCCAGGTCCTGCCCTGTTTAAAGAAAAAGGGTAAGCGTTTGCACATGTGCCTTCATCTTTCCCCCCGCAAAATCAGCGTTTTGGATGAAAACTCAAGGAGGCTGTTTAATGAATCTTGAGAGGACCCCCAATGGTGTGAGTCAGATGAAGTATGATCAGTGACAGAGGCAAGACTTCGGATGATTTGTTCAGGCTGCAATGTTGGGCTAAAACCAACTAGATGAAATTTCACAGGGATGGATTTAAAGTTCCGCTTTTGTTTAAAACAAAACAAAAAGCAATACGGCAATAGAGGATGAAGGGACGCCTGGGCTTAGCGGCAGTTTCTGGGGAGAAATCCAGGGATATTAATGGACCACAAGGTCAGTGACAGGGAGGCAGGACCCCAGGGCATTAGCCCCCTGCGCTCGGAGCTGGAGGGACCAGCTGAGCTTGGGTGCTTCACTCAGAGGCCACGTTTAAGGGTGACATGGACTGATTAGAGAGAGTTGAACCAGAGGATGATGTAGACCAGGGTCTGGAGGACACATCTGACTCGTAGAGCAGAAAAGGGGTGACACAGAGCCCCATTCAGATGTCTGACAGGGTGCCTTGCAGAACTGGAGGCTTATTCCAGTCTGGCCCCGAGGACAGCCAGGAACCAGCAGGTACGTGATTTACGGTGGTAGGCTTCAGCTCAACCTAACTCAACCTAAGAAGGGACTTTCTAGAAGCCAGAACTTTTCAGTAGGACAGATGCCTCGTGGGTGGTGTGGGGAAGTGGAGGGGAAAGGATAGAGAATGGAGGGAGCATCCCCAACCCTTGGAGGGTTTGGGAGAGGTGAGTGTGATTTCATGAGACCTCAGTGGTCCCCAAGCCCACGTGTGTCAGAGTCACCTGGGGAGCTGGCAAAGGGACGAGTTCCTGAGCCCCTCCCAGACCTACTGTAGCATCAAAATCCCTAGGGCCCGGCCAGCAATCTTCCACCCTTCAGAGCCCCAGGACTAGAGAACAGGAGTATTTTCTTGTTGGCTGAATGAAATGTGCTGCAGAGCTAGTTGGCCAGGCCAGAGACCGCTGCCCCAGAACCTTCCTCCCTCCCCCGGCCAGCCCACCTGCCAGAACTCTAGACCACCCCCTCTCCCCTACCCCCAGGAAAGAGTTCCTCAGCTAAAGTCAAAAACCCGCTCTCATGGATGTTTAAAGGCGCTTCCATCACAATTGCCAAAACCTAGAAGCAACCGAGAAGCCCTTCAGTAGGTGAATGGCTAAATGGTGTTCGTCCAAACAATGGAATATTATTCAGCACTTAGGAGAAGAAAAATGAGCTGTCAAGCCATGGATAAACATGGAGGAATCTTAAATACAGATGACTAAGTGAAAGAAGCCCGTCTGAAAAGGCTACATACTGTATGAGTCCAACCATACGACATTCTGGAAAAGGCACAACTATGGAGACAGTAAAAAGATCAGTGGTTGGCAGGGGTTAGGGGTGAGGGAGGGATGGACGGGCAGAGCACAGAGAATTTTAAGGGCAGTGAAATTACTCTGTATGATACTGTAATGGCGGATACATTTGTCCAAACCCATAAGATTGTATTACGACACCAAGAGTGACCCTAATGTAAACTGTGGACTTTGGGTGATAATGATGTGTCCATGTAGGTTCATCAGTTGTAACAATTGTCCCATTCTGGCGGGGGCTGTTGATGGTTGGGGAGGTGGTCTGGGCGTGTGAGGCGCCACAGGGTATATGGGAAATTGCTGTACTTTCCATTCAATTCATTGTGAAGTTAAAACGGCGCTAAAAAATAGTATACTAACAAAATTTCTCCTCTGGGTGTCACCTCTAACTTTGGGGTCTTGCCCCTAGTGCTGCGGTGGGCGTTGGTTTCTATGGAAACAGCGAGGCCAACGACGGGGTGTACCAGCTGATCTACTCCCTGCACAATGCCAACCACACCTTCTCTGGGATCGATGTGCTGGTAAGGTCGCGGGCAGCCGGTGAGGTCAGCGTGGTGGGAACGAGAGCCCCAGTCAGAGCCCAGCCAGCTCGGCTCCAAGGGGGCCGGACTCCCCTTGGGGCTGCCAGTTGGTCCCGCCAGGAGCCAACCGGCGATTTCTGCTCCCCAGGCTGGGGGGCGGGGGGCGCGGCAGGGGTAGGAGTGAGGACCGAAGGAGAAAGGCTGCGGGGTCCTGGGGGGCAGGACGGCTGTGGGATCAAAGCCCGTCCATCTTCAGCAGAGCTGAGCACTGTGCCATTTGTTCAAGAGGTCCCTGAATGTGGGAAGTCAGCCCCGCGGTGGTTTCTGTGTTCACTTTCAGTGCTGGGTGTAGAGTATGGTGGGTGGCGTCCAGGAGATGTCAACACTCTTCAGAAACAAGTGAAGAGCCCCAAACCCCTCAAGGTGTCCTCCGGGCTCTGGTTTCCAGGCTCCGTGACTCCAGCTGGGGGCTAAGGGTGAAGGATGTGCTGGGCTGGCCAGAGGAGAGGTAGGAGTTTTAGCCCAAGGAACAGGTCCACTTGCGGAGCCTCGAGGGCGGGGAGAGTCAGGGTCTTCAAAAAAAGGTAGCCCATGGCCCCCAGTGCTTGTCACTTTCTCTCTGGAAGCGCTGGCTCTTTCCAGCTGATTTCCCAACAGCCTCAGGTGCCCTAGGAGCCAGGCTCCAGGGCAGTTTTCAGAAATACCAGTCCTGTCCCCCATCACCTCTGGGCCAGTTCCCCAGTAGAGAGGTGACCTCAGCAAATGAGCAATTGTGTCAGGCAGCCTCAGCGACAATCCAGCCCCGACCGGAGCCTGTGGACTTCATCCTGGTGCTGCTGGAGGAGGATTCGACCTCATTGCCCCTCCTCTCCCTTAAGGTCCTCTCAGGTCTTAATCCCCCAGCCCGGCTCCTCCCAGGAGGGACTCCCTTAAAGAGACAGCTGTGCTGCTCCTTGGGGGTACGGCTGGGTGCTGGGTGCCATGGCTCTGGCCTCAGAGAAAGTCCTTCTGGGGAGCCGAGAGTCACACGCCAGAGCAGGGGCCCAGCTCTCCTGCTGAGCTCTTCCAACCACCCCCTGTGTCCACTGGGACCCATCCCTGGGGACTGAGAGCTGTCTGGACACTGGACTGGAGCAGCTCTAATGGGGCGAGGATGGGGCGGCGGCTGGGATTGGGGAGCTGAGGGGCGAACGCTGCCTGACCAGCACTGGGTGGGGCCTGGGTACGACCTGCCCTGGGGGAAGCTCACTCCCTGGGGACCCCTGCCCTCCCCTCTGCCCTGGTGGGGAAGGGGCTCCACCCACCAGCACCAGAACCACTGGAGGAAGAGCCAGCCCCTGAAGGAGAATCCCTTCCCCGGGAAGCCCCAGAGCCATGACCTTCGCTGGCTGACTTGTGACCATTGTGAGGAATGACCCGTGGCTCCCCAGGACTGAGGAAGAAAGTCCCAGAGCTGCCCTGATGGGAAGATTCAAGTTTTTCATGTCCTTATCCCCCGTAGATGAGCTGGGCCTGAGACCCCCAGGCTGGGCCCATCCACCCCAGCTGAGAGCTCCCCAGGGCCAGGGGTGGACATTCTGCAGCAGACCCCAGGTCTCTAAATGCCCCCGTGTTCCTGAAGGGAAGGGTTCCGTGTGTCTCTGGCAGTCAGCCCCTCATCCTCTCTCCACCATTTCTGAAAAGCGAAGGCATGCATCCCAGGCTCTGGTGATGGTCCAGCCGGCCAGGAGCTGCTTGGGTCCTGATGGCCACCTCCTGTGTTGACCTGCGTCCTTGGCTGGGCCTATGGGGCTGGTTTGGGCCTCGGGTGGGCACCCAACACTCCCAGTCCCGAGGGCTCCAGGGGAGGCAGCAGATCTTAGAGGGCTCCCCAGATTGGAGGGGTGAAGGCCAAATATCAGGTAAATGATGTTAGATGAGATAATGCCCTTGAAAGTGCCTGGTAATCTACACAAAACGCTCCACATTGGGAGGGGGGACCCTATGCTAATGGTGCCATTATTATAATTACTGTAACTGTGTATATTACTGTAATCACCACGAAAGAGAGAGGAGGCTTGGATTGGGGGGCGGGGGCACTCGGGAGACAAGTCAGGCGACTAAGACCTGGGCCAGAGCGAGGTGGGCCCTCCCAGGTTCCCCTTCCCAGACCAGAAGCCCCAGGCACTGCGCCCTTCCTCCCTGAGGGAGCCCTGTGCCTCGGTTGGCGGCGGCAGGGTCCTGGATCAGCTGCACACTCTGATTTGGGGGGTCACAAAGGGTCATTTGGGAGTGCCAGGTGGGTCCTTTCTCTGGATCCAGCACCCCCCATCTGGGCCCCAGTGACTCACTCAGGGCATCTTGCACACCTCTAACCCACTGGGGTCTCAGCTTAAAACCAGGGCCTTGGGCTCTACAGCCCCTGGGAGCTCAGCTGGCTCGAGTTTGAGCCACGTGTTCTGGTGGCCACTGAGGCTCCTCTGGGTTCTCCTTTGAGTTGGCATCAGGCCTGTGGGCAGCCCTGGGGAAGGAACTGGGCACAGAGAGGTCGTGTTGCTGCTCCAGGGTAGGGAGCTAGTATGTGTTAGAGCAAGTACTGGAACCCAGGGGTCTGGTTAGCCCTTCCCTTCAAGGCTCTGAGATGGGGGCCCTGCCCCCGGTCTGCCAAGGCTCCACCCCTTCATCTCCTGGCACTTCATTCCACTGCCCGTCTAGAAAACCTCATTAACTCCTTCTCTAAGAGGGAGCTTCCTCCGTCTCAGAGATTTTCAAACTTGAGCTTGCATCAGAATCCCCTGGAGGGCTTGATAAACACAGATTTGGGGGGGGGGGCACCGCAGACTCTCCAATTCTGTAGGTCTGGGACCAGGCTGAGAATTTGCATTTATAATGAGTTCCCTGCTGATAACACCGATCTGCTGGTCCAGGGGCCACAGCTGGAGAACCACTGCTCCATCCTCTGGGGCAACAGCTTCCTCTACCACCTGCTAGCTCGCCCCTAACCCCACCCCAGCCTGGGGAGCTGAGCCGGCCCTCCCGACTGAAGAGTTTCTCTTCCCCGTGGGAGAGCCTGATGCACCTCTGAGTGTCCCCATCCCCATCTCCCTGCGGGGAGCGCCGTGCTGAACCTCTAAGGACCTCTAAGGACGGGAGGTGGAGTGGGGAAGCCGGGGCTGTAAGTCGGTCAACGCTGTGATTTTAATTTTTTCTATTTTGTTTTGTTTCCTATGGGAAGACATCAGGAGGAAAGAGAGGGCCTGGCTTTTGTGTTTTTTTCCAAGGAGGAATTTAAGAAATAGAGAAGTTAAACATGTAGAGCTATGGAAGGGGAAAAAAAGTGGTCTTACAGGAAAAGTTTACAGAGCACTTTTTTTTTTTTTTTGGCTGTGCTGGGTCTTCGTTTCTGTGCGAGGGCTTTCTCCAGTTGCGGCAAGCGGGGGCCACTCTTCATCGCGGTGCGCGGGCCTCTCACTATCGCGGCCTCTCTTGTTGCGGAGCACAGGCTCCAGACGCGCAGGCTCAGTAGTTGTGGCTCACGGGCCTAGTTGCTCCGTGGCATGTGGGATTCTCCCAGACCAGGGCTCGAACCCGTGTCCGCTGCATCGGCAGGCGGACTCTCAACCACTGCGCCACCAGGGGAGCCCAGAGCACTTTTTTTTTTTGGCTGCTCCTCGCAACATGCGGGATCTTACTTCCCCGACCAGGGATCGAACCCGTGCCCCCTGCATTGGGAACGTGGAGTCTTAACCACTGGACCGCCAGGGAAGTCCCTAGAGAGCATTTTTAATGGCCCTGTGGTCTAAAGTGTGTTAGGTATCATATAGGAATACGAAAATATCACACAGTACAGGTTTTGCTCCCAATGTTAACATTTATTAAGAGTGCCTTTGGGGGCTTCCCTGGTGGCGCAGTGGTTGAGAGTCTGCCTGCCAATGCAGGGGACACGGGTTCGAGCCCTGGTCTGGGAGGATTCCACATGCCGCGGAGCAGCTGGGCCCGTGAGCCACAGTTACTGAGCCTGCGCGTCTGGAGCCTGTGCTCCGCAACAAGAGAGGCCGCGATAGTGAGAGGCCCGCGCACCGCGATGAAGAGTGGCCCCCGCTCGCCGCAACTAGAGAAAGCCCTCGCACAGAAACAAAGACCAACACAGCCAAAAATAATAAAATAAATGAATAAATAAATAAATAAATAAAATTAAAAAAAAAAAAAGGGTGCCTTTGGATCAATGGATCCGTTAATCTTATTGAATTGAAAAGGAACGTTTATTAGAGTGAGGTTTAGTTATTGAATTCACTTGTACATGCCCAGTATCTCTGCACTTTGGTATCTCTTAGTCCTTAGCCAGCTTGTAAGAACCAGCAACAAGCCGGGAAAAGGAACAAGCCACTGACACTGAAAGAAATAAAATGCAACAAAGGGGGCCATTCTCTTTTCTGGAACCGGGAACTCCTAGCCTAGCGCAGATGTGAAAGGCCACAAAGTTTGCTGTCAAGTCCCCCCTAATGTGGAGAAACAGTGTTTGCTGCCAGGAGTGGGGTCTGATCACCTCTCTGCAGAGCTCTCCCCGTGGGACACTCCTAAACCTTCTTCTGGGTCTTTTTTATTTATTTTTATTTTTTTGGCAGTACCACAAGGCTTGTGGGATCTTAGTTCCCCGACCAGGGATTGAACCCACGGCCCTCGGCAGTGAAAGCGCAGAGTCCTAACCACTGGACCTCCAGGGAACTCCCATTCTGGGTCATTTTTCTCTTCCTTCCAGACCTGGGGGAGCTGAAGGCTGCCTGGAGGAGTAGCACACACTTCCCGCTTCCAACCACTTGTGCTTGTTGGTGTAGCATGACGGTTTCAGAGCAACGAAGCCCTTCTTCCCCTCGTGCTGACACCCAGGCTCAGAACGGGCTTGGCAGGGAGGCGCTTGGGGTTCCCAGGCTGGGTCTCCAGCCCCTGCCGGGACCGTGCATCTGGGCTATCGAGAGGCACCTTTCTAATTCTTGTGGTCCTTGTTTGCAGGCCCAGGAGAGTCACCTCCATTGACCTTCCCTCTCTACTTCTGAGCAGAGAGATGCTTCCTTCAGGGTCTGCTCAGCTCCAGGCAGGACAAACGTGGTGGGGAGGGGGACAAGCACAGAGAAGGCGCCGATTTCCTCCTCCTGTCACGTGTCCCGGCTGCTCGGAGGCAGGATCCCGTCTGCCTGTATTATTTCAAAGTTCCATTGTTCTGCCCTCACTCGGGGGTTCAGGATGCTGTGGGCTGTCGTTTGCTCTACAACAAAGCCTTTCTCTTGTGAGATGCTGAGAAAGCCTATTGTGGGAGCAAAAGGTCAGGTAGCAACAGAGGGACCCTTCAGTTTAAACATTTTATTCCTCACCCCCCAAAAGAATTCATCACCCAAGGTGTTTAAACTTTGAAGAGAATCTTCAAGGAAGAAAAATGGCTTCTCTTGTTTGTTTCCCCATCTGGGTCTGTCTTTCTAGGAAAGCACTGTGTCTTGGAGCCCAGGTCCTGGTTAGGTAGGGCCAGATCGAGCCTGTCCCCTGGATGGAGGGACCCACGGGCTGGGCGGGTAGTGGGAGCCTCCGCTGTCCATCCTCCGTCTGGACCACAGCCTCATGACTCTTCAGGGCTGGGGGTGGCGCCCGTGGGGCACTCATTCAAGGCCAAGCTCTTCTCCTCCAGAGTTTGAGGCAGAGGGTTTACCTCTCTGGCTTCCTCCCACCCGAGGCCAGACTCAGAAGCCCCGCCCCTCCCCAGGTGTCTGGAACCACCCAGAAGATGAAGGTGGACCTCGAGCAGCACCTGGCCCGGCTCAGTGAGATCTTTGCCACCCGGGGAGATTACCTCCAGACGCTGAAGTTCATGCAGCAGATGGCGGGCAACGTCATTGTGCAGTTGGCAGGGGTGCCCGTGCGGACAGAGGTCACCGAGGAGCTGACCGAACTGGCCAACCAGACTGGCTACGTGGAGTACTACCGGTGAGGGGCCCCGGGGAGGGGTGATGGGGCTGCACCAGCTTCCTTCATCCAAGCCAGCGTCTTGGGGCTTGGGCTGGGAAGTGCCACCAGAAGGTCTTAATAAGCCTTAATGACTGAAATCCCTAGGGCATGAGAGCTGGTGGGGGCCGAGCGGTGGGCATGTAGTACAGCCTGCTTGTACAGGCAGGCGCTGGGCCCCCGGGAGGAGCAGTGGTGTGCCCAGATCTCAGCGCAGGAGGCTGGACCTGGCCTCCCACCCCGCACACAGCAGCGGGCTCCTCCGGGACCAGCATCCTCTGTGGCTGGCGCTGGGTGAAGTGCTGGTGGTTTATGGGTTCCTCACCTGCCCGGGTTTCTGGGACAGGGTTCCCTGCACCTGCATTCTCAGCCACAGAGGTGCAGGGGGTCGGGGAGATGGCAGACTCTTTGCCTCCCCCCGATGGCAGCTGCTTAGCAAGCTCAGAGATGCCTCCAGCCTGAGTGATGTGGGCTGCGGGGCACCACCCCACCTTTGCCATATCAGGTATGCAGGTTCATACCTGTGTCATCGAGCCTTTGGGGTTTCATTTACGTCTCCCCTGCCTCCCCATCACCCAAACCCCATCCCAGGTGAAGGCACTGGACACAGGCCAGCTGACCAGGGACCGGCTGCCCTCCCTCCACGCACAGGGTCTGGTGAAGGTCACTCTGGGGACAACCAAGAAAGGAGACGGCAGTCCCGGCTTTGGGGGGCTCCCAGCCGAAGGGTGACACCCACTCATGGCATACACGTCCTTGCGCACCCAGGGCAGGGCTCCTGGCACGGAGGCAGTGCTGGGGAGCAATGGATACAGGAGCCCTGAAGAGCAAGTATCCGCTCTTTGGATGCCCCTCCCGCCCCGCCTCCCCCCCGAATTTGTTGCCTCCCCTTCAAGCCATTAGCAAAGGTCAGAGTTTTTACCACAACATTGCACAGTTTACTCTGGATTCATTTCCTCTTTATGAGAAAGCCCCATCGCAGGCTGAACTGACCCAGAGAAAATGCTTCTGGTGGCCTCTGGCCAGAGACCTCCCCATCCAGGGCTCTCCCTTCCCCGGGGTAGGAGGTGGCCGGGCCCTGACCAGGGGAAGCTCATGAGGCCCCCCGGCCCTGGACAGCGCTTCTCGTCCCTCCCCTCCCCGCCCATCCAGCCCCTGCCTTTCCAGATGTCACCAATGCAGCTTCCCACCAGATTTTTTTTTGCTCACATGCAAAAGCACCTTTCTCCCAAGTGACCGAAAAGAAACTGCCAACTCTAAGGACTGCCAACTCACTGACTTGTGACCCAATACAGTGGCATCTGATTAGTCCTGTGACATGAGGGACAGTCATTGCCTGAACCTCCTAAATCTTTTTGTCATGGAAAGTAGGTATCCGTTTTGACCCTGCCATTCTCTCTGAGTGGACCTAACCTGGGGCCATGTACACTGAAGGGCCTAATGCGGGCATTTTGAGAATGACTATGGTGAAATAAGTCAGAATGTTTGTATCAACCGGGACTTATGTTTAAGATGATTTTATAAAAAAATGGGGTAAGTGTGGTGACCGCTGCACAGTATCTATTTCAATGTGGGTGACTGAGAGCACCCCCTGGAGCCCCCATCCCCAACTTGCACCCCTTGTTCAGGTCTAGTTCAAGGTTAGCACCTGTGGCTCCTGAACGCTAGTGATGTTCTGTCCCTTCCCCTCATCTGCTGTTTGCTCCCGCCTCTTGCCTGAGCTGCCCTAAAACAAAAGCCTTATTTTATTCTTCATGACCTAACCAGCCTTAGGGGCTGAGTCTCCTTTGGGCGGCCTCCTCATCTTTGCTTTCCAAATGGCTCTAGAGCACAGCCATCCAGCTAAGCTAATTCTTTTTAGTACTTTTACACAAGGCCTGGCTAAGTATTGGAGGCAATTAAAAAGCCACGAGACTCCTCTCGGGAGATTTACAAAGGGTGTAACAGCAAGCGCATCAACACCGGATATGGGAGGAGCTGAGAGAGTAGGGGCCTGAGCTGCTCCTGCGAGAGCCAAGTTCTTGGTTAGAAACACATCCCCAGGTCATCCCCGGGCTCCTCTGGGAAAATGCATCCGCCTCGCAGAGCTGTTTCCAGGAACCCTTTACTACACAAGGAGGCGTGGATGCCTTGAAACACAGTCATTGTGGAGAGTCGGTTAGAAGCAGTCCTAACTGATTTCCTGCTAATGTGCAGAGGAGAGGAGAGAGAGGTAACAAGAAACATTTAGGTTGGAAACGTGAAACCAAGACTTTGACAGGCGCCTGGTGGCTGGCTCTGTTTTTTGTAGGAAGGCTCCGAGACATGGAGAGTCTGGAATTCCTGGGCCAGGCTCTTCTACCATGGGCCTCAATTTAACGATCTGTAGAACGAGGTTCTTTTTTTTTTAAATTTATTTAATTTATTTTATTTTTGGCTGCGTTGGGTCTTCGTTGCTGCGTGCAGGCTTTCTCTAGTTGCGGCGAGTGGGGGCTACTCTTCCTTGCGGCGTGCGGGCTTCTTATTGCGGTGGCTTCTCTTGTGGCGGAGCACGGGCTCTAGGCACGTGGGCTTCAGTAGCTGTGGCGCGCGGACTCAGTAGTTGTGGCGCGCGGACTCAGTAGTTGTGGCGCACGGGCTTAGTTGCTCCGCGGCATGTGGGATCTTCCCGGACCAGGGCTCGAACCCGTGTCCCCTGCGTTGGCAGGCGGATTCTTAACCACCGCGTCACCAGGGAAGCCCTGTAGAATGAGATTCTAATGCTAGATGTTCCTGAGGTTCTTTCAAGCTCCGACTCTGATTCTAAGAAGGCTGGCTCTTGGTGGCCTTGTCCTAGTGGAGGGCGGGGCAGGCTCTGCACTTCCCCAGAGCCACTAGATCCATTCCTGGGAGCTCCAGAGACTACAGTGGCTGCCCCGGCTCCGGCTCCGCTCCAGGCAGGGAATCGAGGATTTTGATTAGTCCCCTTTTTGAGGCGTTTAGCCTCCATTCGTAAAGGGGGAAGGAACCTCGTTTGGCTGCCAGGCGGCCTCCAGCGTGCTGTCCCCCACTTGGAGCTTCTTTGTCACTTTCTTCCAGCTCCACTCCACTCCCTACCCACACTCCAGGCTCTTTCTTACCCTCCTTGTGGTATTAGTGAAGCAGAAAACCTTTGCTGGAGAGAAGTCAACGAATTTACTTGGCTTCTGCATCAGGAGACATAATGATCAGAAGACTCCCCTCTTCTGGGACTAGGAGAAGCCCCTTCTCTCTGCTCCCTGCCTTCTCCGGCCACCAGTTCCCAACGCTCACATTGGTCCCCCAGCGCAGGGCCGATGGAAGTGGCTGCTCAGCGAGGCTGGAGCTGAGCTGTGAGGGCACCTTGGAATCCTGTTTGGAAGGGAACGAACCAGGGCGCTTTGCTTGGGATCTTCTCAACGCCCTTGGACTTGGGTACCCTGGGCTCTGCAGCCCGTGCTTTGCAGAAGCAGAAAAGCAGGGACCCCGGAATCCCTCTGCCTTTCTTTGTTTCCCTTTTCATTTAGTGAGCAGTTAATCCTCACAGAATTCCGGCCTCCTTCACAGGTTTGCAAACTGAGGCTCAAGGGGGAGGGGCGGGTGCAACTTGCCAAGTTCTCCAGCTGGTGTGTGACCGCCTTTCCCCATCACCTCAGCCCTGGGTGGGCAGCAAAAGGCCAGAGGAGTAAGAGGCTGGGAGACCTGGAGGTTCTTGGTGCCCTGGGATGGCCTGGCCTGGGCTCCCTTGCCCCACCCGAGCTCCTGATGGTCTGGGGCTGAACCCACTCATCCGAGAATCCCCTGGCGCTAAACTCGGTGCCTGGCACAAAAGGTGCTTGAAATCAAAACCTAATCAAAAGGATATATGTATATGTATAACGGAATCATTGTGCTGTACACCTGAAACCAACATTGTAAGTCAACTACGTATACTCCAGGACTTCCCTGACGGTCCAGTGGTTAAGACTCCGCGCTTCCACTGCAGGGGGCGTGGGTTCGATCCCTGGTCGGGGAGCTAAGATCCCACAAGCCGCCGGGTGTGGCCAAAAAAGAAAGAAAAAAAACTATACTCCAATATAAAATAAAAATTAAATTAAAAAAAATAAAATAAGCTACAAGGATATATTGTACAATGTAGCCAATATTTTATAATAACTATAAACGGAGTATCACCTTCAAAACTTGTGAGCCACTGTATTGTACACCTGTAACTTATGTAATATTGTACAGCAACTATACTTCAATTTTTTCAAAAAAGTTTAAAAAAAAGGAAAAAAAAGTAAATGAAAGGAGAAATGTATTTCCTCGGTTGCACCAGCCATGTTTCACATTCTCGTGGCCACACGTGGGTAGTGGCAGAGAGAGTAGACAGTGCAGAGGTGGTCCACTTCCATCACTGCAGAAAGTTCAGGGGACCGTGCTGGTTCAGACCTTCAGCCGGGGCAGGGGAAGGTGACTCCTCTGTCCGGACAGAAGCGGGTGCAGCTCCTGGAGCCCAGAGGAGCTGTCGGCCGTGCACACTGGGTTCTCCTGTCCGGGGCAGGGGCGCCCCCTGGTCTAGTTTGCTTAGCCACTGGCTGTGGGCGGTTTGTATCACGAAGGGTCCAGCGGGCCTGGGGCAGTGGTCCAGGCCTCCCTGGTGGGCCCCAGGTGGGCAGTTCTGCCCTGCTCCCCCTGACCATCCCTTCCCGTCTGCTCAGGTGGCTCTCCTACCTCCTGTTCTTTGTCCTGGACCTGGTCCTTTGCCTTCTCGCCTGCCTGGGACTGGCCAAGAGCTCCAGGTGCCTCCTGGCCTCGTGAGTAGCCCCGCCTCTGGGCCTGGGACAGGAGCTGGCCAAGGGTGTGGGGTGACAGTGCCACCATCAGAGAGATGAGGGCCTGGCAGGGCTGGGAGGATGTAGTGGGGGCAGCAGCCACCAACTCACCATCTGGACACCAAGCCAGCTCCAGGCTTTCTTCCACGTGTCCCCTCCCTCCTGGGCCTGACTGCTGAGCAGCTGAGGCATTAGAGCCACTCGTCTCCTCAGCTTGCGCCCTCACTGCCGTGTCGCTTCGGCTCGGGGACCTGTGCCCCAGGCATCGGTCCATATCCGTCTGCCGGCAGTCAGCGGGGCGATGTCAGGGCAGGGGCTGAGGCTGCCCTCAGGGCCACCGCAGGAGTCTGGGGGTCGGGGGGACAAGGTCGTAGCCGAGAGGAAGGGCGCTGAAGGTTGGCGGGGTGACAGCCATCACGGGGTCCCCCGCCTGCCGGCCTTGGCCTGGATCCCACCGGCAGCTGCCTCTCTCCTAGGGTGCTGTGCTGTGGGGTGCTGGCCCTGCTCCTCAGCTGGACGTCCCTGGCCGCTGACACTGCTGTGGCAGTGGTGAGTTGGGGGGCCTGGGGGTGCTGGGTGGTCTGACCAGGTGGACCGTCTGTCTGGTGGTGCACCGATGTGTCCCGTCCAGCGTCCCCGGGGCAGGGCCACCTGCCAGTCTCATTCCCTAACCTAGAACCCCAGAGTCTCAGGACTTAAAGGGGCTGGGCTCATCTGTGCCAGCCCCCTCCCCCTTCAGATGGGGACACAGGCCCCGGGGAAAGGAAGGGGCTTGCCCAGGGTCACGAGGCATTTGGGGGCAGAGCCAAGATGAGACCCCTGAAGCCTGATCCCTTTCCCGCCCCGCTGGCCCATTCCCAGCCACGGCTTGTGAGGACGGGCACAGATGACCAGGTGCCTTCTCTCTGGGTATAAAGAGCTAACCAGGTCTGGTGGGTGTGGGCGGGGTTCGAACCTCAGGCTGGAGGAGCCCTCCAGCTTCAGACACTCCTGGGCCGGCTTCCCCGGTGGCAGGAACGGGGAAGGTGGCGTTTCACCTGCTTCCCATCCCCTTGCCCTTGGACTCACACACACCATCCAAAACGCAGTGGTGTATGTTTCCTGATGGGGTGCCTCGAGATGTGAAAAAAACAAAAACAAGCGCGCGCACACACACAAGGTGGGTCAGGAGTGTAAGGGGGGGAAGCTTCCTATACAGGTATGTTTGGTCTTTAATAGACCTAATGCTCTAGAGAAGCTGTGTGCGTGTCATTCATTCATTCGTTCGTTCAGCTGATGTTTGGTTGTGGGCACTCAATGGTGCAGGTGCCTGGGGATGCAGAAACAGGAGGGCGTGATGTTTGCTCTTGACTAAGTCGCAGCCCGCAGAAGAAAGACATGTAGGCAGATCATTGCCATTCCATGTGAATCGATACATGGTGGTGCACGGTGTGTGTGTGTGTGTGTGTGTGTGTGTGTGTGTGTGTGGCACAGGGGGAAGGAGGTACCAAGGGATTTCCGGGAACCCCTAGCTGTCTTAAGGGCCACAAAGTAGCCCCGTGACCTGCATCCGTTCTGCCCTTTCAACCTGGGGAGAAAAGAAAAGGGCTCACTGGAACCCCTCTACCCAAATGCGTGCCTGGCCCAGTGACTTGGGGGCTGGCTGGTGGCTCTGGCCTTGGCCACTTTGCATCCATGAGGCCCCCAAAATGAGTAGACCCTGGTGCAGCTTGGCTCAGAGTAGCTTTGGGCAAAGCTTGTCCGGAAGGGGGAGGAGGTGGGCATCTCCTGTTTTGTCTCCCCTCCCCCCATTCAGTGTCCACTTTGGGCAGGAGGGCGCACTGGACAGGCAGGAGCCTACATCCCCAGGGCTGAGGCCGCTCCAGATACAGGCAAGAGCAGAGTAGGAGAGCGCTGGTCATGCTCAAATGCATCCTGCCATCATCTGGAGCTGGGTGGGCTGTACATGGTCTGGAGGGAGCGGCTGCTGGCTGGAGCCCCTCGCACAGCTGCCTGGCGACAGCCTCTCCTCCAGGGACAAGCGTGGGCGCAGGGAAGCTTGCATCTGGTGGGCCCTTCCCCCGTCTGCCTTCTCAAAGCAGCGATGGCCTCCAGCTGGCCACCGCGGGCTGCCTTTTGGGAGACAAGCGGGGACTTCAGCTCCCAGCTGAGGGCCCCGGGATGCCAGGGAGCTGGAGAGAAAGGCCATTTCCCTAATTCGATTAGTCAGGCCCTTGTGTGAGAGAGAGAGGGGGTGAGGGAGTGAATGGGGCTTTGATGGGGCTGCACATCCTGCTGCATTTTAATAGGAAATGGGGGGAGAAGGAGCGAGGCCCGCAAAGGCTATTGTGGGGAGCTTTTGTGTGGCCACTGCCCCTGTTCTCTGAGCCTGTTTTTTGGGGGTGTTTTTGTTTTTGAGATCTGTGGGACCAGAGCTCCAACACTGCCTTCCCACTGCAGGGGTGGCCTCACCCCCTGCCTTCCCCGTCCCCGAAAAGGGCCTCCATGAGACAGGAGCGTTGCCCCTAAGAATGTGATGCGGAGGGAGCTGGGAGCTGGGGAGCTGAGCCTTATCTGCTCGACCACCCCCTGTGCAGTCAGGAGTGTAAGGCAGAGGTGAAGGGTGAGGGGCAGAGAGGAGAGAAGGCGCCCAAGGAGAAGGAAGCGGGAGAAGTGGATTCCGGGAGAGGAAGGAGGAAAGGGTCACCCAGGTGCTTTGGCCGCAGGGCACCACTGACTGAGCCGAGGGCTCCCTGGGAATCGGCCACGGAGGGACGGCGGGCCCACCTCACTGGGCCCTAACCCAGTGAGGGCTTTTTTTTTTAATATTTCATATAATAAGCTTATTTTAATAGTGCAAAAAATAATCTGCTTCCAATCAATAAAGGAAAAACTTCCAAAGAATTTTATAAAAATAGCCAATACTTTGAACAAATAGAAAAGCAAATAACTAGGTAAATATTACAATTATATGCTCCAAGCCCAAGGAGCCTGGCCTCTGGAAGCCCCCTGGCTGGGTCCTCATCCCCTCCCCTCCTCCCCAGCAGGGGGCCCTGGGAACATAACTGAAGTTCCCCAGGCCTCTGGTCTCCTTGTCTCCTCTTGTGTAAAATGGGGAGAACAACAGTCACCTCGAAGGGTTGTTGTTGGGACGAGATGGGTTGGTTGACCCCTGGGAGGCACATAGTAAGGGTCCATTGCTTTACTGCACATTTACTACCTTTCTAGGAGGGTCACAGGGTGACTTCAACTGTGCTCGGCGCCCCCGCCCCCGCCCCCACCCCCATCCCCATCCCCGTTGCGTGAAGAAAGCACACGCGTGCACACGCACATACGGGCCCTTGTCTTCACCGATAGGAAGGCTGAATCCTCACTGAGGGTCTGAAGAGCAGGCCTGGCCTGAGGAGGGGGGGTGAGGGGCGCATCCCTGGTGGAGCCTCTGCCAGCGGCCTCCTGTTCTTTGGATCCCAAACTTGTTGGGGGTGACCCAGACCAAGATGGCGGCCTTGCTCTTCATGTTTCCCAAGGCCCCCCCATCCCCCTGCTTGGCTCTGGCTCCCCTCTCTCTGCCACTCCTGTAAGGGGGGTGAGGGTGCACCCCTGGGCCCGCTGGTGCAGCAGCTCTGATTTATAATAATAAACCAGTCTGATGATGGACCCTAGTGATTTGAGTATAAAACGGTTCTCCCAGGGTCCTGAGGCATGTGGTTGTGTGAGCATGTATATGTGTGCATGTGTGCGTGTACAGATGTGGCTCTGTGGGAGCTCTGTATCTGGAGGGGCATTTGATTCCCCAATCCCACCCAGACACACACTTTCTAGACCGTAAGTGCCATAGTACAGCTTGCCACTGTGTCTCATGCCTAGAACATCGTGTGGCACCTAGTAGGTACTCAATAAATATTTGTCAACTCGGTGAATGAATGAGCGATGCTCCAGCATTGCCCCCTGAGGCAGCCCTTCCTGAAGGAGGACAGGGCACGGGCAGGAAAGGGCCGTGGAGAGGAGTCCCCGGCTTGGAGAGCACGCACTGGAGCCGGGGTGCCCCTAGGAACGGGCCAGAGGACCAGAGCTTCCCCTGGCAGCTCTGAAAGGTGGAAGTCCCCCCTCTACCGCAGTGTCCCACTGCACGCCCCAGGCCAGATCTGGGGAGGGCGTGGCTCAGAGGATGGCCTCCTTGCTGCTGCCTCTTCCAGGGCCCAGACGTGCTTCCACTCAGCCCTGTGGGCCCTTGGTGGTCACCTAGCCAGGCCGCACTGCCGTGTCCCAGTCCCCCAGCGCGGCAGTGGCAGAGCCTGGAACCCGTGTCCTCTCAGCCCCGTGCTCTTCCTGGTCCCCCATCTCATCATGACAGGACCTGCACCCAAAAGCTCAAAGATGGATTCAGCATCAATGTAGTTCTTTAGAAAGAGATTCTGAAGGAGGCTTCATAGATGGACAGCCGCAGAGCGGGGGTGGACTTGGTAACAGCAAGACAAAAAATAAAACAGAGATGAGCAAATAAGGCCATGGTGCAAATAACTCTCCAAAACTCATCCCGCAGCTTACCCTGGACCCAGGTCCATCCCAGAAGAGGCATTTGGAAGTAAGAGTTAACAGTAGTGCCTGCTGTTGGCCACTTTTCTGAGTACTTTATGTAGATTAATTCATTAGGTGAATAGCGTTTTTCTCTCCATGTGACTGACGAGGCCGCTGAGACACAGGATAAGGCATTTGTCTGTAAAGTTACAGAGCTGGGCGGGGGCAGAGCCAAGATTCGAGTGCAGGGAGGATGGCTGTTGACTGTTCTGGCCCACCGAGGTCTGAGCTGTGGGGTCCCCGTGCCTGGGGCCAAGGGCACTTGGTTCCTCCCAGGGCCCCGGTGTGTGACTTTCCTCCACCCCTCCCGTCTCTCCCCCGGCTCAGGGCACCGGCGACTTCTGTGCGGCTCCCGACGCCTTCATCCTGAACATCACGGAGGGCCAGCTCCGCACAGGTAACAAGCTCTCGGGCCTCTGTGGTCAGAGCCACTCAGGATGCTCAGTCCAGGCCCGTGGTCAGCCAGACTGTGCCTCTACTTACCGCTTTCAGCACTGTAGTCACCCAGTGCCTCCCACCCCTGTACTTCAGGTCCAGCTGGACCACTGGGTCATTTCTTAGAAGCTACCTCCTTTGGGAGCTCGGGTACCGGCTTGGCCGCTGAGGATGGATGAGCACCTGGTCACATGTGAGCGCCTGCCTGACCCAGTGTCTTTGCCTTGCAGAGGTGACCCGTTACTACCTGTATTGCAGTCAGAGTACAAGCAGCCCCTTCCAGCAGGTACGGCCCGCCCAGCCCAGCCCTCCCCCTGCCCCCAGCCCCCTCGGTGGTCAGCTCGCTCCCTCTTGACCCCAAGCCCCAGCACTGACCAATAAGGTGGCAGTGGCTGGATGTTCTTTGCTTCTTTGGGGTCCTCTGCAGGGGACAGTGCTCTTGGTCAGCGGGCATGCCCATCCGTCACCCTGGATGCTGGTTACCAGGCAGAGGCTGTGCAGTAGATCTGGGTTGGGGCCCAAGATTCTGCGTTTCTCACAAGCCCCCAGGGCAAGGCTGTCCCAGCAGGACATTTAGAGTAGCAGGAAGCAAGAGAATGGTGTGGCTCTCGAGAAGCCTGAGGGCTGAGGGGAAGACCTCCTGTAAGCAGGAAGGGCCAGGATCCGGGAAGCGACTGCGGCTGCAGACGGGGGAGGGGCTGCCGGGGAATCAGGCAGCTGGGGGGGCTCCTGGGAATCGAAGCTCATGCGGGACCTCGGTGTCTCCTGGCCCAGGCACTGACCGTCTTCCAGCGCTCGCTGACCAGCATGCAGATCCAGGTGACGGGATTGCTGCAGTTTGCTGTCCCGCTCTTCCCCACAGCAGAGGTAAGGTGGCCGGCCACCTCCCACAGGGCCGGGCTTCGGAGACCAGGCTATGGAAAGAAAGTGCTCCCTCCCGGCAGTCTAGCCGCTTCCTTTGGCTTTAAAGGCCTCTCTGCACAAGCCGCGGTTTGCGGTTTTATCCACAAGCCCTGCCCCCAGCGCTCATGCTCTGCCTCTGCGTCTGTCTGCATGTTCGCCTCTTTCTTTCTTCCGGCTTCAGAAAGATCTGCTCAGAATCCAGCTCCTGTTGAATTCATCCGAATCCAGCCTCCACCAGCTGATGGCCATGTTGGATTGCCGGGGGCTGCACAAGGTGCCGGGGTGGCCCTGGGGGCGCGGGTGGAAGGCGGTGGGGGGGCACCCCAGCAGGCCACATCTTCCCAGAGAGAAGGCTGCCGAGGCTGGGAGAGTGATTGCCTGGGCTCCCTTCAGGCTCAGGGAATGGGGTAGAAGAGGTGCCTGGCTTCTGGATTCTCTCCAGTAGCCCAGCCGGGGAGCCTCAGTGAAAGGTACCAGGGGGTGCGGGTAGGAGAGTTGGATCCGTTTACCTCTAGAACGCTGGGGGGCCCTGAGCTGTATGAGGGAGGCTGTTCCCCGTTGCCCAGACTCCCAGCCATGTGGTCCACCTGACCAATTCCTGAATTGCAAGTGGACATCCCATTCTCATTGCCAGGGTCATCTCTAGGAGTTTGGAATATCGGACGATCATGCAGGGAACACACTGGGAGTATGTGAGGCCATGTCGATGGCTTTCACATCCCGTGTGGATTTCGAGCAAATATTCGTAATAATGTTCACAGCTGCCATTTACTGAGTCCTTGGTTCTGTGTTCAGCCTTGTTCTGTGCAGTTTATATCCAACATGTCATTGAGTCCTCACAGTTTTACTGTGAGATACATGTTATTTTATGGGAAATTTTATAGATAAGCAACATGTGTGTGTGTGTCTATGTATGTGGATGGATAGATGGATAGATAGATAGGCAGATAGATAGATGTATCTATCTGCCTATCTATCTATCTATATGTATACCTAAAAAGTAGCTTACCAAAGATCCCAGAGCTATCAATTCAAGGGCTTGGGTTTCCGACCCCAGCAGTCTGACTTCACAGCTGAGAACGTGGGAGCCGCCCCAGTACCCTCCCTCCCCTTCCACATCCAATCCCTCAGCAAGTCCTCACAACTATAGTCTCAGATATATCCTGCTCTGTCCACTTCTCTCTCCCTCCACAGGTCCCGCCTTGGTCCGAGCGCCCTCCCGCTCCCCTGGGTGACAACCGTGACCTCCCAACCGGTCCCCACTTTTCTCCTGCCCCCTTACCTTTCATATATGGCAGCCAGGGAGCCAGAGCGGTCTTTTAAAAATGAATAGGATCACATCCCTCCCATCCCCAAACCTGCCCATGGCTTCCCATCACCTTGTGTAAAATTCAAACTCCTCGCCTGTCCTGCGAGGCCCAGCATGACCTGGTGCCATCTCACCCGTCCCCTGCTGGCCTTTTTCCTCTTTCCTGAACACACCAAGCTTGTCTGCTTTGCCTCAGGTGCTCAAGGCACACTCCACTCCTTGCCATCCTCGCCTCAGATTAAATGCCCCCCGCCCCCTGGCTCCCCAACCCCGCAAGTTCATCTGTCCTGTTCAGAGCCCAGCACACAGTAGGTATTCAGCAAAGGCTTGTAGAGAGAACCCGAGAAGCCCCATAGTGTCAGGGTCCCGAGTGTGGACCCTGAGTGGCTGTTCAAGGTGCTTGGGATGGGGGAGGGGCAGAGATCCCGAGTCCAGGCTGGGGGAGAGGGGCTTTCAGAGACCAGCTCAGACCCCAGGCTGTGTCCCACTCCCCCTCCAGCTATGTGTCCCTCTTCCTCCGCCAGGACTACCTGGACGCCCTCACTGGCATCTGCTACGACGGCCTCAAGGGCCTGCTGTACCTCGGCCTCTTCTCCCTCCTGGCCGCCCTCGCCTTCTCCACCATGATCTGCATGGGGCCAGGGGCCTGGAAGCACTTTGCCACCAGGTGGGCTGCCTGGGCGGCTTCCTGGGGGAGGAGGCGGGAGGCTCAGCTCTGTGACTGAACCGAGAGCTGATAACCTGGGATGGAGAAGGGCAGCAGGGGGACCAGGCATTCAGCCCCAACAGGCTGGCTGGATTTCTGCCCAAGCGTCCCTGAAAGTCCAGACAGAACCCCAAGAGGAGGTTGGAGGGGGCCAGGGCAGGAGCAGGGCCAAGGATGGTGACAGCGTCATGCCACAGCCTGGCATCCTTTGCTTATCCCCTCTTCCTCTGCAGGACTTTGTGGTGTGATGCTGCTGCTGGGAGGGGTGCCTCAGAATACCAGAAGGACATATTGTAGCACCAGGGCACCTATAGTCTCGTTGAGGAGATAGACAGAGACAAGATGGTATTTCAGTGTCTTGAGAGTAGATCAGAAAAGGAAGCAGGGTAGGGAGGGTCCGTGTGCCTGTGGTCAGCATGGTGGACTGCCTGGAGGAGGTGGATGTGCAGTTGGGCATGGAGCAGAATAATACCAGAGAACCTCAAGGAGACACCTGTGGCCAGAGGGAGAGTCCTGGGAGGAAAGATTGGGAAGCGGGCCAGGACCCCACTGCCTGGAGCCTCCCTCGCCCCTCACAGCTGGCCATGTCCTACGTGTCATTCCAGGGATAGAGACTACGACGACATCGACGATGACCCCTTCAACCCCCAGGCCCGGCGCATCGCCGCCCACCACCCCCGTCGCGGGCAGCTTCGCAGCTTCTGCAGCTACAGCAGCGGCCTGGGCAGCCAGACCAGCCTGCAGCCCCCGGCCCAGACTATCTCCAATGCCCCCGTCTCGGAGTACATGTACGGCAGGGCTCCCAGGGCCTCCCCGGTACCTCCCCCGACACATCGGGCTGGATCTGCGGGCAGCACGTTTGGGTCCAGAGAGCCGGGTGGGGAGGAGGCATCCGAGGCCAGCGCGGTCCCCTCGCTGCAGCCGGGATGCCAGGTGGGAAGGCCCCCGGGGAGCATCTAGTGCTGGAGGAAGAGCCCCTGCAGGTGTCAGGTCTTTTGCCTCAAGCTTGCAGGGCAGGTTGAAGGCCCGAGAAGCTGCCTTTCTCCAGGCCACACTGCTCCTGGCACCATCACCCCATCTGCTCCTCCCCAGGCCTCCCTGTCTTCCTGCCCTCACTCCCTCCCGTCCATCCGTGGTCCTCTTCCATCTCCCATCTGCACACCCCCGGGACCCTCCTGTAGAAATCTGAGCAGACACCCCCCACCCCACCTCCCCAGCCCGAGCACCCCCCGCTCCTTTCGGCCCAGCAGGAACCAAGCTGTGCTCCTCGGTGGGAACCCACGCTACGAGAATGTGCCGCTCATTGGACGAGGCTCCCCTCCGCCCACGGTAACCTGGGCTCCCGGGGCAAAGGCACTGCCCTTGTGGGGAGGGGGGAATAATTGAGGAAAAAAACCTCCTGCAGACCCAGTGACTCCCCGCCACAGAGGTAGAAAGGAATGAAACAGTTTTGTTACCAGATAAGCATTAAACCAGACTGCCATGCACATCGCAGGCTGTCTGCTAAGGGGATTGTAAAGTCAGAGCTCATCCTACACAGCCAGGCAGATAGATGCACCGCATTCCAGACCTGTCCTCAAGATAAACGGTTCCCGTCCGCCAACAATAGGACTCGGCAGCACCATTTGTCACACTGGTTCATCCTAAATCCACCTGGTAATCGTGTGGCCATCAGGGCTCACTAACTGCCAGGGAGATGGGGGACAGTCTTCCTGATGCCACCATTTCAGAGATGGCTCCCAGCCCCGGAAGAAAACGTGCCTGGATTGTAAAACTGCTGAGAGCCTTCGTTGGCCTTTAAAAAGGTTTATACACCTCTCAAAGGGACATAGGAGTAATTTATGATGATCAGCTTTCTAAAGGAAATGCTGCTCAAAGAAGCATTTCTTTCCCTTTTTGCACCGGGGAAATTTTTTCTTTTTAGATTTACGTTTACCTTGACACCCTGGGCTAGAGGGTCAGGGGCCCCTGTGGTGGCAGGTCTGGGAGGGCTAATACCAGACCTGCCTGCCCCAAACCCCCCCCACCGCAGCTCCTGATGTCCCCAGGCTGTGCCCAAGTGGGGTCCGCACTTCCCACCCACCCTCCACCCCAGCCAGGGGACCTAGACGCAACATCAGGGTGTGAGGGGTGGGCCGGCTGTCTGCCCCTGGAGAAGTATTAGGGTCGCCTCATACTACTGGCTGAGACAGAGCTGCAAATAGAGACAGCTGAGGTTCAAAAACATAGACTCCACTCTTTCACCGCCATGGCCCAGGTTCCATCCCTGGTCGGGGGACTACGATCCTGCAAGCATCGTGGCACGGCCAAAAGAGAAAAAAAAACAGACTCCAGTACCAAATGCCTGGGTTCCAATGCCAGCTCATTGCTTATGACCTCTGTGGCCTTGGGCGAGTACTTTACCTTTCTGTGCCTCAGTTTCCCCATCTGTAGAATGGGGATGTAATAGCACACCACATAGGTGGTTGGAGCATTGGAGAAACTGATCCTTACGAAAGCATGTTTGTGTGATGCAGTAAGTGCCGTAAGACTGAGCCGCCTATTTATTTTACCCCCTCCTTCTGCTGTCACTCAAGCTTCCTCCCACCCCACCTCCTCCACGGAGGCGTGGCCTTTGTAAGAAAGAGGGGGCTCTAAGACCAGGTTGAAGTCTACATTCTTGAGCCAGGGGTCTGTCGGGGAAGGAGCCCCTGCCTTCACTGGGCTGGGCGAGGTGTTTCACCTGCCCCATCCAAGTAGTTTGGAAGGAGCCGTCCAGCTGGTGAGCTAGGAGCCCTGGACCCCCAAGGACGGGGGAACTAATGAAATAGACCTTGGCCCTGAGAACCACGATGTTCACGTGCACTCAGGGAATCCAGCGAGTGCTCCTGGGGAAAACCACAGTGCCGGACCCCGGAAAGAGAGATGGGGACCCAGCCCCCATCTTCAGGACGTGGATAGTCTGCAGGGGCTGGGGGGAGAGACTCAGAAAGCTGTTGTAATAAGTGCCATACGGTGCTTTAGGACCTAGAGGGAGGAACTGCTCCTTCGGGGTCTAAGGAGGTGACATTTGAGCCTTACCTTGGAGCACTGGGTCTCACCCAGGAGGGCGTTTGCTCCCCCAGGGGACATTTGGCTATGTCTTGAGGCATCTTTGGTTGTCACACCTGGGGGGGTCGCTGGTACTGGCATCTAGTGGGTGGAGGCCAGGGGTGCTGCTGAGCACAGGGCACCGCCCACCACACAGGATGATCGGCCCCAAATGTGTGCAGTGTCGTGCCCAGACCGACCCTCTGGCTCTCCCCACCTTGCTGGGTTTTGCCCAGAGCGCCTCCCTGCTGTCCTTTTACAAACAGCACTAGACCCAGGCCTTGCCCTTGCTCCCTGGGGGCCTGAGGCAGGGAGAGCGGCTGGTCCAAGCCTGCTTCCAGAGTTGGCACCTTTGAAATCCCAAGCTGGCTTCTCTCTAAACCAGAAGCCTCTTGGGTTCCTTTTTTCCTCCCGCCAGCTGCTGTGGCCCCAGGAATGCAGATTGATTTTAATATTAATCTCAGTACAACATAATTAGGGGAGATCCGCTGCTGTGAAAAATAAATTACTCAAGGCACTGGGATGCCAAATAAAAATGAATTTCGGATTACCTTCTGTTTTGAAAGATCCAGGCCACTCTCCCTGACATTAGCAGAGATAATCAAGAACTGACCTTATTTGCAAGGACAAGGACAGACTAAACCTTCCCGCGCTATAATTGAGACCAGCCCAGAAACTGCAGTTGCTTTGGCAGAGCTGACTGTCCTGCCCTACCCAGCTCCACCTGCCCCAGAGATGACCCCCCTCCCCTCCTACCATGCAAGAGGCATGAAGAGACAGCTGAGCCTGCTGACCAAGGAAGCCACAGCGTGGAGGATACGGACGTGAGCCCCAATAAAGAGGACACAGCTGACCGCTCCCCACTCTCCCCCTGCACCTGCTCTAAATATTATTCATCAGTACCCAGTGCATTCGGTGTACGGAAAATCCCTCCCCCTGCCAGCTCCATCTCTGGGACACTGGGGATTTCACTAAGGTGGGTGATATCAAGCCAGGCCATCGGAACCTACAGCCTCTTCCCTCGGCTAGAAATGTGTTTTCCCTTAGCTCTGCTTTCTAGGAATCACCTCCTGTCTTTCCAGGCACCGTATCCTGGGCCCGATGGACAAAAATGACCCAGGCACTTGTTTAAAAATACCAGGCCAGGGACTTCACTGCAGACGTAGCCCGGGTGAACCTCGTCATCAAGTTTGGAAAATACTGCTTCAAGGAGGAGGGTCTCACTCTTGAACATCCATCACCTGGAGGACTCAGGACAACACAGGCCGCTGGGCCCACCCTGCTTCTGATTCAGAATATCTGGGGCGGGGCTCGGGGGTTTGCATGTCTGACCTGTTCCCAGGTAAAGCCTGAAGCCTGCTCAGGGGCAGGCTTCCTCATTCGGCGTACCAACACTTTGAGCCAGGTCACTGTGTGTCACGGGAGCTGTCCTGTGCACTGCCGGAGGTTTAGCTGCGTCCCTGGCCTCCACCCACGCGATGCCAGTAGCATCCCCACTCCATAGCCCCCAGCCATGACAACTGAAAATCCCTCCAGACATTAACCAGATGTCCCTGGGCAGGGGCAAAATTGCCCCTGGTTGAGACCCACTGGGTTAAGGAGTCTCAGGCCCCTACTCCCTGCTCCCCAGCTGGAAACCTTCGTCCATCTCTGGTGTGAACGGCCTAGACCTGGACCCCGGAAACATCCCTAGCGCTAGGAGACAGTCAGGGTCCTGTGGACCATTGCTACTTGCAGTTAGCTGCCCAGCAGCACCTGGAGCTTGTTAGAAATGCAGAATCTCAGGTCCTACGTGTGATGTGAGATGTGCTAACCTAAGAAGCCGCATCTCTACTTCCGAGCAGAGGCTGGCTAACATCTCCTGTGAATGAACGCTTAAACTTTGTGTTTCTCCAACTTGGCTGCACTTGGAAGAACTTACAAAAAAATACTGGTGGCACTTTATTTTTTTTTTTCTGTAAGATAATTATAGTCTCATTTTTCTCACATCAAAAGGAGAAAACAACTTATCTCTCCTGTCCTAACCCTTAATGAGCAATTTGCCAGCGAATTTAAATGAATTTATCTTGTAATATAATCACCCTGACGATCTTAGATCGTTCCAGTAGTGTCAAGCTTGTTTTACGAACTAGGACACTGAGTCTAAGAGGGTTAATGTGAATTGCTGAGCTACACAGCTAGTAATAATGATGATAATAAGCAATAATGGTGATAACATTTATTGAGCACCTGCTATTAAGCTGACTCAGACATCGTCACTTTTATCTAGTAGTAGCAGATTCTGAGCTGCTTGATTTGCTCTCCACCTCCTCACTTGTCTTAGGCAGGGTCCCAGGACCCAGGAGATATGTACCCACCTGCATGCAGGTGTAGCCCACAGCACGACTCTCCCAGCTTTACGGAGGGATTTGCTTTTGCATTCCTCGATGGCCGTCGGTCAAGGAGGAGCCTAATGGGTCACTTGCCAGTGCTGGTGGTGGCACTTTAAAAGGCTTAATTTTATGTTATGTGTGTTTTATCACGTCAAAAAAATACTGGTGGGTGTGGCCTAGGTTTCAGGATGCTTTTAGACCCACCCCCGCCCCTGCAGTGTCTCTGATGCACAGCCAAGTTTGAGAACCCCTGTGTTAGGGGTCTTGCCTGCTTTATATCATTCCATCCTTTCAGTGGAAAAGCTGAGTGCTCTTAGGTCCATTGTGCAGGTGGGGAAACGGAGGCCTGGAGTGACTGGAGAACCTCCGCCGAGGTCATGGGATGAGCAAGGTGCACAGCTGGGATTTGAACCTGGCTCTCTGAGTCAGTGGGCCTGTGCCCTCAGCCTGCTCACTAGGCGGGCTCCTAAGCACACTGGTGCATTAGGGTGGCTGGTCGGTGTGTGCGTCTTGAGTTTGAGGCTGGGACCCAGATGTCCTGATGGCCCCAGGGTTGGAAGCATCAGCAAACACGAAGCCTGCCCAGGCCACTCGACTCTCCTCTGATAAGCCCCACGAGGCCTTGACATTGAAACTTGGTGCCCGGCCGCTGTGGCTGGCCCAGCTCGCACTTCCTCAGAAGTTCCAGCATTTTTGCTAGTGCGGTGTCTGGTTTAACGGGTGATGTGTGACCCTGTTCTGACTGTCCCCTCCCCTCTCTCCCACAGTACTCTCCCAGCATGAGGGCCACCTACCTGTCCGTGGCAGATGAACACCTGAGGCCCTATGGGAATGAGTTTCCAGCCTAACACACTTTCGGGAGTTCCTGCCTCCTTGATCCGTTTTGGTTTTTAACTAAGGCAAATGCAAACGTGTTTCTTTCATAGAAACCAAAGGCATCTAGAGACTGTGCGTGGACCTGCAGGATTGGAAGGCTCCTGCTGGCGCAAGGGAGTGGCTGAGATTCAGGGAGAATCGGCCTGGGGTTGGCTGAGATTCCCAGGCACAGAAGACCCATGACTTGGACCAGCCTCTCCCTCCTTTGACCTCCCCTCCACACCGGAAATGCCCTCCAGGTGCTTGGCCGTCCCTAAGCTGGGAGCCTGGCTCAGTTTGCCCCTGCATCCCACCCTCACCAGGTGGTGAATGACAGTGAGGAGGGACCGGGTCAGGCTTGAGGGTCCCCTTGCCTGGACTGTGCCTCCTCCTGGCTGCTCGGATGGGTGCCATTTCCCCACAGGTAAAGGTGGAAGGGCTGATCAGGAGATGACATCCCTGATGAGACCAGACACTGTCCAAATCAGTCTCCCGGGGCCAGGTAGACTCTTCCTGTGCCACCAGGGGAAGGCATTGGCAGGCTCTGCATAGGAGGCTGGGGGACCAGAGCCTCGTGCCTGGTGGGCTTCCAGGTGGCAGGGGTGGGCCTGTCTTTCTGTAACCCTCTGTCGCCTCACCTCCATTCCAGAATCGCTGCTGTGAGTTTGCTCACTGCAGATAGGGACAGTCTCAGGTATTCACAGACACTTTGAAAGCAATTCTAACTCTTTTTTGCCAGTGTTTTAAAGATTTTGATTATCCAAAGAATTGAAACTCACAGCACAGCCGGTTTTTACTATAGATGTAGGGTTCATCCCTCCCACCTGATTTGTCTACCAAAATAAAGATCAGTGAGACATCCTGTCCCAAGATGCTGATTGATGGGGATGTGGGTTCATCCCACCCCGAGGGAGGCATTGTGAGAGAACAAAGTCTCTAAGAGGCAAGTCTGAACATGAACAGAGTCTGGTCCAGGAGACTGGCTGAATGCCCAGGTCAACTCTCCCCTCCCTTTTGTCTTCAGGAAAGTTTGTCATAAAAGGTTTTAGCAGAATGGGCTGACTGTGTCTTGATGTGAAGACAGGTGTCTTCCCTACCTCTCCCACCATCCCCTCCCCACCCCATTGTCCCCCAGCCCCTGACCTACACCTGCTGGGAGCTTGTAGACCAGGAGGAGATAATGACCCACCATCCTTCCCGCTGAGGATCCAGGGTTAGGGTCTTTGGTGCTTCCAACCTCCTGCCGACGAAGAGTGCGTGGCCCGGGAGCCTCCGCAGCCCTGCATACCGAAGCAGGGGCGCTGGGTAGTGTGGCTGTGGACAAGGGCTCCATTTCCATTTTGGAAGCGCCTCCTTCTGGTCAGAACACTGACAGCAGAGTGGTTCTCAGCCCCCAGCCAAGCCTCCACGACAGCGGGGCCACGGGGCCGCCGGGACTCTGTCTCCCCCACTCACCTGTACATACGTGCACCACGAACCCACCTTCGTGAGGCCCTGTCACGTGCAGACAGGACTTGGCGACATCAGGGTGATGCTTCTTAACACTCGTTGTTGGCGACTAGAGTTGTTTTTAATGCATGTAAAACTAAACTAGAATCCCTTGGGTGGTTCCTGAAGGGGCCATGTGGGCACACCTCTGCTTGATACATGTGTGCCCTCACCTGGGGGAGAAATAAACCACTGGTACTAAAATGCACACTGTCTCCAACTTCTTCAACTTTGGGAATGACGAGGGTACCTGACAGCACCTTCTGGCTGGGTTATGCGCGGGGAGGGCTCCAGAGCAGGTTTCAGTATGAAGGATTGAAAGGGCTATTGAATGCATGTCACAGGGCCTCTCCGGTGGGTGACCTTGCTGCTCTTCGGGACCAAGGACAGGCCTTTCTGCTCGAGTCTCCAAAGTTCCCTTTAAAGGTCATCGCTTCTAAGGTTGCTGATAATGAGTGGCATTTATTGAGTATCTCCAGTGTACCAAGGACTGTCCCAAGTATTCATTAATTGTTAAACCTCATAATAACCTTATGAGGTCATTTTGTAAATAAAAGAACAGAGGTGCAGAGAGAGAGTAAGGACTTAGTTGGAGCTGAGACAGGCTGGGACCTGGGACCCTTTGCTGCAGTGCTTGAGACAGGCTGGGACCTGGGACCCTTTGCTGCAGTGCTTGCACCTGGACACACGTCTCCTCAAGCAACAAAATACAAAGAAACTATAAGGGACTAAAAATAACTGCGTGCCTGTGCAGTTGGGGCAAATTCTGGACAACAAGACCCCCAAAAACCCAACCGCCACTTCTGAGGAGCTGGGACCAAAAACGGTGTCAGGAGCAAAAGCAGGGCACTGCGCATGCCCCCTGCACACAGCATCACCCGTGGGGTGGGCAGACCACCTCAGCCACCCTTCCAGCCGGACCCCCGGACACACCCCCACCCTCACCGCATATAAGGAACCAGCTCTCCCCCCTCTTCGGGGAGCGAGCAAGGGAAACTGTTACCTGTTTTCGCTCTCTCCTGCTGCAGCAGAGGCCCCAATAAAGCCTGGCCTGAATTTCTTGTCTGACCTCTAATCAATTTCTACTGGTTGGGTAAGGCCAAGAACCCTGGTCGATAACAGAGAGAGTGTCAGAGCCAGGAGTGTGTAACCCAGAGCCCCGGCTGGGCACCTCTGTGCCATTACATGGGCTTGGGGCGGGTGTCGTGTGGTGGGCCACCTCTCCCAGCTTTGCAGCGGGGCCTTGCTGCATTCTCTTCCTAAACTCCTCACCTCCACGGGGTGCTTCTCTGGGCCTGGGCGCCTGGGAGGCACGGCGCCTTTCCAGCTTTCTTTGCAGCATCTCATTTGTCTGCTGAACACCCGGGCCAGCCTGGGAGGGCTGGACAGGCCGACCCCAGCTCCCCGCCCATGGGCCTCAGCTACTGTTGACTTCCATGCAGCAGCTGTGCTCCCAGAATCAACCGCGTTTCAAGCCTTTGCCGGGAACAGGCGTGTGTTTGAGGCTGTCATTCACGCTTATCCCTATGGAGCGGCAGACGGAGTGGTCCCTTGTGCACTGTTGGCAGGAATGTGGAATGGCGCAGCTGCTGTGGATAACAGTATGGAGGTTCTTCAAAAAAATTAAAACTTGGGACTTCCCTGGTAGCGCAGTGGTTAAGAATCCGCCTGCCAAGGCAGGGGACACGGGTTCGAGCCCTGGTCCGGGAAGATCCCACATGCCGCGGAGCAGCTAAGCCCGTGAGCCACGACTACTGAGCCTGCGCTCTAGAGCCTGTGAGCCACAACTATTGAGCCCACGTGCCACAACTACTGAAGCCCACGCACCTAGAGCCCGTGCTCCACAACAAGAGAAGCCACCGCAATGAGAAGCCCGCGCACCGCAACGAAGAGTAGCCCCCGCTCGCTGCAACTAGAGAAGGCCCACGTGCAGCAACGAAGACCCAATGCAGCCAAAAATGAAAATAAATAAATAAATAATAAATTTTTTAAAAAATTAAAAATGGTTAAATTCTATTAAGTAAATAGAATTACCATATGATCCAGCAATTCCATTTCCCAAAAGAATTGAAAGCATGGTCTCAATATTTGTACCCCCATGTTCATAGCACCATTAGTCACAATAGTAAAAAGTGGAAGCAACCCTAGAGTCCATCAATAGATGAATGGGTAAACAAAATGCACTCTATCCATACAACGGAATATCACTCAGTCTCAAAAAGGAAGGAAATCCTGACACTTGCTACAACATGAATGAACCATGAAGACATTATGCCCAAGTGAAATAAGCCAATTACAAAAAAGAAACAAATACTGTGTGATTCCACTTCTACGATGTACTTAGAGTAGTCGAAATCATAGAGACAGAAAGTAGGATTGTGCTTGCCAGGAGCTGGAGGAGGGGCGTGGGGTCTTATTGATTAACGGGAGCATAGTCTCAGATTTGCATGATGAAAACAGCTCTGGAGATGGATGGTGGTGACAGTTGCATAACAATATGAATGTACTTAATACCACTGAACTGTGCACTTAAAAATGGTTAAGGTGGTAGATTTTATGTGTACTTGACCACAATAAAGAATTGGAAGAAGAGATTGGGGGGACAGCAGTGCAGTGGATTGCGGACTGGCCTTAGGGATGTCCAGGGCCAGGGGCCGCTCTCAGCAAAGAATTTCAGTTGCCAATTCTGCTGTGATTGAGCAGAGATCTGAGAGACCCTGCATTTTTAAAACTGGATCCTTGTGCCTACTTCTAATTATATGCTCTATTGCTGGCTTGCCAGGGTGGCTGAGACGGGCTTGCACATGTGTGCCACCTGTCTTCCCAGTGAATACAGCCACATGTTGGTGGTTGGCAGCATGCAGGCTTTCTAAATCATCATCATAGCCTGTACTAAATCATTGCAATAATAGGAGAAAGGAGGTGGTAGTTTTCCTTTCAACTTTTCCCATTTCCCCCTTTTCCACCTCCTCTGCCTCACTTCCCTGCCCGGGGCATAACGTGTGTGTCGGGAGCCTCAGCTTCCCAAAGCTGAGGGTGGGGTGAGGAGGGCACCTGTGATCGCAGCCCCAACCAGCCAGGGCTCCAGGGTGGAACCGATCTTCTTGACGTTTTGTCCAGGTCTGATTCACATCTGACCACACAAAGCCGGTTCAGTGGGGCTTTCAGACGCTCCTGCACCCAGCCCCCATCACCCCCCTCGGCAGCCACCCTGAGGGACTCCTTGACTCAGAGAAACTGGTGGCGGGAGTCGAGGGGGTCGTTGATGGCAGCAGTCACTTATGGGCTCGCCTTTGGTTAGTGCAGTTGGGCAAAGTGCCATCTCAATGGCAATTTTGTTGCACCTGCCCGGTAGTGGTGAAAGCACATTTATGGAGGAGATGGGGAGCCTGAGGGAGGGAATGTTTGCTTTCTTCCTGTACTTTCACAAAACCCCCAGGAAGCTGGCCAGGTGCCTTAGACTGCCTCTCGGATCTCCCACAAACTGGCGCCAGCTGACCTTTGCAAATTCATCTCTCATTGTCCCCCTGCAGGGACTCCAGCCCCCCAAATGCCTTTCTTCCATGACAACCGCCCCTCCTTTGCTCACACTAGCCCCACCCTCCCCCCAATCTGGAATCCTCTCCCCACTCCTTCCCCCCTGCAGCTCATAACCGTTTTTCAAGGCTTGGTTCCAACCTCAAATGCCACTTCTTGGATGACACATGGTCCGCCCCACTCCAAATCTCCAGCGCCCATCCCTGAACTCCGATTAGATTCCCTGCCATCGGAGGTACAGAGCTGGCCTCCCTTCAGATGCCGGCTCTGCGGTCAGCTCCAGCCTGGGCACCCTGCCGCGTCAGCTCAGCTGGCCCTCCCAATTATGCTAAGTACTGCCACTGTCCCCTCCCTTTGCCAATGAGGATGGCTGAGTCAGAAAAGTAAAGCAACTAGCCCAAGGTCATGCGATTAGTGAATGGCCAAACTGGGATTCAAACCCATGTTTTCTAGCCCCAAATCCCCTTCTTTTAGTTCACATTATTTCCCCTCATTGCCTTAACCCATGAGAAATTCATTTTATTCATTCATTCATTCATCCATTCAATAAACAGCACATGTTTACAACGCGGCAACCAAGAGCTAAGCTGTGGAAACACCCAGTCCCTACTTTCCAGGAGTTTCCATTCCGGTGCTGTAGTCAGACTTAAGCTTATTATACAACGTGCAGGGAATATGGTGGCAGAAAGGAGGCTGGGGGTTATAATTCCCATGTAGCAGACGAGGAAGCTGAAGGAAGGGGTGGTAAAACGAGCCGCCGGATCACTAGCAAATAAATAGCAGAGCCCCAACCAGGGCGCAGGACCCGGAGGCGCGCTGAGAACAATTTGCATTTTCTCAGGATCTCGCCAAATGCATATTTGTAGACTCGGATAAGCGCCTTGGCAAAGACTCTACACACGTTTATCATTAAACGTGCTTGACTAACTTAGGAGAGCCCGGAAGCGCTTCCAACGTAGCGGGATGGTGGGGTCACGTGCTCCGGATCTCCTTCCGCGCAGCGCTGCGCAGCGCCGCCCCGCGTCCGGGGCCAGCCAGGGTTGCTAGGCAACGGGTAAACTCCAAGGCTCCGAGCCGTTTGAGAAGCCGGGGAGCCGGCACCGCCGCTCGGGTGCTTCCCCAGCGGCCCAGCGGCAACAGGAACGGACCGAGGGTAAGGGTGGGTGCGGGGAGGACGTCCGCGGCTGAACAGGAGAGTGGAGAGTGAAGGGCGGGAGCCCCCAAGTGTGAGAACCACCGCTAGTGCAAGAAACTCCTCGAGGGGCGTCCTTCGGGGCTAGCTCTGCCGGATGGTGGATTCCTGGCCTAGCGCTCCTAGGGTCCCCCGCCCCATCAGTCCTCGCTGCCCTCGATGCTTCCCGAGTCACGGGACCCAGCAAGTTCTAAACACCCTGCCTCCTGCACCCCTAGCTGCCAGTCGGGTCCTGATGTGATCGGTCTCCTGGAGGGGACGGGAGACCTCTGAAGGGTTTACAGCTGAATGGTTAGAAAATACAGCCTGGGGCTGGGGTGCCGGGAGGATAAGCCCGTGAAGAGGAGAGCTTTCTGGTAAGAACGGAGGGCAGGGAATTATAGTGATTGAGCCCCTACTAGGGGACAGGCCGTCTGCATCAGTTCATTTATTCCTCAACCCGGGAGTGGGCATACTTATGCCCCTTAGGGTATCACTCTCAAGGTCACACCGTTAGTTCCTTCTTCCTGCAACAAGTTCAGACTTTATGATGGTCTCTTGAACCACAGAAGTGCACTCTTCTCCCAGCTTTCAGACCCAATGCTTTTCTCTCTTAAATTGTTACCTTTGCTGTGCTTTGTTTTTTTTTTTTTTTTGTATTTATTTTATTTATTTAATTTTGGCTGCGCTGGGTCTTCGTCGCTGCGCACGGGCTCTCTCTAGTTGCAGCGAGCGGGGGCTACTCTTTGTTGCGGTGCGCGGGCTTCTCATTGCGGTGGCTTCTCTTGTTGCGGAGCACGGGCTCTAGGCGCGCGGGCTTCAGTAGTTGTGGCACGCAGGCTCAGTAGTTGTGTCTCACTGGCTCTAGAGCTCAGGCTCAGTAGTTGTGGCGCACGGGCTTAGCTGCTCCGTGGCATGTGGGATCTTCCCGGACCGGGGCTCGAACCCGTGTCCCCTGCATTGGCAGGCGGATTCTTAACCATTGTGCCACCAGGGAAGCCCTGTGCTTTGTTTTTCAAGCCAGAAGAGGAGTGGAGGGAGAAGAGCCCTAGGGGAGAGCCCTGGGGGATTGGGGTCACATCACACATTCAGCACGTGACAAAGGGAGTAGGGAGCCCCTCTCTGCGCCAGGCACTGGGGATAGGGATGAATAAAAGACCTCAGTCTTCATTCAAGGGGCCAGCACTGTGGTGGGCAGAGGATGTAGACAGGGTCCCGCCTCACCCTCCGGTTCTGGGACCTCCTCCCACCTCTGGCTATCCTCATCCGCCACCTCTTTTTTTTTTTTTTTTTTAATAAATTTATTTATTTGTTTGTTTTTATTTTTGGCTGTGTTCAGTCTTCGTTGCTGTGCGCGGGCTTTCTCTAGTTGCAGCGAGCGGGGACTACGCTACGTTGCGGTGGGCGGGCTTCTCATTGTCGTGGCTTCTCTTGTTGCAGAGCACGGGCTCTAGCCACATGGGCTTCAGTAGTTGTGGCACGTGGGCTCAGTAGTTGTGGCTCGCAGGCTCGAAAGCGCAGGCTCAGTAGTTGTGGTGCACAGGCTTAGTTGCTCCGCGGCATGTATGTGAGATCTTCCCGGACCAGGGCTCGAACCCGTGTCCCCTGCATTGGCAGATGGATTCTCAACCACTGCGTCACCCGGGAAGCCCCATCCTCCACCTCTTGGAGCTCACTGCTGGTCGACCCAGTGTGAAGCAGAGGAAGGGATTCAGGGAGATCAGCCTCTTTTGAAGGCGAGTGAGTCCCTTAGGACTGCAAATTCCAGAAGGTGAACAGACAGAAGAAAGAGGGCAGGAAGCCCCTCCCCCTGCAGTCCTTTGTCCAGCCAGACACAGCACAAAGACTGGGGGCTGCCCCAGGGACGCAAGGAAGAGGAGACCTTGTGTCCTTTGTACCACCAGGGAGTCCCGTGGTGAGGGAAGGTGCCGCCCCCCACCTGCCTGCCTGCGAAAACCCTGCACTGAACTTCTGAGCTACCCTCCGCTCCCTCGTCTCCCTGCTTGGGAAACACACTTTCTCTTAAGCCAGAGGAAGTTCTTTTCCAAGAATTACTTTGCTCGCTATCACTGCACAAGACGAGTTTTGTTTTTATGTTTGGTTAAGGTTCTGATCTGACTGCCCCAGGATGCAGGAGGCGGTTGCATATTTGACATTCAGGTCAGCACGTCTCCAATTCTGCGCGTTCTTGTGTTTGAGATGCCTGTGGGTCTGAGGTTCCCACGGGTGGGCGATCTACCCCCCTGAACTCCCAGAGGGCAGCGATGCTGGTCCTGCCTTCCTTGGAAGCCCCCTCTGCAGACAGCCCCGTTCAGGCGCTGCTTGGGGCAGCCCAGCCTATGAGACTTGTCTCACCAGGGCGGGAAGAGACCTCCTGAGACCCCCCAGCTCTGACCTCACCATTCATCTTCATGCTCTACCAGCTTGCAAGAAAGCCCTCTCTGGGTCCTTGAATGAGCTGTCTTCCCATCACCCAACCAGCCTTTAAATGTCCCCTCTGTCTGCCTCCAGATAGAAAACAATGCCTCTGTTCTCGCTCCTAGCTTGGCCTTAGGAAGCACCCAGAAGGAAAGCAAAGCTTTTAAAGATATGACCTGGGCTAAAGAGGATATTTTTGTCTTCCTGGGGTTTCCTCATGCTCTTAGGACCCCTCGTGTCCCCTAGGAGCTAGCTGTCTCGTAGCAATTATCTTTTAACAGAGGGAGAGACAGGCAGTCCTTGGGGGAGGGGGAGGGGGAGGGGGAGGGGGAGGGGGCGCAGGTGCAGCCCTGTTGTACTTCAACAGTATGCTGGCGGACAGGAAGAAGCTAATTGGATGTGCATCCTTCTTCACGAGGCTCTATCTTGTCCATGTCAAATAACCCATGAGGGCAACCTACTGTAATTTGTGCTTCTGTCCCCACCCTCTGTTCTCCAAGCCATTGCTTTTACCCTTCCTGGGCAGAAGAGTTTCCAAACCACAAGAAACAGCAGGAAAATACTGCTCTCTGTGAGTCTGGTACAGTTTGAGTTGTTCTGGGGCTGGAGCTGGGCGGTTGGGAGGGTGGTATTGTCTTCAAGGAACAATATAGGTGGATGCAAAGGGACCTAGGAGTTAACCTCGCACCCTCGTCGCCCTGACCCCTGGTCCCAGCTGCTCCAGGGCCCAAGAGCACCCAGGCACGTGCTTCTAGGCTGTCACACAGCTCTTGGCCCTGCATCTCAGGGGGCAGCCGGGACCCACCTGTCTGGTCCTTTGAAGCCCTGGAGGTGGGGTCAGACACATATCTGGTCCTAACAGTCATCTGGGGTGATTGTGTAAAACACACGTTGCTAGGCCTCATCCCACGCATGTAAATCCGTGTTTGCAGGAGGGGGCCTGGGAATCTCTATGTTTTGAATGGACGTCCCAGATGCGAGAAACGTTGGTTGAGAGATTAAGAGCCCTCACTTTATTTATTTTTTATTTTTTTAATTAATTTATTTGTTTATTTTTGGCTGCATTGGGTCTGCATTGCTGCGCGCGGGCTTTCTTTACTTGCGGCGAGCGGGGGCTACTCTTTGCTGTGGTGCGCGGGCTTCTCACTGAGTTAAGAGCCCTCGCTTTAAATCGGTGGTTCTCACCCTTGGCTGAATGCTGGAATTACGTGGGGCATTTGTAAAAATACTGCTGAGAGATTATGATTTAGTTAATCTGCAGTTCAACCGAAGCATTGTGATTTTTACAAAGCCCTCCAGGTGTTTCTAAGTGGGTAGCCAGGGTTGAGAATCATTGCTTTGGAGCCGGATGTGTGTGGGTCTTGGCTCTGTTTAGACTTAAGAACTTTGACCTTTGACCAGCTACTTTCTGAACATCATTTTCCTTACCTGTAGAATGAGAATTGTGATACCTATTTGGGGCGTTGTAGTGGGCATGCAATGAGACTGCCTGTAAGTACTGTTCACAGCACCTGGGACCTGGTAGGTCTTTAGATATTCTGGACACAGTCCTTCATCAGATATATGATTTGCAAATATTTTCTCCAAGTCTATAGCTTATCTCTTTATTTTCTTTTTTTTAAAAATAAGTTTATTTATTTTATTTTATTATTATTTTTTAATTTTTGGCTGCATTGGGTCTTCATTGCTGCACGCGGGCTTTCTCTAGTTGCAGCGAGCAGGGGCTACTCTTCGTTGCAGTGCGCGGACTTCTCACTGCGGTGGCTTCTCTTGTTGCGGAGCACGGGCTCTAGGCGCACGGGCTTCAGTAGTTGTGGCACGCGGGCTCAGTAGTTGTGGCTCGCGGGCTCTAGAGCGCAGGCTCAGTAGTTGTGGCTCACGGGCTTAGTTGCTCCGCGGCATGTGGGATCTTCCCGGACCAGGGCTCGAACCCATGTCCCCTGCATGGGCAGGAGGATTCCTAACCACTGCGCCACCAGGGAAGCCCTCTCTTTATTTTCTTAATCTTGCCTTTTGGGGCAAGTCGAGAGCAATTCGTGGGAATGACCCACGGCCTTACTGAGAGTTCCAGTTTGCATGAGTGAGAAAGCATTTCCTAGCGTTGCATTTGAACCCTGGCTCTGCTGCTGCCTGAGATCTTGCATTTCACCTTCTCGGCATCCTGAGTGTGTCAAGTCTTGGAATGACTGAGTGGCCCAGCCAAGGTCAAGCAGCTGGCGAGTGGCAGGGCCAGAACTTGAAGTCAGGGTCCAACCCAGCCTGCTTTTCAATTTCCCACTGTGCCTTTCATAACCAGTAGCACAAGTCAGAGGGTTTCCCAAAGGCCTAACTATTCTGCCTGCTGGGGAAATGGTCTGACCCTCTCTCCTTCTCAGCTGGACTCCCAGCCCTGTCCCCATTGGAGTGACGTGGAGGGAAGAGGTTTCAGTGGGGCTCCCACAGGGTGATGGAGGGTGGAGTCCAGTAACCTAGTGGGTGAGCCTTTCTGGCAATCACGTGGTTGGATGGAAGGGTTTCCAGAGAGGCCTGGGGCTCAGATCTGTATGCTGTATGATCAGGTCCAGTGTGTGGCAGGGAATTTAGTTCAACATAATCGCCATCAGTATTTCTTCCTGCCTCGCAATAAACATACTAGCTCAGCAAAAACTGTATCATTTGGTGAGTAAGAGCTTTGGAGTCAGGTAGACCAGCTGTACTACATGTGAGCTATGTGATCCTGAGCAAGGCATTTTTGGGTATCTCCAAATATCGGATTCCTCCAAAGTAAAATGGTGATTTTATTGTCCACTTCAGAGGGCAAAGGTAAGAACTGAACAAGATGATGCTTAGCCTGTAGTCATCCCTCCATAAATTATTTTTTCAAATGCAGATGCAGCATCTGGATAAATCCGTTAGGAACCCTCCCCCCAACCAGATTGGGAACCTGGGGCTGCCCCCGGTGGTGGGGTCCGTGGGGACTGGGAAGCAGCCAGCTGGGGCCCCTCACCACACACCCTCCCTCTGTTCCTGCAGCAGCTGGTACCATGGAGATTGTGTATGTGTATGTCAAGAAGCGCAGCGAGTTCGGGAAGCAATGCAACTTCTCCGACCGCCAGGCAGAGCTGAACATCGACATACCGCCCGACCCTGAGCTGGCCAAGCAATTCGTGGAGCGGAACCCCGTGGACACGGGCATCCAGTGCTCCACCAGCATGTCGGAACACGAGGTGGGTCCCTGCCCCAGGGGCCGGGCCAGTGGAGGTGTGGTCCGGCAGGGTGGCTGGAAGAGGCAGGCAAGTGGGACTGGGTGACTCCATCCCCCTGGAAGCCAGTTAGAGTGGACCAGTGAAGATGCTGGAAGTATGAGGGCAGAATCGCTCCCAGACCCACCTCGGTGCCCAGGGTCAGGACAAGGCCCAGCACCAACCACTCCCTGGGCCGGGTGAATGTAAACCAAGATGTTCTCTCTCCCAGGGGCTCTGGCCTCACCTCTAAGACTCTTACTAGAGTTGTTTTAGGCATTGAGTACATCTGGGAGAGGTATCTGAGGGGACCAGGGATTCACATCTACAGGACCTGCCTAGCTTGGGAAAAGGAAAGGGTCACATAGAAAGTGCTGGTCAGAGGTGCCTCCAAGATAAAGGAACTGAGGGTCATGTTGCTGTCCAAACTCCCAGATTTCTCCTGGTCTGTCTGAACCAAGTGATCAGCTCCTGATTATGTCAAGAACTGCTGGGAGAAGATTAGACTGAAGGGCTTAACGCAACTCTCATGTTCCCAAATCAACAGAGTGAAAATCACACTGATTTGGCCAAAACACTTTGTGGGTGGCTCCAATAACTCACAGTTCAAACAAACTGAGTTTCTTGCTTCCCCAGGGCAAGCTGCTGTCATGGGGACCAGGGTGGTTTTGTTCATGGTGTAGCCACCTAAACAAGATGGCGGCCATGAAGGCCACACCACATCGGGGTCTCCTCTGTCAGCAGCTCCACCCTGTTGAAACTTTTAGCTCTTGTGAGAACTGGCTTAAAAAGGAAAAGGAGAAGGGGAGTGACCGCTCAATGGGTATGGAGTCTCCATTCGGGGTGATGAGAAAGTTCTGGAATTAGATAGTGATCATGATTGTGCAACATTGTGACTGTTCTTAATGCTACTAACTTGTACATTTTAGTCAAAATGGTAGATTTTATGTTATGTGTATTTTACCACAATTTAAAAGATGGGGGAAAACTGGGAAGGAGGAAAAGAGGTAAGTTTAAGGGGTAAAACTACATCTATGCCATCCTCCCTACAACAGAGAATGGGCAAAGCAAGTCCACACTCTTAATTGTTTTTATGCTTCGATTCCTGTGACGTTGTAAATGGTAGGGTGGAGAAAGCTTAGTCACGTTTTCCTTTGGGATCTCACAGAACCGATGGGTGGGCTCCTCTGGGCCTTTAGGGTGGAGATCAGGTCAGAACTGGATTTTCCATAGCCACTGGCAGCATCTGCAAAGCTGCTAACTCCACAGGGGTGGCACTCTTGTGGCTGCCTGTGACCACCTGAGGACCAGAAAGTTCCTTGCTGGACCTGAAAATACAGTGGCTTTGGCCGGGGGCACCTCACGGGTCCATCCGTGAGCGCTCAGAGCCCAGGGACCCGGGAGCCCTGGGACACTGGTTTGCAGAAGTGGTTGGATGCTTCCACCAGGGCCAGGCGTCTTCTCACCTGTGGCTCTCTGTTTAGGCCAACACAGAGCGGTTTGAAATGGAGACCCGGGGGGTTAATCACATCGAGGGGGGCTGGCCCAAGGATGTGAACCCCCTGGAGCTGGAGCAGACGATCCGCTTCCGGAAGAAGGTGGAGAAAGATGAGAACTATATCAACACCATCATGCAGCTGGGCTCGGTAAGGCTTCCTTCAGCGCCAGTGGTCAGGGCCTCAGCCATCACTCTGCTTCCCCAGCTGCATGTCAAGCTCGGCAACTGTGGCTCCTCGGGGAAGGGCACCAGCTACGTTATGGAACCTTCTGTCTGGGAGTAGGCAGGCAGGTCCACACAGCAGACCAGAAGGTCCAAGGACTGAACGGGCTTTAAGAGGAATCTGAAAAGTGGGAAATCCTCTGGGCAAAGAGAACCCCAAGGAACCCCACCCAGCAGCTACCTGCCAATAGGGATCATTCTTTCATTCGACACATTTGGATGGAGCTTCTAGTCTCTGCCAGGTGCAGTAGAGATTGCAAACATGAAATTCACATATATTCTGCCCCAAAGAGTTTATAATCCATTGGAGGCCAAAAACAAATACAGAGGTATCACTGTATAATGTAGAAAGAAAGGCTGTAAGAGAAAAGATGCTCTGCCATTTGCCCCATAAGGAGGGAGAGTTGATTTCCTGCTGAAGGAATCAGGGGAGTCTTCCTGGAAGAGGTGGCACTTGATCTTGAGCTTTTCCTTGTTGGACATTTGGAATAACGGGGAATGGCCTTCTGGGTGGAGGAAACAGGAGATGGATGCCATATATGGAGTGGTTACTAATTCTGTTTGCCTGGAGCAGTGTTTCTTCACCTTTTTTTCACTGTTGTCCCCCAACAAGCCTTTTTAGACATCGCCCCACCCCAATGAAAATGTAATACCCTAGGTGTACTGTATATTTAGGTACTGTATGTATATCTGTGCTTTGTATAAAAAAGTAATAATATTTTACCCCCAAGAACCAATTTCCACCCTTTTGGGGGGTAGATGTCGCCCCCATTGAAAATGCATGGGCTGGAAGGATGGGAAAAGACTACTAGATATTTCTCGTCCCTCCCAGACTCCATCTCAGCCCTGGTCAGGCTGAAAGGACCTCCCTTTACTGCTAAGAACTCCCGATGTGTCCTCCTCAGATCATGGAGCATTGCGTCAAGCAGAATAATGCCATTGACATCTACCAGGAGTATTTTGATGACGAGGATGCGGTGGAGGTGATGGAAGAGGCCCCTTCAGCTAAAACCATCAATGTTTTCAGGTACCTCTATAGCCAGGCAGGTGTCTGGCCAATTTCTTTCAGCCCTATGCGTGGGTGCTTCCAAAGGTGACCCCTTGCCAGTCACTCCATGCCATGGGTACGATGCCATCTGTGATCCAAGCTTAATAAGGGACAGAGCAATAAAACGCCCAGCAGACAAGTGGTGCCTACCCTGAGGGCAGGCCTGGTTGGTGGAAAGGGAGGACAGAGTCTGGGGAAAGACTAAAGCAAATTTGCAAAGCTGTGTACAAGTGTGGTTGATTCATACGGTGTAGAGAATGTATCAAGTACCAAACATCAGTGATCCGGCTGCAGTGTAAGTAAATAAGACCCTCATCCCAAACTCTCAGGACTGTGCCTGGAATAACCTCCAAGGACAGCAGAAATTTGACAAAAGAAATTTATCCCACAGACACATGTGTGAAGTCACTGGATATTCACTGCGGCAGGGTGTGTGCTAGCCAAAGACTGGAAGCAAGCGAAACCCATCGGTAGGGGGCTGGTTCCAGCAATTCTGGTATGCCCACACTGTTGAATACCACGCAGCCATCAGAATGAATGAGGCAGCTCCTTATGTGCCTATAGAGAGTTGCCAAGATTTACTATGTGAAACCAAAGCAAAACAAGGGGCAGAAGAGTGCGTAGAGAGCACTACTTTTTGTTTAAAATACACCTATATGCATGTGTGCATGTATGTATGCATATGTGTATACATGTGTATGTATATATATGCATGTGTGTGTGCATGTATACATGCATGTGTGCGTGTGTGTGTGTGTGTGTATGCTCATATATGCAGAGAATACCTGTGATTTCAGACGTGACTAGCCTCAAATGCCAACTCTGGGGGATTCGTTTTGCTACCATGACCCACCGAGGGTCCTGGGAAGTGTTTCACCCAGCCCCAGCGCGACCAGTAAGGACTCTTTTCTGATCCGGGGCTGAGTCATGGTGTGCCAAGCAGGCTTCTAGCAATGGGCGTGCAAGAGAAGGGCCAGGGTGGGGCGGGGGCTGTCTGCCCTGCTGCTCCAGCCCTGCTGCGGTCTGACCTTCCATGTGGATATCCGAGAGGGCTGATGCATTAGAAGTCATGCCATCCAACCTCCGCGTCTGACAGATGAGGAAACTGACCTTAGGGAGGGGATGTGCTCAGGGCTCACAGTGGGTGGGTGACCCAACCAGGGATGGGCCTCAGCCTGTGCTCTTTCTACTATAGCAGTGCTCCCAGGGAGGAGTGATGTGGATGAGTCACATGGCCAGAAAGTTATTTCATTTCCCACTTTCGTTCATTCCTTCCGGTGACTTCAATGACAAAGTGTCAGTTTGGGGCCATTAAGTCTTTAATCCTTTTCTAACTCTTACACATTCTCCCTCCCCTTTCATTTTTTCTATTAAGAGTTAATTTTTTTCTAGCAGTTGTTTTTTTTTTCCCAGAGAAGGGAGGATTTATTACTTGCAACAAGTAAAGAGAACACCTCAGATCTTTCCCGAAGCAGTGTCTCTCGAGCAGTTTTAAGTCCCCGGCAAAACTGATCAGAAAGTACAGAGAGTTCCCACATGCCCCATCCTCCCCCATCCCACACAGCCTCTCCCACCATCAGCGTCCCTCCCCTCCTCCCTCCCCGCAGGTGGAACATTTGTCACAGTCAGAGAACAACACTGGCATCATTACACCCTGCCCTTGGTCTGTTCAGGCTGCTGTATCGAAGTACCGTAAGTCGGGTGGCTTATAAACAACAGAAATTTATCCCTTACCACTCTGGAGGCTGAAAGTCTGAGATCAGGGTGCCAGCAAGGTCAAGTTCTGTGTCTGGTGAGGACTCACCGGCCCCCTGCAGTGAAAGTGCTGAGTCCTAACCACTGGACCTCCAGGGAATTCCCAGGACTCACTTTCTAACTCAGAGACAGCCGTCTTCTTGCTGTGAACTCACAAGGCAGAAGGGGTGAGGGATGTCTGTGGACCCTCTTTTATAAGGGCACTAATCCCATTCGTTAGGGCTCTACCCTCATGACCTAATCACCTCCCAAAGGCCCCACCTCCTAATACCAGCCCATTGGAGATTAGGCTTCAACATATGAAATTTGGGGGGATGCCTACAGCACACCCAAAGTTTATAGTTTACATTAGGTTTCACTCTTGGTGTCATACATTCCAAATGTATTATACAGAATACTTTCACTGTCCAAAAATCGCCTGTATTTTACCTGTGTATCCCTCCCTGCCCCCAAACCCTTGTCAATGACTGATCTTTGTACTGTCTCCATGGTTTTGCCTTTCCCAGAATGTCATATAGTTGGAATCATACAACATGTAGCCTTTTCAGATTGGTTTCTTTCACTTAGCAATGTGCATTAAGTTTCCACCATGTCTCTTCGTGGCTTGATAGCTCATTTCTTTTTAATGCTGAATAATAATGATGTCTGGATGTACCACAGTTTATCCATTCATCTACCGAAGGGCGTCTTGGTTGGTTCCAAGTTTTGGGAATTATGAATAAAACTGCTGTAAACCTCTGTGTGCAGGTTTTTGTGTGGACATATGTTTTCAACTCAATTGGGCAAATACCAAGAAGCATAATGGCTGAATTCTTCACCCTCCCTCGTAGTTTAATATTAATGAGAAATCAAGCCTCAGGCTCGGAACTTTCAGCCACCGAAGACATCAGGCTGAAATTTAATATTTTATTTCCATTGTCTTAATTTTTATTAGTTTTTATTTATGGCTGGTGAGATCAGTTTTCCAATTAAGGGAGTCCTGTCAGCTTTGTTTTTAAAATAAATTTATCTGAGCGAATGTTTAGATATGTATGAATTCTTTTAAGAAAGAATTAGGCAAATACGAAATTTAGGGAGCCTGGGATTTCAGTCTTCTGCCCTCTTGCCCTCCCCTAAAGGGATCCCCAGGAAATTAAGCGGCCAGCCACACACATCTCCTGGCACCCCGATGGCAACAGGAAGTTGGCGGTGGCGTACTCTTGCTTGAATTTTCAACGGGCACCTGCAGGCATGAGCAACGAATCGTACATCTGGGACCTGGGTGAGGAGCAGAGTGGTCCGGTAGCCAGGGAAGGATGAGGGAGTGCCGCAGAGGCCAGTGAAAACTCGGGGGGAGGAAGGTAGAAGCAGCGGGACTCTCGTGGGGCTGGTCCCTCACTGGGATGCCCAGGGACCCAGGAGGAAGCCACTGTCTCGTCCCTTTGCTGTCTGGGTTCAGGTGCAGCCAAGCGAAGCCAAATCAGAAGCAGGAACTCCCTTCACTTCCAGATCCCAGGGCATTCAAGACCAGACCACATGGAGACCCAACTCTGGGTCCCTGAAGAGCATATCAGAAAGAGTCCCCAGCAGACTGAGAAGGGACCCGAGGGGTCCTCACAGGGACGCATGGACTCACCTCTGTCCCACCTGTCCTGGCACTTTCCCCTAATTCATGGCCAGTAGGGGCAGTGTGTCTACTCGGGAGCACGGACCACTGTTGACAGAAGGGCTCACTCCGAGGGCAGAGTCTGGCAGGTAGCAGGTGATCGTGGGCTCCATCCATGCTCTCAGGCGTCCCTCATTGCTGTCGTTGTGAAAATAAACGTTAGCCTTTATTAGCAGGTGCAGGTGCCACGCACGGGACTGAGCGCTTCACACTCGTGAGCAGCTCGATGAACTCTTAGCGCTGCCCCGTGGGCCGGACTCCATCACTACCCCCGCTGTACAGACAGCGCAGCTGGTTCACACAAGTCAGGGGAGAGCTGACTTCTTGTAAAAGCCTTGAACCTCATTTAACACCAAACCTGGAAAATGGATTGGAATGACAGTCACACACACGCAATCCTGATTCCCAAAAACAAAACCAGCAGAAGAGCCTCCAGGGCTAGATGCTGCCCACGGAGGACCAGAGCTTGCAGCCTGGAGAGGGGCTTCCAGGCTTCCCCCTGCCACCCCCCACCTGTGGAAGGGGTTAAAGTGTTTGACCCTGTCCTTTTTTTTCCAGGTCTGGTAGAATATATATATATATAGTGGTTGCTGTTGTTCTGCTTTGTAGAAAACCCCAACAGGCCAGAAATTGCCCTAAAGCCGTCTTCTCCTCTTGTCACCTTGGAATACAACCCCAAAGATTCCCACGTGCTCCTGGCAGGCTGCTACAATGGGCAGATCGGTAAGGAGGGACCCCCACCCCCACCCCGGCACTTAACCAGGAGTCAGCCTGAGTCCCCTGCAGGCTCTCAGGCAGCTTGGCCCCTGATGCTGTCTGGCCAGGGCCCACCTGCCAGGCCAGGCTTGCCACGGAGGACAAAGTGGGGTGGGGACTTCCTGCAGCTTCCAGATGTCAAGGTGAGACAGGTTTTGCTGATACCTCAGCCGTGTCTTCAGTTGTAGAAGTTCAAGTGAGTCTAAAATGAGTTCAAAATAAAAAGTTAAGAAAATTATGGGCCAAGTAAAGTCAAGAAACATTTACTGTACAGCTACCCTGAGCTAGGCTAGGTTAGCTAGAGGCAAAGGGGTTATGAGACCACTGGGGAGCTCCAACTCAGGAGATGCAGTCGGGGCAACCTTTATGGTAATGGGTGTGAGTAATACCAGCCACATAGAGTGAATGGGGGGAAAAAAAGGAAAAAAAAAAAAAGAATTATAGAACTGGCTAAAACAAGAGGTATGAAGACCATTTACAGGGGGATTCATTCAGTTTAGAAACTGATTCTATCAAAACTTGTTTAAAACCAGCTTACCATCTTGCTTGTTCTTTCATTAGTGAGTTAAATAAAACTTCATACATTTAAAAAAAAAAAAAAAGAATGAATGGGGAACTGTTACTCCTCTTCTGTTTTTTTGTTTTTTTTGTTTTTTTGGAAGAGTTTGTGAACAGTTGATAGCCATTCTTCTTTAAATATTTGGTAGCATTCACCAATGAAGCCATCTGGTCCGGGGATTTTTCTTATTGGTAGTTTTAAAGTTGAAAATTCAACCTCTTTATTTGTTACAGGTCTTCTCACGTTTTCTATTTCTTCTTGAATCAGTTTTGATAGTTTGTGTTTTTCTAGAATTTTTCCTTTTCATCTAGGTAATCTAATTTGTTGACACAATTGTTCATTCTCTTACAATCATTTCATTTCTGTAAGGTTGGTAGTAACATCTCCTATGTCTTTCCTGGTTTTAGTAATTTGAGCGTTCTCTCCTTTTCACTTGGTCAGTCTAGCTAGAGGTTGGTAAATTTTGTTTTATTTTCAAAGAACCAACTTTTTATTCATTGATTTTTCTCAGTTTTTAAACTCTCCATTTCATTTATTTCCACTCTAATCCTTATTATTTCCTTCCTTCTGCTTGCTTTGGGTTTATTTTGCTCTTCTTTTTCTAAATTTCTTAAAGTGGAAGGTTCGATTATTGATTTGAGGTTTTTAAAAATACAGATATTTACAGTTATACATTTACCTCTAAACACGGCTTTAGCTACACCTAAGTTTTGGTATGTTGTCTTCTCATGTTCATTCATTTCAAGGTATTTTCTAATTTCCCTTTGACTTCTTCTTTGACCCATGGATTATTTAGATGTATGTTGTTTAATTTCTCTCTGTTTGTGAATTTTCCGGTTTTCCTTCGGTTATTGGTTTCTAGGTTTATTCTATTATGGTAAGAAAAGATACCTTGCATGATTTCAATCTTTAAAATCTATTGAGACCTGTTTTATGGCCTAACATGTGGTCTATCTTGGAGAATGTTCCCTGTGCGCTTGATATGAATGTTTTCTACTTGTTGTCTTCTGGAGCCAGTAAATCTCGCAGACTTTGCCGGGAGGCTCTGTGTGCGTACTTGAGCATACCTTCAACACTCAGCCAGGCAGTCGTCAACTCTGCCTTAGCCGCTGCACCGAGCCTTACAGTCAGCCAGAGGTGAAAGCTTAGGGCCTTCTCAGTTCTTTCCTAAGTATGTGTGCAGCCCTGGGAATACACACAGCCATACCCATGCATGTGACCTTCTAGGTTCCAGAAGCTTTTCAAAACCCCTATGGACATTCTCCAGCTTTTCCTCTCAAGCTTTTTGGTTAGCCTATTGTTTGCCCCACTTGTTATCCACCACTGTGGGACACCGCAAAGTTAATCAGTTGTCTGTAATTATAATTATTTTCAAAATTGCCTTCTTAAAAAGACCTTTTTCACTGGGCAAGCTCCAAGTCAAGGTGAATATAGACAACCTTGCAAGTGGGGGGTCTTCCAGGGAACCACCAGACAGACAGGTCAAATAATGACAATTCTTTGAATAGGAGACTTTGAAAGAGCTCCAGCTCCATTCTGCTCCATCCCTCGGCTGCCAGGGTATTGGTTTTTTACCAGGAACGCAGAATGTTATTTTTCAAGGCTGCCATAGAACCGGAGAGTATAGGATCCTAACTAGGGCAAGTCAAAATGCAACAGAACTTACTGTTCTTACCAAGATTCAGCCGTTTTTCTCAAATAAACACTCTGATTTGCTGCCAGCCTTCGGCTAATTTCCAGAGTTCTGGAAAAGTTGATTCTGACCATTTTTGCCAATGTTCTCTTGGCCTTTATGGAGGAGAGAATTCTCAGAGGTCTTTACTCTGCCATTTTTGCTGGTGGGACACCCAGAAAACTGATGTTGGTATCCCTGGTGAGCTTAGAAGAAACCTGCCCACGTGGGCCTTGAAGGTTCCTGCCTGCCCTTCACCTCTGGCCTTGAAGTAACCAAACAATTAATCCTCCTGTCTGCATCCCAGGCCAGACTCAACCAGACATGAAAAGGGTTCCCCTTCCCTCCTGTCTTCACGAGCTCTCTTATGTTCCCCTCTTGCTCCAGGAGTAGGGGCCGGAATGGCTGGGACACTTCTCAGCAACTCTCTGTGGCCAGGCTGCCTCCTGGCCTCCTGGCCTCCTGAGGCCTCTGATCTCCCTCTTAGACCTGCTGCCTCCTCTCCAGGGGAGCTCCTGGGTTATGAAATAGACGTGGGCTCCTATAAACCTCCTGCAAATTTATCTGGGTGCCCAGGCTCTAAAAGACTGAAGCAAAGCCACTTGGCCACGATTTATTCAGGAGCCCTGCCTCGCTCATCATTCGTAACTCCTTTCAGTGGTTTTTCATGCCAGCTCGGACCAGCCCAGACTCTGGGGCTCTGCTGTCTGTAAGACAGACATGGTGGGACCCACCCTGGAGTACTGCTTTGCCCAAGAAGAGTGAGCTTAGCTAAGAAAACCTGTTTCTGGGCCAGACTGGTCCAGGGCCAAATGCCTTGGACTTGGATTCCATAAATCAAGACTTATGGATCATGGACTTCTGTTGTTGTTTTGCAAAACCAGCTTTCCTAGAAACAGCTCTGAGTAATAGGGTGGGTCCTCACTATACACTCGTGGGAAAATGAAAACAGAATCCACTGGGACAAAAAAATAAGTAAGCTTCGAGTCTTTCTTGGTAAAACAGAAGAAGCGACGTACTAATAATGAATCAGAAGAAAGGACAAATCTCACTCTGTGTGTTTCTTTCCGATCAAATGCAGCAAAGGTACAGAGGCGAAAAGGGAATGAGTGGATGAAGGAGGAGAGATTTGCATAGATGTTTTTACTTCCCAGAGCCTTTCCCTGGGGTGGAGGTGCTCCTCTCTCTTTGCCTGGCTCACTCCATCCCGAGGCTCCTCCTCAGTCTTCGTTCCTTCTCACTTCCTCCAGGAAGCCTTCCCTGACTGCCTCCATGTGTCTCCCTCTGGAGCAATCACAGCACGGGCTGTACTTGCAGATTTCCCTTCCCGTCTCCCAGGGACTGTGGCTGTCTGAATCCCAGTGGCTTCCCCAGTGCCCAATGTGATGCTCAACACGTGTAAGGGGCTCAGTGGAATGAACGAAGCATGCTTTGGGGGCTGGTAGGAAACTCAGGCGGGTTTGAACTTAGCCCCGCTTCTAAAACACCACATACCTGCCAAACCAAGACAAGCAGCATCCCTCTATCCCGTACTCCCTGCACTAAGAAAGGAAGCCTGTGCCCCCATCACGTCCCCTTCATTTTCTTCCCCGCCAGCCTGTTGGGACACCCGGAAGGGCAGCCTGGTGGCAGAGCTATCCACCATTGAGTTCAGCCACCGAGACCCTGTTTACGGCACCATCTGGCTGCAGTCGAAGACGGGCACCGAGTGCTTCTCGGCATCCACGGACGGGCAGGTACCGACCAGCCAGGCGCTGTAGGGGGCGAGGGGGTGGGGCTCAGTGGCAGTCTCCCGGCCTCCCACTGAATTACCTAAGAACGTTTCCTTTTCATTCCATTTTTAAATTGAATAACAGGTAATCCATGCACATGGAACAAGATCCCAAAGGTACAAAAGGGCAGACAGTGAAACGCCTTCCTCTCACCTCTGCCTTCAAGCCTCCCAGTACCCCTCCCTGTAGGCGCCCACCCACATCAGCCTCCAGGGTCCGTGTCTGCATACAGAAGCCAACGTGTCTGTCTTTGCTCTCTTTCTGTACACCTGGCACGTTGATCTGCACTTGACGTTTTTCATTTAGCATGTCTTGAAGATGATTTCATATATCGTAAAGCGCTGCCCCATGCCTGCTAAGGACTTAATAAATTATGGGTATGCTGTAATTTGTTGAAGTGGATTTTAATATTTTGTAGTTACCAAAAAATGTGGCAAAGGGTGTGTTTGTATATAGATTATTGCACACATGTGAAGTATACGTTCCTGGCGGTGGGATTTCTGGGTCAAAGCATGTGTGCATTTTGAATGTTTCTATATATTGCCATACTGTGAGGAGCCTTTAAGAATACAGACTCCAGGGCCCACATCTGGCAATTTTCCTTCAGTAGGTCTGGGGTGAGGCCCTGGCATCTGGATTTTAGGAAGCTTGCTCATGACTCTGATGATCAGCCAGGCTTGGGACTGTGGACCAAAGGAGTGATTCTCAAAGCATGTTTGTTCCCTCGGGTTGCCGTAGTCTCTGTCAGACACCCCTTTGGCCCCAGTGACTGGCCCCAAAAAGGTGGAGGGGGTAAAGAAGGCAAAAGTCAGGAGAATTGCGGGACCTCAGGTCTCAAAGTTGGCCCCTCCTCCCATCAGGTCATGTGGTGGGACATCCGGAAGATGAGCGAGCCCACCGAGGTCGTCATCATGGACATCACCAGAAAGGAACAATTGGAGCATGCCTTGGGGGCCATCTCCCTGGAGTTCGAGTCTACTATGGTGGGTGTCCCTTCCTCTCCCTTCCCTGACTTCCATTGCCAGGGCAGCCAAAGCCAAGGGCAGACCCGTGGCTACTGTGTCAGATGGACCCTGAGGCTGCTTCTTACCTTGTGCACTGGACCATCCTCCTGTGGTCCTCCGAGACCTGTGTGGTCTTTACAACCACTTTCCAGCAGGGGGCAGCAGAGCAGAGGAAGGATGCCATTCTAATTCCCTCAAGAGTCGCCATTTGGCTAGTGTCCAGGCTGATTAGAAGGCAAGCTTTCTGAAAGGACAGGATTCCAGAGAGGCCCCATTCTATGAGAAGAGCCCTGTCCACAACCAGCGTTCAGAGGCCAGGCTCCAGCTCTGTCCCTGCCTCACGTGGGACCCTGGGCTGGTGGCTTCACTTCCGTGGGGAAAGAAGAGGTGTTGGAGAGGAAAATGAGATCAGAGGAGGCTCCTTGGCAAACCAGAGCACGGGCCTGTGATGGCATTTAGTAACTGAGAAGGAACAGTAAAGAAATATCAAAGTGGTAATGTGGTTGTGTCCGAGGAGGGAAGCTTCTAGAAGCTGCAAATGAAGACTCCCTCCAAAGCAAGAAAACGACCTTTCCAGATGGCTCTTGGCCTGGCTCCCCTTGGGATTGTCACTGGTTTGCTTCCAGGCCGTGTGACATCATTCCCAGGCCCTTAGGAGGTGGAGGTGCTCTGGCCTCACCCCTGCCCTGGGAGTCCCCCCCTCCCACCCCCCAGGCTGGGGGATCAATGTGGTGGATGAGGTGGAAGACAGTTTTACTGACCCCCTCAGCCCTGGGCGTGGAGTCACAGTGGGGAAGACTCAGAAAAACGTTCTGTCCCCGAATCAGAGATTTCTAGGCCAAGTGCTAGATGCAGTGACCTCACTGCCACTAGCCCTCACCTCTCCCACACTGTGTGCTGGACCCTCGTAACTGCCTTACGTTGTGTGATCACCCATGACCGTCTTGTGAGGTGATGTGATTATCCCTACTTTGCAGATAAACAACTTCATCTTAGGGAGGTAAGTCACATGCTCTAGAACACGGGGACGCCGGGGCTCAAACCCAGGGCTCTGACCCCAAGGCCCAGGCTCTCCACCCCATGTCCCACCAAGGAGTCTGAGGCATGATGGGCCACGGGGACCTGGGCAGTTTATCTCCCTTACTAGCTTGCAGAAGCCCTGGAGTTGACTTTATTCCTTACTTTTCTGGGACTCTCAAGCTGTGTCTCTTTCCTTTCCTTTTTTTTTTTTTTTTAACTTTTATTGGAGTATAGTTGATTTGCAATGTTGTGTTAGTTTCTGCTCTACAGCAAAGTGAATCAGTTATACATAATACATATGTCTACTCTTTTTTAGATTCTTTTCCCATGTAGGTCATTACAGAGTATTGAGTAGAGCTCCCCGTGCTACACAGTAGGTCCTTGTTATCTATTTTGTATATAGTAGTGTGTATATGTTAATCCCAATCTCCTAATTTATCATTTCCCTGCACCTTTCCTCCTTGGTAACCGTAAGTTTCATTTCAATATCTGTGAGTCTGTTTCTGTTTATAAATAGATTCATTTGGGGGTTTTTTGTTTTGTTTTGTTCTTTAAATATTTATTTATTTAGGCTACACTGGGTCTTAGTTGCGGCAGGCGGGATCTTTAGTTGCGGCATGCGAGCTTCATAGTTGCAGCATGTGGGCTTCTTAGTTGCGGCGTGAGGACTCTTAGTTGCGGCATGCACGTGGGATCTAGTTCCTGACCAGGGATCAAACCTGGGTCCCCTGCATTGTGAGCGTGCTGTCTCCCTAAATAGGTTCATTTGTATCATTTTTAAATTAGATTCCACATATAAGTGATATCATAGAATATTTGTCTTTGTCTGACTTACTTCACTTAGTATGATCATCTCTGGGTCCATCCATGTTGCTGCAAATGGTATTATTACATTCTTTTTAATGGCTGAGTAATATTCCGTCGTATATATGTATCACATCTTCTTTATCCATTCCTCTGTTGATGGGCATTTAGGTTGCTTCCATGTCTTTGCTATTGTAAATAGTGCTGTAGTAAACATTGGGGTGCATGTATCTTTTTGAATATATGCCCAGAAGTGGGATTGCTGGATCATATGGTAGTTCTATATTTGGTTTTTTAAGGAACCTCCATACTGTTCTCCACAATGATTGTACCAATTTACATTCCCACCAACAGTGTAGAAGGGTCTTCACTTTCCTTTGACCCTCCAATTTGTAGCCCAGTTGTTCTTTTTAATTGTAGTAAAAACAAAAACAAAAAAACACACATAATGTAAAATGTACCATCTTAACCATTGTTAAATATATTTACATTGTGGGCTCTCCGGAGCTTTTTCATCTTACAAAACTGACACTCTGTACCTTTTAATCAACAAACTCCCCATTTTCCCCTCCCTTCAGCCCCTTCAACTTTCTGTGTCTACGAATTTACCTCCTCCGTGTACCTCATTTTAGTGAACACCTCCTGCGTTTGTCTTTTTGTGATGAGCTTTTTTCACTTAGTACAATGTCCTCAAGATTTATCAACATTGTAGCACATGGCAGAATTTCCTTCCTTTCTGAGGCCAAATAATATTGCATTGTATGGGCAGACCACATGTCGTTCACATGTCGATGACACTTGGGTGTTGTGAATAAAGATGCTATGGACACGGGTGTACAATGTAGACCAGTTTTGCCGGGAGTAGTAGTTGGAGGCTGGAGGGAGCTCTTCTAGATCCATGATTTACATTATTGATTCAATCATTTACTTTATGTGTAAACATTCAGGATCTTTATGGCAAAATGCTTAGTGGACACAGTGAGGCTACATGAAGAGGGCTGGTGATGAGATTCTCCAGGGACCAGAAGAGTCAGGGGGGGCTTCATTATTTGTGGGGCCCTTGGGCAGGTTTAAAGAAGTGTGGGACCTGATCAAGCGCAAGAGTGGGCGCAGCTACCTAGAAGGGGGCGGGGCACAGCCCGAGCAGAGGCTTAAACCGAAGGCACTTTCAGTACCTTTGGACCCGCAGCCGCCCTGCCGCTCCACCGCCCTGACTCCAGAAAACCGCTCGCCTTGCCAGCTAAACCCTGAGCTGATGTTCCATGGAGCCTTTCGCTCACGTGTCACCCCCTCCACAGCCGACCAAGTTCATGGTGGGCACGGAGCAAGGCATCGTCATCTCCTGCAACCGCAAGGCCAAGACATCGGCCGAGAAGATCGTGTGCACCTTCTCAGGCCACCACGGCCCCATCTATGCCCTGCAGCGAAACCCGTTTTACCCGAAGAACTTTCTGACCGTCGGTGACTGGACCGCCCGCATCTGGTCAGAAGACAGCCGGGAGTCGTCCATCATGTGGACCAAGTAAGGGGGGAAGTTGGGGCGGGAGAGGGATGCAGGGGGTGGAGGGGACCGAGGGGGCCCAGCCCAACCCAGGAGTGCTCTGAGCCTCTCTGTGTCCACCCATAAAATGGAGAAAACACTTCTCCACAAACAGCCAAGCTTACGCTGGGAGGTGGCTTGATTCGGCCACTTCACAAAGGAAGATGCTTCAAACCGCACATTCATCTGTCGATGGACATTTAGGTTGTTTCCATGTTTGGCTACTGTGAATAGTGCCGCAGTAGACATGGGAAGGCAGGTGTCTCTTCGAGGTCCGGATTTCAATTCCTTCGGATAAAGACCCAGAAATGGGATCGAGGACCCTCCACACTGTTCTCCACAGCGGCTGCACCAATTTACATTCCCACTAACAGTGCACAAGGGTTCCCTTTTCTCCACACCCTCTCCAGCACTCCTCTTTTGTTTTTCTAATAATTTAGCCATCCTCACAGTTGTGAGGTGATATCTCACTGTGGTTTTGATTGCATTCCTCTGATGTTAGTGATGTTGAGCAAATTTTCACATACCTGTTAGCCATCTGTATGTCTTCTTGGAAGAAATGTCTGTCTGGGTCCTTCACCCATTTTTTAATCGGGTTATTTGGTTTTTTGCTATTGAGTTGTATGAGTTCCTTATATATTTGGGCTATTAACCCCTTATCGGATATATGGCTTGCAAGTATTTTCCTTAGGTTGCCTGTGCATTTTTTTAATTTATTTTTTAATTCATCTATTTATTTATTTAAAAATTTTTAATGGCGTATAGTTGATTGACAATGTTGTGTTAGTTGCCTTTTCACTTCGTTGACTGTTTCCTTTGCTGTGCAGAAGCTTTTTAGGTTGATGTAATCCCACGTGTTTATTTTTGCTTTTGTTGCTTGTGCTTTTGGTGCCATATCCAAAAGGTCATTGCCAAGGCCAATGTCAAGGAACTTTTCCACTACATTTCCTTCTAGAAGTTTTATGGTTTCAGGTCATACGTTTTAGCCTTTAATTCATTTTGAGTTGATTTTTGTATGCAGTATAAGATAAGGGTCCAATTTCATTCTTTTTTTTTTTTAATTTATTTATTTAATTTTATTTTTGGCTGCATTGGGTCTTCGTTGCTGCGTGCGGGCTTTTTCTCTAGTTGCAGCGAGCGGGGGCTACTCTTCGTTGTGGTGCATGGGCTTCTCACTGCGGTGGCTTCTCTTGTTGCGGAGCAGGGGCTCTAGGCGCCTGGGCTTCAGTAGTTGTGGCACACGGGCTTAGTTGCATGTGGGATCTTCCCGGACCAGGGCTCGAACCCGTGTCTCCTGCATTGGCAGGCGGATTCTTAACCACTGCGCCACCAGGGAAGCCCCCAATTTCATTCTTCACTGCAGAAATCGTTGAAAATCTAGGTTAAACCAAGTAGGAAGTATAACACTCTCTTCATCTCAGTAGCATGAACTTTTCTGGGCAACTTTTCCTTCCTCCAACTCCTTTCAAGTGAGTCTCACAGCTGGGGGACTGGGCCCAAGCCTGTGCCCTGGAGTTGGCTGTGGAAAATGCCAGTGACCAGCCCCTGGGAAGGACCCCACCCAAAACCCTTTATAGTGCAAACTGTGAGCTGTGCGTGGCGAGGCTGGCGTGGCTACAAGTCAGACACAAGAAAGAACTTCCTGCCCAGCAATGAAACCCTGGAGCCGGGGCGGGGCTGGATGAGTAGGGCTGCGGCTCAGCAGGCTCTCCATCCCTCCCAACCACAGGAGTCCCTGACCGGTGGCACCTGGCTCCCAACAGGTACCACATGGCTTATCTCACTGATGGTGCCTGGAGCCCGGTGAGGCCAGCGGTTTTCTTCACCACCAAGATGGACGGGACCTTGGACATCTGGGACTTTGTGTTCAAGCAATGTGACCCCGCCCTCAGCCTGAAGGTCACGTGCACCTGCCTCCCCATGCACCCAGGCCCTCAGACTCTGGTGGCACAGCAGAATCACCTGAGGGGAATTAAAAAAGGAAAAAAGCAGATGCCCGGCCTTTCCTCCCACCAGGCCTGTTCCTTCAGAAGCCTGGGCGCAGGCTCCTGGCAGCTGACCCCTTCCAGCCTGAGCTAACGTTATCCTATCAGCAAAGCCAGAGCAGAGACCTGCAGGCTAGGGCCGTGGAAAAGCGCGGGGTTGGGGAAACTGCAGAATGAAAGTGGGGCTGAAGGGACTTCCCCGGCGGTCCAGTGGTTAGGGCTCCACGCTCCCAATGCAGGGGGCGCGGGTTCGATCCCTGTTCGGGGAACTAAGATCCCACATGCCCAACAGTGCAGCAAAAAAAAAAAAGAAAAAAGAAAGAAAGAAAGAAAGTGGGGCTGGACTGAAGAGGTGGGTGTGGGGGGCAGGCTGAGGCAGAAGATGCGGCTGGGGGTGAAGGGCTTTACAGCCAGTCGTAGAGTGTGAACTTCATCTTGTGGGTTGAGGCTGGGGTCCCCCTCAGTCGGGGGAGTCACCAAGGGTGTCTGAATGGGGCTGCTTGGCTAAGTCTCCCCAAGAGCCAGATAATCAGACCAACAAAGGGTGACATTGCTCCTCTCTCCTCCCTCACCCGGGTCTGCCTGACCCTCCAACAGGTGTGTGACGAGGCCCTCTTCTGCCTCCGGCTACAGGACAATGGATGTTTCATTGCCTGTGGCTCCCAGCTGGGGACAACCACGCTGCTGGAGGTCTCGAGTGGGCTGTGCACCCTCCAGAAGAATGAGAAGAACATGGTTTCCTCGGTAGGTGCGGGTCCCGGGCGAGGTGCGCACCAGCTCCTGTCCTGACCTGGCCCCCAGGCCAAGCGGGCCAGTCAGGGAAGAACAGATGCCCTTTTCTGTCACCTCCTGGGAAACGGATGGATATTTGGGGGTAGATCAGGAAATGAGCCCGAGAAATGGGTGTTGGGAATGTCTGAATCCACCCTGGCTTCACCACTCAGTAGCCAAGTGGCCCTGGGCAAGTCACTTTACCTCTCCAAGCTTCAGTTTTTTTCAGCTGCAAATCCAAGTGGTTTGACTCGGTCAGTTTGTCTAGTTTCAAACAACATACTTTTGGGCCAGCAGAACCTGTCCAAGGAAGGCTTAGCAGAATGCCTGTAGAGAAGACAGCTGGAAGGGGACCGTCCTGGGGAAGGGGCCCTGGGGGCTGAGATCCATCACCCCGGAGGCGCCTCCCCAGAACCGTGGGGCACGCAGAGAAATTGAAAACCCCTGATGCCGAGACCCTGGGAGACCCTCTTGGCTCTGCCTGAGATTGTGGTCCCACCAATGAGCTCATCCTCTGTGGGCCCAGGCCGCCATGTTGCACAGCCCCAGAGGGTGTTCTTCACGCCTGCATCCGTGTTCTTGGAATTCCTTGGAACTGAGTAACTTGGCACCCCTGTTCCCGCCTCCCAACCCCAATATTTAGCCCCCCTTTCTTGCCATTAGCCCGGAGTATAGGCCTCTGGGTGGGCTGCTTGGAGTCAAACAAGGAGAACCCGCCCGGCCCCTGTGCTGGGAGCCAGTGCTGCCTGCCCGCCTCTCCCACGGCCTCTTTGTCCCTGTGCACAGATATTTGAGCGTGAGACCCGGCGGGAGAAGATCCTGGAGGCCAGGCACCGCGAGATGCGGCTGAAGGAGAAGGGCAAGGCGGAGGGCAAGGATGACGACCTGAGGGAGGGGGAGCCCGCCTTGAACCTGGAGGAGCTGGTCACCAAGGCCGAGGAGGAGTTCTTTGATGTTATCTTCACGGAGCTGAAGAAGAGGGAGGCGGAAGCCATGAAGAAGAAGCCCAAGCCTGTAGGGGCCTCGAGCGGGCTTGGGGTGGGGTGGCCGGGAGGGAGCCATGGCGCCCTGGCTGCCTGCTTGCTGACCTCGGGCAACCGCGAGCAAGTGGCCTCACCAGGTGGACCTTCATTTGTCCATCTGGCAAATGGGAGGAATTACTCCCTTCCTCCAGAGGAATCCTAAGTCTCCAAACAGACTTCAGGCTCCCTGAGTGCAGGAGCCGTACCCTGTGCTTCTTGGAATCCTCCTCTCCCCACCGCGATGGGGACCTTGAACATGCATGTGACCCGGGCTACATGAGCCATCAGAGAAGAGGGAGCCTGGAGGCCCTGGGAGGGAGGGGGCTGTGAGATCTGTGATGACCCCTCCTGGCATCAGGGGGTGAAATTTTTCCTGAGCTCAGCCATCCATGGCCCCGGCTCCAAAGCACCTTCTAGCTGCATCACCTGGGCTGGTCACTTCACTTCTTGGTTCCTTAATTTTCATCTGGAAACTGAGGAGATGGAGTGATAAAGGTAGTGTCACCTTCCAGGCCCTCTTCGGTACCAGGGGACGAAGAAAAAGACATGGCCTGTCTGGGCCATTGCCTTTAGGGGCCCACAGATAAGATGCTAAGATGTGAAAGAGTGAAAGCACAACACAGAAGGGAAAAGAACAAGCGAGTGTGGGCCAGCGTCTGCCCTTGTAAGCAAGATCGGCTACCTAGTTAGGGAAGGAAGGAAAACATGGGGCCCCTCGTTCAAAAGTATTGAGAAGTTCAAGGGACTTCCCTGGCGGTCCAGTGGTTAAGACTCCACGCTTCCACTGCAGGGGGTGCGGGTTCAATCCCTGGTCACGGAACTAAGATCCCTCATGCCTCGCAGCCAAAAAAAAAAAAAAAAAGTGTTGAGACGTTCAAGACAGTGGCAGCAGACACTAAAGCAGGCGTGGAGCCCTGGTCAGTGCAGGCCGCGTGGCCGCACTGGGCACCGGCCCATGAAGCCGGCCCTGGCAGCAAGAGGGGCTGTGTGTCCAGTTCTCGGGCACTGATGGAGTGCCAGGGGCATGGAAGGTGGGTAAGCACACGGAGGAGCTCACCGGTTCCATCCCGTGACTACTCACCATTTCTGCCTCTCTCGCACTGGGTCTAGAGACAGGCTGTGATTTCTGTGGGCGCATTTTGCATTTGGAAGTACTCGGATCAGAGCGGCTTTATTCTCACACCATCTGGTGGTACCGGTGGGGCTGAGGCGAGGCTGGAGTCCTGCCTTTCTGACCCACAGCCCGGGCTCCTCCCACCCATCCCCCCGGGCCCTCCAGCCCTCCAGCAGGTGATGCTGACACCGTGCAATGCGGCCACCGACTCCGTGTCTGGTGCTGGACCTCCCCAGATGTGCTCCCCACAGCAGCGTGAACACTCTGGATGGAGAAGCTGATTCTCAGAAGGGGTTAAGCTACACAGAACCTGGCCCCCTCCTTCTTCTGCCCACCACACGCTTCCTGCCCATCTCTGAGTCTCTGCAGTTGGCCAGACATTCTGGGGTCAGAGCTGAGAAAGCACTGCTGGGTCCTCACATGCATTATCTCTAATCCCAGCCACAGCCCTGCAGGGAATCATGTCCCCTTTACAGGGGAGGGGACCAAGGAAACTCAGGAGGAACTAGCTCGAGGTGGTCCAGGCAGCAAGCGGCAGGTGCCCGAGGCCGTGCCCACCGTCCATACCCGCAGGTGTTGAGCGCCCGCTAGGCCCTCACGGCCGTGGTGCTGGCAGCGCGGTCTCCTGGGTGCCCAGCAACCTAGGCTCAGGGGTTAACCTCCCGGGTGCAGGGAGGCCTGCCCCCCACCAAGTCTATGCTGTCTTTCCGTAGCTGAAACAACCAAGTCTGGAGACAGAAGAGGAGGTGGAGGGAAAGGAAGAAGAGGAGGAAGAAAGAGACGGTGAAGAGAGTCCAACCTTGGAAGGTCAACCTTGACCGGAGCCCTGCTCACGCACGCGCCTGCTTCCCACCTCTCGGCACTGCCCTGGTTTTACAAGTCAGGGTGCTGACCCCCTCCCTTAAAGGGTCTCCGGGGTAAGGGAGGGCTGGAGGAGCAAAGGGGCCCCAACCCAGCCCCCCTGCCCCACAGATCCCCGGTCCTCGGTGACTCCCTGAGCCCAGTCCCAAGAGACCCCTCGGAGGGAGGGAAGGGGCAGGGTTCATCCCCGAGCTGGTCCCCTGGTCTCAGCCACACCCCAGCCAACCTCACCCAGGTCCCCTGGCCCTCCCTGTTCCCTTGGATTGAGCTTTGCAAGGGTTTTCCCGACAAGCATCTTCCTTCACAAGCTTGCAAAGCCTCCACTGGGCTGGCCATGGCCATGGCCGGGCCTCGGGAAGTCCTGTGGGTGCGGGAAGCATTCTCTCCTTCTCTCTTACTGACCCTCCGCACCCATATATGACTGGGGAACAGAAAGTCTGTCCACTTCTAAGACGTCTTTCCAAGCAACTCCTCTGGGGAATGTTGACCTCCAAGAGGGTGAGAGTCAGTGGATGAAATGAGCTGGGTGTCTCTCGCAGACGGCGAGCTCTCTGCTGTCTTCATTCTTGTAAAATTAAATTAATAATAATAGTGCTAATGGTTAGTGCTTATTATACCTCCCGCACTAAGAGCTTTTCATGTTATCTCGTGTCACTCTTTTGATAAAGTCCCTGGAAGGTTTCTGCTCTGATTATCCTTCTTCGGTAGAGGAAGAAACAGGTTCTGGGAGACATGTGGGGACTTGCCCGGGTCACCGGGCTCATGAGGGGCAGCACGGGATGGGAGCCCAGGCAGCTCACTCCCAATCCTGCACAGGGCCCGAGGGGGCTCCAGCATGGGCAGTGGGATGCCCTGAAACCACAGCAAAGCAGAGTGTTTGGTGACCAGAAACACTGGTAGGGCAAGAGGGCAATTCAGAGGCAGCTTTTTTTTTTTTTAACATCTTTATTGGAGTTAGTTTCTGCTGTATAACACAGTGAATCAGTTATACATATACATATGTTCCCATATCTCTTCCCTCTTGCGTCCCCCTCCCTAAGAGGCAGCTTTGCACCAGGAGAAATCCCGGACCACCACTCACTCTGTGGGTGTCAGGTGATCCCGACTGTGACCGAAAGTGCTCTTTATTTTTAAATATTTATTTATTTATGTATTTATTCAGGCTGCTCAGGGTCTTAGTTGTGGCTTGCAGACTTCCCAGCTGCGGCATGTGGACTCTTAGTTGCGGCACACATGCAGGACCTAGTCCCCTGACCAGGGATCAAACCCGGGTCCCCTGCATTGGGAGTGCGGAGTCTTACCCACTGGACCACC